>NC_083432.1:8250609-8932124 GCF_020745735.1 Hemiscyllium ocellatum | reverse complement strand
TCACTGAAGACTCACTGCCCATTCTCCATCATTGCTTGAACTGTATTTGTTCATATTCCTCCATCCCATTGTCTGCCTGCTTCAGAATTTCACACATTTCATTCCCATCTTGTTTCATTCTCAACCTCACCCATCTGCTGAGGTTTCAATTATTTTGGTTCAAAGGTTTCTTTCCTGACATTACAGCAGCTGTTCCACAGACATGTTTCATTACCATGAATACATCTTGACTAATTTGTGATAATTATGCAAAAAGGTTCTTTCTCTCAGCCCTACTGTACCTTTCACAGAACATTAAATATGTGTCTCAATCAATTAATGCAAATTGTTCCCAGAGGTATGGCTCTTGAAGCAATGTCTGATCTAATACGTCCTGAATATATTGTCCATTGCAGTTTAACTTGTTAAAGATTTCACACTGGGAGCCATCTGTCTTGTAGTTTCTCAGTGCTATCTTCCTTGCTCAATTATTTTTGCTTTATTTACCGTTTGCAATGTAAATAAGTCCAGTCCCCAAATGAGCCAAATTAATCAGTGACTTTCCCAACATTACTAACTACTAGAAACTGGGGGTAATTAATAGAATAGCAGCTTTTAATAGTTCAGTCCACCAGTGTTCTAAGGCCATGGCTGAGTGTAATGGTGTTTCTAGGTTGACTTGTAGGAGCCAACAGCCTAAGTGTCTGCTAACACATTTCCTTCACATATTTAACTCTAAGCTTGAATACGGTTCTTAACTTTGTCTTCTCATTCACCAGACTGTAAAGAACTCAAACTCATCATGTAATATCAAATTGCATAATAATGTGTCTCAAACCGACTTTCCTCACTGCCCTCTTAACCTTTAACTCCTTTGGCTTTTAAAATCCATCTAACTTCACCTTGAAAGAATTAATTGATCCTTCCTGGGGGAATGAATCTCCAGAGATTAACAACTCTTCATAAAAAATTTTCTTTACATTTTAAAACCCGGATCTCTTCTTTCAAGCTGTGCTCCTTCATTTAGTCTGCCCCAGATGGATAAATCCCTTTCATTATCTACCCTGTAATTCTTTTCAGAATCTGCTATTTCAGATCAACTCATTCTTCCAGGTTCAGCCTGTCTAATCTTTCCTCATAATATAACCTTGCATCCTAACATAAATCAAACAAAACTTCCTGTATTGCTTCTAATATAGTCATAGAATAATACAGCATGGAAACAGGCCCTTCAGCCCAAACTGGTCCATGCGGACCATGGTGCCCACTCAGCAAGTTACAATTGCCCACATTTTGTCCATATTCCCCTAAACCCTTCCCATCCATGAACCTAACCAAATGTTTTTTTAAATGTTGCTGTTGTACCTGCCTCAATTACTTTCTCTGGCAGATCATTCCATGTACACCCACTCTCTGCATGAAGAAGTTATCCATCAGGTCCTTCTTAAATCTTTCCCCTCTCACCTTAAATCTGTGCCCTCTAGTTTTCAATTCCCCATCCCGTGGAAAAAGACGACATGCATTCATCCTATACCCCTCATGATTTTATACACCTCAATAAGGCCATGCCTCATTCTCATACATTCTCCCCATAACTCAGGCCTACATCCTCAAGTCTTCTTGCATTCATTCCAGGTTAACTGTCTTTCCTATAACAGGGTGACCAAAACTGTACACAAAACTCCAAGTGCAGCCTCATCAACACTTTACACAACTGTGACATAACGTCCCAAATCCTCAACTCAATGCCTTGACTGATGAAGGTCAGCATGCTAAATGCCTTCTTCACCATCCTGTCTGGAGAATAGGAAGTGAATAGTCAACATTCATTCCCAGAATAGGTGAGTCCAAGACCAGAGGGTACAGGTGTAAGGTGAGGGGAAAGATTTAATAGGGACCCAAGGGGCAACCTTTCCAGGGGGTAGTTCATATTGTGGAACAGGTTGCCACAGAAAGTGATAGAAGCAAGTACAATTACAATTACAACATTTAAAAGACATTTGGACAAGTAGATGGATAGGAATGGTTTAGAGGGATGTGGGCCAAATGCAGACAAATGAGACTAGTTCAGGTTAGGAAATCTGGTCAGCATGGACAAGTTGGGCCAAAAGTTCTGTTTCAATGCTGTTTGACACAATGACTCTATGAACGAAAAATAATGGGAAAACTTGATTGCATCTATTCAAGGCTTTAGTGAGATCACAGCTGGATATCAGGTACTATGGTGATCTCCTTATTTGCAAAAGAATACTGGATTTAGTATGATTCCGACAAAGGAATGAGGATATGCCACCACCCAAAGGACTAGCCATGTTACCATACATCTAGAACGTTTCTGAACTGACAGCCAGGCTACTACGACCACGAGGACTCATAACAGCACACAAACCAACAGCCACTCTCAGACAACAACTCACCAGGACAAAGGACCCGATACCCAGCATGAGCAAAACCGACGTAGTATACAAAATCCCATGCAAGGACTGCACAAAACACTACATAGGACAAATAGGAAGACAGCTAACAATCAGTATCCATGAACACCAACTAGCCACGAAACGACACGACCAGCTATTCTTAGTAGCCACACACGCGGATGACAAGCAACATGAGTTCAACTGGGACAACACTACTATTGTAGGACAAGCCAAACAGAGAACAGCCAGGGATTCTATCAACAAACACATCGACCTGGACCTGATATACCGGCCACTGTAGCAGACAGCTGGAACTGACAACCGGAAGCAGTAGAGACAAACCACTATAAATGCCAGAGGAAACATCACAGTGAGGAGCTTCACTGGAGGCTCCCAAGCACTGAGGATGTCACCTAGACAGGGGACGAGACGTCTGCAACACAAATTCCCAGCTCGGCGAACAGAACCACAACAATGACTCCTTAGTTTGTAGATGATACAAAATTAGGAAGTGTTATTGATAGGAAGGTTATCAAGAATTAGAATTATCAAGAATTCCCCTTCATCAGATGGGGAAGTGGGCAAATGTAATTCACCTTCCACCTCGGAACACTTCAACCCCAAGGCAACAATATGGACTTCAACAGTTTCCTCATTTCCCCTTCCCCCACCTCACCCCAGTTCCAAACTTCCAGCTCAGCACTGTCCCCATGACTTGTCCTACCTGTCTATCTTCCTTTCCACCTATCCACTCCACCCTCCCCCCTGACCTATCACCTTCATCCCCTCCCCCACTCACCTATTGTACTCTATGCTACTTTCTCCCCACCCCCACCCTCCTGTCATTTATCTCTCCACCCTTCAGGCATTCTGCCTGTATTCCTGATGAAGGGCTTTTGTCCGAATCATTGATTTTAGTGCTCCTCGGATGCTGCCTGAACTGCCTGAACTGCTGTGCTTTTCCGGCACCACTAATCCAGAATCTGGTTTCCATCATGTGCAGTCATTGTTTTTACCTGGATACCTTTGTGGCATCCTTAAACAGGGGTGCGGTGCCGGACAACTGGAGGGTTGTTCATGTTGTCCCCCAGTACGAGAAGGATAGTAGGGATATTCCGGGTAACTACAGACTAGTGAGCCTGACGTCAGTGGTGGGAAAGTTGCTGGAGAAGGTACTGAGGGATAAAATCTATTTATATTTGGAAAAGAATGGGCTTATCAGTGATAAGCAACATGGTTTTGTGCGGGACAGATCATGCCTTACCAACTTAATAGAGTTCTTTGAGGAAGTAACCCAAGTTGATAGATGAAGGAAGGACTGTTGATGTCATATACATGGAGTAAAAAATGAGGTCTGCAGATGCTGGAGATCACAGCTGCAAATGTGTTGCTGGTCAAAGCACAGCAGGTCAGGCAGCATCTCAGGAATAGAGAATTCGACGTTTCGAGCATAAGCCCTTCCTGATGAAGGGCTTATGCTCGAAACGTCGAATTCTCTATTCCTGAGATGCTGCCTGACCTGCTGTGCTTTGACCAGCAACACATTTGCAGTCATATACATGGACTTTAGTAAGACGTTTGATAAGATTCCCCATGATAAACTAGTGGAGAAAGTGAAGTCACATGGTGTACAGGGTGTTCTAGCTAGGTAGATAAAGAACTGGTTGAGCAACAAGAGACAGAGAGAAGTAGTTGAAGGGAGTTTCTCGAAATGGAGAAAGGTGACCAGTGGTGTTCCACAGGGATCAATGCTGGGGCCACTGTTGTCTGTGATGTACATAAATGATCTAGAAGAGGGCACTTTTGGCATAATCAGCAAGTTTGGAGATGACACGAAGATTGGTGGAGTAGCAGAAAGCATAAGGGACAGTCAAAGAATACAGGAGAATATAGATAGACTGGAGAGTTGGGCGGAGAAGTGGCGGATGGAGTTCAATCTAGGCAAATGTGAGGTGATGCATTTTGAGAAGTCTAATTCTAGAGCAAATTATATAGTTAATGGAAGAATCTTGGGAAATGTTGATGAGCAGAGAGATCTGGGATGTCAGGTCCATTGTATCCTGATGATTGCTGCACAGGTAGATAGAGTGGTTAAGAAGGCATATAGTATGCTTGCCTTCATCGAACAGGGTATTTAGTATAAGAGCTGGCAGATCATGTCAAAATTGTACAAGACATTGGTTCGGCCACATTTAGAATACTGTGTACAGTTCTGGTCGCCACATTCCCAAAAGGATGTGGGTGCTTTGGAGACGGTCCAGAGAAGGGTTACGAGGATGGAAGGTGCTAGCTATGACGAGAGGTTGAGTAGATTAGGATTGTTTTCATTAGAAGAAAGGAGATAGAACATAGAACATAGAAAAATACAGTGCAGTACAGGCCCTTCGGCCCTCGATGTTGCGCCGACCAAAGTCTACCTAACCTACACTAGCTGAAAATGTGTTGCTGGTCAAAGCACAGCAGGCCAGGCAGCATCTCAGGAATAGAGAATTCGACGTTTCGAGCAT
Source organism: Hemiscyllium ocellatum (assembly GCF_020745735.1). Taxonomy (NCBI): domain Eukaryota; kingdom Metazoa; phylum Chordata; class Chondrichthyes; order Orectolobiformes; family Hemiscylliidae; genus Hemiscyllium; species Hemiscyllium ocellatum. The sequence goes on along the minus strand of NC_083432.1, from coordinate 8,927,221 downwards.
AAGCCCTTCATCAGGAAACGTCGAATTCTCTATTCCTGAGATGCTGCCTGGCCTGCTGTGCTTTGACCAGCAACACATTTTCAGCTGTGATCTCCAGCATCTGCAGACCTCATTTTTTACTAACTTACACTAGCCCAATAACCTCCATATGCTTATCCAATGCCCGCTTAAATGACCATAAAGAGGGAGAGTTCACCACTGCTACTGGCAGGGCATTCCATGAACTCACAACCCGCTGAGTAAAGAATCACAACCCGCTGAGATTGAGGTTTACAAAATCATGAAGGGTATAGACAGGCTAGATGGAGATAAGCTTTTTCCCAAGGTGAATGACTCAATAACAAGAGGTCACGCTTTCAAGGTGAGAGGTGAAAATTTAAGGGGGATACACGTGGCAAGTACTTTACACAGAGGGTGGTAGGTGCCTGGAATGTGTTGCCAGCAGAGGTGGTAGAGGCAGGCACGGTAGATTCATTTAAGATGTGTCTGGACAGTTGCATGAGTAGGTGAGGAGCAGAGGAAAACAGATGCTTAGGAATTAGGCAACAGTTTTAGACAGTGGAGTTGGATCGCTCAGGCTTGGAGGGCCAAAGGGCCTGTTCCTGGGCTGTAAATTTTCTTTGTTCTTTGTACTCAGAAAGGTTAAAAGTCATCGAATTAAAGGAATGAAAGTTGAGATAATAACAGTTCATCCACTAACTCTTAACTACTTTACTTTATACCCTAGAATGCATTCCATCAGGTCAAGGAGTGTAATATTTTTACCAAGTTCAGTCCTCTAGTATGTTTATTAGTAGCTTATTTGTAATCACTTGAAGGATTGCAAGTTCTCTTCCACAAATTACCACTACACTTTTCCATAATGAAGGTGATCTGCCACATGCATGTCCCTTTCCTCTGTCTACGGAGTTTAATATTATCCCTCTCAATTTCACGAAACCTACAGATTTAGGAATTGTGCCTTGTCTTACAAGATCCAGATCCAGAGGTGCTAACACTGATCGTTGGAGAATTTCAGATCTGTATTGCCTCTTATTGCATGAATTCTACTTTGTTCACAAGTCTATTATGCGACATTTTATTAAATGCCCAACTGCTCATTTCTGAAAGCTTTTCCAACGAAAAGACTGACCCATTGTTGCTTGATTTATATTTGCACTTTTTTAAACAAGAGTGTAAAATTAGCAATCTTCTAGTCATCTGACACACTCTTGGATCAAAGGATATTTGAAAAATTATGGTCAGTGCCTCTGAAATTTCTAATTTCTCTTCCCTTTGTTCCCTTGGATATATCTTGTTTAGAGATATGAACTTACTTGGAAAAGACAGGTGCAAAGTATTAATTTAATACTGCACCCATTCCTGTGCCTTCATGCATTAACCCTTTTAAGTCCCTAATTGGTCCCACTGGTCCTGTTACAAAGAAGTTTACTACACATGTCTATTGATGACTTGACTTTCACTTGGTTAATTGTTTCATTGCCATTCCTCCTCATCTCATTTTGTATCTCTTATTTAGCCCTAGCCAAGTTAATTATATTTTACTCTGAACTATAAATGGTTCTCATTTGTAAGCATCCTAAATCTTAAGATACAAGAATCACACTTTCCTAGTGACACTTAACCCATGTTGTTCCCATGAGCCAATTCTAGCAGTGTTTCTTTTCTCATTGGACTGGCAAATTACAACTATAAAAGGTTTTTTCTATACACACTCCAGCAACCTTTATGCCTCACTGCTCTTTACACTGTCATTAGTCCAGTCTATACTGTAATAATGAAAGTTCTTCATCATAACTACTAATTGCTACATGTTTCTTTAATTTGTCAGATTTTTGCCTTACTATCTTTCCCGCTAGATAAACTGCATTTTTTGTTGTTTCTTAACTCCAGTCAAATAGATTCTGACATTGATCCCTCTAATATCCTCCTTCTCCATCCTTTAATGTTTTTCTTAATCTTATCACAACTCCTCCATCTTTCATAGCTTCCGTCTGTCCTGAGCTGCCCTGTCTCTGTTGGGGAACATGTAATGACCATAACATCATGAAAGCTTCTGGTAAGAAACATCAAAGAAGCGCTTCGCAGGAGGCTCCACAGCACTGATGATGTCTCCTAGCCAGGGGACGAAACGTTTGCAACTAAAATTTCCAGCTCGGCGAACAGAACCACTACAACAAGCACCCGAGCTATTAAATCTTTGCACAAACTTTGAGCAGTTTGAATGTTTTTGGGGTGGGACTCCTGTCCTCATCTAAAGGAAGACCCATTTTGAACAGCCATTGTGGTGGTATTGCTAGGTCAATTGCTAATGTGGTGGTCACTGGTAGGACTAGACACAAAATAGGACAAGGAGAAGGCCCTTTGAGTCTGTTCTGCCATTCAGTCTGATCGAGCCATATTCCCACTTTCTCCCCATTTCTCTTGATGTCTTTAAAATCCAAACAGTTATCCATCTTTTTTTTAAGAAATATTCAGTGATTTGACCTCCAGTCTGTGGTAGAGAATTCCATTGGTTCACTTCGCTTTGAGCAAAGAATTTTTTCCTCAGTCCTAAATAGTCTGACTGAGAAACAGAAAAATAAGTTCAGAAGTCGGCCATTTGGCTTTTCTAGCCTGCACCACCATTCAATATCATCATGGCTGATCACGCAATCTCAGTAACGCACTCCCACTTTCTCTTGAAGCCCCTTGATCCTTTTGGCTGCAAGGGCCATGTCCAGCTCCCTCTTTAATATATCTCATGAACTAGCCTCAACAGCTTTGTGTGGGAGAGAATTCTGCAGGTTCACAGCTGACTGAAAAAATCTTATTCATCTCAGTCTTGAATGTCTTTCCCCTTATTCTTAGACCAACTCAGGCCCTGAGATTATGTCCCCACTTTCCAAGCATGTGAAACATCATCCCTACAACTAGTTTTCCAGCCTGTTGATATTTTAAAAATTCTAATCAGATGTCCTCTCATCGTTCAAAACTCTGGTTCAACTGGGCCTGTATTCACTAATCTCTCCTCAATTTGAAGGGGTGGGGGTGTTTTGAAGGAAGTGGTTGTAAACTGGATTTGATTTGATTGAAGTGTTAAGAAGTTTGTAGCAATATTACAAAGTTAGAGAATCTGCACAAATGTCTCTGACCTGTTTGGCTCCTCACTGCAAACTGAGACTGAATTTGACTGTCAATAACACCAATAAGGCACAATCATTGTGGTTTTAGGAAAGGGAAATCATTCTTGACAAATTAATTCAAAATTAATTCAAAATTTGGGATTGAACAAGTAGAGTGAAAAAGAGATCCTGTAGTTATTTCCATTTTCTAAAAAGCCATGGACAAGATACAATATAATAGATAAAAGCTGTACACGAGATCAAATTCCTGAAGAATTCCTGAAGAAGGGCTTATGCCCGAAACGTCGATTCTCGTGCTCTTTTGAAGCTGCCAGACCTGCTGCGCCTTTCCAGCAACACATTTTTCAGCACGAGATCAAAGCCCATTTTGTTGAGGATAATGTATTAGCACAGATAGAGAATTGGTTAGCTAGAAGGACAATGAGTTGGGATAATGAGTTATTTTAAAGTTGGCAATTTGTACCCAGTAATGTGTCACAGGTATCGGTGCTGTAGCTTTAACTATTTACTAATGTTAATGATTCGGATGAAGAGACCAACTGTGTTGCAGTTAAATTTGAGAGTGGTATGAAGTTTGTTAGGAAAGCAAATTGTGAGAATACGGAATCTGCAAAGGAATATAGATAGATTAACTTGGTGGGAATACTTCAGTAGATGGAGTTTCAGTTGCGAAATGAAGTTTTCTATTTTGGCAGAAAAAGAAAAGCAGAATGTTATTTAAATGGAGGGAAACTGCAGAATAATAATGCATATTAATTGAGAACAACACTGCTTCCAACATCTCAACTATTTAATAAATGAACATGTTATTGATTTGTGTCCAAAAATCCCTTGTTGGTTGATGCTACATAGCAAAAAGGAGAAGAAAAGTAAACAGAAGATGTTATTAATGGTGTTAATGAGCTGACAATTCACCCATAACTTGCTCAGTTTGAATTTTACCAGCAGTTAAGACTGAGGGTCTATCCTAACTCTCTACTGTCAGGAAGAGTTTTCCAGAACTTAGATACAGCAACAGTAAAGGACCAGTAATCCATTTCCAAGTCAGGATGGTAGTCAGATTGGAGGAAACCTGCAAGTGGAGGTATCTCTGGGTCTGCTTCTCTTGTTCATCCAGATAGGAGAGGTCATGGTTGAGGAAAAGGTTAGCAAAGAAAGCCTGGTGAGGTGGTGCCCACAGCACCAATGATGGAAAGTGTGAATTCTCCTGAATGTTGTTGAGGTTAAAAGGAGGTCAAAGGAAGCTTGTAAGCAGCAAAGCAACATGGCTGGCCTATTGGCTTATTTCTGAGCTGGGTGCATAAAATTCTTAGCATAGAAGGCAGCCATTTGGTCCATCTAGTCCACATTGACTATAGAGCATCACACGCTGACCCAACCCACTATTGTATCCCATAACCTCACATGTGCATTGGCTAATCTATCTAGCTTACACATCCCTGAACACTATGGATATTTTCAGCATGGCCAATCCACCTAACCTTCACATCTTTGGACTATGGGAGGAAACTGGAGTACCCAGAGGAAACCCACACAGATTCAGGGAGAATGTACAAATATCACACAGTGGCTAGAATCAAACTGGGTTCCTGGTGCTATGAGGCAGCAGTGCTCATCACTGAACCACCATACCAGCCAAAATTGGAACCTTGCAAAGGCCGGGAATTGAACCCAAGTCACCTGTTTTGAGGGCAGCTATGTTCACTATACCACTAACACTTGTCAAATAATAGCAACATTATGAACATGCACTGCTTGTTGGACTATGCCCCAACAGTTGAGAAAATTTGTAAGACAATTGAAGTGAAACATTACACATTGATCAAAAGTCCTTCTCAAGATGGTTTATTTGTGAATAATGAGAGCATCACCAGCTATGCAGTTTTCTTCTTCCCATGTGACCTAGGCATCACTGACTGGCCCATCATTTATTGCATGTCCCTAGTTGTCCTTAAGATAGTGAGCCACCTTCTTGAATTGCTGCAGTCCAGTGCGCCTTTGATAGGCCCGATGGCATTAGAGGGGGAATTCCAGGATTGTGACCCAGTGACCCTAAAGGAATGATGATATATTTCTAAGTCAGGGTGGTGATTGACTTGGAAGGGAACTTGCAGTTAGTAGTGTTCCCATGTAACTACTGCTGAAAATGTGTTGCTGGAAAAGCGCAGCGGATCAGGCAGCATCCAAGGAGCAGGAGAATCGACGGTTCGGGCATGAGCCCATCTTCAGGAATGAGGAGAGTGTGCCAAGCAGGCTAAGACAAAAGGTAGGGAGGAGGGACTTGGGGGAGGGGCGTTGGAAATGCGATTGGTGGAAGGAGGTCAAGGTGAGGCTGATAGGCCGGAGTGGGGGCAGGGGCGGAGAGCTGAAAATGTGTTGCTGGTTAAAGCACAGCAGGTTAGGCAGCATCCAAGGAACAGGAAATTCGACGTTTCGGGCCAGAGCCCTTCATCAGGGGCGGAGAGGTCAGGAAGAAGATTGCAGGTTAGGAAGGTGGTGCTGAGTTCAAGGGTGGGGACTGAGACAAGGTGGGGGGAGGGGAAATGAAGAAACTGGAGAAATCTGAGTTCATCCTTTGTGGTTGGAGGGTTCCTAGGCAGAAGATGAGGTGCTCTTCCTCTAGCCGTCGTGTTGCCATGGTCTGGCAATGAAAGAGTCCAAGGACCTGCATGTCCTTGGTGAAGTGGGAGGGCGGGTTGAAGTGTTGAGCCACGGGGTGGTTGGATTGGTTGGTCCGGGTGTCCCAGAGATGTTCTCTGAAACGTTCCGCAAGTAGGCGCCTGTCTCCCCAATATAGAGGAGGCCACATCGGGTGCAGCGGATGCAGTAAATGATGCGTGTGGAGGTGCAGGTGAATTTGTGGTGGATTTGGAAAGATCCCTTGCGGCCTTGGAGGGAAGTAAGGGGGGAGGTGTGGTTGCAAGTTTTGCATTTCTTGCGGTTGCAGGGGAAAGTGCTGGAAGTGGAGGTCGGGTTGCTATGGTTCACCAGGCCATAGCAACACAACGGCTAGAGGTAGAGTATCTCATCTTCTGCCTAGGAACCCTCCAACCACAAGGGATGAACTCAGATTTTTCCAGTTTCCTCATTTCTCCTCCCCCCACCTTGTCTCAGTCCCAACCCTCGAACTCAGCACCACCTTCCTAACCTGCAATCTTCTTCCTGACCTCTCCGCCCCCACCCCCCATTCCGGCCTATGACCCTCACCTTAACCTCCTTCCACCTATCGCATTTCCAACGTCCCTCCCCCAAGTCCCTCCTCTCTACCTTTTAGCTTAGACTGCTTGGCACACTCTCCTCATTCCTGAAATTAGATTACTTACAGTGTGGAAACAGGCCCTTCGGCCCAACAAGTCCACACCGACCCGCCGAAGCGCAACCCACCCATACCCCTGCATATACCCCTTACCTAACACTACGGGGAATTTAGCATGGCCAATTCACCTGACCCGCACATCTTTGGACTGTGGGAGGAAACCGGAGCACCCGGTGGAAACCCACGCAGACACGGGGAGAACGTGCAAACTCCACACAGTCAGTCGCCTGAGGCGGGAATTGAACCCAGGTCCCTGGCGCTGTGAGGCAGCAGTGCTAACCACTGTGCCAAAGTGCTAACCACTGTGCCACAGTGCTAACCACTGTGCCAGCAGTGCTAACCACTGTGAAGAAGGGCTCATGCCCGAAACGTCGATTCTCCTGCTCCTTGGATGCTGCGCTTTTCCAGCAACACATTTTCAGCTCTGATCTCCAGCATCTGCAGTCCTCACTTTCTCCATGTAACTACTGCCCTTGTCCTTCTAGATGGAAATGGTCATGGATTTGGAAGGTGCTGTCTTAGGACTTTTGGTGAATTTCTATAGTGCATCGTGCTGGTAGTATACGCTTTTTGATTAGATTAGATTACCTACAGTGTGGAAACAGGCTCTTTGGCCCAACAAGTCCACACTGACCCTCTGAAGAGCAACCCACCTAGACCTATTCCCCTACATTTAACCCTGACTAATGCTCCCTGGCCAATTCACCTGACCTGCACATCTTTGGACTGTGTGAGGAAACCTGAGCACCCGGAGAAAATCCACGCAGACATAGGGAGAATGTGCAAACTCCACACAGACAGTTGCCCAAGATGGGAATTGAACCCAGGTCCCTGGTGCTGTGAGGCAGCAGTGCTAACCACTGAGCCACCATGCCGCCTGCTTCTGCTACTTAGTGCCACTGGAGTGACTAAATGTTTCTGGATGCAGCACAAATAAAGTTGGCAGCTTTGTATTGGATGATGTCAAGTTTCTTGAGTTGTTAAGGTTGAACTGAGAGGAAAGTGGGGCATTTTCCATCACACTCCTGGCTGGGCCTTGTAGATGGTGCGGTCTTTGAGTTGGGTGAGTTATTCATTGCTGTTTGGTAGCTTCTGACCTACTGTTGGAGCCATTGTATTTAGATGGTGAGTGTAGAACCATAGAATCCTTTCAGTGTGGAAGCAGACCATTCAGCCAATTGAGGCCACACTGGCCCTCCAAAGAGCATCCCACCCAGATCCGCAACCCTACCCTATCCCTGTAACCCTGCAACCCACACATCCCTGGACACTATGGAAAATCTAGAATAACCAATCCACCTAACCTGCACATCATCAGACTATAGAGAAACCCAGAACACTGGAAGGAAACCCACACAGACATGGAGAGTATTAGGTTTTTGAATGAACCCCTCAAATGTTAATTCTGGTCTATATCTGCAGCTGTAAGCACTATTGCACTGTATTTTACTCTGCTACCCTGATGCAGTTTGTTTGGTACAATCAGCCTGAACAGCATGTATAATAATACTTTTCATTTTCTCAATACATGTGACAACAATAAATCAAATCAGTGTGTAAACTCAAGGCTGGAATCAAATCCAAGTACTCAGAACTGAGGCAGCAGTACTAACTACTGAGCTACCTTTTCACCTACTAGTTAAGTTTCTGAAAGAGTTAAAATAAATGCTGCATCACTGATCATCTCAGATAGTTGTGATGCTTAAAGAACTTGTATAATTTATAAAAAAAACTTCACAACTCACTTTACTGTTTGAATTTAGTAATTTCATTCTGTGATCTAACAGCTCCTCTATTAATACAGAATAAGTTGTCAGCTGAATGCTTGCAGATCAAGAAGAAAAATCCATTGAACAAATGTCATGAAAATTATACCACTTAAGCATCATTTTCAAAAGATGAGCACTTACCCCTTGAGAAGAGTGCGATAATGGCTTCGATGGACAACCAAACAGGCATTGGGCCTAGGTTTAACTGTTCTCAGTGATACTGAGTGATGTAGTCTGACAGTGACCATTACAGACTGCTAGAGAGTTACGGTAGGAGACAGAACCTTTGAGCTGTGTCATTATTACCATGTTTTCCAATGTTTGAAATGGCCATGTTAATTTTTCCACTTCAGTTTTATTCTTAATGATTACAAACACAAACCCGCAGTTTCTGCTGTGTAATGTAACATGGTGGCTAATGTAATGCCAGTTCTTAAAAAAGGACGGAGAGAGTAAACAGAATTATAGTCAAGCAAGCGAGGCATTAGGGAAAATGCTTGAATCATTTATTAAGGACGTAATAACTGATCCTTTAAAAAAGACGATGTTAGTTTCAGTCCATGTCAGCATCGATTCACCAAAGGGAAATCATGCTTGACAAATTTCCTGGATATTTTGAGGATGTGACCAGTAGAGTGGACTAGAGTGAATCAGAAAATGTTGTGTAATTGGACTTTAAAAAGCATTTTGACAAGGTTCAAAACAAGAGATTAGCAAGCAAAATTCAAGCTCCTGGTATCAGAGATAATGTATTGACATGGATAGTGAATTGTTTGGCAGACAGGAAACAGAGTTGGAATAAGTGGGTCCTTTTTCGAGTGACAGGCAGTGACGAGTTGGGTACCGCAGGGTTCAGTGCTGTGATCCCAGCTGTTCAAAATATATATTAACAATTTGGATGAAGGAATTGAATGCAATGTCTCCAGATTTGCAGATGACACTAAGGTGGGCGGCACGGTGGCACAGTGGTTAGCACTGCTGTCTCACAGCGCCTGAGACCCGGGTTCAATTCCCGACTCGGGCGACTGACTGTGTGGAGTTTGCACATTCTCCCATTGTCTGCGTGGGTTTTCTCCGGGTGCTCCGGTTTCCTCCCACAGTCCAAAGATGTGCGGGTCAGGTGAATTGGCCATGCTAAATTGCCCGTAGTATTAGGTAAGGGGTAAATGTAGGGGTAGGGGTATGGGTGGGTTGCGCTTCGGCGGGTCGGTGTGGACTTGTTGGGCCGAAGGGCCTGTTTCCACACTGTAAGTAATCTAATCTAATCTAAGCTGGGAGGAGGATGCTAAGAGGCTGTAGGGTGACACAGACAGACTGGCTGTGTAGGCAAATGCAAATGTAATGTGGATAAATGTGAGGTTCATCTCTGGACATCCCAGATAGTTGTGATGCTTGAAGAACTTGCATAATTTGCACAAACTTTACAACCCTTATTACTGTTTGATGAATTTAGTAATTTCATTCCATCATTTAACAACCTCTCCATTAATACAGAATAAGTTGTCAGCTGAATGCTTGCAGATCAAGAAGAAAAATCCATTGAACAAATGTCATGAAAATTATACCATTTAAGCAACATTTTCAAAGGATGAGCACTTACCTCTCAGGATGAGGCAAAAATTTCCTGAGGAAACTGCTAATGGCTTCAATGGCAAAAACAGGGAGGGAGACTATGATCTGAATGGTGGCAGTTTAGAAAAAAGACAGAGTGCAATGAGACCTGTGTTTAATGGTGGAACAGTCAGTGAAGTTGGCATGCAGGTGCAGCAGGTAGTGAGGAAAGCTAATGGCATGCTGGACTTCATAGCGAGAGGATTTGACTATCGGAGTAAGGATGTCTTGCTGCAGTTATACAGAGCCTTGGTGAGGCAGCATCTTGAGTACTGTGTGCAGTTTTCATCTCAGTGTATGGAAGGACATTTTTTCTAATGGGTGTCCAGCCAAGGTTCACCAGATTGATTCCTGAGATGGCAGGACTGACACTCGCAGAAAGACTGGATCAACTGGGCTTGTACTCACTGGAACTTAGAAGAATTGAGGGGGGGGGGGGGCCGAGTCTCAAACAAATTCCTGATGGAACTGGACAGGCGAGATGTGGGAAGAATGTGTCCAATGTTAGGGAAGTCCAGAACTAGGGATCACAGTCTAAGAACAAAGGGTATGCCATTGAGGACTGAGGTGAAGAAGAATTTCTTCACTCAGTTGTGAATATGTGTAATTCTCTCCTCCAGAAAGAGATGGGAGCCAGTTCATTAGATATATTCAAGAAGCTGATCATGGCCCTTTCAGCTAAAGGGCTCAAAGAGTATGGAGAGAATGTCAGAGAAAGATACTGAGATTGCATGATCAGCCATGATCATGTTGAATGGTAGTAGGGCCGTATGGCCTACTCCCCCACCTACCTTCTATGTTAGTTGGGTCTGAAATATAAACTTTGTTCAACATTTCTTAAATTCATGAGGCTGTGTTTCATGGCAACAGATTGTATGCTTGTATATTTCCCCACCTCAATCTGCTACCCACATGGTGCAATGACATCGGTATCCCAACACTATCCAGGAATAAGAGCGGATGCTGAAATCAAAAGACCATCTGCTGTCTTCCAAAAAAAAGTATTAAACGTCTTAAAATCCAATTGATGGTAATTTTTGATTTCCCATTACATCTTTCACTAATCTTTGGGGAAACAGTGCATTATGACAGGCATAAGGAAGCAGCATGAGGATGGATGTCAAGACTGCAAAAATGGCAACTTTTGGATATTAGACTTTTCTGTTCAGTGGGAAGGAGGCCTTTCAGTTGGTGGCTGGAACCAAATTCTGGTGTGCGGCCTATGCCCCCTACCCCTGGGCATCTCACCCTCGATGACCATTTGGACATGGGGGAGAAACCCTCCTCCACTGCAATGCAATGCTACACTTGACAAACTGGCAGCTGATTGGTGTGCTGATGCTCGATTCCATGAGCTGAGATGATTGGACCACCTACTTCCTGTTCTACTTTCTTTGTCCCAAAAACCATCCAATCCTGCCCATCAAATCAGAATAGTTGCAATACAGAAAGAGGCTATTTGGTCCATCAGCCTTCTACAAAAGCAACTTATCCAGTCCCATGCACTCCCTGATTGAAGTCGAGCAAATCTTTCCCTTTCAGTTGATAATCCAATTCTTTTGAAAGTCTCCATTGAACCTGACTGTGACACTTTAAGGTAGTGTTACAGACCCTAACAACACAAGTGGACCTTCCTCCACCACACTCAGTCAGTGCATTCCACATCTTTATTACTCACTGTATGAGAGACTTTCCTTCATGGGACTTCTTTTTAAAACCAATTCGACTTATTTCTGAAGTAGTTGCTGGCAGTTACCAGTTTGATAAGAAAATCTCCACCTTTTTGTCTAAATCTAATATTGTTTGTGATTAGAATTGAAGAGAAGTCAACAGTTTACATTATAAAGCTCCCAGGTATAAATGGAATTAACGTTTTAACTGGAAGAGTAGTTGAGCTTAATTAATTAAAGAAATAGTTATGACAGGTTCCTCTGTAATGGATTCAGCTAGACCTTGTGTTTGGTTCACATACAAGCTAGCTGGTTTGATGATAAAAGCTAATTTCCGTGGATGCTGGAATCTGAAACCAAAAAAGAGAAAATGCTGGAAAATCTCAGCATATCTGGCAGCATCTGCAAGGAGAGAAAAGAGCTGACGTGTCGAGTCTAACTGAAACAAAGGGTCAGTTAGACACGAAACGTCAGCTCTTTTCTCTCCTTACAGATGCTGCCAGACTTGCTGAGATTTTTCAGCTGATTTAATGAGATTTGTAACAGAATACTAGATGTTGGATGATTAAGGGAGACAGGGGAGGAAGGGAAAGAAGTGCTCATTCGCTTTTGTTTCCTAACAACCATGCTATAGGAGAAGAAGCTTGTTATTTCATGAGCACCTGTAAGTGATTAAGATTTATTTTATTAAATTTCTGCTGGTAATATTAATAAAATAGAGAAAAATAAATCTCTAAATCAATAACATATTGTTATAACATGCTTGCTTTCATTAGCTGGGGTATAGAATACAGCAGCAAAGAATACTTGTTACAGCATTATGAAACATTAGTGAGGCCACAGATGGAATATTGTGTGCAGTTATGGTTGCCAGACTATTGGAAGGATGGAGAAAGTGAGCACTGCAGATGCTTGGAGATCAGAGTCGAGAGTGTGGTGTTAAAAAAGCACAGCAGGTCAGCATCCGAGGAGCAGGAGAATCGATGTTTTGGGCATAAATCCTTTTTGCACAGGTGGAGATACCAAGGAGATTAACCGGGATGTTATCAGTGATGGAAAGTTTCAGTTAGGAGGAGAAACTGGATAGGCTGGGTTGTGTTTCCTTGGACCAGAGGAAATGAGAGGAGGATTAGGTTGAAGTGCACAAAATTATCAGAGGCATGGATAGATCACGAGATTCTTTTGTGCATGGCTGATTTGTCTAAGACAAGAGGGGATAAGTTTATAATGCAGAGCAAAATTTGAGGGGATCGTAGGAAAAGAATTTTCTTCATTGAGGGTTGCAGAAATATGAAACATGCTGCCAGAGGGTAATAGAGACAAATACTCTCACAATGTTTCAGAAGCATTGACATGAGCACTTAAGATGCCAGGGCATAGGAGGCTACTGACCAAATGCAGGTAAATGGGATTAATTGCTTTTGGTACTCGTTGGTCATGATTGATATTGGGGCTGAAAGTCCTGTTTCTATGCTTTATGTCTTGATGACATTAAAGATAACAGGTTAGGAGATAAGTTACAGCTGCAGCACATGGGACATTTTGGAAGCCAGATAGATCCGAGGCAGTTGTGTGTGTAACAAAAAATTGAAATGTGAACAGCTTTGGAAAAGACTATATGAGATGAAGGTAGACATATAGATACTGATGCTTCAAGGAGTGGGAAAGTAGATATACAGTCACCTATGTATTAGGGAATGGGAAAGAAGATATATAGACACTGATGCTTCAGGGAGTGGGAAAGTGGATATATAAGTGGAATGGAAAGGGCGATAAATAGACGCAGATGCTTCAGGGAATGGGAAAGTAGAAATACAGTCACTGATGATTCAGGGAGTGGGAAAGTAGATATATAAACACTGATGCTTTAGGGAGTTGGAAAGTAGATTTAGATTTAGATTACTTACAGTGTGGAAACAGGCCCTTCGGCCCAACAAGTCCAAACCGACCCGCCGAAGCGCAACCCACCGATACCCCTACATACACCCCTTACCTAACACTACGGGCAATTTAGTATGGCCAATTGACCTGACCCGCACATCTTTGGACTGTGGGAGGAAACCGGAGCACCCGGAGGAAACCCACGCAGACACGGGGAGAATGTGCAAACTCCACACAGTCAGTCGCCTGAGGCGGGAATTGAACCCAGGTCCCTGGCGCTGTGAGACAGCAGTGCTAATCACTGTGCCACCGTGCCGCCCCTATTATGTAGACACTGGTGATTCAGGGAATGGGAAAGTAGATATACAGACAGTGATGCTTCAGGGAGTGGGAAAGTAAACATATAGACACTGATGATCCAGAGATTGGTAAAGTAGACATATAGAAAGTGACGATTCAGGGAGTGGGATAGTAGATGTACAGACACTGATGCTTCAGTGAATGGGAGAGTAGATATATAAACACCGATGCGTCAGGGCATGGGAAAGTAGATATACAGACACAAAAGCTTCAGTGAGTGGGAGAGTAGATATGTAAACACTGATGCTTCAGGGAGTGGGAAAATAGATTTACAGACACGGATGATTCAGAGAGTGGAAAAGTAGATATATAGACACTGTGCTTCAAGGTGTGGGAAAGTAGATATACAGACTTTGATGAGTCAGAGAATGGGAAAGTAGATATACAGACACTGATGATTCAGGGAGTGGGAAAGTAGATATACAGACACTGATGATTCAAGGAGTGGGAAAGTTCATGTACAGAAACTGATGCTTCAGGGAGTGGGAAAGTAGATATACAGATACTGATGATTTAGGGATGGGAAAGTAGATATATAGTCACTGACAAGTCAGCGAGTGGGAAAGTAGGTATACAGATAGTGACGCTTCAGGGAGTGGGAAAGTAGATATGTAGACACTGATGATTCAGAGAATGGGAAAGTAGACATATAGAAAGTGATGATTCAGGAAGTAGGATAGTAGATATACAGACAGCGATGCTTCAGGGAGTGTCAAAATAGATATATTAGCACTGATGTTTCAGGGAATGGGAAAGTAGATGTAAACGCACGATGCTTCAGTGAGTGGGAGGGTAGATATATAAACACTGATGCTTCAGGTTGTGGGAAAGTAAATATGTAGACATTGATGATTCAGAGAGTGGGAAAGTAGATATACAGACACTGATGATTCAGAGATTAGTAAAGTACACAGACAGACACTGATGATTCAGGGAGTGGGAAAGCAGATGTACAAACACTGATGCTTCAGGGAGTGGGAAAGTAGATATGTAGACACCAGTGTTTCAGGGAATGGGAATGTATATATACAGTCACTGATGCTTCAGGGAGTGGGAAAGTAGGTATATAGACACTGAAGCTTCAAGGTGTGGGAAAGTAGATATATAGAAACTGATGGTTCAGGGAGTGGGAAAGTCGATGCACAGAAACAGATGCTTCTGGGAATGAGAAAGTATATATGTAGGCACTGATTAATCAGGGATTGGCAAAGTAGATATACAGACACTGATGATTTAGCAAATGGGAAAGTAGATATATAGTCACTGATGATTCAGAGAGTGGGAAAGTAGATATATACAAAGTGATGATTCAGGGAGGGGGATAGTAGACATACAGAGAGCGATGCTTCAGGGAGTGGGAAAATAGATATATTAGCACTGATGTTTTAGGGAATGGGAAAGTAGATATACACGCACAGATGCTTCAGTGAGTGGGAGAGTAGATATATAAACACTGATGCTTCTGGGAGTGGGAAAGCAGATATACAGACACTGATCCTTCAGGGAGTGGGAAAGTAGATACATAGACACTGATGATTGAGAGAGTGGGAAAGTAGATGTACAGAAACTGATGCTTCAGGGAATGGGAAAGTATATATGTAGACACTGATGATTCAGGGAGTGGGAAAGTAGATATATAGTCACTGATGATTCAGCGAATGGGAAATTAGATATACATTCACTGATGCTTCAGGTTGTGGGAAAGTAAATATATAGATATTGATGATTCAGAGCATGGGAAAGTAGGTATACAGACACTGATGATTCAGAGAGTGGGAAAGTACATATAAAGACACTGATGATTCAGGGAGTGGGAAAGTCGATGTACAGAAACTTATGCTTCAGGGAATGGGAAAGTATATATGTAGACACTAATGATTCAGGGAGTGGGAAAGTAGATATATAGTCACTGATGCTTCAGGGAATGGGATAGTAGATATACAGACTGTGATGATTCAGGGAGTGGGAAAGTAGATGTACAGACACTGATGCATCAGGGAGTGGGAAAGTAGATATACAGATACTGAAACTTCAGTGTGTGGAAAAGTAGATGTACAGACACTGATGATTCAGGGAGTGGGAAAATAGAGATACAGACACTGATGATTCAGAGAGTAGTCAAGTACATATACAAACTCTGATGATTCAGGGAGTGGGAGAGTTGATGTACAGACACTGACGCGTCAGGGCGTGGGAAAGTAGATATATAGACACTGAAGCTTCACGGTGTGAGAAAGTAGATATATAGACACGGATTCTTCAGGTTGTGGGAAAATAGATATATAGACACTGATGATTCAGAGATTGGGAAAGTAGATATACAGACTGTGATGATTCAGGGAGTGGGAAAGTAGATGTACAGACACTGATGCTTCAGGGAATGGGATAGTAGATATACAGACACTGATGATTCAGGGAGTGGGAAAGTAGAGATACAGACACTGATGATTCAGAGAGTAGTCAAGTACATATACAAACTCTGATGACTCAGGGAGTGGGAGAGTTGATGTACAGACACTGACGCTTCAGGGAGTGGGAAAGTAGATATATAGACATTGAAGCTTCACGGTGTGAGAAAGTAGATATATAGACACGGATGCTTCAGGTTGTGGGAAAGTAGATATATAGACACTGATGATTCAGAGAGTGGGAAAGTAGATATACAGACACTGATGATTCAGGTTGTGGGAAAGTAGATATATAAACATTGATTATTCAGAGAGTGGGAAAGTAGATATACAGACACTGATGATTCAGGTTGTGGTAAAGTATATATACAGACACTGGTGATTCAGAGAGTTGTCAAGTACATATACAGACTCTGATGATTCAGGGAGTGGGAAAGTAGATATACAGACACTGATGCTTCAGGGAGTGGGATAGTAGATATACAGACACTGATGAGTCAGGGAGTGGGATAGTAGGTCTATCGGCACTGAATCTTTAGTGTGTGGGAAAGTAGATATACAGACACTGATGCGACAGGGAGTGGGAAAATAGAGAGATAAACATTGATGATTCAGAGAGTGGGAAAATAGATATACAGACACTGATGATTCAGAGAGTAGTCAAGTACATATACAAACTCTGATGACTCAGGGAGTGGGAGAGTTGATGTACAGACACTGACGCTTCAGGGAGTGGGAAAGTAGATATATAGACATTGAAGCTTCACGGTGTGAGAAAGTAGATATATAGACACGGATGCTTCAGGTTGTGGGAAAGTAGATATATAGACACTGATGATTCAGAGAGTGGGAAAGTAGATATACAGACACTGATGATTCAGGTTGTGGGAAAGTAGATATATAAACATTGATTATTCAGAGAGTGGGAAAGTAGATATACAGACACTGATGATTCAGGTTGTGGTAAAGTATATATACAGACACTGGTGATTCAGAGAGTTGTCAAGTACATATACAGACTCTGATGATTCAGGGAGTGGGAAAGTAGATATACAGACACTGATGCTTCAGGGAGTGGGATAGTAGATATACAGACACTGATGAGTCAGGGAGTGGGATAGTAGGTCTATCGGCACTGAATCTTTAGTGTGTGGGAAAGTAGATATACAGACACTGATGCGACAGGGAGTGGGAAAATAGAGAGTTAAACATTGATGATTCAGAGAGTGGGAAAATAGATATATAGACACTGATGATTCAGAGAGTTGTCAAGTACATATACAGACACTGATGATTCAGGGAGTGGGAGAGTAGATGTACAGATACTGACGCTTTAGGGAGTGGGAAAGTAGATATATAGACACTGAAGCTTCACGGTGTGGGAAAGTAGATACACAGACACTGATGACTCAGCGATTGGTAAAGTAGATATACAGACACTGGTGCTTCAGGGACTGGGAAAGTAGACATATGGAAAATGATGATTCAGGGAGTAGGATAGTAGATAGACAGACAGCGATGTTCCAGGGAGTGGGAAAAACAGATATATTAGTACTGTTGTTTCAGGGAAAGGGAAAGTAGATATTTTCGCACCAATGCTTCAGTGAGTGGGAGAGTATCTATATAAACAATGATGCTTCAGGGAGTGGGAAAGTAGATACGCAGATAGTGATGCTTCAGCGAGTGGGAAAGTAGATATATCGACACTGATGATTCAAAGAGTGGGAAAGTAGCACTGATGGATTAGCACTGATGTTTCACGGAATGGGAAAGTAGATATACACAAACCGATGTTTCAGTGAGTGGAAGAGTAGATATCTAAACACTGATGCTTCAGGGAGTGGGAAAGTAGATATGTAGACACCGGTGATTCAGGGAATGTGAAAATATATAGACACTGATGATTCAGGGAGTGGGGGAGTAGATGTACAGACACTGATGCTTCGGTGAGTGGGAAAGTAAATATGTAGACACCCATGTTTCAGGGAATGGGAACGTACATATATAAATATATAGCATCAGCGTCTATATATATATATAGACGCTGATGCTTCAGGGAGTGGGAAAGTAGATATATAGGCATTGAAGCTTCACAGAGTGGGAAAGTAGATATACAGGCACTGATGCTTCAGGTTGTGGGAAAGTAAATATATAGATATTGATGATTCAGAGCGTGGGAAAGTAGGTATACAGACACTGATAATTCAGAGAGTGGGAAATTACATATAAAGACACTGATGATTCAGGGAGTGGGAAAGTCGTTGTACAGAAACTGATGCTTCAGGGAATGGGAAAGTATATATGTAGACACTGATGATTCAGGGAGTGGGAAAGTAGATATATAGTCACTGATGATTCAGCGAATGGGAAATTAGATATACATTCACTGATGCTTCAGGTTGTGGGAAAGTAAATATATAGATATTGATGATTCAGAGCATGGGAAAGTAGGTATACAGACACTGATGATTCAGAGAGTGGGAAAGTACATATAAAGACACTGATGATTCAGGTTGTGGGAAAGTAGATATATAAACATTGATTATTCAGAGAGTGGGAAAGTAGATATACAGACACTGATGATTCAGGTTGTGGTAAAGTATATATACAGACACTGGTGATTCAGAGAGTTGTCAAGTACATATACAGACTCTGATGATTCAGGGAGTGGGAAAGTAGATGTACAGACACTGATGCTTCAGGGAGTGGGATAGTAGATATACAGACACTGATGAGTCAGGGAGTGGGATAGTAGGTCTATCGGCACTGAATCTTTAGTGTGTGGGAAAGTAGATATACAGACACTGATGCGACAGGGATTGGGAAAATAGAGAGATAAACATTGATGATTCAGAGAGTGGGAAAATAGATATATAGACACTGATGATTCAGAGAGTTGTCAAGTACATATACAGACACTGATGATTCAGGGAGTGGGAGAGTAGATGTACAGATACTGACGCTTTAGGGAGTGGGAAAGTAGATATATAGACACTGAAGCTTCACGGTGTGGGAAAGTAGATACACAGTCACTGATGATTCAGCGATTGGTAAAGTAGATATACAGACACTGGTGCTTCAGGGACTGGGAAAGTAGACATATGGAAAATGATGATTCAGGGAGTAGGATAGTAGATAGACAGACAGCGATGTTCCAGGGAGTGGGAAAAACAGATATATTAGTACTGTTGTTTCAGGGAAAGGGAAAGTAGATATTTTCGCACCAATGCTTCAGTGAGTGGGAGAGTATCTATATAAACAATGATGCTTCAGGGAGTGGGAAAGTAGATACGCAGATAGTGATGCTTCAGCGAGTGGGAAAGTAGATATATCGACACTGATGATTCAAAGAGTGGGAAAGTAGCACTGATGGATTAGCACTGATGTTTCACGGAATGGGAAAGTAGATATACACAAACCGATGTTTCAGTGAGTGGAAGAGTAGATATCTAAACACTGATGCTTCAGGGAGTGGGAAAGTAGATATGTAGACACCGGTGATTCAGGGAATGTGAAAATATATAGACACTGATGATTCAGGGAGTGGGGGAGTAGATGTACAGACACTGATGCTTCGGTGAGTGGGAAAGTAAATATGTAGACACCCATTTTTCAGGGAATGGGAACGTACATATATAAATATATAGCATCAGCGTCTATATATATATATATAGACGCTGATGCTTCAGGGAGTGGGAAAGTAGATATATAGGCACTGATGCTTCAGGTTGTGGGAAAGTAAATATATAGATATTGATGATTCAGAGCGTGGGAAAGTAGGTATACAGACACTGATAATTCAGAGAGTGGGAAATTACATATAAAGACACTGATGATTCAGGGAGTGGGAAAGTCGATGTACAGAAACTGATGCTTCAGGGAATGGGAAAGTATATATGTAGACACTGATGATTCAGGGAGTGGGAAAGTAGATATATAGTCACTGATGATTCAGCGAATGGGAAATTAGATATACATTCACTGATGCTTCAGGTTGTTGGAAAGTAAATATATAGATATTGATGATTCAGAGCATGAGAAAGTAGGTATACAGACACTGATGATTCAGAGAGTGGGAAAGTACATATAAAGACACTGATGATTCAGGGAGTGGGAAAGTCGATGTACAGAAACTTATGCTTCAGGGAATGGGAAAGTATATATGTAGACACCGATGATTCAGGGAGTGAGAAAGTAGATATATAGTCACTGATGATTCAGCGAATGGGAAATTAGATATACAGATAGTGACGCTTCAGGGATTGGGGAAGTGCATATATAGACACTGATGCTTCAGTGAGTGGGAGAGTAGATATATAAACACTGATGCTTCAGTGAATGGGAAAGCAGATATGTAGACACCGGTGATTCAGGGAATGGGAAAGTATAGAGATAGACAGTGATGCTTCAGCGAGTGGGAAAGTAGATATATAGATACTGTTGATTCAGAGAATGGGATAGTAGACATATGGAAAATAATGATTCAGGGAGTGGGAAAGTAGATATACAGACACTGATGCTTCAGGGAGTGGGAAAATAGATATCTCGACTCTGATGATTCAGAGAATGGGAAAGTAGAC
Source organism: Hemiscyllium ocellatum (assembly GCF_020745735.1). Taxonomy (NCBI): domain Eukaryota; kingdom Metazoa; phylum Chordata; class Chondrichthyes; order Orectolobiformes; family Hemiscylliidae; genus Hemiscyllium; species Hemiscyllium ocellatum. The sequence goes on along the minus strand of NC_083432.1, from coordinate 8,906,501 downwards.
ATACAGAAAATAATGATTCAGGGAGCAGGATAGTAGATATACAGACAGCGATGCTTCAGGGAGTGGGTGAATAGATATATTAATACTGATGTTTCAGGGAATGGGAAAGTAGATATACAGACACCAATGCAGACATTGATGCTTCAGCGAGTGGGAAAGTAGATATATACAGACTGATGCTTCAGGGAGTGGGAAAGTAGATATATAGATACTGAAACTTCAGTGTGTGGAAAAGTAGATGTACAGACACTGATGCTTCAGGGAATGGGATAGTAGATATACAGACACTGATGATTCAGGGAGTGGGAAAGTAGAGATACAGACACTGATGATTCAGAGAGTAGTCAAGTACATATACAAACTCTGATGATTCAGGGAGTGGGAGAGTTGATGTACAGACACTGACGCTTCAGGGAGTGGGAAAGTAGATATATAGACATTGAAGCTTCACGGTGTGAGAAAGTAGATATATAGACACGGATTCTTCAGGTTGTGGGAAAATAGATATATAGACACTGATGATTCAGGGATTGGGAAAGTAGATATACAGACTGTGATGATTCAGGGAGTGGGAAAGTAGATGTACAGACACTGATGCTTCAGGGAATGGGAAAGTAGATATACATACACTGATGATTCAGGGAGTGGGGTAGTAGATCTATCGGCACTGAATCTTCAGGGTGTGGGAAAGTAGATATACAGACACTGATGATTCAGGGAGTGGGAAAGTAGAGATACAGACACTGATGATTCAGAGAGTAGTCAAGTACATATACAGACTCTGATGATTCAGGGAGTGGGAGAGTTGATGTACAGACACTGACGCTTCAGGGAGTGGGAAAGTAGATATATAGACACTGAAGCTTCACGGTGTGAGAAAGTAGATATATAGACACGGATGCTTCAGGTTGTGGGCAAGTAGATATATAGACACTGATGATTCAGAGAGTGGGAATGTAGATATACAGACACTGATGATTCAGGTTGTGGGAAAGTAGATATATAGACATTGATTATTCAGAGAGTGGGAAAGTAGATACACAGACACTGATGATTCAGGAGTGGGAAAGTAGATATACAGACACTGGTGATTCAGAGAGTTGTCAAGTACATATACAGACTCTGATGATTCAGGGAGTGGGAAAGTAGATGTACAGACACTGACGCTTCAGGGAGTGGGAAAGTAGGTGTATAGACACTGAAGCTTCACGCTGTGGGAAAGTAGATATACAGACACTGATGATTCAGGTTGTGGGAAAGTAGATATATAGACATTGATTATTCAGAGAGTGGGAAAGTAGATATACAGACACTGATGATTCAGGTTGTGGTAAAGTATATATACAGACACTGGTGATTCAGAGAGTTGTCAAGTACATATACAGACTCTGATGATTCAGGGAGTGGGAAAGTAGATGTACAGACACTGATGCTTCAGGGAGTGGGATAGTAGATATACAGACACTGATGAGTCAGGGAGTGGGATAGTAGGTCTATCGGCACTGAATCTTTAGTGTGTGGGAAAGTAGATATACAGACACTGATGCGACAGGGAGTGGGAAAATAGAGAGATAAACATTGATGATTCAGAGAGTGGGAAAATAGATATATAGACACTGATGATTCAGAGAGTTGTCAAGTACATATACAGACACTGATGATTCAGGGAGTGGGAGAGTAGATGTACAGATACTGACGCTTTAGGGAGTGGGAAAGTAGATATATAGACACTGAAGCTTCACGGTGTGGGAAAGTAGATACACAGTCACTGATGATTCAGCGATTGGTAAAGTAGATATACAGACACTGGTGCTTCAGGGACTGGGAAAGTAGACATATGGAAAATGATGATTCAGGGAGTAGGATAGTAGATAGACAGACAGCGATGTTCCAGGGAGTGGGAAAAACAGATATATTAGTACTGTTGTTTCAGGGAAAGGGAAAGTAGATATTTTCGCACCAATGCTTCAGTGAGTGGGAGAGTATCTATATAAACAATGATGCTTCAGGGAGTGGGAAAGTAGATACGCAGATAGTGATGCTTCAGCGAGTGGGAAAGTAGATATATCGACACTGATGATTCAAAGAGTGGGAAAGTAGCACTGATGGATTAGCACTGATGTTTCACGGAATGGGAAAGTAGATATACACAAACCGATGTTTCAGTGAGTGGAAGAGTAGATATCTAAACACTGATGCTTCAGGGAGTGGGAAAGTAGATATGTAGACACCGGTGATTCAGGGAATGTGAAAATATATAGACACTGATGATTCAGGGAGTGGGGGAGTAGATGTACAGACACTGATGCTTCGGTGAGTGGGAAAGTAAATATGTAGACACCCATGTTTCAGGGAATGGGAACGTACATATATAAATATATAGCATCAGCGTCTATATATATATATATAGACGCTGATGCTTCAGGGAGTGGGAAAGTAAATATATAGATATTGATGATTCAGAGCGTGGGAAAGTAGGTATACAGACACTGATAATTCAGAGAGTGGGAAATTACATATAAAGACACTGATGATTCAGGGAGTGGGAAAGTCGATGTACAGAAACTGATGCTTCAGGGAATGGGAAAGTATATATGTAGACACTGAAGATTCAGGGAGTGGGAAAGTAGATATATAGTCACTGATGATTCAGCGAATGGGAAATTAGATATACAGATAGTGACGCTTCAGGGATTGGGGAAGTGCATATATAGACACTGATGCTTCAGTGAGTGGGAGAGTAGATATATAAACACTGATGCTTCAGTGAATGGGAAAGCAGATATGTAGACACCGGTGACACAGGGAATGGGAAAGTATAGAGATAGACAGTGATGCTTCAGCGAGTGGGAAAGTAGATATATAGATACTGTTGATTCAGAGAATGGGAAAGTAGACATATGGAAAATAATGATTCAGGGAGTGGGAAAGTAGATATACAGACACTGATGCTTCAGGGAGTGGGAAAATAGATATATAGACTCTGATGATTCAGAGAATGGGAAAGTAGACATATAGAAAATAATGATTCAGGGAGCAGGATAGTAGATATACAGACAGCGATGCTTCAGGGAGTGGGAGAATAGATATATTAATACTGATGTTTCAGGGAATGGGAAAGTAGATATACAGACACCAATGCAGACATTGATGCTTCAGCGAGTGGGAAAGTAGATATATACAGACTGATGCTTCAGGGAGTGGGAAAGTAGATATATAGATACTGAAACTTCAGTGTGTGGAAAAGTAGATGTACAGACACTGATGCTTCAGGGAATGGGATAGTAGATATACAGACACTGATGATTCAGGGAGTGGGAAAGTAGAGATACAGACACTGATGATTCAGAGAGTAGTCAAGTACATATACAAACTCTGATGATTCAGGGAGTGGGAGAGTTGATGTACAGACACTGACGCTTCAGGGAGTGGGAAAGTAGATATATAGACACTGAAGCTTCACGGTGTGAGAAAGTAGATATATAGACACGGATTCTTCAGGTTGTGGGAAAATAGATATATAGACACTGATGATTCAGGGATTGGGAAAGTAGATATACAGACTGTGATGATTCAGGGAGTGGGAAAGTAGATGTACAGACACTGATGCTTCAGGGAATGGGAAAGTAGATATACATACACTGATGATTCAGGATGTGGGGTAGTAGATCTATCGGCACTGAATCTTCAGGGTGTGGGAAAGTAGATATACAGACACTGATGATTCAGGGAGTGGGAAAGTAGAGATACAGACACTGATGATTCAGAGAGTAGTCAAGTACATATACAGACTCTGATGATTCAGGGAGTGGGAGAGTTGATGTACAGACACTGACGCTTCAGGGAGTGGGAAAGTAGATATATAGACACTGAAGCTTCACGGTGTGAGAAAGTAGATATATAGACACGGATTCTTCAGGTTGTGGGCAAGTAGATATATAGACACTGATGATTCAGAGAGTGGGAATGTAGATATACAGACACTGATGATTCAGGTTGTGGGAAAGTAGATATATAGACATTGATTATTCAGAGAGTGGGAAAGTAGATACACAGACACTGATGATTCAGGAGTGGGAAAATAGATATACAGACACTGGTGATTCAGAGAGTTGTCAAGTACATATACAGACTCTGATGATTCAGGGAGTGGGAAAGTAGATGTACAGACACTGACGCTTCAGGGAGTGGGAAAGTAGGTGTATAGACACTGAAGCTTCACGCTGTGGGAAAGTAGATATACAGACACTGATGATTCAGCGATTGGGAAAGTAGATATACAGACACTGGTGCTTCAGGGAGTGGGAAAGTAGACATATGGAAAATGATGATTCAGGGAGTAGGATAGTAGATAGACAGACAGCGATGTTCCAGGGAGTGGGAAAAACAGATATATTAGTACTGTTGTTTCAGGGAAAGGGAAAGTAGATATTTTCGCACCAATGCTTCAGTGAGTGGGAGAGTTATCTATATAAACAATGATGCTTCAGGGAGTGGGAAAGTAGATACGCAGATAGTGATGCTTCAGCGAGTGGGAAAGTAGATATATCGACACTGATGATTCAAAGAGTGGGAAAGTAGCACTGATGGATTAGCACTGATGTTTCACGGAATGGGAAAGTAGATATACACAAACCGATGTTTCAGTGAGTGGAAGAGTAGATATCTAAACACTGATGCTTCAGGGAGTGGGAAAGTAGATATGTAGACACCGGTGATTCAGGGAATGTGAAAATATATAGACACTGATGATTCAGGGAGTGGGAAAGTAGATATCCACACACTGATGATTTAGGGAATGGGAAAGTTGATATATAGACACTGATGATTCATGGAGTGGGAAAATAGATATTCAGACAGTGATGCTTCAGGGAGTGGGAAAGTTGATATATAGACACTGATAATTCAGAGAATAGGAAAGTAGACATATACAAAATGATGATTCCGCGATTGGGAAAGTAGATATACAGACACTGATGCTTCAGGGAGTGGGAAAGTAGATACATATACACTGATGATTCAGATAATGGGAAAGTAGACATGTAGAAAGTGATGATTCCGGGAGTAGGACAGTAGATACGCAGACAGCGATGTTCCAGGGAGTGGGAAAATAGATATATTAGTACTGATGTTTCAGTGAATGGGAAAGTACATATACTTGCACCAATGCTTCAGTGAGTGGGTGAGTATCTATACAAACAATGATGCTTCAGGGAGTGGGAAAGCAAATATACATACACTGATGATTCAGAGAGTGGGAAAGTAGATATCCACACACTGATGATTTAGGGAATGGGAAAGTTGATATATAGACACTAATGATTCATGGAGTGGGAAAAGAGATATTCAGACAGTGATGCTTCAGGGAGTGGGAAAGTTGATATATAGATACTGATAATTCATAGAATGGGTAAGTAGATATATAGACATTGAAGCTTCACAGACTGGGAAAGTAGATATACAGGCACTGATGCTTCAGGTTGTGGGAAAGTAAATATGTAGACATTGATGATTCAGAGCGTGGGAAAGTAGATATACAGACACTGATGATTCAGAGAGTGGGAAAGTACATATAAAGACACTGATGATTCAGGGAGTGGGAAAGTCAATGTACAGAAACTGATGTTTCAGGGAATGGGAAAGTATATATGTAGACACTGAAGATTCAGGGAGTGGGAAAGTAGATATATAGTCACTGATGATTCAGCGAATGGGAAATTAGATATACAGATAGTGACGCTTCAGGGATTGGAGAAGTGGATATATAGACACTGATGATTCAGAGAGTGGGAAAGTAGACATATAGAAAGTGATGATTCAGGGAAAGGAAAAGTAGATATATAGACACCGATGATTCAGGGAACGGGAAAGTAGATATACATGCACCGATGCTTCAGTGAGTGGGAGAGTAGATATATAAACACTGATACGTCAGTGAATGGGAAAGCAGATATGTAGACACCGGTGATTCAGGGAATGGGAAAATATAGAGATAGACAGTGATGCTTCAGCGAGTGGAAATTAGATATATTGACACTGTTGATTCAGAGAATGGGAAAGTAGACATATGGAAAATAATGATTCAGGGTGTGGGAAAGTAGATACACAGACACTGATGCTTCAGGGAGTGGGAAAATAGATATATAGACTCTGATGATTCAGAGAATGGGAAAGTAGACATATAGAAAATAATGATTCAGGGAGTAGGATAGTAGATATACAGACAGCTATGCTTCAGGGAGTGGGTGAATAGATATATTAATACTGATGTTTCAGGGAATGGGAAAGTAGATATACAGACACCAATGCAGACATTGATGCTTCAGCGAGTGGGAAAGTAGATATATGCAGACTGATGCTTCAGGGAGTGGGAAAGTAGATATACAGATACTGAAACTTCAGTGTGTGGAAAAGTAGATGTACAGACACTGATGCTTCAGGGAATGGGAAAGTAGATATACAGACACTGATGAATCAGGGAGTGGGATAGTAGATCTATCGGCACTGAAACTTCAGGTTGTGGGAAAGTAGATATACAGACACTGATGATTCAGGGAGTGGGAAAGTAGAGCTACAGACACTGATGATTCCAAGAGTAGTCAAGTACATATACAGACTCTGATGATTCAGGGAGTGGGAGAGTTGATGTACAGACACTGACGCTTCAGGGCGTGGGAAAGTAGATATATAGACACTTAAGCTTCACGGTGTGAGAAAGTAGATATATAGACACGGATGCTTCAGGTTGTGGGAAAGTAGACATATAGACACTGATGATTCAGAGATTGGGAAAGTAGATATACAGACACTGATGATTCAGGTTGTGGTAAAGTAGATATATAGACATTGTTGATTTAGGAGTGGGAAAGTAGATGTACAGACACTGGTGATTCAGAGAGTTGTCAAGTACATATACAGACTCTGATGATTCAGGGAGTGGGAAAGATGTACAGACACTGAAGCTTCACGCTGTGGGAAAGTAGATATACAGACACTGATGAGTCAGGGAGTGGGGTAGTAGGTCTATCGGCACTGAATCTTCAGTGTGTGGGAAAGTTAGATATACAGACACTGATGATTCAGTGAGTGGGAAAGTAGAGATACAGACACTGATGATTCAGAGAGTAGTCAAGTGCATATACAGACTCTGATGATTCAGGGAGTGGGAGAGTAGATGTACAGATACTGACGCTTCAGGGAGTGGGAAAGTAGATATATAGACACTGAAGCTTCACGGTGTGGGAAAGTAGATACACAGACACTGATGATTCAGCGATTGGGAAAGTAGATATACAGACACTGGTGCTTCAGGGACTGGGAAAGTAGACATATGGAAAATGATGATTCAGGGAGTAGGATAGTAGATAGACAGACAGCGATGTTCCAGGGAGTGGGAAAAACAGATATATTAGTACTGTTGTTTCAGGGAAAGGGAAAGTAGATATTTTCGCACCAATGCTTCAGTGAGTGGGAGAGTATCTATATAAACAATGATGCTTCAGGGAGTGGGAAAGTAGATACGCAGATAGTGATGCTTCAGCGAGTGGGAAAGTAGATATATCGACACTGATGATTCAAAGAGTGGGAAAGTAGCACTGATGGATTAGCACTGATGTTTCACGGAATGGGAAAGTAGATATACACAAACCGATGTTTCAGTGAGTGGAAGAGTAGATATCTAAACACTGATGCTTCAGGGAGTGGGAAAGTAGATATGTAGACACCGGTGATTCAGGGAATGTGAAAATGTATAGACACTGATGATTCAGGGAGTGGGGGAGTAGATGTACAGACACTGATGATTTAGGGAATGGGAAAGTTGATATATAGACACTGATGATTCATGGAGTGGGAAAATAGATATTCAGACAGTGATGCTTCAGGGAGTGGGAAAGTTGATATATAGACACTGGTAATTCAGAGAATGGGAAAGTAGACATATACAAAATGATGATTCCGTGATTGGGAAAGTAGATATACAGACACTGATGCTTCAGGGAGTGGGAAAGTAGATATATAGACACTGATGATTCAGATAATGGGAAAGTAGACATGTAGAAAGTGATGATTCAGGGAGTAGGACAGTAGATATGCAGACAGCGATGTTCCAGGGAGTGGGAAGATAGATATATTAGTACTGATGTTTCAGGGAATGGGAAAGTACATATACTAGCACCAATGCTTCAGTGAGTGGGTGAGTATCTATACAAACAATGATGCTTCAGGGAGTGGGAAAGCAATATACATACACTGATGATTCAGAGAGTGGGAAAGTAGATATCCACACACTGATGATTTAGGGAATGGGAAAGTTGATATATAGACACTAATGATTCATGGAGTGGGAAAAGAGATATTCAGACAGTGATGCTTCAGGGAGTGGGAAAGTTGATATATAGACACTGATAATTCATAGAATGGGAAAGTAGATATATAGACATTGAAGCTTCACAGACTGGGAAAGTAGATATACAGGCACTGATGCTTCAGGTTGTGGGAAAGTAAATATGTAGACATTGATGATTCAGAGCGTGGGAAAGTAGATATACAGACACTGATGATTCAGAGAGTGGGAAAGTACATATAAAGTCACTGATGATTCAGGGAGTGGGAAAGTCGATGTACAGAAACTGATGCTTCAGGGAATGGGAAAATATATATGTAGACACTGATGATTCAGGGAGTGGGAAAGTAGATATATAGTCACTGATGATTCAGCGAATGGGAAATTAGATATACAGATAGTGACGCTTCAGGGATTGGGGAAGTGGATATATAGACACTGATGATTCAGAGAATGGGAAAGTAGACATATAGAAAGTGATGATTCAGAGAATGGGAAAGTAGACATATGGAAAATAATGATTCAGGGAGTGGGAAAGTAGATATACAGACACTGATGCTTCAGGGAGTGGGAAAATAGATATATAGACTCTGATGATTCAGAAAATGGGAAAGTAGACATATGGAAATTAATGATTCAGGGAGTAGGATAGTAGATATACAGACAGCTATGCTTCAGGGAGTGGGAGAATAGATATATTAATACTGATGTTTCAGGGAATGGGAAAGTAGATATACAGACACCAATGCAGACATTGATGCTTCAGCGAGTGGGAATGTAAATATACAGATACTGAAACTTCAGTGTGTGGAAAATTGGATGTACAGACACTGATGCTTCAGGGAATGGGATAGTAGATATACAGACACTGATGATTCAGGGAGTGGGATAGTAGATCTATCAGCACTGAATCTTCAGGGTGTGGGAAAGTGGATATACAGACACTGAAGTTTCAGGGAGTGGGAAAGTAGAGATACAGACACTGATGATTCAGAGAGTGGGAAAGTAGATATACAGGTAGTGACGCTTCAGCGAGTGGGCAACTAGATATATAGACTCTGTTGATTCAAGGAATGGGAAAATAGATATACACACACCGATGCTTCAGTGTGTTGGAGAGTAGATATATAAACACTGATGCTTCAGGGAGTGGGAAAGCAGATATGTACACACCAGTGAATCAGGCAAAGGGAAAATTTATAGATAGACACTGATGATTCAGGGAGTGGGAAGGTAGATATATAGACACTGATGATTCAGAGAATGGGAAAGTAGACACATTGAAAATGTGATTCAGTGAGTGGAAAAATAAATATACAGACACTGATGCTTCAGGGAGTGGGAAAGTAGATATATAGACTCTGATGATTCAGAGAATGGTAAAGTAGACATATAGAAAATGATGATTCAGGGAGTAGGATAGTAGATATTCAGACAGCGATGCTTCAGTAGGTGGGAAAATAGATATATTAGTACTGATGTTTCAGGGAATGGGAAAGTAGATATACACGCACCGAGGCCTCAGTGAGTGGGAGAATAGATATATAGTCACTGATGATTCAGGGAGTAGGATAGTAGATATACAGACAGCGATGGTCCAGGAGGTGGGAAAATAGATATATTAGTACTGATGTTTCAAGGAGTGGGAAAGTAGATATACACGCACCGAGGCCTCAGTGAGTGCGAGCGAAGATATATAAACACTGATGCTTCAGGGAATGGGAAAGCAGATATGCAGACACTGATGATTCAGAGAGTGGGAAAGTAGATATGCAAACAATGATGGTTCAAGGAGTGGGAAAGTAGATATACAGACAGGGATGATTCAGGGACTGGGAAAGTCTTTATGCCGACACTGATGCTTCAGGGAGTGGGTAAGTAGATATACAGAAACTGATGCTTCAAGGAGTGGGAATATAGACATATAGACACTGATGCTTCAGGGAGTGGGAGTATAGATATACAGACACTGATGCTTCAAGTAGTGGAAAAGTAGATATGTACACATTGAAGCTTCTGGGAATGAGAAAGTAGATATACAGACACTGATGATTAGGGAATGGGAAAGTAGGTGTACAGACACTGATGCTTCAGGTTGTGGGAAAGTAGATATATAGACATTGATGATTCAGAGAGTGGGAAAGTAGATATAAAGACACTGATGATTCAGGGAGTGGGAAAGTAGATATATAGTCACTGATGATTCAGCGAGTGGGAAAGTAAATATACAGATAGTGACGCTTCAGGGATTGGGTAAGTAGATATATAGACACTGATGATTCAGAGAGTGGGAAAGTAGACATAAAGAAAGTGATGATTTAAGGAGTGCGATAGTAGATATACAGACAGCGATGCTTCAGGGAGTGGGAAAATGGATATATTAGCACTGATGTTTCAGGGAATGGGAAAGTAGATATATAGGCACCGATGCTTCAGTGAGTGGGAAAGATATACATACACTGAAGCTTCAGTGTGTGGGAAAGTAGATGTACAGACACTGATGATTCAGGGAGTGGGAAAGTAGATATACAAACACTGATGATTCAGGGAGTGGGATGATAGATCTATCGACCATGAAGTTTCAGGGTGTGGGAAAATAGATATACAGATACTGATGCTTCATGGAATGGGAAAGTAGATATGTAGACATTGATGATTCAGAGAGTGGGAAAGTAGATATATAGACACTGATGATTCAGAGAGTGGGAAAGTACATATAAAGACACTGATGATTCAGGGAGTGGGAAAGTCGATGTATAGAAACTGATGCTTCAGTGAATGGGAATGTACATATGTAGACACTGATGATTCCGCGAGTGGGAAAGCAGATATATAGACACTGTTGATTCAGGGAACGGGAAAATAGATATACACATACTGATGCTTCAGTGAGTTGGAGAGTAGATATATAAACACTGATGCTTCAGTGAGTGGGAAAGCAGATATGTACACACTGGTGAATCAGGCATAGGGAAAATTTATAGATAGACACTGATGATTCAGGGACTGGGAAAGTAGATATATATAGACACTGATGATTCAGAGAAGGGGAAAGTAGTCATATTGAAAATGTGATTCAGTGAGTGGAAAAGTAAATATACAGACACTGATGCTTCAGGGAGTGGGAAAGTAGATGTACAGACACTGATGCTTCAGGGAATGGGAAGGTAGATATATAGACTCTGATAATTCAGAGAATGGTAAAGTAGACATATAGAAAATGATGATTCAGGGAGTAGGATAGTAGATATTCAGACAGCGATGCTCCAGTAGGTGGGAAAATAGATATATTAGTACTGATGTTTCAGGGAATGGGAAAGTAGATATACACGCACCGAGGCCTCAGTGAGTGGGAGAGTAGATATATTAACACTGATGCATCAGGGAGTGGGAAAGCAGATATACAGACACTGATGATTCAGAGAGTGGGAAAGTAGATATATAGTCACTGATGATTCAGGGAGTAGGATAGTAGATATACAGACAACGATGCTCCAGAGGGTGGGAAAATAGATATATTAGTACTGATGTTTCAGGGAGTGGGAAAGTAGATATACACGCACCGAGGCCTCAGTGAGTGGGAGCGAAGATATATAAACACTGATGCTTCAGGGAGTGGGTAAGTAGATATGTAGAGACAGATAATTCAGGGAGTGCGAAAGTAGATATACAAACACTGATGATTTAGGGAATGGGAAAGTATGTATATAGACACTGATGATTCAGGGAGTGGGAAAGTAGATATACAGACACAGATGACTTAGAGAATGGGAAAATAGATATATAGATACTGATGATTCAGGGAGTGGGAAAGTAGATATACAGACACTGATACTTCATGGAGTGGAAAAGGAGATATGCCGACATTGATGATTCAGAGAATGGGAGATTGGACACATAGAAAATGATGATTTAGGGAGTGTGATAGTAGATATACAGACAGCGATGCTTCAGGGAATGGGAAAGAAGATATACACGCACCGATGCTTCAGTGAGTGGAAGAGTCGATATATAAACACTGATGATTCAGGGAGTGGGAAAGTAGATATATAGACACTGATGATTCAGGGAGTAGGAAAGTAGATACACAGACACTGATCCTTCAGGGAGCGGGAAAGTAGATGTCCAGACACAGATGATTTTGGGAATGGGAAAGTAGATACAGAGACACTGATAATTCAGGGAGTAGGAAAGGAAATATACAGACACCGATGTTTCAGGGAATGGTAAAGGAGATAAACAGAAACAGATGCTTCAGGGAGTAGGAAAGAAGATATATAAGCACAGATGGTTCAGGGAGTGGGAAAGGAGATATATTGACACTGAAGCTTCATGGTGTGGGAAAGTAGATATACAGATACTGATGCTCCATGGAATGGGAAAGTAAATATATAGACATTGACGATTCAGAGAGTGGGAAAGTTGATATATAGACACTGATAATTCAGAGAGTGGGAAAGTACATATAAAGACACTGATGATTTCGGGAGTGGGAAAGTAGATATATAGTCACTGACGATTCAGAGAGTGGGAAAGTAGATATACAGGTAGTGACGCTTCAGCGAGTGGGCTACTAGATATATAGACTCTGTTGATTCAAGGAATGTGAAAATAGATACACACACACCGATGCTTCAGTGTGTGGGAGAATAGATATATAAACACTGATGCTTCAGGGAGTGGGAAAGCAGATATGTACACACCGGTGAATCAGGCAAAGGAAAAATTTATAGATAGACACTGATGATTCAGGGAGTGGGAAGGTAGATGTATAGACACTGATGAATTAGGGACTGGGAAAGTAGATATATATAGACACTGATGATTCAGAGAATGGGAAAGTAGACACATTGAAAATGTGATTCAGTGAGTGGAAAAATAAATATACAGACACTGATGCTTCGGGAGTGGGAAAGTAGATATATAGACTCTGATGGTTCAGAGAATGGTAAAGTAGACATATAGAAAATGATGATTCAGGGAGTAGGATAGTAGATATTCAGACAGCGATGCTCCAGTAGGTGGGAAAATAGATATATTAGTACCGATGTTTCAGGGAATGGGAAAGTAGATATACACGCACCGAGGCCTCAGTGAGTGGGAGAGTAGATATATTAACACTGATGCATCAGGGAGTGGGAAAGCAGATATACAGACACTGATGATTCAGAGAGTGGGAAAGTAGATATATAGTCACTGATGATTCAGGGAGTAGGATAGTAGATATTCAGACAGCGATGGTCCAGTAGGTGGGAAAATAGACATATTATTGAAGATGTTTCAGGGAATGGGAAAGTAGATATACACGCACCGAGGCCTCAGTGAGTGGGAGCGAAGATATATAAACACTGATGCTTCAGGGAGTGGGAAAGCAGATATACAGACACTGATGATTCAGAGAGTGGGAAAGTAGATATGCAAACAATGATGTTTCAAGGAGTGGGAAAGTAGATATACAGACAGGGATGATTCAGGGACTGGGAAAGTCTTTATGCCGACACTGATGCTTCAGGGAGTGGGTAAGTAGATATACAGAAACTGATGCTTCAAGGAGTGGGAATATAGACATATAGACACTGATGCTTCTGGGAGTGGGAAAGTAGATATAAAGATACTGATGATTCAGCGAGTGGGAAAATAGATATAAAGTCACTGATGATCAGCGAGTGGGAAAGTAAATATACAGACAGTGACGCTTCCGGGCGTGGGTAAGTAGATATATAGACACTGATGATTCAGAGAGTGGGAAAGTAGACATATAGAAAGTGATGATTCAAAGAGTGCAATAGTAGATATACAGACAGCGATGCTTCAGGGAGTGGGAAAATAGATATATTAGCACTGATGTTTCAGGGCGTGGGAAATTAGATATATAGGCACCGATGCTTCAGTGAGGGGGAAATTAGATGTACAGACACTGATGATTCATGGAGTGGGAAAGTCCATGTACAGAAACTGATGCTTCAGTGAATGGGAATGTATATATGTAGACACTGATGATTCCGGGAGTGGGCAAGTAGATATATAGTCACTGATGATTCAGCGAGTGGGAAAGCAGATATATAGACACTGTTGATTCAGGGAACGGGAAAATAGATATACACATACCGATGCTTCAGTGAGTGGGAGAGTAGATATATAAACACTGATGCTTCAGGGAGTGGGAAAGCAGATATGTACACACCGGTGAATCAGGCAAAGGGAAAATTTATAGATAGACACTGATGATTCAGGGAGTGGGAAGGTAGATATATAGACACTGATGAATTAGGGACTGGGAAAGTAGATATATATATAGACACTGATGATTCCGAGAATGGGAAAGTAGACACATTGAAAATGTGATTCAGTGAGTGGAAAAATAAATATACAGACACTGATGCTTCTGGAGTGGGAAAGTAGATATATAGTCACTGATGATTCAGGGAGTAGGATAGTAGATATACAGACAGCGATGGTGCAGTAGGTGGGAAAATAGATATATTAGTACTGATGTTTCAGGGAATGGGAAATTTGACATACACGCACCGAGGACTCAGTGAGTGGGAGCGAAGATACATAAACACTGATGCTTCAGGGAGTGGGAAAGCAGATATACATACACTGAAGCTTCAGTGTGTGGGAAAGTAGATGTACAGACACTGATGCTTCAGGGAGTGGGAAAGTAGATATATAGACTCTGATGATTCAGAGAATGGTAAAGTAGACATGTAGAAAATGATGCTTCAGGGAGTAGGATAGTAGATATACAGATAGCGATGCTCCAGGAGGTGGGAAAATAGATATATTAGTACTGATGTTTCAAGGAGTGGGAAAGTAGATATACACGCACCGCGTCCTCAGTGAGTGCTAGCGAAGATATATAAACACTGATGCCTCAGGGAGTGGGAAAGCAGACATACATACACTGATGATTCAGAGAGTGGGAAAGTAGATATGCAAACAATGATGCTTCAGTGAGTGGGAAAGTAAATATGTAGAGACTGATAATTCAGGGAGTGGGAAAGTAGATATACAGATACTGATGATTCAGGAAGTGGGAAAGTAGAAGTGTAGACACCCATGATTCAGGGAATGGGTAATATATATATAGACACTGATGATTCAGGGAGTGGGAAAGTAGATATACAGACAGTGATGATTCAGGAAGTGGAAAAGTAGAGAGATAAACATTGATGATTCAGTGTGTGGGAAAGTAGATATACAGACACTGATGTTTCAGAGAGTAGTCAAGTACATATACAGACTCTGATGATTCAGGGAATGGGTAAGTACATATATAGACACTGATGATTCAGGGAGTGGGAAAGTAGATATATAAAAACACTGATGATTTAGGGAATGGGAAAGTATATATATAGATACTGATGATTCAGGGAGTGGGAAAGTAGATATACAGACACTGATGATTCAGGGAGTGGGAAAGTAGATATACAGACAGTGATGATTCAGGAAGTGGAAAAGTAGAGAGATAAACATTGATGATTCAGTGTGTGGGAAAGTAGATATACAGACACTGATGTTTCAGAGAGTAGTCAAGTACATATACAGACTCTGATGATTCAGGGAATGGGTAAGTACATATATAGACACTGATGATTCAGGGAGTGGGAAAGTAGATATATAAAAACACTGATGATTTAGGGAATGGGAAAGTATATATATAGATACTGATGATTCAGGGAGTGGGAAAGTAGATATACAGACACTGATACTTCAGGGAGTGGAAAAGGAGATATACCGACATTGATGATTCAGAGATTAGACACATAGAAAATAATGATTCAGTGAGTGGGATAGTAGATATACAGACAGCGATGCTTCAGGGAATGGAAAGTAGATATATACGTACCGATGCTTCAGTGAGTGGGAGAGTTGATATATAAACACTGATGCTTCAGGGAGTTGGAAAGTAGATATATATAGACACTGATGATTCAGAGAATGGGAAAGTAGACATATTGAAAATGTGATTCAATGAGTGGAAAAATAAATATACAGACAGCGATGCTCCAGGGAGTAGGAAAATAGATATATTAGTACTGATGTTTCAGGGAATGGGAAAGTAGATATACACTCACCAATGCTTCAGTGAGTGGGAGAGTAGCTATATAAACACTGATGTTTCAGGGAGTGGGAAAGCAGATATACATACACTGATGATTCAGGGAGTGGGATAATAGATCTATCGGGCATGAAGTTTCAGGGTGTGGGAAAGTAGATATACAGATACTGATGCTTCACGGAGTGGGAAAGTAGAGAGATAAACATTGATGATTCAGAGAGTGGGAGAGAAGATGTACAGACACTGATGCTTCAGGGATTGGGAATGTAGATATGTAGACACTGGCGTTTCAGGTAGTGTGAAAGTAGATATATAGACACTGATGCTTCAGCGAGTGGGAAAGTTGACGTACAGACACTGAAGCATCAGGGAGTGAGAAAGTAGATATACAGACACTGATGATTCAGGGATTGGGAAAGTAGATATGTAGACACCTGTGTTTCAGGGAATGGGAAAGTATATACATACAAACACTGATACTTCCGGAAGTGGGAAGGTATTTATACAGACAGTGATGCTTCAGGGAGTGGGAAAGTCGATATATAAAGAGTGATGATTCAGGGAGTGTGAGAGCAGATATATACACACTGAAGCTTCAAAGGTGTGGGAAAGTAGACATACAGAAATTGATGCTTCAGTGAGTGGGAAAGTAGATAGAGAGACATTGGTGATTCAGAGAGTGGGAAAGTAGATATACAGACACTGATTATTCAGAGAGTGGGAGAGTACATATACAGACGCTGATGATTGAGGGAGTGGGAAAGTAGATGTGTAGACACTGATGAATAAGTGAGTGGGAAAGTAGAAATACAGACAGTGATGCTTCAGGGAGTTGGAAAGTAGATATATAGACACTGGTGATTCAGAGAGTAGGAAAGTAGACATATAGAAAGTGATGATTCATGGGGTGCGATAGTTGATATACAGACAGCGATTCGTCAGGGAATGGGAAAATAGATATATTAGCACTAATGCTTCAGGGAATGGGAAAGTAGATATTCGTTCACCGATGTTACAGTGAGTGGGAGAGCTGATATATAAACACTGATGCTTCAGGGAGTGGGAAAGTAGATATGTAGATACCGGAGACTCAGGGAATGGGAAAGTATATATATAGACATTCATGGTTCAGCATGTGGGAAATGTAGATATACAGACACTGATGATTTAGGCAATGGGAATGTAGATATACAGACACTGATGATTCAGGGAATGGGAAAGTAGGTGTACAGACACTGATGCTTCAGGGATTGGGAATGTAGATATGTAGACACCGGTGTTCCAGGGAGTGGGAAAGTAGATATATAGACACTGATGCTTCAGCGAGTGGGAAAGTAGATACATAGACTACCTTTATATCTACTTTCCCACTCGCTGAATCATCATTAACCAATCTAATCTAATCTGATGTTTCAGGGAATGGGAAAGTAGATATACACGCACCGAGGCCTCAGTGAGTGGGAACAAAGATATATAAACACTGATGCTTCAGGGAGTGGGAAAGCAGATATACATACACTGATACTTTAAGTTGTGGGAAAGTAGATATATAGTCATTGATGATTCCTAGAATGGGAAAGTAGATGTACAGACACTGATGATTCAGGGAGTGAGAAGTACATATAAAGACACTGATGGTTCAGGGAGTGGGAAAGTCGATGTACAGAAACTGATGCTTCAGAAATGGGAAAGTATATATGTCAACACTGATGATTTAGGGATCGGGAAAGTAGATATATGGTTAATGATGATTCAGCGAGTGGGAAAGTAGATATAAAGGTAGTGACGCTTCAGGGAGTGGGAAAGTAGATATATAGACACTGATGATTCAGAGAGTGGGCAAGTAGACATATAGAAAGTGATGATTCAGGGAGTGGGAAAGTAGATACACAGACACCGATCCTTCAGGGAGCGGGAAAGTAGATATCCAGACACTGATGCTTCAGGGAGTAGGAAAGTAGATGTACAGACACAGATGATTTAGGGAATGGGAAAGTAGATATACAAACACTGATGATTTAGGGAATGGGAAAGTATGTATATAGACACTGATGATTCAGGGAGTGAGAAAGTAGATATACAACACAGATGACTTAGAGAATGGGAAAATAGATATATAGATACTGATGATTCAGGGAGTGGGAAAGTAGATATACAGACACTGATACTTCATGGAGTGGAAAAGGGGATTTACCGACATTGATGATTCAGAGAATGGGAGATTAGACACATAGAAAATGATGATTCAGGGAGTGTGATAGTAGATATACAGACAGCGATGCTTCAGGGAACGGGAAAGAAGATATACACGCACCGATGCTTCAGTGAGTGGGAGAGTCGATATATAAACACTGATGATTCAGGGAGTGGGAAAGTAGATATATAGACACTGATGATTCAGGGAGTGGGAAAGGAGATACACAGACACCGATTCTTCAGGGAGCGGGAAAGTAGATGTCCAGACACTGATGCTTCAGGGAGTAGGAAAGTAGATGTGCAGACACAGATGATTTAGGGAATGGGAAAGTAGATACAGAGACACTGATAATTCAGGGAGTAGGAAAGGAGATATACAGACACCAATGCTTCAGGAAATGGTAAAGGAGGTAAACAGAAACAGATGCTTCAGGGAGTAGGAAAGTAGATATATAGACACTGATGTTTCAAGGAGTGGGAAAGTAGATATGCAGATGCTGAAGCTTCAGGGAGTGGAAAAGTAGATATATAAGCACTCATGATTCAGGGAGTGGGAAAGGAGATATATAGACATTGAAGCTTCATGGTGTGGGAAAGTAGATATACAGATACTGATGCTCCATGGAATGGGAAAGTAGATATATAGACACTGATGTTTCAAGGAGTGGGAAAGTAGATATGCAGATGCTGAAGCTTTAGGGAGTGGAAGAGTAGATATATAAACACTGATGCTTCCGGGAGTTGGAAAGTAGATATATAGTCACTGATGATTCAGAGAGTGGGAAAGTAGGTATACAGGTAGTGACGCTTCAGCGAGTGGGCAAGTAGATATATAGACACTGTTGATTCAGGGAATGGGAAAATAGATATACACACACCGATGCTTCAGTGAGTGGGAGAGTAGATATATAAACACTGATGCTTCAGGGAGTGGGAAAGCAGATATGTACACACTGGTGAATCAGTCAAAGGGAAAATTTATAGACAGACACTGATGATTCAGGGAGTGGGAAGGTAGATGTATAGACACTGATGAATTAGGGACTGGGAAAGTAGATATATATAGACACTGATGATTCAGAGAATGGGAAAGTAGACACATTGAAAATGTGATTCAGTGAGTGGAAAAATAAATATACAGACACTGATGCTTCTGGGAGTGGGAAAGTAGATATATAGACTGTGATGATTCAGAGAATGGTAAAGTAGACATATAGAAAATGATGATTCAGGGAGTAGGATAGTAGATATACAGACAGCGATGCTCCAGTATGTGGGAAAATAGATATATTAGTACTGATGTTTCAGGGAATGGGAAAGTAGATATACACGCACCGAGGCCTCAGTGAGTGGGAGAGTAGATATATTAACACTGATGCATCAGGGAGTGGGAAAGCAGATATACAGAAACTGATGATTCAGAGAGTGGGAAAGTAGGTATATAGTCACTGATGATTCAGGGAGTAGGATAGTAGATATACAGACAGCGATGCTCCAGGGGTTGGGAAAATAGATATATTAGTACTGATGTTTCAGGGAATGGGAAAGTAGATATACACGCACCGAGGCCTCAGTGAGTGGGAGCGAAGATATATAAACACTGATGCTTCAGGGAGTGGGAAAGCAGATATACAGACACTGATGATTCAGAGTGGGAAAGTAGATATGCAAACAATGATGCTTCAGGGAGTGGGAAAGTAGATATACAGACAGGGATGATTCAGGGACTGGAAAAGTCTTTATGCAGACACTGATGCTTCAGGGAGTGGGTAAGTAGCTATACAGAAACTGATGCTTCAAGGAGTGGGAATATAGACATATAGACACTGATGCTTCAGGGAGTGGGAGTATTGATATACAGACACTGATGCTTTAAGTATTGGAAAAGTAGATATGTACACATTGAAGCTTCTGGGAATGTGAAAGTAGATATACAGACAGTGATGATTAGGGAATGGGAAAGTAGGTGTACAGACACTGATGCTTCCGGTTGTGGGAAAGTAGATATATAGACATTGATGATTTAGAGAGTGGGAAAGTAGATATAAAGACACTGATGATTCAGCGAGTGGGAAAGTAAATATACAGATAGTGACGCTTCAGGGAGTGGGAAAATAGATATATTAGCACTAATGCTTCAGGGAATGGGAAAGTAGATATTCGTTCACCGATGTTACAGTGAGTGGGAGAGCTGATATATAAACACTGATGCTTCAGGGAGTGGGAAAGTAGATATGTAGATACCGGAGACTCAGGGAATGGGAAAGTATATATATAGACATTCATGGTTCAGCATGTGGGAAATGTAGATATACAGACACTGATGATTTAGGCAATGGGAATGTAGATATACAGACACTGATGCTTCAGGGGTTGGGAATGTAGATATGTAGACACCGGTGTTCCAGGGAGTGGGAATGTAGATATATAGACACTGATGCTTCAGCGAGTGGGAAAGTAGATACATAGACTACCTTTATATCTAGATATGTAGATACCGGAGACTCAGGGAATGGGAAAGTATATATATAGACATTGATGGTTCAGCATGTAGGAAATGTAGATATACAGACACTGATGATTTAGGCAATGGGAATGTAGATATAAAGACACTGATGATTCAGCGAGTGGGAAAGTAAATATACAGATAGTGACGCTTCAGGGAGTGGGAAAATAGATATATTGGCACTGATGTTTCAGGGAATGGGAAAGTAGATATATAGGCACCGATGCTTCAGTGAGTGGGAAAGATATACATACACTGAAGCTTCAGTGTGTGGGAAAGTAGATGTACAGACACTGATGATTCAGGGAGTGGTAAAGTAGGTATACAAACACTGATGATTCAGGGAGTGGGATGGTAGATCTATCGGCCATGAAGTTTCAGGGTGTGGGAAAGTAGATATACAGATACTGATGCTTCATGGAATGGGAAAGTAGATAGTAGACATTGATGATTCAGAGAGTGGGAAAGTAGATATATAGACACTGATGATTCGGAGCGTGGGAAAGTACATATAAAGACACTGATGATTCAGCGAGTGGGAAAGTCGATGTACAGAAACTGATGCTTCAGTGAATGGGAATGTATATATGTAGACACTGATGGTTCTGGGAGTGGGCAAGTAGATATATAGTCACTGATGATTCAGCGAGTGGGAAAGTAGATATATAGGTAGTGATGCTTCAGCGAGTGGGAAAGCAGATATATAGACACTGATGATTCAGGGAATGGGAAAATAGATATACACATACTGATGCTTCAGTGAGTGGGAGAGTAGATATATAAACACTGATGCTTCAGTGAGTGGGAAAGCAGATATGTACACACTGGTGAATCAGGCAAAGGGAAAATTTATAGATAGACACTGATGATTCAGGGAGTGGGAAGGTAGATATATAGACACTGATGAATTAGGGACTGGGAAAGTAGATATATATATAGACACTGATGATTCAGAGAATGGGAAGTAAACACATTGAACATGTGATTCAGTGAATGGAAAAGTAAATATACAGACACTGATGCTTCAGGGAGTGGGAAAATAGATAAATTGACTCTGATGATTCAGAGAATGGTAAAGTAGACATATAGAAAATGATGATTCAGGGAGTAGGACAGTAGATATACAGACAGCGATGCTCCAGGGAATGGGAAAATAGATTTTTTTTAGATTAGACTTACAGTGTGGAAACAGGCCCTTCGGCCCAACAAGTCCACACCGACCCACCGAAGCGCAACCTACCCATACCCCTACATTTACCCCTTACCTAACACTACGGGCAATTTAGCATGGCCAATTCACCTGACCCGCACATCTTTGGACTGTGGGAGGAAACCGGAGCACCCGGAGGAAACCCACGCAGACACGGGGAGAACGTGCAAACTCCACACAGTCTGAGTCGGGAATTGAACCCAGGTCTCAGTCGCTGTGAGGCAGCAGTGCTAACCACTGTGCCACCGTGCCGCCCATATATATTAGGGATGTTTCAGGGGATGGGAAAGTAGATTTACATACACTGAAGCTTCAGTGTGTGGGAAAGTAGATGTACAGACACTGATGCTTCAGGGAATGGGAAGGTAGATATACATACACTGATGATTCAGAGAGTGGGAAAGTAGATATGCAAACAATGATGATTCAGGGAGTGGGAAAATAGATATACAGACACTGGTGATTCAGGAAGTGGAAAAGTAGAAGTGTAGATACCCATGATTCCGGGAATGGGTAAGTACATATGTAGACACTGATGATTCAGGGAGTGGGAAAGTAGATATATAAAAACACTGATGATTTAGGGAATGGGAAAGTATGTATATAGACACTGATGATTCAGGGAGTGCGAAAGTAGATGTACAGACACAGATGATTTAGAGAATGGGAAAGTAGATATATAGACACTGATGATTCAGGGAGTGGGAAAGTAGATATACAGACACTGATACTTCAGGGAGTGGAAAAGGAGATATACCGACATTGATGATTCAGAGATTAGACACATAGAAAATAATGATTCAGTGAGTGGGATAGTAGATATATAGACAGTGATGCTTCAGGGAATGGAAAGTAGATATACACGCACCGATGCTTCAGTGAGTGGGAGAGTTGATATATAAACACTGATGCTTCAGGGAGTGGGAAAGTAGATATATATAGACACTGATGATTCAGAGAATGGGAAAGTAGACATATTGAAAATGTGATTCAATGAGTGGAAAAGTAAATATACAGACAGCAATGCTCCAGGGAGTGGGAAAATAGATATATTAGTACTGATGTTTCAGGGAATGGGAAAGTAGATATACACTCACCAATGCTTCAGTGAGTGGGAGAGTAGCTATATAAACACTGATGCTTCAGGGAGTGGGAAAGCAGATATACATACACTGATGATTCAGGGAATGGGATAGTAGATCTATCGGACATGAAGTTTCAGGGTGTGGGAAAGTAGATATACAGACACTAATGATTCAGAGAGTAGTCAAGTACATATACAGACTCTGATGATTCAGGGAGTGGGAGAGTAGATGTGCAGACACTGATGCTTCAGGGATTGGGAATGTAGATATGTAGACACTGATGCTTCAGCGAGTGGGAAAGTTGACATACAGACACTGAAGCATCAGGGAGTGGGAAAGTAGATAGAGAGACATTGATGATTCAGAGAGTGGGAAAGTAGATATACAGACACTGATTATTCAGAGAGTGGGAAAATACATATACAGACACTGATGAATGAGGGAGTGGGAAAGTAGATGTGTAGAACTGATGAATAAGTGAGTGGGAAAGTAGAAATACAGACAGTGATGCTTCAGGGAGTGGGAAAGTAGATATATAGACACTGATGATTCAGAGAGTGGGAAAGTAGACATATAGAAATAATGATTCATGGAGTGCGATAGTTGATATACAGACAGCAATTCGTCAGGGAATGGGAAAATAGATATATTAGCACTAATGCTTCCGGGAATGGGAAAGTAGATATTAGTGCACCGATGTTATAGTGAGTGGGAGAGTAGATAAATAAACACTGATGCTTCAGGGCATGGGTAAGTAGATACACAGACACTGATGATTATCCCACTCCTTGAATCATCATTTTCTATGTGTCTACTCTCCCATTCTCTGAATCATCAATGTCTACATACCTACTTTGCCACTCCCTGAAGCATCAGTGTCTGTATATATACTTTCCCACTCTCTGAATTCTCATCAGTGTATATATATCTACTTTCCCACTCCCAGAAGCTTCACTGTCTGGTTATCTACTTTCCCACTCCCTGAAGCATCAGTTTCATTATGTCTACTTTCCCACTCCCTGAAGCATCTGTATCGAGATATCTACTTCCCCACGCCCTTAATCATCAGTGTCTGTATATCTACTACCCCACTCCCTGAAGCATCAGAGTCTATATGTCTATATTCCCAATCCCCGAAGCACCATTGTTTATATATCTACTTTCCCACTCCCTGAGTCATTAGTTCCTGTATTTCTACGTTCTGAATCCCTGAAGCATCAGTGTCTATATATCGACTTTCCCACTCCCTGAATCACTAGTTCCTGTATATCTACATTCCCATTCCCTGAAGCATCTGTGTCTGTATATCTACTTTCCCACACCCTGAATCATCAATTCCTGTATTTCTACTTTCCTATTCCCTGGAGCATCAGTAACTGCATATCTACTGTCCCACTCACTGAATCTTCAGAGTTTGTATCTCTACTTTCCCATTCCATGATGCATCAGTGTCTATATGTCTTCTGTCCCATTCCCTCAATCATCAGAGTCTGGATATCTACTTTCCCACTCTCTGAATCATCAGTATCTATATATCTACTTTCCCACTACTTGAAGCATCAGTGTCTGTATTTCCACTTTTCCGCTCCCTGAATCATCATTGTCTATATACCTACTTCCCACTCCCTGAATAATCAGTTTCTATATATCTACGTTCCCACTCCCTGAATCATCAGTCTGTACATCTATTTCCCCATTCCCTGAAGCATCAGAGTCAATATATCTACATTCCCATTCCCTGAAGCATCATTGTTTATGTATCTACTTTCCCACGCTCTGAATCATCACTGTCTGTATATCTATTTGCTCACTCCCTGAATAATCAGTGTCTGTCGATCTACTTTCCCACTCCCTGAATCATCAGTGTCTGTATATCTACATCACCACTCCCGGAAGCATCAGTGTCTGCATATCTACTGTCCCACTCACTGAATCTTCAGAGTCTGTATCTCTACTTTCCCATTCCCTGATGCATCAGTGTCTATATATCTACTTTCCCACTCCCTGAAGCATCTGTGTCTGTATATCTACTTTCCCACTCCCTGAAGCATCAGTGTCTGCGTATCTACTTTCCCACTCCCAGAAGTTTCAGAGTCTGGTTATCTACTTTCCCACTCCCTGAAGCATCAGTGTCCATATATATACTTTCCCACTCCCTGGAGCATCAGTGTCTGTATATCTACTTTCCAACTCTCTGAACCATCATTGTCTATACATCGACTTTCCAGCGCCCTTAAAGCATCGGAGTCTGTATATCTACTTCCTCACTCCCTGAATCATCAGTGTCTGTATATCTACATCACCACTCACTGAAGCATCAGACTCTATATGTCTATATGCCCATTCCCTGAGGCACCATTGTTAAAATGTCTTATTTCCCACTCCCTGAATCATCAGTTCCTGTATTTCTACTTTGGTACTCCCTGAAGCATCAGTGTCTGCATATCTACTGTCCCACTCACTGAATCTTCAGAGTCTGTATCTCTACTTTCCCATTCCCTGATGCATCAGTGTCTGTATATCTACTTTCCCACTCCCTGAAGCATCTGTGTCTGTATATCTACTTTCCCACTCCCTGAATCATCAATTCCTGTATTTTCACTTTCCTATGCCCTGAAGCATCAGTGTCTGCATATCTACTGTCCCACTCACTGAATCTTCGGTGTCTGTATCTCTACTTTCCCATTCCCTGATGCATCAGTGTCTGTATGTTTTCTGTCCCATTCCTACAATCATCAGAGTCTGTATATCTAATTTCCCACTCTCTGAATCATCATTATCTATATATCTACTTTCCCGCTAACTGAAGCATCAGTGTCTGTATTTCCACATTTCCACTCCCTGAATCATCAGTGTCTATATACCTACTTCCCACTCCCTGAATAATCAGTTTCTATCTATCCACTTTTCCACTCCCTGAATCATCAGGTCTGTACATCTACTTTCCCACTCCCTGAAGCATCAGTGTCTGGATGTCTACTTTCCCACTCCCTGAAGCATCGGTTTCTGTATATCTACTTTCCAACTCTCTGAATCATCATTGTCTATAAATCGACTTTCCAGCTCCCTTAAAGCATCAGTATCTGTATATCTACTTTCCCACTCCCTGAATCATCAGTGTCTGTATATCTACTTCCCCACTCCCTGAAGCATCAGAGTCTATATGTCTATATTCCCATTCACTGAAGCACCATTGCTTATATGTCTACTATCCTACTCCCTGAATCATTAGTCCTGTATTTCTACTTTCCTACTCCCTGAAGCATCAGTGTCTATATATCTACTTTCCCACACCCAGAATCATCAATTCCTGTATATCTACATTTCCACTCCCTGAAGCATGTGTGTGTCTACTTTCCCACTTTCAGAATCATCAATGTCAAATATCTACTTTCCCACTCCTTGTAGCATTAGTGTCTATATATCTACTTTCCCATTTCCTGAAGCATCAGCGTCTTTATATTGACTTTACCACTCCCTGAATCATCACTGTCTAAATATCTACTTTCCCACTCCTTGAAGCATCAGGGTCTGTATATCTACTTTCCCACTCCCAGAAGCATCAGTGTGTGTATACCCACTCTCCCACTCCCTGAAGCATCAGTGAGCGTATATCTACTTTTCAACTCTCTGAATCATCAGTGTCTATACATTTACTTTCACACTGCCTTAATCATCAGCACCTGTATATCTACTTTCCCACTCCCTGAATCATCAGTTCCTGTATTTCTACTTTCCTACTCCCTGAAGCATCATTGTCTGTTTATCTACTGTCTCACTCCCTGAATCATCAGAATCTGTACACTTACTTTCCCATTCCGTGATGCTTCAGTGTCTGTCTACGTAATTCCCCAATCCCTGAATCATCAGTGTCTGTGTATCTTCGGTCCCATTCCCTCCATCATCAGAGTCTAAATATCTACCTTCCCACTCTCTGAATCATCAGTGTCTCTATATCCACTTTTCCACTCCCTGAATCATCAGTGACTGTATATCCACTTTACAATTCCCGGAAGCATCAGTGTCTACATATCTACTTTTCCACTCCCTGAATCATCAATGAAGGTTCATCTACTTTCCTATTCCCGGAATCATCAGTGTTGATATATGTTCTTTCCCAATCTCTGAATCATTAGTGTCTGTATATATACTTTCCCATTCTCTGAATCATCAGTGTTTATATATCTACTTTCCCACTCCCTGAAGCATCAGTGTCTGTATATCTACTTTACCACTCCCAGAAGCTTCACTGTCTGGTTATCTACTTTCCCACTCCCTGAAGCATCAGTGTCTACAAAACTATTTTCCCACTCCCTGGAACATCAGTTTCTGTATATCTACTTTCCAACTCTCTGAATCATCATTGTCTATAAATCGACTTTCCAGCTCCCTTAAAGCATCAGTATCTGTATATCTACTTTCCCACTCCCTGAATCATCAGTGTCTGTATATCTACTTCCCCACTCCCTGAAGCATCAGAGTCTATATGTCTATATTCCCATTCACTGAAGCACCATTGCTTATATGTCTACTATCCTACTCCCTGAATCATTAGTCCTGTATTTCTACTTTCCTACTCCCTGAAGCATCAGTGTCTATATATCTACTTTCCCACACCCAGAATCATCAATTCCTGTATATCTACATTTCCACTCCCTGAAGCATGTGTGTGTCTACTTTCCCACTTTCAGAATCATCAATGTCAAATATCTACTTTCCCACTCCTTGTAGCATTAGTGTCTATATATCTACTTTCCCATTTCCTGAAGCATCATCGTCTTTATATTGACTTTACCACTCCCTGAATCATCACTGTCTAAATATCTACTTTCCCACTCCTTGAAGCATCAGGGTCTGTATATCTACTTTCCCACTCCCAGAAGCATCAGTGTGTGTATACCCACTCTCCCACTCCCTGAAGCATCAGTGAGCGTATATCTACTTTTCAACTCCCTGAATCATCAGTGTCTATACATTTACTTTCACACTGCCTTAATCATCAGCACCTGTATATCTACTTTCCCACTCCCTGAATCATCAGTTCCTGTATTTCTACTTTCCTACTCCCTGAAGCATCATTGTCTGTTTATCTACTGTCTCACTCCCTGAATCATCAGAATCTGTACACTTACTTTCCCATTCCGTGATGCTTCAGTGTCTGTCTATGTACATCCCCAATCCCTGAATCATCAGTGTCTGTGTATCTTCGGTCCCATTCCCTCAATCATCAGAGTCTATATATCTACTTTCCCACTCTCTGAATCATCAGTGTCTCTATATCCACTTTTCCACTCCCGGAATCATCAGTGACTGTATATCCACTTTATAATTCCCGGAAGCATCAGTGTCTACATATCTACTTTTCCACTCCCTGAATCATCAATGTAGGTTCATCTACTTTCCCATTCTCTGAATCATCAGTGTTTATATATCTACTTTCCCACTCCCTGAAGCATCAGTGTCTGTATATCTACCTTCCCACTCCCAGAAGCTTCATTTCTGGTTATCTACCTTCCCACTCCCTGAAGCATCAGTGTCTACATATCTATTTTCCCACTCCCTGGAGCATCAGTATCTGTATATCTACTTTCCCACTTCCTGAATCATCAGTGTCTGTATATCTACTTCCCCACTCCCTGAAGCATCAGAGTCTATATGTCTATATTCCCATTCCCTGAAGCACCATTGCTTATATGTCTACTATCCCACTCCCTGAATCAGTAGTTCCTGTATTTCTACTTTCCTACTCCCTGAAGCATCACTGTCTATATATCTACTTTCCCACACCCAGAATCATCAGTTCCTGTATATCTACATTTCCACTCCCTGAAGCATCTGTGTCTGTGCATCTACTTTCCCACTCCCTGAAGCATCAGTGTCTATATATCTACTTTCCCATTTCCTGAAGCATCAATGTCTTTATATCGACTTTCCCAGTCCCTGAATCATCACTGTCTAAATATCTACTTTCCCACTCACTGAATCATCAGTGCCTGTATATCAACTGTCCTACTCCCTGAAGCATCGGTATCCGTATATCTACTTTCCCACTCCCTGAATCAGTAGTTCCTGCATTTCTACTATCCTACACCCTGAAGCATCAGTGTCTTACACAATTACTTTCCCACACCCAGAATCATCTGTTCCTGTATATCTACATTCAAACACCCTGAAGCATCTCTATCTGTATATCTACTTTACTACTCCCCGAAGCATCAGTGTCTGTTTATTTACTGCCCCACTCCCTTACTCATCAGAGTCTGTATATTTACTTTCCCATCCCTGATGCATCAGTGTCTATGTATTCCCCAAACTCTGAATCATCCGTGTCTGTATATTTTCTGTCCCATTCCCTCAATCATCAGAGTCTGTATATCTTCTTTCCCACTTTCTGAGTCATCAGTGTCTGTATATCCACTTTTCCACTCCCTGCACCATCAGTGTCTATATATCCACTTTCCAATTCCTGGAAGCATCAGTGTCTACATATAAACTTTTCCACTCCCTGAGTCATCCATGTAGGTTCATCTACTTTCCCATTCTCTGAATCGTCAGTGTCGATATATGTACTTTCCCAATCTCTGAATCATCTGTGTCTGTAATTATACTTTCCCACTCTCTGAATTATCAGTGTCTGTATATCTACTTTCCCACTCCCTGAATCATCAGTGTCAATATATCTACTTTCCCACTCCCTGAAGCAGCAGTGTCTGTATGTCTACTTTCCCACTCCCTGAAGCATCAGTGCCTGGTTATCTACTTTCACACTCCCTGAAGAATCAGTGTCTATATATCTACTTTCCCACTCCCTGAAGCATAAGTGTCTGTATATTTATCTATCCAACTCTCAGAATCATCAGTGTCTGTCGATCTACTTTCCCACTCTCTGAATCATCAGTGTCTATATATCTACTTTCCCATTCCAAGAGCATCAGTATCTACTTAACTACTTTCCCATTCTCTGAATCATCAGTGTCGATATATGAACTATCCCAATCTCCGAATCATCAGTGTCTGTATATATACTTTTCCACTCTCCGAATTCTCAGTATCTATATATCTACTGTCCTAATCTCTGAATCATCAGCGTCTAAATATCTACTTCCCACTCCCTGAATCATCAGTGCCTTTATATCAACTGTCCCACTCCCTGATGCATCGGTATCTGTATATCTACTTTCCCACTCCCTGAATCAGTAGTTCCTATATTTCTACTATTCTACTCCCTGAAGCATCAGTTTCTGTATATCTACATTCCCACTCACTGAAGCATCTGTGTCTATATATCTACTTTCCCATTCCCTGATGCATCAGTGTCTATATATCTACTTTCCCACTCCTTGAAGCATCAATGTCTGTATATCTACTTTCCCACTCCCTGAGTCAACAGTTCCTGTATTTCTACTATCTTACTCCCTGAAGCATCAGTGTCTATATAATTACGTTCCCACACCCAGAATCATTCATTTCTGTATATCTACATTCCCACCCCCTGAAGCATCTCTGTATATCTACTTTCCCACTCCCTGAATCATCAGTTCTTGTATTTCTACTTTCATACTCCCTGAAGCATCAGTGTCTGTTCATCTACTGTCCCACTCCCTGAATCATCAGTCTCTATATTTACTTTCCCATTTCCTGATGCGTCAGTGTCTATCTATGTATTCCCCAATCACTGAATCATCAGTGTCTGTATATCTTCTGTCCCATTCCCTCAATCATCAGAGTCTGTATATCTACTTTCCTATTCCTTGGTGCATCAGTGTCTACATATCTACTTTTCCACTCCCTGAGTCATCAGCGTACGTTCATCTACTTTCCCATTCTCTGAATCATCAGTATCGACATATGTACTTTCCCAATCTCTGAATCATCAGTGCCTGTATATTTACTTTCCCACTCTCTGACTTCTCAGTGTCGATATATCTACTTTCCCACTCTCTGAATCATCAGTGTCTATATATCTACTTTCCCACTCTCTGAATCATCAGTGTCTGTATATCCACTTTCCTATTCCTTGGTGCATCAGTGTCTACATATCTACTTTTCCACTCCCTGAGTCATCAGCGTACGTTCATCTACTTTCCCATTCTCTGAATTATCAGTGTCGACATATGTACTTTCCCAATCTCTGAATCATCAGTGCCTGTATATTTACTTTCCCACTCTCTGACTTCTCAGTGTCTATATATCTACTTTCCCACTCCTTGAAGCAGTAGTGTCTGTATATCTACTTTCCCACTCCCTGAAGCATCAGTGTCTGGTTATCTACCTACCCACTTTCTGAATCATCAGCGTCTGTATATGTACTTTCCCGCTCTCTGAATTCTCAGTATCTATATATCTACTTTCCCACTTTCTGAATCATCAATGTCTGTATATCTACTTTCCCACTCCCTGAAGCATCAGTGTCTGTATATCTACTTTACCACTCCCTGAAGCATCAGTGTCTATATATCTACTTTCCCACTCCCTGAAGCATCAGGGTCTGTATATCTACTTTCTCGCTCCCAGAAGCATCAGTGTGTGTATACCTACTCTCCCACTCCCTGAAGCATCAGTGTCTATATATGTACTTTCCCACTCCTTGAAGCATCAGTGAACATATATCTACTTTCCAACTCTGAATCATCAGTGTCTATATATCTACTTTCTCACTGCCTGAATTATCAGTGCCTGAATATCTACTTTCTGAATCCCTGAGGCATCAATGTCTGTACATCTACTTTCCCACTCCCTGAAGCATTAGTGTCTGCATATCTACATTCCCACACCCTGAAGCATCTGTGTCTGTATATCTACTTTCCCACTCCCTGAATCATCAGTTCCTATATTTCTACTTTCCTACTCCCTGAAGCATCAGTGTCTGTTTATCTACTGTCCCACTCCCTGAATCATCAGAGTCTGTATATTTACTTGCCCTGAGACATCAATGTCTATATATCTACTTTCCCTCTCATTAAAGCATGAGTGTCTGTATATCTATTTTCCCATTCCCTGAAGCATCTGTATCTGTATAAGTTGATATACTGACACTGATTCTTCAGGGAGTGGGAATGTAGACATGCAGGCACAGATGATTCAAGGAGTGGGAAAGTAGATATATAAACACTGATGAAACAGGGACTTCGAAAGTAGATATATAGACACTGATGCTTCAGGGAGTGGGAAAATAGATTTATACACACTGACGATTCAGGGAGTAGGATATTAGATATATAGACACTGATGCTTCAGGGAGTGGGAAAGTAGATATACAGGAACTGATGATTCAGGGAGTTGGAAAGTAGATATATTGACACTGATGATTCTGGGTGTGGGAAAGTAGATATACAGACATTGATGCTTCAGAGAGTGGGAAAGTAGATATATAGATACTGATGATTCAGAGAGTGGGAAAGTAGATATATAGACACTGATGCTTCAGGGAATGGTAAAGCAGACATATAGACACTGATGATTCAGAGAGTGGAAAAGTAGATACATAGACACCAATGCTTCAGAGAGTGGGTAAGTAGATATATAGACACTGATGCTTCAGGGAGTTGGGCAGGTAAATTTCTAATAACGATGCTTCAGGGAGTGGGAAATTAGATATACAGGAACTGATGATTCTGGGAGTGGGAAAGTAGATATATAGACACTGATGATTCTGGGAGTGGGAAAGTAGATATATAGACACTGATGCTTCAGGGAGTGGGAAAGTAGATATACAGACACTGATGATTCGGGCAGTGGGAAAGTAGGTATGTGGATACTGATGATTCAGGGAGTGGGCGAGTCGATATAAAGCTCCTCTGTATCCTTTCGAAAGCTTCCACATCTGTCCTATAATGTGGTGTGCAAAACAGCACGCAACACTCCAGGTGCGGCCTTACCAGTGTCTTGTACAGTTAAAGCATGATCTTGTGGCTCTGAAACTCAAACCCTCGACAAATAAACACCAAAACACCATATGCCTTCTTGACAACTCTATCAACCTACGTGGCACTCTCCTGGGATTTATGCACCTGGACACCGAGATCTCTCTTTTCATCTTCACTGCCAAGAATTTTACCATTAGCCCAGTACTCTGCATTCCTGTGACTTCTTCCGAAGTGAACTACCTCACACTTTTCTGCATTAAACTCCATTTGCCATTTCTGTGCCCAGCTCTACATCTTACCAATGCCCCTCTGTAATCTACGACATCCTTCAGTATGATCCAAAACTCTGCCTACCTTAGTGTAATCTGCATATTTACTAACCCATCCTTCTAAGCCCACATCCAGATCATTTATAAAAATGACAAACAATAGTGACCCCAAAACAGATCTTCATGGCACACCACTGGTAACTGAGCTCCAGGATGAACATTTCACATCAACCACCGCCCTTCTGTCTTCTTTCAGCTAGCCAGTTTCTGATCCAATTCGCTAAATCACCTTCAATCCCAAAACTCCATATTTTGTGCAATAACCTACCATGTGGAACCTTATTAAAATGCTTTACTGAAGGTGTTTGGATCTTCCAAAATTGCTAAAACCTTCTCTTTGTTAGCCTCAATCCCATCTAATCTGGTAGCCTGTATCTCCATATTCTCACTGACATTGCCCTTTTCCAGTGTGAATACTAACAAAAAGTATTCATTAAGCACTTCCCCTATATCCTCAGATTTCACACACAACTTTCCACTCCTATCTTTGATTGGCCCTAATCTTACTCTAGTCATTCTTTTATTCCTGATATACCTATAGAAGACCTTAGGGTTTTCCTTGATCCTATCTGCCAATAACATCTCACATCCCCTTCTGACTCTTCTTAGCCCTCTCTTTAGATCCTTTCTGGCTAACTTATAACTGTCAAGTCCACTAACTGAGTCTTCACGCCTCATCTTCACATAAACTTGCTTCTTTCTCTTGACAAGTGCTTCAACTTCTTTAGTAAACTATCGCACTCTCTCTCCACAGCTACCTTTCAGCCTGATAGGTATATACTAATCAAGGACATGCAGTGGCTGTTCCTTGAATAAGCTCCACATTTCAAGTGTGTCCATCCCATGCAGTTTCCTTCCCCATCATATGCATCCTAAATTTTGCCTAATCACATCATAATTGCCTTTCCCCTAGTTATTCCACTTTCCCTGCAGTTTATACATATCCCTGCCCATTGCTATTGTAAACATAACCGAATTATGGTCACTATCGCCAAAGTGCACACCTACCTCCAAAGCTAACATCTGGAAGGGTTCATTTGCCAGTACCAAATCCAATATGGCATTGCCCCTTGTTGGCCTGACTACATACTGTGTCAGAAACCCTTCCAGCACACATTGAACAAAAACTGACCCATCTAAACTACGTGAACTATAGTATTCCCAGTTAATGCTGGGAAAGTTAAAGACCACGTAACAACAACCCTGTTATTCTCTGATTGACAAACGTCTT
The DNA here is from genome assembly GCF_020745735.1 of Hemiscyllium ocellatum. NCBI lineage: Eukaryota > Metazoa > Chordata > Chondrichthyes > Orectolobiformes > Hemiscylliidae > Hemiscyllium > Hemiscyllium ocellatum. Next base: position 8,871,669 of record NC_083432.1, on the reverse strand, counting down.
TGCTGTCTTTTCCTCTACATCCCTGGAGGCCTATATAAAACTACTTTGTTCTTGTGAGCTGCATAATTCAAGGATTAAAAAGTGAAAGCCTACAGTAACTCAACTCACTGAGACTGCGTTTAGGTTCTGTCAGGACCACTGAGTTCCTGAGATCATTACCATCTTGGTCCCAACATGGACTGAATCATAGAATCCCTGCAGTGGAGAAACAGGCCATTTGGCCCAACAAGTTCAGACTGACTCTTTGAAGAGTATCCCACGCAGACCCATTCCCCTATTCTATTACTCTATATTTTCCCCCCGAATGTACTGAGCCTACACTATGGGCAATTTAGCATGGCCAATTCACCCATTCTGCACATCTTTGGACTGTGGGAGGAAACCAGAGCACCCAGAGGAGACCCATGCAGACACACAGGGAGAATGTTCAAACTCCACGCAGAATGTCACCCAAGGCTGGAATCAAACCTGGGACTCTAGTACTATGAGGCTGCTGTGCTAACCACTGAGTCACTGTGCTGAATTCCAGAGGTGAGGTGAGAGTGACTGCCCTTAACATGAAGGACACATTTGACCAAGTGTGGCATCGAGGAGCCCTAACAAAACTGGAATCAATAGATATACTGGGGGAAATCTCTGCTGCTTGAATCAAACCTGGTGTATAGAAGATGGTTTTGGTTGCTGAAGGGTAATCATCTCAGCTCCAGGAGATCTCTGCAGGAGTTCCTCAGGGTAGTGTCCTAGGCCCAATCATCTTCAGCTGTTTCAGTGAATTCCCTCCATATAAGGACTGAAGTAGGGATGTTTGCCACTGATTTCACGATGTTGAGCACCATTCACAACTCCTCAGGTACTGAAGTAGTCCATTCAAAATCAGGCTAGGGCAAGTAACATTTGCACTGCACAAGTGTCAGGCAATGCCAAGACAGAATCTAACCTTTGAATATTTGCTTCTTGAACTCGACGATCAACATTCTGGGTTTGTCATTGACCAGAAGCTCAACTGGACAAACTACATAAATACTGTGTCTAGAGGAACAGGTCAGAGATTGAGAATTAGGCAAGTAACTTGCTTCCTGTCTCCCCTGTGACATAAATGCTGTTCTCAGCCCTGACTAAGGCTGCCCTGTACAGATTGAGGTGATCCAGACTTTGCTAGGCCCCTAAAGGACTAGACGGGCCAGAACTGTCTCCCATCTTCACAGTAATCCCATGCACTGCAACAACAATGCCACCATCACTTGCTGCAGAGGGAATGCAACATGAAAGCTTTTGGAATCAAATGGCAAAATTCAGCACCTTACCCAGGTGCCTTATGGTGTCCTTCTTTCCATACATGGCTCTGTATTATTGATTAATCCACCTGAACGTCTGTTTAATGCTTACATTCAGGCCAAATGCAACACTGACTCCTCCAAAATAGTTAATTAGGAAAGTGCCAATTTCAAAATGGTGAGGATGGACTGACCTGGGTTAATGGGAATCAAATCTATAGTAAACAATGGATGCAGTTTAAGGAGGAAACAGCTCAGAAAACATTCAAGATGGCAGCAGAGGGCAGTGAGTGGGCTTCTAAGCCTGGAGCTCGCCTGCTCCTTTCTTCTGTCCACTTTTCTTTTTTACCTTTCCTCAAAAATTTTAGCTTTTTATCTCTTCACTCTCCTGATGTGCTCAGTCACTGTGGCATTGGCAGCAGCAAATATAGGCCCAGCGCGGGACTCATATAGGCCCAGCCCGGCACGGTGGCACAGTGGTTAGCACTGCTGCCTCACAGCGCCTGTAGACCCGGGTTCAATTCCCGACTCGGGCGACTGACTGTGTGGAGTTTGCACGTTCTCCCCGTGTCTGCGTGGGTTTCCTCCGGGTGCTCCGGTTTCCTCCCACAGTCACAAAGATGTGCGGGTCTGGTGAATTGGCCAAGCTAAATTTCCCGTAGTGTTAGGTAAGGGGTAAATGTAGGGGTATGGGTGGGTTGTGCTTCGGCGGGTCGGTGTGGACTTGTTGGGCCGAAGGGCCTGTTTCCACACTGTAAGTCTAATCTAATCTAATCTAATCTAATCATTGGCACAGAAGAGTCATGACTCTTTGCCTCACCAACAGCAGTGTTAGTGGGTCCTGTGCAAGACTCCTGGTGAAGCCCAAACCAGGACCCCACTGTGCCTCCTTGGAGCTGGTGTAGGTTCCAGGGCCTGGCCAATTTCCAGCATCAGGAGGGTGAGTAAGAGTCATGGCAGCAGAGTAGGTGATGGGATGAACAGAACTGGACATCTCTTTTGCTGTTGTTGTTTCTTTCACTTCTGCTTTTTATTTAGAATTTGAAGATGGCACCTCAGGGTGGTGATTCTTTGCACTTTTCATGCTTTTCCTCTATTTCTATAAGTGAGTACACATGACAATGAAACCTAACCTAAGATGTAGTTGAAGTAAATTCTCACAAGGCAAAAGGTTGGACCAACAAAGGAAACCTCCCAGTTTCCCAGTTTGAGACAAAGATGTCTGTGTATTGAAAAAGTCTGTGTATGAAGGATCCGGAGTTGCTAATGCAATGGTGACATGTGGGATTGTTATTCTCACAGTGAGTGCTCTGTAGCTGGAAAGCACTGCCTGACAGTGGAGTGGCTGCAAGTTCAATCATTTTTTTTAAAAAAAGAATTGTACAACTAACTAAAAGGAAAAGTATTTCGGAGCTCTGTAAACATTGAGGAAACTGTGCGTCAAAATGTATATTCACAAATCCGGCAGGTAAAATGTATGACTGAATGCAAAAACGCAAAATTGCGCTTCAAAACTAAAGTAACAAAATGATTGCAGTCTGAGGGAAACTTTTCCCAAGGGGCAGAGAGCACTTTGTTTTTGATTGATAGCTGATTGTACTCCAGCAGCCTCTTTCCATTTACCATCAATTATCAGGCAAACAAGACTCAAAGGACAACTTTAACAGTTTTCAATTGTCACATCCATTTTGTAACTAATTTAACCGACAGTTAGCTCCCATGAGTAAGGATTGACACTTTGAAATTGTCTTGTTCTATTCATTATTAAATGAAGTCTTCAGACCAAGAAAACTTGAGTGCAGCAAGTTGGAAGAAGAAATTCACTGCACACTTTGCATTGTAGTGAGCTTCATGTAAATCACGATGATGTAACTGACCTTATGACTCTTACATTAGTAAGAGAAAAGAAGCCAGTCTAGAATGAGTTGTGTGAAGAAATCTTAGACACACAACTAGAGGGCTATATTTGATAACCTACAAAGTGTAGATGCAAATAAACAAATGTTACACAAGTGAAGAGTTGAAGAGTGATAAGGATCAGTAACCTCAGGAACAGAGTACATCCAGTTACCCACAGCCTGAGATGTTCCAGAAGAGGATCCCAATGTTCAGGGAACAGGTACTGGCTGAAAATAAGTGATAAAGCCCACCTTTCATGGTATGTAGATGTGCCAGCTACCCCTTGTATCAGACAAATTATTAAATCATAAAGATTTGTAGCACAGAAGGAAACTGTTCAGTCCATCACATTATGCTATCTGCCATTCAGCCAAATCATACTTTCAGCTCCTGGTCTGTACCCCTGTGGGAAACAGCACTGCAAATGAGTAAATAAATACCTTTCAAATGTTATGAACCACCTGCCACTATGAGGATGGAGGACCCTCAGCTCCTACACCCTATTTGGAATTGTTCCCCTTTATTTTGCATTGTTATTCAATATTCTTCTGACCAAAGTACTTTACCTCATACTGCTTTGCAATGAATCTCATGTGGACCTATTTGTACATTCCACCAAATTATCAATGTTCTTTTACAGTCCCACAATGCCCTCCTCACAGTTTAAGAGTTTTCCAATATTAGTGACATCTGCAGATTTTAAATTTGTTCCCTACACACTGAGATCAAGATCATTAATATACAGCAGACAAAACAAGAGTCCAAATACTGAATTCCACGGCAAAGCTTCCTCCAACCTGAAAACTATCCATCGATCATGACTCACTGAGTCCTATCCCTCAGCTTAATTTTGTATCCACTTGTTATCTGAATGGTGATAGATTGAGAAACAAGTCCTGGGTGTCCTTGAACACCGGTTGTTGAAAGGAAGAATGTGCGTACAGCAGTGTAGTGATTGGAACCAAATGGACCTTGTTCATTATAAGTTCCTTGATAGGCCCAGGTTAACAACCGTAATCAGGGAGCCTTGGCTGACCAATGTAAATGGGAATCTCCTGAGTTGAGAAGACTTGATTCAAATCCCACCTGCTCCAGAAGTAACATCTCTATAAATGGGGATTTAGAATCTCCTCAGTTCAGAGATGGACTCCAAACTGTGGCTTGTGGCCAGTGTACTGTACGCAAGTAAATAAAGGGTGACTTGGTGATGGAATACTGGCCTTTGTGCAGTTATTTCAGTGGCAACAGGAGAAAACCATATGTGCCTGAAGAATATTCACTCACAGCAGTCATCTTGGAGTTGGGGTCAGCATTTCTGGCATCATGCCTTTATTCAGGAAGTGTGACTTGTTTGATCCTGCTGTCAAAAACTGGGCCCAATATGTGGACATAATGTGATCAGTTTGCAGGCTAATGAGATTGGGACAGATGAAAAGCCATGAATAATCCTTCTGGCTGTATGTGGACTTGCAGCATTTTTGGTTACAAGGGACTTAACTTTCCCAGGGGCAGCCAAAACTAAACCCTTCCAAGAGTTGACTGAGTTGACTAAAGAATATCATGACCCCTTCTTTAATCTTGAGATGTTATCAGTTTTATTCAGCTGCTAGAGAATCAGGGGGATCTGTATTGGGATTTTCCTTTTTTTTTGCTGAGGTTGAGATGACTGACAGAAGCATGTGATTCAAGGTTAACCCTGAATGAGATGCTGACTGTTTAGTATGTGGGATTAATGACCTAACCATGCAAAAGTTCGTACTAGCTGAAACCTAACTGGAAGGGCTTATGCTCGAAACATCGAATTCTCTATTCCTGAGATGCTGCCTGGCCTGCTGTGCTTTGACCAGCAACACATTTGCAGCTGTGATCTCCAGCATCTGCAGACCTCATTTTTTACTCTACAATGGGCTTTGCCATTAGAAAATGTGGCAAGTGGAGCATGGGAGCCTCTGGGCATCCCAATGGAAGTGGATCCCATCACCTGTCCGACTGAGCTTGGGGAGCACCATTTGAATGTAAGCATTCACATGCCCTTATACAGGGCATATTCTGAACAGAGGGACCCTAGGCCAGCCCACAGAAAAACCCCAAAACAAAGCCAAACCCTGACAAAATGGTTAAACTGCTCTTCAGGACCCAGACCAGTCAGCCATTGTAGTTGCTGCCTGTATGAGGATTTGAAGCCTCAACAGAGGCCTATGAGGCCTGACATGAGTGAGATAACTCATAGGCTGGTACCCAGGAGAGTGCATACCCAGAAAGTCCTCCTGCATGTAGGTTGGAACCATTAAATTGTTTAACATCCAAGTCAGAACCAATTACTTGGTTAAATGGTCACCAAGTTCCCATGGAGGTTGATGCAAGTGCAATTGTATCTCTGGTTGCAGAATCTGTCTTTAACAAGATTTGCTCAGGTTCCAACACTAAAGTAGGCACAAGATGTCAGCCATACTGAGAACATACACTGGGGAACCATTGCAGATTAAAGGTATGACTTCACTTCCAGTCTCATATGAGAAACAATCGGTGCAGTTACCACAGTTGGTAGTGAAAGGCTTGGGCCCAAGCCTATTGGGGTGGAATTGGTTGAGAAAGATTCACCTAGATCGGATAAACATTTTGATTGGAAAATGGCTGCCTCAGTGAAGTCCTAGTAAAATACCCAGGAGTTTTTTCTGGAAGGGCATGGGACTATCAAAGGGGCCAAAGCTACTTTACATCTTGACCAGGAGGGAATTCTGAGATTTGGTAAGGCCTGTCCAGTGTCATTTGTCTTTTGGACAGCAGTATAGGCGGAAAGTGAGGGAATGATCAAACCAGTGCAGGATGTGGAATGGACAGCACCAGATTGTGAAGCCTGACCACTCAGTTCTCCTTTGTGGGGATTTTAAACAAACGATAAACCACTTCTTACAGCTGGGTAAATACCTGATCTGAGGATTTGTATGCAGTTGATGGGGAGGAGCTGTTCTTTACAAAGCTGGACATGAGTCCCATCTACCTGCAATTGCACTGGATGAGGAGTCCCAAAAGTACCATAAGGATTTATACTAACATGTGAGGCTGTCACTTGGGGTATCATCAACCTTCACACTTTTTCCAGTGAACCATGGAGAACATTTTACAAGGGCCACCCCAGGTTTCTACTTATCTGAATGACTTTATTAATACAAGGAAGATCAATAAAGAGCACTTGGAGAACTTGGACATAGTACTTAAATGTTTCTCCTGTGTGGGTGTACGTCTTGGAAAGATGTGTTCCAGGCACTTCAAGTGACCTACTTGGGTTAGAAAGCTGACAAAACTGGGTTACAACTGTCTATTAAAGTACTGGTGAAACTTCCTCACACCAAAGATGATTGCCAAACCTTCCTTCTCTATCTGGGCACACTTGTGTCTGGCAAGTGAGAGTAACCAAAGGAGCCTCAGCTCCCATGTTTGTATTGGAGCTAGGGTTCGTGAATTATTACAAAAAATTCATATGAAATCTGGCCTCCATCTTAGTATCCTTACACCTGCTATTGAAAAAGTCAGTCTTGGAAATGGCTGTGTAACCAAGAAATAGCCTTTAGGGTAGTGAAAATGCAGCTACCATCTGAGGTGTTGGCCCAGTATGACCTGAAATAAGGTGGTGCTGACAGGTGATGCCTCCCTGTATGGTATCAGGGTAGTGATGGCTTACTGGTGGCCCATTGAGGAACACCCAGTAATGTAGCTGGACTTTAGCTGATGCCAAACAAAGTATGACCAGATGGAGAAAGAAGGTTTGATTGTCATCTTTGCTGTGACAAAGTTTCACTGGTACATTTAAGGGAACTTGTCATAGTAACAGATTACGTAGCCCAAGCAGGACTACTGAAGGAAGACCAGGCAGTGCTGATTGAGAAGCTGCAGTCATTTTAATGATATCTGGAGTCCCAGAAGTACTGGTCACAGACAAGGGGCATCATTTCCTGGCAGGGAATTTGAGTTTCCTAGAGTCAGATGGCATTCGGCGCATAAGCACAGCTCCACATTGCACATTGCCCAACAGTCTAGTAAAAAGATTGGTCCACGCATTGAACTTACCTTAAGAAGCAGCCTACAGCTTCACTTGATAGCAGATTGTCCTGGTTCCTGTTCAATTACAGGACCACTCCACATGTAACAACATAGATAGTTCCAGCACAGTTGCTGATGGGGAAAAGTCTCCACACCAAGTTAAACCAGATATTCCCAGACCTGGGAGGAGAGTGTGAAATGGCAGCAGGAACACCAATGCCAGCTACATGCTACCTCTAAGCAAGAGAGACTATTTAATTCTGGGGGTAAAAAGTGAGGTCTGCAGATGCTGGAGATCAGAGCTGAAAATGTGTTGCTGGTTAAAGCACAGCAGGTTAGGCAGCATCCAAGGAACAGGAAATTCGACATTTTGGGCCAGAGCCTTTCCTGATGAAGGGCTCTGGCCCGAAACGTCGAATTTCCTGTTCCTTGGATGCTGCCTAACCTGCTGTGCTTTAACCAGCAACACATTTTCAGTGTTTAATTCTGGGAACTGAGTTCAGTGCTGGAACCATGGGAATGGCCCTATATGGGTATGAGGCAAGGTGGACGTGATATCACGTCCCCTGACTTACAAAATTCAGGTAGGCAATAGTCCTGAGCAAACACTTAACTTCACCTGAAAACTGTGACCTCACAAATATGGCTGGAGCAAAACATACATGGCCCCTCAGAACAACACAAAAGGTCTGTCAGAAACAATAGACAATAGGTGCAGGAGTAGGCCATTCTGCCCTTCGAGCCAGCACCACCACTCATTATGATCATGGCCGATCACCATCCTCAGTCAGTATCCTGTTCCTGCCTTATCCCCATAACCCTTGATTCCACTACCCTTAGAGCTCTATCCAACTCTTTCTTGAAAGTATCCAGAGGCTTGGCCTCCACTGCCTTCTGGGGCAGAGCATTCCATACACTCTCCACTCTCTGGGTGAAGAAGTTTCTCCTCGACTCCATTCTAAATGGCGTACCCCTTATTGTTAAACCATGTCCTCTGGTTTGGGACTCACCCATCAGTAGAAACATGCTTCCTGCCTCCAGAGTGTCCAATCCTTTGATAATCTTTTACATCTCAATCAGATCCCCTCTCAGCCTTCTAAACACAAACATATACAAGCCCAGTCGCTCCAATCTTTCAGTGTAAGATACTCCTGCCATTCTGGGAATTGACCTCATGAACCTACACTGCACTGCCTCAATAGCCAGAATGTCTTTGCTCAAATTTGAAGATCAAAACTGCGCACAATATTTCAGGTGCAGTCTCACCAGGGCCCTGTACAGCTGCAGAAGGAACCTCTTTGCTTCTATGCTCAATTCCTCTTGTTATGAAGGCCTGCATGCTATTAGTTTCTTCACTGCCTGCTGTACCTGCAGACTTGGGTTCATTGACTAATGTACAAGAACACCTAGATCTCGTTGTATTGCCCCTTTAACCTAACTTGACTCCATTTTAGGTAGTAATCTGCTTTCCTATTCTTGCCACCAAAGTGGATAACCACACATTTATCCTCATTAAACTCAATCTGCCATGCATCCATCCACTCTCCTAGTCTGTCCAGGTCATCTTGTATTCTCCTAACATTCTCCTCACACTTCACCCTGCCATCCAGCTTTGTCATCAGCAAATTTGCTAATATTACTTTTGATACCTTTATCTATATCATTAATGTACATTGTAAAAAGCCTTAGTCCCAGCACTGATCCCTGTGGCACACCACTGGTCACCACCTGCCATTCCAAAAGGGAGCCATTTATCACGATTCTTTATTTCCTGTCAGCTAACCAATTTTCAATCCATGTCAGTATTTTGCCCCTAACACAATGTGCCCTAATTTTGCTCACTAACCTCCTATGTGGGACTTTATCAAAGGCTTTCTGAAAGTCCTGGTCAACTACATCCACTGGATTTCCCTTGTCCATCTTCAGAGTTACATCCTCAAAATTCCAGAAGATTAGTCAAGCATGATTTCCCCTTCATAAATCCATGCTGACTCTGACCCATCCTGCTATTGCTATCTAGATGTATTGTAATTCCATCATTTATAATTGACTCCAACATTTTTCCCACCACTGAGGTTAGACTAACTGGTCTATAATTCTGTTTTCTCTCTCCCTCCTTTCTTTAAAAAGTGGGACAACATTATCCACCCTCCAATCTGCAGGAACTGATCCTGAATCTATAGAACATTGGAAAATGATCACCAATACATCCACGATTTCTAGAGCCATCTCCTTCAGTACCCTGGGATGCAGACCATCAGGTCCTGGGGACTTATCAGCCTTCAGACCTAACAGTCTCTCCAACAGCATTTCCTGCCAAATAAAATTCCCTTCAGTTTTGGCCAGTTTACCTTTGTATCCTTTTTCTTTGCGTCTTTCTTTAGTTATCCTTTGTTCTTTAAAAGCTTCCCAGTCCTCCGATTTCCCACTCATCTTTGCTATGTTATACTTTTTCCTTTTTCGTCTTTATATAGTCCTTAATTTCCCTCATCAGCCATAGCCTCCCCTTAGGACCTTTCTTCCTTTTTGGAATGAACTGATCTTGCATCTTCTGCATTATACCCAGAAATACCTGCCATTGTTGTTCCACTACCATCCCTGCTAGGATATTGTACCATTGAACTTTGGTCAGCTCCTCCCTCATAGCTCCATAGTTCCCCTTATTCAATTGAAATATTGTCACTTCCGATTCTACCCTCTCCTTTCAAACTGCAGATTAAAGCTTTATTGTATTGTGGTCACTACCTCTTAATGTCTCCTTTACTTCAAGATCCCTGATCAAATCTGGTTTGTTGCACAACACCAAATCCAGAATTGCTTTCTCCCCAGTAGGCTCCAGCACAAGCTGTTCTAAGAATCTATCTCTGAGGCACTCCACAAACTTTCTTGGGGTCCAGTACCCTCCTGATTCTCCCAGTCTACCTGCATGTTGAAATCCCCCCATAACTGTAGTAATATCTCTGTGACAGGCCAATTTCAGCTCCTTATTCAACTTACACACTACATCCAGGCCACTGTTTGGGGGCCTGTAGATAACTCCCATTAGTGTCGTTTTACCCTTAGAATTTCTCAGCTCTATCCATACTAACTCAACATACCCTGATTCTTGGTCCCTCCGCGCAAGGGACTGAATATCATTCCTTACCAACAGGGCCACCCCACCCCCCTCTGCCAGTCAGTCTGTCCTTAGGATAGCATGTATAGCCTTGAATATTCATTTCCCAGGCCCTGTCCACTTGAAGCCATGTCTCAGTTATCCCCACAACATTGTAACTGCCAATTTCCAAATGAGCCTCAAGCTCATCCACCCTATTTCTAATGCTTCATGCATTCATATATAATATTTCTAATTTGTTACACCCCTCACTCTTCCTACCAATCCCTATTCCGCTTGACCTTACAGCATGGTCCTTTGAGTTTTCTGCTCCATTGACTTTCTTGACTTCCCTTGTTCCAACTTTCCCTTTCACTTCCTCAAACTTCCAGTTTGTCCCCTTTTCTCCGAGTAAAAAATGAGGTCTGCAGATGCTGGAGATCACAGCTGCAAATGTGTTGCTGGTCAAAGCACCGCAGGCCAGGCAGCATCTCAGGAATAGAGAATTCGACGTTTCGAGCATAAGCCCTTCATCAGGAATAAGAGAGAGAGCCAAGCAGGCTAAGATAAAAGGTAGGGAGGAGGGACTAGGGGGAGGGGCGATGGAGGTGGGATAGGTGGAAGGAGGTCAAGGTGAGGGTGATAGGCCGGAGTGGGGTGGGGGCGGAGAGGTCAGGAAGAGGATTGCAGGTTAGGAGGGCGGTGCTGAGTTGAGGGAACCGACTGAGACAAGGTGGGGGGGAGGGGAAATGAGGAGTCCGTGTGGGATGTCCCCTTTTCTCCCTCTTTCTTTCTGCCTCCCCCTCAAGCTATTTAGTTTAAACACAGCTTTGTTGCAGTGCCAAACCTACCTGCCAGAATGCTGGTCCCTCACCTATTAAGGTGCAACCCGTCCCTCTTGTATAATTTATCCTGACTGCTAAACATACCCCAGTAATCCAAGAATTTAAATCCTTGCTTCCTGCACCAGTTCCCCTGCCATACATTCAAGTCCATTATCTCCCTGTTCCTGTCCTCTCCAGCCTGAGGAAATGGAAGCAAATCGGAGATAACCACCCTGGATGTCCTGCTTTTCAGCTGCCTTTCGAGTTCTCCGAAGTCCCGCTGTAGAATGTCTCTCCTCTGCTTCCTGAAGTCTTGTGCCGACATGCACCACTACGTTTGGCTCTTCACCTTTGCTCTTGAGGATTTCCTGCACTCTGTCTGCGATGTCCTTAATCCTGGCACCAGGAAGGCAACACGCCACCCTCAAATCCTGCCTGTTGCCACAGAATCCCCTTTCAGTCCCTCTCACTATGGAGTCCCCTATTACCTGTGATGTCTGACTCCTTGGCTCTGCCTCCACACCAATTTCTGATTGGCAGACCTGACTGCGCCTCAGACTGGCAGTAACCTCTGTCTGTATGGTTTCCAAGAGATTCAACCTGTTCCTGACAGGTACTTCCCCCGGGGTCTCTTGCACTTGTCTCATCTCTGCCTTCCTCATCATCTTTTCCCTTCTACTCTCTTCTGGCATGCTCAGTGTAATAACCTCACTGAAGATCCTGTCCCGAAAGATCTCAGGCTCTTGGATGAGCCTGAGGTTATGTAGGTCCCGCCGCTCTCTGCTGCAAACAGTAGGTTCTCCTCCTCCATCTAGTATGGAGAAAATATTTAGAGACTGAGATAGATGCAGCCTCAAAACCATTACCGCTGGATCTGTGTGTCTGTGTGTCCTGGGAAAACTGTGAGAAAGACCAGGTTTTCACCCCTGGATTTGGGAGGGAGTTGGGGAAGGATGTAGTGATTGGAACCAGGTGAATCCCATTGACTACCAGGTCCTTGATTGGATTTGTAACCTGGGACAATCAGGAGGCCCTGGCTGACCAAAATAAGCAGGGGATTAATCAAAGTTTTTCAATGTTGTTTTTGGCTATGTTGTGTTTGTAGACAGTTTTTTTTCTTGTGCCTGAGTCTAGGTGATGTGTAAAGTGTTTGCAATTTTGTATTGTGGGTTTTAGCCTTAAACCTTGCCCTTGGGGGTTTAAACTGACTTTTCTGGATTTCTGTCATTTATGGTACCTTTTATAAAAGGACAGTGGCTTGTGTGTAAACTCTATATATATTTTTGATGCAGTGTTTGTTTTGTGAATTTCAGGCACTTTGTGGTTGTATCACTTTTTTTGTGTATTGTTACTATTTTATTTTGTATGTTTTGGGGATTTGAAACCCTCTCTGTTGTTCAGGGACTGACTCTGAGTTGGCTGGCCACACAGCCAGTGTGCTGCAGTGAAGACAACTGATTTCTGTGCTGGTTAAGTTGCAGCCAGTATGTACTGTTGTTAGAGCCAGGTCCTGAAACAACTGGCTAAACAGCCAATGGTACTGTTGGAAAGAGCAGAGTTCCAGGATGACTGTGATGTGACTCAACCTTGGTTTGTGTTTTGTGCCGTAGGGGTTATGCCCATCTCCTGTGAGTGGACCTTTCCACAGGTGGAATCTGTTCTCATGTGTGAACTTTACTTCTGTATGTGAATTCTTCCTTCGGGTGTGGACTCTGGCTGGGTGTTGGGATTCTCTCTATTGCATGAGGATTTTGTAAACCCTGTTATTGTCTGTTGGTTGTGTAATTGATTGTGTTTGGGGGTTTTTGTGTGTGCAGTTGGATGTTTAGAAGGCCGGTTGTGGGCTGAAGTGCTGGGGGCTCAATGGCCATCGCAAACGCTCGAAAGGAAGCAGGCTACAGGCCATTTAGTGCATAGGACAGGTGGCTGCCAATTGACCCGGAGGGATGTGGGCCAGAGTGGGCTGATCAATGTGGGGCAGCTGTGAGCTGGAGGTTTTGATGACTGGCTGGCCTGGGAGGGAGTCTGTTAGTACATGGGTGACCAGGGGCCAGGCAGCTGACAGTGTGTCCATAGGAAAGCCACCCAAGAGAGGGCCAGCCAGTTTGCGAGCTGGTTGGGAGCCAGAGGGTTGATGACCAATCTGGGGAGGGCCAGTTAGTAAGCAGGGTAGTCAGGGACCAGAAGGATGATGACTGTCCTGCAGGAAGAATAACCAACGATGGTCTGATCAGTATCTGGTATGGACTGGTGTGAGGAGCTGTGTTGGGTACCTGGAGGCTGTCGGGGGAGTTGAGTTATGTAATCAGTGGTTTTCATTATTGAATGTTTTTGGCTATGTTTTGTAGATAGTTTTCCTTCCTGCTTGGATGCAGGTGATGTGTAAAGTTTATAATTATATATTATGGGCTTTAGCCTGTTGCAAACATTGCCCTTGGGGGCTGAAACAGGCTCTTTTGTTTTGGACTTCTGTCATTGTGGTACCTTAAGTTTTTGTGGTTTTGAGATTTCAGGTACCTTATGGTTATGTTTCTATTTCTTTTCTGTATTGTTACAAAATAAAACAGAACTATGGGGGGGGAAAAAGTACAAGCAGGGGATTTAGAATTTCCTCAGTTCAGGGACTGACTTTGGCTGTGACCAGCCAGCTCAGTGTGCTGTGCATGAGTAAATAAAGGGTGACTTGTTGACAGGACACCAGCATCCACATGGTTATTTCAAGAAGCAAGTGAAGATACATTGGCTTTCATGGCAAGAGGTTTCAAGTACAGGAGCAGCATGTCTTCAATTGTACAGGGCTGTGGTGAGATCACATCTGGAGTAATGTGCCACTTTGGACTCTTATTTGAAGAAAGATGGTCTGGCTGTGAAGGGAGTGCAATTAAGGCTTACTAGGCTGATTCCTGAGATAATAGCACTGACATATCCAGAAAAACTGGAATGGTGAGAACTCCATACACTGGAGTTTAGAATAATGAGATCTCATAGAAACCTCTAAAATTGTTGTGGTTCTGTTCACCGAGCTGGGAATTTGTGTTGCAGACGTTTCATCCCCTGTCTAGATGACATCCTCAGTGCTTGGGAGCCTCCTGTGAAGCGCTTCTATGATCTTTCCTCCAGCATTTGTAGTGGTTTGAATCTGCCACTTCTGGTTGTCAGTTCCAGCTGTCCATTGCAGTGGTCGGTATATTGGGTCCAGGTCTATGTGCTTAATGATTTGAATCTGTGGATGAGTGCCATGCCCCTAGGAATTCCCTGGCCTGTTCTGTTTGGCTTGTCCTATAATAGTAATGTTGTCCCAGTCGAATTCATGTTGCTTGTCATCTGCGTGTGTGGCTACTAAGGATAGCTGTCATGTCGTTTCATGGCTAATTGGTGTTCATGGATGCTGATCCTTAACTGTTTTCCTGTTTGTCCTATGTAGTGTTTTTATAGGACAAGCCAAACTAGAACTAGAGGGTGCAGTTTCAGAATAAGGGATCATATTAATATGAAGGAGGAATTTATTCTCTTAGCATATTGCTAGTGTTTGAAATTTTCTCCAGAAAGCAGTGGAGGCCATGTCATTGACTGCATTTTGAGGTTGGATTCAAAAGACACTTCTTTGACAAGAGTCTATTACTTTATTTCTTTAGAATCCAAGATAATTGCAATTATAGTCAGATATACAACATCAATACAGACCCTTCAATCCAACTGGTCCATTCTGACCAGATATCCTAAATTAATCTAGTCCCATTTGCCAGCACTTGGCCCATATCTCTCTAAACATTTCCTATTCATATACCCATCCAGATTCCTTTCTAAATGTTGTAATTGTACCAGCTACTTCTAGAATTGTATTAACTGGACTCCTGCTTCATAAAATGAGTCTCTTGGGAGATGTCTTCTCGGGCAAAAGATCAGATGATTCTTTTATAATTTTGCAATCATTTAGAAGCCAAAAGATCTTAAGTAATTACAGATTCCACATACTTTCTATGAAAATTACATGATATTCTTGCTGTACTACTTCCAGATCAAAAGTCATCACACCAGCATCTTGCTGAGAATGCTCAGTTCCACTTAGCAGAAGTGCTTTTGACACTTTTCCTTTTAGCACATTTCACTGAATTGCTGAAGTGAGACTAATTGGTAGTAGTTAGAGAGACATGAGTTCTGACTCAGTGCTCACTTGACAAAAGGAGAAATCCCAGATGGATCATCAGCATAGAGGGGCTCTTGAAGTTGACGAGGGAAGAATAAGGCTCTGATTTGGAATGTTATCCTCAAATAACTCCAGACTCTGGTATCCCATCACCAAGTCACCCTTTATTCGCACGTGGAGAGTCCTTGATACTGATGCAGCTCTCTCGGAGCCAGCTCTGAGTGAACAGAATGCTTGACACTCCTGTTCTTAGCTGACAGCCAGGGCTCCCTGATTGGGGCTGTTAATCTGGTCCAATCAATAAACTGATATTCTGAGGTCCACCTGGCTAACCTCAATACAATCACTACATCCCTCCCACTCTGAGTCAGAGGGCATAGTACAATTCTTCTTGTAGCTCCTCCTGTGATGTTTTAGCACTGGATAAGGTTCCTCCAACTCTCCCTCTGATACAGATGGTGGGTAATACACAGTAGCTTGCCTCTCGCTCCTGAAGCATCTCCAAAGAAATCCATTCTTCACTTCTGGTAGCAAAGGCATAGAGGCAGTGACAATCTGAAATGGACATTGAGGATGAGTTATCTCCAGTGCATGATGGACAGGGAGAACCCAGTTGGAAAGGCAGTCCAAAAGCCAGGTATGTTTTTCTCTTGCACTGTTTGCAAGTTTGCAGCTTTCAGATGGTCCACACTCAGTCAGATGTACAGCACAGAACCAGGCCCTTTGGTCCAACTTGTCCATGAGAGTTATCCAAAATTAATCTAGTCCCATCTGCCAGCATTTTGGCCCATATCCCTCTAAACCATTCCTATTCGTATACACATCCAGATGCTTTTTAAATGTTGTAATTGTACCAGCCTCCTCCACTTCCTCTGGTAGCTCATTCCATACACTCATCTGCATGAGACCGTTGCCCATTAGGTCCCTTTCATATCTTCCCCTTTCACTCTAAACCTATATCCTCTTGTTCTGGACTCCCCTACCCCAGGGAAAAGACCTTCTCTATTTCTCCTATTTGTGCCCCTCGTGGGCGGCACAGTGGTTAGCACTGCTGCCTCACAGCACGAGACCCAGGTACAGTTCCTGCTTCAGGCGACTGCACATTCTCCCAGTATCTGCATGCGTTTCCTCTAGGTGCTCTGGTTTCTTCCCACAGTCGAAAAATATGCAGGTTAGGTGAATTGGCCATGCTAAATCGCCCATAGTGTTAGGTGCAAGGGTAAATGTAGGGGAATGGGTCTGGGTGAGTGTGCTTTGGCAGGTCGGTGTTTACTTGTTGGGCTGAAGGGCCTGTTTCCACAGAGTAATCTAATCTAATCCATTTTAGACCTCTAAGGTCCCCCCTCAGCCTCCACTCCATGGAAAACACCCCCAGCCTTTTCAGCCTCCCCCTATAGCTCAAACCCTCCAACCCTGGCAACATCCTTGTAAAGTCTTTCTGAACTCTTTCAAGTTTCACAACATCCTTTTCCTATACGAGGGAAACCAGAATTGCACACTATTCCAAAAGTGGCCCAACCAATGCCCTGTACAGCTACAATGTAACTGACATGTCTTCTCCACATTTATGTCACTGAAGCTGACCTCAAGTCAACCATGCCTTTCTGCCAGTGCTGAGCCATTCCTGTGGCTTGTACACCAAAACCTATCCCCTGAAACCAACTGTCTCTCTCTTAGGAGTCTTGAGTCCAGCATTGGCATTCCTGATGCTAGTGTACTCTTCTCCCCATCCCTGCCAATCCTGTCACCAGCCCCCAGGTCCCAGAAGATAGCCTGGTACAGAGTCTTCTCTCCATCAGGAACTCTGCTAGAGCTATCCATGTAGTTGCATGAGGGGTGGTCATATGATTTAAACAGGAACTGGAAGTGGTATCTTGTGAAGGTGTCGGCTTTCTTAAAGCCTGTCTTCAAAGTTTAGACTGCTCTTTCCGCCAGACCATGAAGATGGTTGGTATGGATCTGTCCTTGTATAACGAACATCATCCGATTTTTAGGAAATACTCCAGTTCCATGCTGGTAAATGATGATCAATACTTCCAGGAGTCCGTGTATTATAAAAGGTGTGTGCAGTTTTTCTATCATTGAGTTCATCCAAATATGGAACAATGCACATCCAACAACAATTGTCTACGATAATTAAGAACATGAAAGGGTCTGCATAGCCGACATGTTACTGTGTCTGGGAATGGCCTGGTAAATCCCATAAATGTGGGAGAGCTGCTGACAGTAATTTTTGTCCTTGTTGACAATGCCCCTAACGCAGCTACATCTACATCCAATCATGGACAGCAGACATAATTTCTCATCAACATCATCTTCATTTTGGAAACTTCTGGATGACCCTGGTGGGATTCAGCCAATATATGGTGGCAACCTTTACTCAGGACAATCACTCTTGTAATGGTATTTATAAAGGAACATTCTGACTTCAAACATGACTGACAAACCTTCCTTATCAATCTGGGCACATTTACACTCTGCATTAGACAGGTTCTGGATGCATATGCTATTGGGCGTTCCCCTCCATTGGGCCACCTGAGTGAATACCATGATGCTGCGTGGTATTATCACATGGCTGCAAGGGCGAGCTGGCGTTTGGCCTCAGCGGTATAAAGGTCGGTGCGCCTGTTTCTACCTCCTGCCCAAAATCCACAAACCTGAATGCCCCGGCCGACCCATTGTCTCAGCCTGCTCCTGCCCCACCGAACTCATCTCCGCATACCTTGACACGGTTCTGTCCCCTTTAGTCCAAGAACTCCCCACCTATGATCGGGACACCATCCACGCCCTCCACCTCCTTCAGGATTTTCGCTTCCCCGGTCCCCAACGCCTTATTTTCACGATGGACATCCAGTCCCTGTACACCTCCATTCCCCATCACGAAGGACTCAAAGCCCTCCGCTTCTTCCTTTCCCGCCGCACCAACGAGTACCCTTCCACTGACACCCTCCTTCGACTGACTGAACTGGTCCTCACCCTGAATAACTTCTCTTTTCAATCCTCCCACTTCCTCCAAACTAAAGGAGTTGCCATGGGCACCCGCATGGGCCCCAGCTATGCCTGTCTCTTCGTAGGATATGTGGAACAGTCCATCTTCCGCAACTACACTGGCACCACCCCCCACCTTTTCCTCCGCTACATCGATGACTGTATCGGCGCTGTCTCGTGCTCCCACGAGGAGGTTGAACAGTTCATCAACTTTACTAACACCTTCCGTCCCGACCTCAAATTCACCTGGACTGTCTCAGACTCCTCCCTCCCCTTCCTAGACCTTTCCATTTCTATCTCAGGCGACCCACTCAACACAGACGTCTACTATAAACCGACTGACTCCCACAGCTATCTAGACTACACCTCCTCCCACCCTGCCCCCTTTAAAAACTCCATCCCATATTTCCAATTCCTTCGTCTCCGCCGCATCTGCTCCCAGGAGGACCAGTTCCAACACCGCACAACCCAGATGGCCTCCTTCTTCAAGGACCGCAGATTCCCCCCAAACGTGATTGACGATGCCCTCCACCGCATCTCCTCCACTTCCCGCTCCTCCGCCCTTGAGCCCCGCTCCTCCAACCGCCACCAAGACAGAACCCCATTGGTTCTCACCTACCACCCCACCAACCTCCGTATACAACGTATCATCCGCTGTCATTTCCGCCACCTCCAAACGGACCCCACCACCAGGGATATATTTCCCTCCCCTCCCCTATCAGCGTTCCGCAAAGACCACTCCCTTCATGACTCCCTCGTCAGGTCCACACCCCCCACCAACCCAACCTCCACTCCCGGCACCTTCCCCTGCAACCACAGGAAATGTAAAACTTGCGCCCACACCTCCTCCCTCACTTCCCTCCAAGGCCCCAAGGGATCCTTCCATATCCGCCACAAGTTCACCTGTACCTCCACACACATCATCTATTGCATCCGCTGCACCCGATGTGGCCTCCTCTACATTGGGGAGACGGGCCGCTTACTTGCGGAACGCTTCAGAGAACACCTCAGGGACGCCCGGACCAACCAATCCAACCACCCCAGGGCTCAACACTTTAACTCTCCCTCCCACTCCACCGAGGACATGCAGGTCCTTGGACTCCTCCACCGGCAGAACATAACAACACGACGGCTGGAGGAGGAGCGCCTCATCTTCCACCTGGGAACCCTCCAACCACAAGGGATGAACTCAGATTTCTCCAGTTTCCTCATTTCCCCTCCCCCCACCTTGTCTCAGTCGGTTCCCTCAACTCAGCACCGCCTCCTAACCTGCAATCCTCTTCCTGACCTCTCCGCCCCCACCCCACTCCGGCCTATTACGCTCACCTTGACCTCCTTCCACCTATCACACCTCCATCGCCCCTCCCCCAAGTCCCTCCTCCCTACCTTTTATCTTAGCCTGCTTGGCACACTCTCCTCATTCCTGATGAAGGGCTTATGCCCGAAACGTCGCATTTCCTATTCCTTGGATGCTGCCTAACCAGCTGTGCTTTAATCAGCAACACATTTTCAACTGGTATTATCACATGTCAATACCAGATCTCACTGGAGATCACACTGCCAGAGAGCTGTTTCTTCACCTCATTTAAGGCTGTGGCTTAGTTACGTGACCATTTCCAAGGCTGATGTGCTTTTAAGGGTTGATGCAAAGGTGCCAGGATGGATGCCAATTTATGAACTTTCTATAATCGTTCCCCAGCCTGAGGAAAGACCTTAGCTGCTGTACAGACATGGGAGCCAGGGCACCTTTGATTACCCTCAGTTTATCTTCCAAATTGGTGTAACCTGGTCTTTTCTACTCTGTAGGTCATTGGGGTGCCTGGAACACTTTTTTTCCCTTTCTCAGGCATACTTGCCTCTAAGTGCTCCTTATTGGTCATCCCTGTTATTATCAACTCGCCTAAATAAATGTGGACCTGGAGTAGACCTTGTAAAAAGCGCTCCATCATCTGCTGAAAGATTGCACAGGCTGATACCCAATTCGAGTAGATTAGATTAGAATCCCTATAGTGTGGAAAAAGGCTCTTCAGCCCAACAAGTCAACAATGACCCTCTGAAGAGTAATCCACCCAGACCAATTCCCCTACTGTTTACCCCTTACTAATGCACCTAACATTATGGACAATTTATCATGGCCAATTCATCTGATCTGCACATCTTTGGATTGTGGGAGGAAATCAGAGCAAACATATGCAGACACTTGGAGAACATGCAAACTCCACACAAACCATCACCCAAGGCAGGAATCGAACCTGGGTCCCTGGCTCTGTAAGGCAGCAGTGCTTACCACTGTGCCACTGTGCCACCACGGTGTAGGGGAATGGGTCTGGGTGGGTTGTACTTCGGCAGGTCAGTGTGGACTTGTTGGGCCGAACGTCCTGTTTCCATTATAAGTAATCTAATCTAAAAACAAACCGAAAGAACTGCACATCTGCAAGCTGTCAGGAGAATTACTACTTAGTTTACATCTGCCCCATGTCATTTTGCTGGGCCCAGTATTCAATGGCAGGATTGACTGAGTCAAGCTTGCCAAATGGCATGATTCCAAAAATGCTTACCCCAACTCAAAGATGAGTATTTCAAGCAAAGGTTAATATCCCATCACCAAGACCCCCTTTATTTACACTTGGAGAATCCTTCATATTAATCTAGCTCCCTCAGGACCAGCTTTATTCTTTAAGACACAGCAAATGCTCGCCTGCCCGTGCACACATGGGTGTTCAGCTTTACAGAGGCCTCGTCCATTGACAAGGGCCAAGCCTACCCACAGGAATGGCTCATCTGGAAAGGTGTATTTTCTCACAGGTGCTCAGTCCAAACACCAAAAAAGTGAAAACATGTGGGGAAAAAAAAGCACAGAAAACTAGAGTGCAAGGGATAAGCCCTGCCACAAAATCAACATAATCCTTTTTCCCAAAGTTATGGGGCGGCTCAGTGGTTAATACTGCTGCCTTGCAGTGCCAGGGACCTGGTTTCAAATCCAGCCTCAGGTGACTGTGCAAGCTCCATGCAGACATTCTCCCTGTGTCTGTGTGGGTTTCCTCCCACAATCTAAAGATGTGCAGTGTCAGGTGAATTGGCCATGCAAAATTGCCCATCACGATAGGTGCATAAGTAGGGAGTAGGGGAATGGGTCCAGGTGGGTTACTCTTCAGAGGGTCAGTGTAGACTTGTTGGGCCAAAGGGCCAGTTTCCACACTAGGGAATCTAATCTAAAGAAAAGTGGCACAGGCTGTAACCAGCCGGTGAGGTAGCAGTTCCCTAAGGAGAACTGAGTTACAACTGAAACACATTGACCCCCCTCCCTCAAAAAAAAACTCCTGTTGATTAGATTAGATTACTTAGTGTGGAAACAGACCCTTCCGCCCAACAAGTCCACACTGACCTGCCGAAGCGCAACCCACCCAAACCCATTCCCCCACATTTACCCCTTCACCTAGCACTACAGGAAATTTAGCATGGCCAATTCACCTAACCTGCACATTTTTGGACTGTGGGAGGAAACCCACACAGACACGGAGAATGTGCAAACTCCACACAGTTGCCTGAGGCAGGAATTGAACTCTGGTCTCTGGCACAGTGAGGCAGCAGTGCTAACCACTGTCACTTTTTTTAAAGAATAGGAATCCACCATTTGATCCCTTGAGTTGGTCAATGTAATGCAGCTCCTGTTTTTTAGTTTTGTTTCTTTTTGTTTTCTGTTTTAAACCCACACACTAACGCCTAACTGCAGTAGTGCTTATTTTTCCCCAGCACCCGTGTTGTGTGTGTGTGCAGGTGAGACAGTGAAAGGCACAAGGTGCACAAATCTTTCTTCCTGGTGGTGGAAGCTGAATAAAGGCAACACCTGAGTGGTCCAGTGACAAGCAGTGCCCTTCACATCAAAGGGCAATGCTGTGTGATCAAAACAGTGAAGGGGAGGGCAGGGATTAAATCAAAATAGAGGGGGAAAAACTCCTGTTTATAATATTTTATTAAACAAATTACAAAACAGTTTACAAAAACAGTTAACATTTACAGCTGTATACAAGAAACAGCAATTTTACAAGGGAGAGGAGCAGCAAAGCTAGGCCCCAAACCCTACTGTTCAACCATTTTACAGGGAGATGAGGACAAACCTCAAATCCCAGTTCCACATATGACAAGACAGTGACATATATACATTAGACAATACTGTTACATACAAAAGTGCAGACAATACAGACCCAGCAAGCCCCTGTCCCTCCCACCTAACTCCTGTTTATCTTTTTCTTATATGAGTTGGAGGGTGAACAATCCTATTTAATTTTTTAAAATATTTTTTTAAGGGGGAAGATCTCCTGGTTTTTCTTTTTTTCCTTTACCCCTGCACTAATGTTCATCCTTTTTTTTAATTATTATTAACCCCCACACTACCGCCCAACTGCGGTAGTGCTTATTTTTTCCCCAGCACCCATGGTGTGTGCGTGTGCAGGTGTGAGACAGTGAGAGACACAAAGTGTACAAATCTTTATTCAATATCCACCACCAGGAAGGACCGAGGGGGTCTGGAATCTACGCCGTGACTCCCTGCTGTCGTTGATGTTGAGGCTGGCTATAGTTGTCTCCATGTCGGAAGTATAGTGCAACCACCACCAGTACACAAAGTTAAACTATATACATATTTACTGGGAGGACAAGAGAGGGGCACAGAAGTCCCTCGCCCTCACCAGGAGTGCTCCCAGGAAGATCCTGACTCACTTTCGCTCGTTCACGTCGAGCCTGGGCACCTGGCGCGCAGCGTGGACCGACCAGTACACTCTTTCAAAGGAGCTCCAGCGCTCGAGCGCCAGTTGGGCTCTATCCCGGCGACTCCGAGTTTCCTCGACAAATTCCTGGAGTTCCTCGAGGGGGATGAGGGGGAGATCGGTGGGGGCACCTGGGACTCCGCGTCGCTCCGGTGTCCGCCACCGATCCAGAACCCTCCTCCGGGAGGTCACCATCGGTTACCGACCCCTCCCCCACCGAGAGGATGGGGACTGGTCCGGCACCGCCAACTGGCCTCAAACCTGTAGAGACCCCACCCCCAGGGTCACCTTCAGTACCTTCCTTTGTGCACCCCTTCCCGGAACGCCCCGAGTTCGGGTCGTCAGGCAGCAGAGGCTCGGGGCCCCGCTCCTCTCCCGACACCCCCGGCTCCTTGGGGAAAAGGTCCTCCCCCAGGGCCAAGGCCCCCAGAAAAAGTCTGGGAGGGAGGAGCGAGAATAACAACTTCCTCACCTCCACCGCTTGACGACCCAGCGGAGAATGCAACAATGTCGCCGGTGCCAGGGCTTGTGGTGTTGACTTTGGGGGAGGGGGAGTGGGTGCGGCGGCACCACCTGCAGTCGTTGGTGTGGGCTGGGGAGCCTTCTGGGTGGGGCAGTGCTTCCTAATATGCCCCACCTCGCGGCACAGGTGGCACCGCATCCCGTCCAGAAGGCATGGTAGGCCACGTCCTCGTGGAGGACAGTGAACGAGCCCTCGTTGACCTCCTCCCAGGCCGGGCAAATAAACACCTGACGTCAGAAAGAGTATACGTGACGGAGGGCGGGGTCCTTAAGACCAAGCAGGAGCGGTTGAATACCTGACTGGATCTCTCCCAAGGTGTTGAGGTGGGGAAGAAGGAGCTCACAGGCAATGAAGGGCGGGACGTTGGAGATCATGACCCTCTGGGCTGTGACCTCCAAAGGGTCAACGCGCAAATGTGTCCCGTCCACAGTGAGCCCCCTCTCCGCGGCCAGGTGGACAGCCTGCTCGGTCTTGAGAAAGAAAATGGCCTTCCCGTACATGCGGGCCGCAGCAACTATGGCCAGTGGGCCGACCACACTAGCCATGGCCTTACTGCAGGCCTCGATGGTCATGTTGGGATGGGGATAGGCCTTTACCCCCAGGCGTTTAGTTGGGTGCCTGAAGGGGGATGCGGTTGCGGCCGGGGTTGGGACAACCGAGCCTAAAGCAGTGGCTACCCCGGCGTAGGTCCGGCTGGGCCCTGCGACCTTTGGGCTCGCCATACTCCGTCGGCCCCCGGCAGCAGCGGTGGAGGTGAGCCTCTGGCAGCAGTACCGGCGGAGTTCTTGGGGAGGCGCCCGAGGCCAGTCACCTAAGGCGAGTCCCAGGCAGCGGTGGTGGAGGCAGGCCTCAGGCAAGTCCTCGGCAGGCCCTCGATTGCAGTGGCGGGGGCAGGCCTGTTGGGGAGGGTCCCCAAGACAAGTCCCAGGCGGCCCCAAAATTGAGTCCTGGGCAACAGCGCTGGAGGTGGGCCTCGGGTCGCAGCAGTGGTGGAGGTTGTGGCGAGTGGCCTCAGGCGAGTCCCAGGCTGTGGTGGTGGAGGCAGGCCTCAGGCGACAGCAGCAGTTGAGGTAGGCCTCTGGTGAGTCCCAGGCTGGCCCTCGGCCCTAGCAGTGGAGGCAGACCTGTTGGGGAGGGACTCACAGCCGGAGTCCCAGGCAACGGCAGTGGAGGTGGGCCTCAGGTCGAACCAGTGGTAGAGGTCGTGGGAAGGGGCCTCAGGCGAGTCCCAGGCAGCGGTGGTGGAGGCAGGGCCGGGCAGGGTCCCAGAGACGAACAGTGGGAGTGGGCCCCACTGCAGCTCCAAAGCTAGGCCCAGAACACAAAGCTCTCACCTCCTTCCTCCACCACCTCCTTCTTCAGGCACACACTGACACTGGTCCAACTCCTAACAGGGAAAACACCCGAGTGGTCCAGTGACAAAGCAGTGCCCTTCACATCAAAGGGCAATGCTGTGTGATCAAAACTGTGAAGGGGAGGGCAGGGATTAAATCAAAATAGAGGGGGAAAAACTCCTGTTTATAATATTTTATTAAACAAATTACAAAACAGTTTACATTTACAACTGTATACAAGAAACAGCAATCTTACAAGGGAGAGGAGCATCAAAGCTAGGCCCCAAACCCTACCGTTCAACCATTTTACAGGGAGATGAGGACAAACCTCAAATCCCAGTTCCACATATGACAAGACAGTGACAATGACATTTATACATTAGACAATACTGTTACATACAAAAAGTGCAGACAATACAGACCCAGCAAGCCCCTGTCCCTCCCACCTAACTCCTGTTTATTTTTTTTTTGGTGTGTGTGTGTGTGTGCGCACGTGTGAGACACAGTGAGAGACATGATGTACAAACCTTTATTCAATTCCCACCACCAGGAAAAGTAGGAAAACACCCGAGTCGCCAGTGACAAGCAGTGCCCTTCACATCGAAGGGCAATGCTGTGTGAACAAACAGTGAAGGGGAGGGCAGGGACTAAATCAAAATAGAGTTGGAGGGGGAAGTGATGCACTCCACTCCCTGCGGCTCCCACCTCTCCCTGAACAACTCCAGGGTGTTGGTGGACACCGCGTGCTCCTTCTCCAAGGACACCTGGACCCTAACGTAACCGCGGAAGGGGGGCAGGCAGTCAGCCCCAACGATCCCCTCCACGGCCCGCTGCCTGGACCTGTTTATGAACCACGAGGAGGTCTTCAGACCTGCCCTCCCTCCTCCGCACCGGGTGCCCGAAGATCAGGAGCGTGGGACTGAAGTGCAACCAAAAGCAGAGGAGAAGGTTTTTAAGAAAATCAAAAAAGGGAGTGCAAACGCCCACACCCAATATACACATGGTCCACAGACTTCACAGCACCACAGAACAAGCAGTTAGGCTAGGAGTCCGTGAACCACCGCAATCTGCGGTTGCAGGGGACTGCTGCGTGCAGCACCCTCCACACCAGATCCCCAAGAGAAAGGGGGAAGACTCCTGCGTAGAGGGCCCTCCACTGGGGATCCCCACCGCCCAGTGGCAAATGGGCATGCCAGGGCATGTCCGGGCGGTGGATGCGGGAGAAGAGGTCGACGGTGTGCAGCAGCAGTCGATACAGGGCACGCCTTTTAACGTCCTTGAATGGGACAAAATTAAAATTTCGGAGGCGGCTCAGGTTGTGGGGCACAGGCTCCTGCGGGAAGTACGGGACCCTGGGGCCAATGTGAAATTCCGTCCGGGCAGGGGTGAGCGCGGACGGGATCCCACCGCACACCTGAGCGTCCTCCAACTGGTGCACTATGTCGGGTCCGAGCACTACCGTTTTAAGGCGTTGGATGCCGGTGGCCACGTACTGGACGTCTACCGTTGCCCTGCACGCTATGTCTTCCAGCAACGTCCAGCCCAGGCCCCCGGCACCCAGCACGTCCCCGACCCTGGTCACCCTCGCCGCCACGACCCTCCCCTCCGACAGCCACTCGAACCCGCAAGCACGGAGGTGCGGATTCCTGAGCAACGGCTCCCTGACGACAGCCGCTACTCCTGCCGGAGGGTAGGCGCGACGCGATTCGACCATGTTCCAGACAGTGATCAGGTCCTGGTAAAAGACAGGCAGCACCTTGAGGGCGACCTCCAAACCGTCACGGTCGACGAACAGGAGCTGCGTGTCGTAGTTGGGGTTACGCACCTGGCGGAAAAAATACGTCGCCAGGGCGCACCACCTAGGAGGAGGCTCGACGTAAAGGTATCGCTGCAAGGTCTGAAGGCGGAAGATCGCGACGTGGGTGCGGACGCACACCAGCGCCTGACCGCCGCCCTCAATGGGGAGACTCAGAACCTGCGCAGCGACCCAGTGCATCTTTTTGTCCCAGAAGAAGTCGACCAACGTTCTCTGGATGTCAGCGACAAAGCCAGGAGGAGGGACCAAAGTGACCAGCTGGTACCACAGCATGGCGGCCACCAGCTGGTTTATGACCAGCACTTGGCTCCTGTAAGATAGCACTCGGAGCAGTCCTGTCCAGGGGCCTAGGCGAGCCAAGACTTTGGCCTCCAGCTCCTGCCAGTTGGCCGGCCAGGATTCCTCGGTCGGGCTGAGGTAGACCCCCAGGTAGAGGAGATGGGTGGTACTCCAGCTGAACCCCCGAAACTCCTCCGGCAGGGGTCCACCCGCCACGGACCCACCAGTAGCCCGGAACATTTGGCCCAGTTGATCCTGGCAGAAGACGCCGCCGAGTACACGGCCTGGCACTCGCGCATCCTCCCCAGGTCAGCCGGGTCGGTGAAAGTGAGGAGCACGTCGTCGGCGTAGGCCGAGAGGACCACCCCCGCGCCCGCGCCGCGCAGAACCAGCCCCGACAACCTCCTCCGCAAGAGGCGCAGGAAAGGCTCCACGCACAGGGAATACAGCTGGCCGGACAGGGGGCAGCCTTGACGCACTCCTCTCCCGAAGCGAAGGGGCGCCGTCAGGGACCCGTTAACTTTAACCAGACACTCTGCGGCGGCGTACAAAAGTCGGATCCGGGCGACGAACTGCGTCCCGAACCCGAACGCCCGCAGAGTCCCGAGCAGGTACTCGTGATCGACCCTGTCGAACGCCTTCTCCTGGTCGAGAGACAGGAAGGCGCTCGGCAGACCAGCCCGTCGACAGAAATGGATCAGGTCCCGGACCAGATGGACGTTGTCTTGTATCCTCCGGCCCGGGACCGTGTAGGACTGGTCCGGGTGAATCATGTGGGCCAGCACGGAAGCCAGGCGAGAAGACAACACCCTTGCGAAGATTTTGTAGTCCGTGCTGAGGAGGGAGACCGGACGCCAGTTCTTCAACGAACGAAGGTCCCCCTTCTTTGGCAGCAGGACGATGACCACCCTATGCCAAGAAAGGGGCAGCTCTCCGGCATTTAGACACTCCCCAGGACGTCCCAGAACGCCCTGAAGAACTCCACAGTCAGCCCGTCCAGCCCCGGGGATTTGCCCCTCGAGAGCGCCGGTCAGCTCCTCTAAGGTGACGGGAGCGTCGAGCCTTCCGGCGTCCTCCGGGCTGAGCTGCGGCAGGTCTTCCCACAGAACTCTGCGAGCATCCTCGCTGGACGGATCCGGAGAGAACAGGGCCATGTAATAGGATCGGACATGGGCCCTGATACCCTCCGGATCCGAGACGAGGGACCCGTCGTCGGCCAGCAGCACAAGGAGCTGCTGACGGGTGCCACGCCTTTTTTCCAGCGAGTAGAAGAAGGGGGAGCCGCGGTCCAGGTCCTGGAGGAGCTGGAGCCGCGACCTCACGTACGGGCCCCGAGCCCCGACGAGCTGCAGGTCCCGGAGCGCGGCCTTCTTCTCTTCGTACACCCCGCGCAGGGCCGGGTCCACGTCGGGCTGACCGAGGCGTGACTCCAGGTCGAGCATCTCCCTCTCCAACTCCCCGATCCTGGATTTCCGCCTCTTCGTCGACCCCCTCGCATACTCCTGACAGAAGACGCGGACGTGAGCCTTGCCCACGTCCCACCATAGCCTCAGGGTGGGGGAAGCTTCCCCGCTTCCTTCTCCAGCCGGCCCAGAAACGACGAAACGAGTCCCGGAACCGCTCGTCCTCCAGCAGCAGGTTGTTAAAGTGCCAGTACGCGGAGCCCAACCTGGCGCCGAACGGAAGGAGTTCCGCCCACACCAGGTGATGGTCCGTGCACGACACCTGCCGCGTGGAGGCCTTCGGAAAACAGGAGGCGTACGCCCGTGAAACGTACAGGCGGTCGATTCTGGACGCTCCGACCCCAGGCCTCACGAAGGTGAAGGCGATGGAGTCAGGATGGAGATTCCACCAGACGTCCACCAGGTCCAAGGACTTGACCAAGTCCCCCAACCTCCTCCCCGACGTCGAACTCGTGCGGGCACCGCCGTGGTCCCTGTCCTCGAGGACGCAGTTAAAATCTCCCCCGAGGACGACGCACTGGTTCTCGTCGACGGAAGCAAGATGAGCGGACACTTCTTCAAAGAAGCTCGCTTGCCTCGGCCCGGCCAGGGGAGCGTAGACGTTCACCAAGTGAAGCACCGCGCCCCCCAGCCGAACCGTCAGGTGAAGCAAACGGCCTGGCACTGGCTCCCTGACCCCCAAGATCTCCGGCTGAAAATGCGGGGCCAACAAGATAGCCACCCCGCCAGATCTGCGGGTGAGGTGACTCATGTAGACCCCCCCTCGCCACTCCAGGAGCCAGGTGGCTTCGTCTCCCGGGGTAGTGTGGGTTTCTTGCAGGAAGCACACCGCATACCTCCCGTCCCGAAGGACCGAGAGGGTCTGGAATCTGCGCTGTGACTCCCTGCTGCCGTTGATGTTGAGGCTGGCTATAGTTGTCTCCATGTCGGAAGTATAGTGCAACCACCACCAGTACACACTGTTAAACTATGTACATATTTACTGGGAGGACGAGAGAGGGGCACAGAAGTCCCTCGCCCTCACCAGGAGTGCTCCCAGGAAGTTCCTGACTCGCTTTCGCTCATTGACGTCAAGCCCGGGCGCCTGGCGCGCAGCGTGGGCCGACCAGTAGACTCTTCCGAAGGAGCTCCAGCGGTCGAGCGCCAGTTGGGCTCTATCCCGGCGACTCCGAGTTTCCTCGACAAATTCCCGGAGTTCCTCGAGGGGGATGAGGGGGAGATCGGTGGGGGGCACCTGGGACTCGAAAATGTCGCTGGAGACGGACTCCGCGTCGTCCCCGGTGTCCGCCACCGATCCAGAACCCTCCTCCGGGAGGTCGCCTTCGGTCACCGACCCCTCCCCCACCGAGAGGATGGGGGCTGGTCCGGCACCGCCAACTGGCCTCAAACCTCCAGTGACCCCACCCCCAGGGTCACCTTCCGTATCTTCCTCGGCGCACCCCTTCCCGGAACGCCCCGAGTTCGGGTCGCCGGGCGGCAGAGGCTCGGGGCCCCGCTCCTCTCCCGACACCGGGACGCCCGGCTCCTCGGGGAAAAGGTCCTCCCCCAGGGCCAAGGCCCCCGGAAAAACAGTCTGGGAGGGAGGAGCGAGGATAACACCTTCCTCCCCTCCACCGCTCGACGACCCAATGGTAAAAAGAACGCGGTCGCCTGCACCATGGCCCGTGATGGTATTAAGATCCTCCCCAGGGGCTGGAGGAGTTATGGCGGTGGAAGGCCCGGCTGTCGCCCCTGGGGGTTTGGGCAGGTCAGGCCATGGTGCAGTACAGTGGGGAGACACCATCGGCTCATCCCCTGGAGAGGGGCAGCGCCGCCGGCGCGCTGATGGGATTTCTCCCCCCTCCGAGGGCCAGTGCCTCTTCCCCAGAGAGACAGGGGGGAGTTTATGAGCCTTCTCCTCCCCGCCCGCCTTGGTGGTCATGGGGCCCGAGGTCCCTCCCCCCCGCCTTTCCCGGAATACGATTGGCTGGGGGAAGTCAGGGGGCGTGGCCAGGGTGGGGAGGGTCAGCCATGTCACTTCCTGCCCCGCCCCTGGTATATCAGGTGATGGCGGGCGGGGCAGGGGCCCAGTTCCCTCTCCAGGGCTAGGAGAATCAGTCTCTGGAGGTGGTAGGGCAGCGGTGGTTCCCCTCAGGTTAGTGTCAGGGGGTGTATGGGTGGGGTGGGGCTCGGTCTCCGGAGGAGGGGTTGAAGCCTCAGGTGTTTCTGTAACGGGGTCGGGGTTGGGGTCAGTGGGACCGGGATCAGGTACGGGTTTGGGGGTTCGGGGGTCAGGGTTCCCGCGCCGGGGCGACGCTGGCACGGCCGCAGGGGCATTGTCGTGCCGGGGCGGGGCAGGTCGTGGGCTACGTGGAGGGGAAGGGGAAGGGGACGGGGATAGGGTGGTCTCCCCATGGGCGGGCTTGACGCGTTGCGTCTTCCTGAGCGCCTTCCGTTCGGTCGGACGCTCACCCCCCTCCCTGCCAGAGGCTGAGGTATTGGGAGCCTCCGGCTTAGCCCCCGGTGCCGGGGCTTGTGGTGTTGACTTTGGGGGAGGGGGAGTGGGTGCGGCGGCAACACCCACAGCCGTTGGTGTGGGCTGGGCAGCCTTCTGGGTGGGGCAGTTCTTTCTAATGTGCCCCACCTCACGGCACAGGTGGCACCGCACACCGTCCGCCGTCCAGAAGGCGCGGTATGCCGCGCCCTCGTGGAGGACAGTGAATGAGCCCTCCGTGACCTCCTCCCGGGCCAGGCAAATAAACACCTGGCGTCGGAAGGAGTACACGTGACGGAGGGTGGGGTCCTTAAGACCGAGCAGGAGCGGTTGAACACCTGACCGGATCTCCCCCAAGGTGTTGAGGTGGGGAAGAAGGAGCTCGCTGGCAATGAAGGGCGGGACGTTGGAGATCACGACTCTCTGGGCCGTGACCTCCAAAGGGTCGACTGGCAAATACGTCCCGCCCACAGTGAGCCCCCTCTCCACGGCCAGGTGGACCGCCTGCTCGGTCTTAAGAAAGAAGACGGCCTTCCCGTACATGCGGGCCGCAGCGACGATGGCCAGTGGGCCGACCACACTAGCCATGGCCTTACTGCAGGCCTCGATGGTCATGTTGGGATGGGGATAGGCCTTGACCCCCAGGCGTTTAGTCAGGTGCCTGAAGGGGGATGCGGTTGCGGCCGGGGTTGGGCCAGCCGAGCCCAAGGCAGCGGCTACCCCGGCGTAGGTCCGGCTGGGCCCTGCGACCTTCGGGCTCGCCATACTCCGTCGGCCCCCGGCAGCAGCGGTGGAGGTAGGCCTCTGGCAGTAGTCGCGGTGGAGTCCTTGGGGAGGTGCCCGAGGCCAGTCACCCGAGGCGAGTCCTAGGCAGCGGTGGTGGAGGCAGGCCTCAGGCATGTCCTCGGCAGGCCCTCAGTTGCAGTGTTGGGGGCAGGCCTGTTGGGGGGGTCCCCAAGACAAGTCCCAGGCAGCCCCAAAATTATGTCCTGGGCAGCAGCGGTGGAGGTGGGCCTCAGGTCGCAGCAGTGGTGGAGGCTGCGGGAAGTGGCCTCAGGCGAGTCCCAGGCTGCGGTGGTGGAGGCAGGCCTCTGGCGAGTCCCAGGCAGGCCCTCAGTTGGGGAGGGACTCCTAGGCAAGTCCCAGGCAGCGCTGGTGGAGGCAGGCCTCTGGCGAGTCCCAGGCAGGCCCTCAGTTGGGGAGGGACTCCCAGGCAAGTCCCGGGCAGTGGTGATGGAGGCAGGCCTCTGGCAGCAGCAGCAGTTGAGGCAGGCCTCTGGCAAATCCCAGGCTGGCCCTTTGTCCCAGCAGTGGAGGCAGACCTGTTGGGGAGGGACTCCCAGGCAAGTCCCAGGCAGCACTGGTGGAGGCAGGCCCAGGCGGGGTCCCAGAGACCAGCAGTGGGAGTGGACCCCACTGCAGCTCCAAAGCTAGGCCCAGAACACAAAGCCTTCTTCCTTCTTTCTTCTTTTCCTTCTCCTTCTTTCTTCACAGGCACACACGCCACTGGTCCAACTCCTGACAGGGGAAACCGCCCAAGTGGCCAGTGACAAGCAGTGCCCTTCACATCAAAGGGCAATGCTGTGTGATCAAAACTGTGAAGGGGAGGGCAGGGATTAAATCAAAATAGAGGGGGAAAAACTCCTGTTTATAATATTTTATTAAACAAATTACAAAACAGTTTACAAAAACAGTTAACATTTACAGCTGTATACAAGAAACAGCAATCTTACAAGGGAGAGGAGCATCAAAGCTAGGCCCCAAACCCTACCGTTCAACCATTTTACAGGGTGATGAGGACAAACCTCAAATCCCAGTTCCACATATGACAAGACAGTGACAATGACATTTATACATTAGACAATACTGTTACATACAAAAGTGCAGACAATACAGACCCAGCAAGCCCCTGTCCCTCCCACCTAACTCCTGTTTATTTTTTTTTTCCTGATTATATTTTTTATTTTATTAAACAAATTACAAAATAGTTCAGTTCACAAGAAAACATTTACAGCTGTACAAGAGACAGCAATTTTACAAGGGAGAGGAGCAGCAAAGCTAGGCCCCAAACCCTACCGTTCAACCATTTTACAGGGTGATGAGGACAAACCTCAAATCCCAGTTCCACATATGACAAGACAGTGACAATGACATTTATACATTAGACAATACTGTTACATACAAAAGTGCAGACAATACAGACCCAGCAAGCCCCTGTCCCTCCCACCTAACTCCTGTTTATTTCTGACAGTGAGGGTTCCCTGATTGGATCAGATTAATAGCCCAATTTGGGAACTTACCTTCTATAAGGTCCCCCTCATCTTGTTACAATTATAACACATTCTATTAGTATTTTCTGATAAATGGGTCAGAAAACATTGTTTGCTGCATTCCATTTATAGAAACTAAAAGGTTTTACACAACTTGCAATCTCCTGTTTGATCGGAGAGAAGTAAAATATGACCTTTGCAAAAAATGACCCAAACAAATGCAAAGGTATCTGTTTTTGTTTGAAATTGCTGTACTCTTCTTTGTTCTAAACATATCGAAGGTTTTGAATGAGGTAAGGGAGGAAATAATAGGAGCTGACAAGAATTTTCAGTTCCTCTCTGGCCACAGAAGAGGTGCTGGAGGATGGTGAATGAGGAAGCAAGGGTTAAACCAGGAAACTACAGGCCAATCAGTCTAAACTTGATGTTGAGAAAATTTATTGGAAGTCATTCTGCAGCAGAGAATGAACCTGCATTTGGATAGGCAGGTAATGAAATCAGGATAGTCAACATGGTTTTGTGGATGGGAGGTCATATCTGATCAACTTAACATTTTTTTGAAGAGGTGACTGGGTGTGTAGATGAAGACAATGCTCTTGATGTAGTCTACTCAGACTTCAAGACTTTAGATAAGGTCCCAGATGGAGACTGGTATCAAGAGCCCGTGGGATCCAAGGAAATTTGGCAAATTAAATCCAGTTTGCTGATGGCAGGGTGCAGCGAATGATGAACTGAGAATGTTTTCCAGCTGGAATTCTGTGTCTAAATGTGGTGCTACAGGGGTCAGTGTTGGGCTCCTTGCTGCTTGTGGATTGTAGAATTGAGTTAGAATTCAAAGCAAGAGGCTTGATCCGTAAGTTTGCAGATGATACAAACGATGCTTTCTGTGGTAAATAGAGAAGAGGATAGCCTTCACCTACAAGAGGACAGGTAAAGTCATTGTCATCCAGAGGTCTGCTTCCTCATTAGGGAGAAACAAGAGGTGATGATTTAACCCGAGGATCACCACACCTCCGGTGAGGTTGGGAGGATGTGTCCTCCATAGTAACATCAGCTGGTATATGAATTGATTCCTGCTCCTCTGCTGCCTGACCTGCTATGCTTTTCCAGCACCACTAATCTGGACTCCACGCCTTTGGCATCACTCTGCATCGTAAAACAGCTGTCCAGCCAACTGAGCTAACCGATCCATTACCAAAGGATATATTCAGGCTGATTAGAAACAACTGGAATTCAATTGGATAAATGAGAGGTGATGCACTTGAGCAGAACAAACAAAGCAACAAAATACACGCAGTCGTAGAGTCACTGACTGAAACAGAGCCTTCGACCCAATTCGTCCACAAAGACTAAATCCTAAATCAATCTATATTCCCTTTTGCCAACATTTAGCCATACCCCTCTAAACTATGCTAGAACGTGTCCCTAATTTGTCAATCATGTTATAATGAATTCACATGAACAAAATGCACGTAATAGCAGAACTACCTGCAGTAGTTTCTGGGGTCTTGAAGCTGCAGTACATCTCTCCGTCTGTCTAAGGGTTTTTTCTCTGGGTGTCTTTTTATCCTCATGGGACTGGAGACTTGCCTGTGAGACAATTTATTTTGCTGAATTTGCCTTTGCCAAGGGGTGTGCTTATAGGATGTTACTATATTGGAACAGAATGTTTAGTAGTTAAATAATCTATTATATTTTCCAATTGAGTTAAGTAACTCCAATTTCTTCTTTCTTTTGTTGTATTTTAATTATAGTGCATAGACTGTGTTTTGTTTCAAATCTGGTAGATTGATCAATTGAATCGCATCCAGAATGCAAGGCCTAGCATTTGCCTTTAAAATAAGAAAATGTTAGGGTCTAGGCTATCTTAATATATTTGAAAGGAGTTTGGTCTGGTCCATGACAGTATTTAGCTTAGTTTGTGATGGGTTTTAAAAATTAAACAACCCACCACCAGCTTAGCCAAGCATCGAATTACTTAATTACAAACGCTGTCTACCAACTGCAAAGTGACAATATGAGGACACAAAACAAACTGATTTTTTCACAATATCTGACCATTTTTCTCTTTTCTGGAGTCATGTCCATTCCTGGGTGCCCTTGGAGAGAGAGCATATGGCACACATCAATAGTCTTTGAAGCATTTAGAGAGAGGTGGGTACCATGGGGCTGGAACACACAATCTACTACATCAACAACGGTTCACTCCCTTGGTCCCTCCCCACCCTTCTAAACCTCTTTGTAATACTTATACTGCTTCTGCTGGGCAATATTTGTAATTGAGTCAAAGTGTGCTGGAAAAGCACAGCAGGTCAGGCAGCATCTGAGGAGCAGGAGAATCAACGTTTTGGGCATAAGCCCTTCATTTTGTAATTGGGTGATTTAGGTGTTTTGTTTAATTGGTGGTGGATTCCTAAAATAAATTTTAAAAGTAGGAGTTCACTTCTGGACAGGGAAAAGTCCAGAGGTGAAAGGTACAAACTGATTTTTGTTTGATACTAGAGATTTGCAATGAAACCGGAGTAATTCTCTGCTTTTGCTACCTGTTGCAACGTTTCGATACTGTCAAAGTGTGGTGCTGGAAAAGCACAGCAGATCAGGCAGCATCCAAGGAGCAGGAGAGTTGACGCTTCAAGCATAAGCTCTTCATCAGGAATGTATTCCTGATGGGCTGTGTTTTTTCCAGCACCACGCCCTCGACTCTGATCTCCAGCATCTGCAGTTCTCACTTCCTCCCAGTTGATTACAATCTTACTGTGAAGTCTCTTCCATGAATACGTACCTTGAAGTTCTCCTCCTCCCTCCAAGGATCGCAGTGAATCATGCTCTCACGCTCACTGCATCCCCCCAGATTGTGTCTCCAGCCACATCCAATTCCTGTTGAAGAGCTCATGTTCAAAACATCAACCCTCCTGTTCTTTGGGTGCTGCCTGACCAACTGTGCTTTTCTGGCACCACACTTATCAACTCTGATCTCCAGTATCCGCAGTCCTCACTTTCTCCAACACATACCAGTGTGTGAAATATAGTTGCAGGCAATTAACCTTGATCTCTTCAGCTACGAAGATAAAGAAAACAAGGTAATTCCTGCTTCTGCCAGAAGCAAAGTTCCTAGTGGATTTTTAAAATGGAATGGCTGAGTCACCCCGAGCTGCAACAGGGCACCCTTCATTGTCCAGTAGTTCCCAGAAGCTGAAAAACTACATGTTCTTTGCGGCCTGCAACACATTATCAATGAGGATGAGTACCTCACCGAGACTTACCCCACACCTCCACTGCTAGCCTTTAAACAACCACCATACCTCAAACAGATCCTAGTTCGTAGCAAGCTGCCTGGCTTTCAGGACAACTCCATACAACCCTGTCACGGTAGGTGCTGCAAAATGTCAGTGTTGGCATAGACACCATTACGTGTGGGGACACCTCCCACCGTGTACTCGGCAGGTACTCATGTGACTCAGCCAACGTTGTCTATCTCATGCGCTGCAGGCAAGGATGCCCTGAGGCATGGTACATTAGGGAAACTGAGCAAAGACTATGGCAGTGGATGAATGGGCACTGCACAACAATCAACAGCCAGTGTTCCCTCTGAGTTGGGGAACACTTCAGTGGTCCAGGGCATTCGACTTGGACCTTCGGGTGACCATCCTCCAAGGTGTACTTCGGCACAGACAGCAGCGAAAAGTGGGCGAGCAGAGGCTGATAGCTAAGTTCCCTACCCATAGAGAGGGCCTCAATCGGGACCTTGGTTCATGTCACACTACCATTGCACTCCCCACACAGACACTCGCGCACACCTACAGACACTTGCGCACATCCTCTAACAGATTTAGTCTACTTTACACTCACATATGCACTTACTCACTCCCACCCCAGACACAGACAGACAGCACACCCACATATACGTTTGTGGGGCAAATTTGTACTTGCTGAGTTACATTATACTTTGCTCATAAACTGCATTAATCCATGTAAGACTCTGTTAACTTTTTTAGATTAGAATCAGTCTAAACATTATGGCACAGACAGGGAACACAGGCCTAATACCTTCAACATCTTAGCATCTTATCTGGCTGGCACCAATTGTTACAGTTAACCTGAGAATGTAACTTGTAAAAATTGTGATTTACATATGAAAGAAGTGAGTTTAGATTAGAGTGGTGCTGGAAAAGCACAGCAGTTCAGGCAGCATCCGAGGAATAGTAAAATTGACGTTTCAGGCAAAAGCCCTTCATCAGAAATACAGGCAGAGTGCCTGAAGGGTGGAGGGATGAATGAGAGGAGGATGCTTATGAAAGAAGTGAAACTATCATGGTATTCAAACAGATGAAAGGCTCAATAGACAATCAAGGTATTTTTCAATGTATAATTTCAGTTACATCACACTGTAAACTTTTGCTATAAATTGTGCCTTACAATTGTGTACTCCACAACCACTGATGAAGGAGCGGTGCTCTGAAAGCTAGTGCTTCCAATTAAACATGTTGGTCTATAACCTAGTGTTGTATGATTTTTTTTCCTTTGGACAAAAAGGATGACCCATTAGAAGCCGATAAGGCATCACTGTGCTAAATTTAAGAAGATAGACAATCAATGCATGGAACTATGTATTGCAACCAC
This sequence comes from Hemiscyllium ocellatum, assembly GCF_020745735.1. NCBI lineage: Eukaryota > Metazoa > Chordata > Chondrichthyes > Orectolobiformes > Hemiscylliidae > Hemiscyllium > Hemiscyllium ocellatum. Next base: position 8,833,858 of record NC_083432.1, on the reverse strand, counting down.
CATGCTTTGTTTTATTTCTTGAAAAACTGTAGACTGCAATGAGAGAATTATTTCAACAACAGGCCTACCAGGATTGCAACATAATTTCACAGCAAGACATCTGAAGTCTATTGTCATGATTTGGAGATGCTGCTGTTGAACTGCAGGTGTACAAAGTTTAAAAATCACTCAACACCAGGTTATAGTCCAACAGGTTTAATTGGAAGCACACGAGCTTTTGAAACATCGGTCCTTCATCAGGTGATAGTGGAGGATTTAATCCTAAAACACAATTTGTAGTAAAAATTTACAGGGTGATGTAACTGAAATTATACATTGAAAAATACCTTGATTGTCTATTGAGTCTTTCATCTGTTTGAATACCATGATGTTTTCACTTGTTTCATGTGCAAATCACAATCTATTGTAAACTCAATTTTGTGGCCGTGGATTCCTGCAATGTGCAGATAATCAGGAGTAGAGGAGTTGTTTAGAGTAACTGGTTCTCAGTTAACTGAGCAGGTTGGAATTGGAAACAAGTCAGAGACACAAAGATTGAGGAGTGTATGTAGTTCTCCCCAACAAAAGCTGCTGGCTCTCTACAATTTAAATAAAAACACACACTATTTAAATTAAAATCAGCTACCTTTCCTGCAGTAGTTGAGAGCTGTGACTTTTGAATTGACAATTCAGACATTTTCCAATTTGAACTTCTTACAAATCCATGATTGCTCCCAGAAAAAAGATCACTGGAAATCACAGGATGGACAAAAGGATCATCCCAACGTTGAAATTGGGAAACCAAGATCACTGAACTGATGTTCTAGCTTTTCCACCTCTGCTTATTGTGTGTATGTGTGTGTAGGCATTTTAATTTTGGTTAATAATACTATATGCTGATTGTTTATATCCATTTATTTGTGGCTACAGTCTAATTACATAGACAGTATTCCTGTACTAAGCTAAAAATGATTATTGTATGTTTTCCAACAACATTTGTCTGAAAGTCCGGTGAATGCGGTACATACTTAGAAAATGTCTCCAGGAATAGTGGAGCTTGATTTGTGGTGAGCTTCCCCAGTGGGCCATAACTTGTGGGGCTCATCATCCAGGATTTGGATTAGAAACAAAGGCAGCAAGAATTTGGGTGTGATTTTGTAAGGACAAGTGAAGGAAAAAATCTGGATTCTGTAGTGCACAGCACTAGAATCAGCAGGAACGTTCTCATCGCTGTCAGAGGTGAATGAGCTGAAAATGAGGCATTTGAAACAGGAGGTGTCCATTGCTCATGAAAGATCTGGAGGGAAGTATATGAAACATAATTTGAAATCCATGAAGGAAATGTTTATGTTGGCACAGCCCTGTCAAAATTTTAGGAAAAGGATACGGAAAATTCCTTCATCTCATTTGAGAAAATAGCTGGACAAATGAATTGTGAAAAAAATTGTATATTGCTTATAGAGTTGACAGGTGAAGCACAGGAAATGTATGCACTGTTGGAGAATGATGAGGCACTGAAAAAAACTATTAGCTGCAGGAGTTGGTGCCTAAGACATCTAGGCAATGATTCCCAAATTTAACAATTTTAATCTAGGCAAGTCTATATCAAACTCCAAAGGGTTAAGCAAAGTAATTTTTTAACAAGTAGGTAGGAAGGTGAAACCATCCATGAAGCTCTTAGTTCATTTTCTTAGATGAATTTTAAAATTCACTTCCTTCCATTTTAAGAATTCATGTTAAGGTTGCAACTGCTAGACAGGCAACAATAATAGCTGACAATTATTAACTTTATGAAACGCTTTTGTTCATCACCATCAAAAATTCAAAAGGGATAGAAATAGGAGTTTGAAAGGAAGGCAAGTAGCCAAGGTAAGCAAAGCTGGGAATGACCCAAGGTCTCCTTCCCAGATCAGAAGGGAAAGTATTGAGGGTGGTGGTGAGAATTGGATGTCAAGCCATTGTAACAAGTGGCACCCATTGGTTTGGAATGCTGGAAGTTGAAACAGAAATCCATGGGACTTATTGGAATTTGTAAGAATGAGACAATATTGGAATTCAGGATAAAAAGGCCACAGATTAGAAAGTAGTTTTAACTTTAACAGCTGTTGTGAGTGTAGAAGTGCGTAATGTCGGCCTGAAGGATTTTTATCAAAATCCTATTAGATTTATCATTAGATTAGATTACTTACAGCGTGGAAACAGGCCCTTCGGCCCAACAAGTCCACACCGACCCGCCGAAGTGCAACCCACCATATCCCTACACTTACCCCTTTACCTAATACTACGGGCAATTTAGCATGGCCAATTCACCTGAACCTGCACATCTTTGGACTGTGGGAGGAAACCGGAGCACCCGGAGGAAACCCACGCAGAGAATGTGCAAACTCCACACAGTCAGTCGCCTGAGTCGGGAATTGAACCCTGGTCTCTGACGCTGTGAAGCAGCAGTGCTAACCACTGTGCCACCGTGCCGCCCTCATAGGACACTTTAAGTCCATACCTATACTAAGGGATATAGGTGTTACTCAAATTCTCTTGCATGAGAAGGATTTTGGTTCCCTTCAGACAGCTGATTTAAATCCAATGTGCTGGTAAATGGGATCGGTAGAGTACAGTATATCCCATTCCACAGTTCAAGGACCAATTGGAGTTTGTCATGTTAAGACATTATCTGGTGGGTGGAGTTGATTTACTGCTGGGAATTGATGTAGTAGGAGTGAAAGTTATAGATTCATCTATAATCATGGAAAGGATAGTTAAGGCTAAAGTGATGGAACAGTTACATAAATAGGTTCTGGATATTTTTCTATTGTGTATAATGACCAGAGCAATGGCAAAACAAAGTCCATCATTAGGAGGCTCACAGTAATGCCACAAGCAGGTCTCAGGATAGCTAAAACTCCTTTTAGAGTGAGATTATTCAAAATTAATATTCAACATTACTTCATTAATTGAGGTTCAGGAAGCAGATCCAGGTTTGAGGTTAGCACAGAGACAATAAGGCTGAATGGGTTCCAGAATGTATGATCTCAAAAAATATCTGGGTTCTAGTGATGAACCAGAGACTATCTGAGAGATACAGAACACACTTTTCACCAATAGTGATACCACCCAGATTTAAAAAGAGATTTTCAGAGTAACACATGAAGTTCGTATGGCAGGACATATAGGAATAAGGAAAGCACAGGCATCAATATATAGGTATTTCACACAGTCAAGCCTTCATAAAAACAGTGCAGATTTGTAAAACATGTCATTCATTTCAAGAATAGGAAAATTTCTATGTAATCAGACTAGCACTATTTTATACCCACACCAGATTTTCAAGAGCCATTTTGTTGAGTACAAGTGAATTATGTAGGAAAATTACATGATGATTTAACACCCACTCAACTTTAAGTGTAATTAGTGAGAGTAATAAGGAAAAAGTTCAGTTTTTAACTTATTCTAGACTTGAGATTTAGTTACAATCTGATCATTCAATGTCCAAGATTTTCAAGGAAATCATTAGTAGTTTGTCAACACAATTGAAGGTGAATGTATTATCCACAAACACCAGGACCATTGCAGAGGGACCATGACTCTTAATGCCATGATTAAGGCAAGCATTTGCAGAAGGTGTCTCCAGCTGCAGCTTCTGGAAACCTGGGTTTCAGAGTGAGAATGGTAGATGGGGACAATGTGGAGCATGTACAAAGCTGAGAGAATAGTGGATAGCATAGAAAGAGGTGGTCACATCACAGATTCTACAGGCAGAAAGTAAAGACCACCACAGAGGCAATCTGGGAACACTCTTTGGCCATTCCCCTGTAAAACTGAGATACTGCTTTCAATACTTTTGGAGGTAATGGCCTGTCATTGGAAATTAGCATTAACCAAACTCTTCGGGTAAAAAATGAGGTCTGCAGATGCTGGAGATCACAGCTGAAAATGTGTTGCTGGTTAAAGCACAGCAGGTTAGGCAGCATCCAAGGAATAGGAAATTCGACGTTTCGGGCATAAGCCCTTCATCAGGAATGAGGAGAGTGTGCCAAGCAGGCTAAGATAAAAGGTAGGGAGGAGGGACTTGGGGGAGGGGCGATGGAGATGTGATAGGTGGATGCCCGGACCAACCAACCCAACCACCCCGTAGCTCAACACTTTAACTCTCCCTCCCACTCCACCGAGGACATGCAGGTCCTTGGACTACTCCACCGGCAGAACATAACAACACGACGGCTGGAGGAGGAGCGCCTCATCTTCCGTCTGGGAACCCTCCAACCACAAGGAATGAACTCAGATTTCTCCAGTTTCCTCATTTCCCCTCCCCCCACCTTGTCTCAGTTGGTTCCCTCAACTCAGCACCGCCTTCCTAAACTGCAATCTTCTTCCTGACCTCTCCAACCCCACCCCACTCCGGTCTATCACCCTCACCTTGACCTCCTTCCACCTATCACATCTCCATCGTCCCTCCCCCAAGTCCCTCCTCCCTACCTTTTATCTTAGCTGCTTGGCACACTCTCATTCCTGATGAAGGGCTTATGCCCGAAACGTCAAATTTCCTATTCCTTGGATGCTGCCTAACCTGCTGTGCTTTAACCAGCAACACATTTTCAGCATTAACCAAACTCTCTCAATCTGACTCTGCTGCACAGGCGAGGTAGAATACATGGGACAGTTAAAGTAATACAAGATTCAGTTGAAAGAAACTGAGTTTCTGCAGCCACAAATTGGACTCCAGGATGGCAATTAAGGTAAAGGGTGTCTCCAGAGTAATGACAGGACATTCCACAGGGGATGGTAACATCTAGTGGTCATGGTATGCATTTATATCGACGACAAAGATTAAGAAATGGGATGAAGTCTTAAAAGCAGGATGTAGGGAATTAGAATGCAATTTTAAAAATAGTAGCCTTAAAAGTAGTGATCTCAGGATTGCTGGCATTGCCACCTGTTGGTCAGAGTTGAAATAGCGGTTCATACCAAGTGACTGGCTGGAGAGGGGCAGCGTTTCAGACACCTGGGATATCAGGACTGGTCTGAGGAAAGTGACTGGATGCATCCGGATAGGACTGGGGCTGATGGCCTAGGGAGAGTACTTGCTAGTACTACTGGGAGGGATTATACTAAAATCACAGGGGGATAGAAAATTAAACAAGGAGATAGAAGGGCAAACAAGGGAAACAACAGAATTGGAACAATGAAAAGTGATAGGAACAGAATTCAAACTACAGTACAAAATAATTTGAATAGAACTAAAAATAAGCCTAAAAGCTAAAGGGACATCTGGGCAATTGGGATGAATTTCAAGGGGGAGATAATGGGAGTTCAGCACCAGACTTGTTCCAGTTAGTGTGAAGGACCAGGCTGATAGGAGTAGGGAGCATTGGGTAACAAGAGACCTTGGTCAAGGAAAAGGAAACCGGCTGCTATGCTCAAGCGAATCCCTTGGAGAATATAAGATGTAGGAGTAAACTTAAAAGAGAATTCAGGAAGGCACAAAGGGGACATAAGAGCTTTGATTCTCCTTTACGTTATCTGCCAAAGAGATTCTACAAGTATATTAAGGGCAAAAAGCAATAAGGGAGGCAATAAGATAATTTCAGTATCAACAAGGTCATCTATATGGGCGAGATCCTGTACAATTATTTCTCGTCGGTATTTACCACATAGATGTGGAAGCGAGGGAACTTGGAAGTAAAGAGGAATTTATTGAAAACAGTCCACATGACAAAAGAGGTGGATGGAGGCCTTAACATATAAAAGGACCTAACTCCCTCAGACCTGATCAACTGGATCCCAGAACATTGTGAGAAGCCAGGGGAAGAAATTGCAGGGCCCCCAGCAGAGATATTTATATAACCAACAGCCACGGGCGAGGTGCTGAACACTGCTGGTAGACCAATGTGCCATTATTTAAGAAAGGCTGCAAGCAGGGAATTACAGATCACCTGCCAGTGGAAACTTCCTCTCTACTTGTCTATTCCCTTCACAATTTTGTTTCTATAAGATCCTCCCACAATTCCTATGAATATAATCCCAGTCTACTCAGTTTTTTTTTCCCCTATAAGCCAGCCCCCTTAACTCCAGATTCAACCCAGTGACCCTCTTCAGCAGCCCCTCCAGTGCCAGTGCATCCTTTCTCAAGTAAGGAGACAAAACTGTATGCAGTACTCCCGGTGTGACCTCACAGCACCTTCTGCACCTGCAACAAAAACCTCCCTGCTTTTAAATTCAATCCCTTTTGCAATGAAGGACAAAATTCCATTTACCTTTCTAATTACCTGTTGCACCTGCAGACCAACCTTCTGTGATTCCTGCACAAGGATACCCAGGTTCCTCTGCACAACACAAGGAGAAAGAGCAAAGGGAGGTGGTGTAGCATTGCTAGATAAGGAAAACACAAACTCAATAGTGAGGAAGGATATCAGCTCCGGTGAAGTGGAATCTGTATAGGTACAGCTTAGAAGTACAGTGTATATCGACTCCCAAACTGCAATGGCAATGCTAAAGAAGGCCTTCAACAGGAAATTAGAGACACTAGCAATGAAGGTCGAGCTGTAATCAAAGGACACGTTAACCTGTGTATAGATTGAGCAAAACAAGTCCTGAGCAAAGGTCACTAGACTAAACATTAACTTTGACTTCTCTTCACAGATGTTGCCAGATCTACTGAGCTTTTTCAGCAATTTCTGTTTTGTTTCTGATTTACTGCCGTAGTCCTCCAGCCTCTAAACCGTAACAATGCTGTAGAGGAAGATTTCCTGGAGTGTTTATGTGGTAATGTTCTTGATAAATACATTGAGGAATCAATACATTGCACCTAGTCGAGGATGGCCTATTATGTAATGTGAAAGGAGCAATTGGTAATCCAGCTCTCCTTTGAGCAGAGTCCCCATAATATGATGGAATTCTCCATGAGCATGGAGAGGGCTCCAGTTGATCCTGAGACTAAGGTCCTGAATCTAAATAAAGGAAACAGTAATGGCTGTGATAGTATATTAGGGAGTATTACTTAGTGATGACAGTGGATAAACAATGGGAAACATTTAAACAGTACACAGAGGAACTACGACAATTGTTCATTTCTGTCTGGTACAAAAATCATAGGAGAAAAGAAGGACCGCAGGTGCCCTGTCATGGCTAACAAGGGAAATGAGTTAAAAATCACAACACCAGGTTATAGTCCAACAGGTTTAATCGGAAGCACTAGCTTTCGGAGCATTGCTCCATCAGGTGGCTGTGGAATACACAATTGTAAGACAGAATTTAGAGCATAAGTTTACAGTGTGATGTAACTGAAATTATACATTGTTAAGGTATTTTTAATGTATAATTTCAGTTACATCACACTGTAAACTTATGCTATAAATTCTGTCTTACAATTGTGTATTCCACAGCCACCTGATGAAGGAGCAGCACTCTGAAAGCTAATGCTTCTGATTAAACCTGTTGGACTATAACCTGGTGTTGTGATTTTTAACTTCATACACCCCAGTCCAACAGCAGCATCTCCAAATCAAGTGAAATGAGGAATACGATGAAATCCAGTGGAGGGGCATATAAATTAGTCAAAAAGAGCAGTAGACCTGAGGATTGGGAGCAGTTTAGACTTCAACAAAACAGGACAAAGGGATTGATTTTAGGGGAGAAAAGAGTACAAAAGTCAGCTTATGGGGACATACCAACTGATTATAAAAGCTAGCAAACTGGATCCAAGCTTGGCTAACAAATAGGATGCAAAGGGTGATAGTGGAAGGTTGTTTTTGTGATTAGAAGCCTGTGACCAGCAGTGTATCATAGCTGAGACCCTTACTGTTTGTTATGCACTTTAACGACTTGGATGTGAATGTAGAAGGTATAATTAGTAAGCTCGAAGATGACATGAAAATTGGTGGTGTGTTAAGGAGGATGGTTCTCAGGCTACACTCTAATATTGATCAGCTGAAAAATTGGGCAGCTTGGATGACTCTGACTCTGTGAAATTTAATCCTGATAAATTAGGTGATGCATTTTGGCCAGTCTATTAAGGAGAAGATATACACAATGAATGGGAGAAACCTAAGGACTACTGAGGAACAGAGGGACTTTGGTATACAAATTTCCAGATTCATGAAGATGCTGGCGCAAGTAGATAGGATGGTGAACAAGGCACATGAGATAATTGCCTTCATTAGCTGGGATGGAGATTATAGAAAGCAGGAAAGCCTTGTGCAAATTTATAGAGCAAAGCTAGGCCACAGATGGAATGTCATGTGCAGTTCTAGTTGGCGCATTATCAGAAGGACTTGATTACACTGGAGAGGGTGCAGAGAAGATTCACCAGGAATTTGCTTGGGATGATAAGTCTCCATTATGAGGAATGACTGGATAGACTGGGTTTGTTTTATTTTTGGAACAGGAGACTGGGGGGGAGGGGGGGTGATCTTATTGAAGTATGAGAGACATTAAAATAACTCCAGAGGCTGGTACCCCGTCAGCAAGTCACCTTTTATTTACACGTGGAGAGTCCTTGACACTGATCCGGCTCCGTCCGAGCCAACTATCGGAGTGAACTGAACCACAGACAATCTTGTTTATCTCTGTCAGCCACAGCTCCCTGATTGGACCAGGTTACCAGCCCCCAATCAGGGAACTCATAATCTGAGGTCCACTTAGCTGATCTCATTACAATCATAGATTGTGAAAATCTTATACCAGCTGTGTCTAAGACTAGAGGGTACACCTTTAAGGTAAGGAGTAAGTGGTTTAGAGGAGATCTGAGGAAACATTTATCACCCAGAGAGTGGTAGATATATAGAACACGCTACCTGGGAAGGAGGTGGGAACAGGGCCTCTTGCAACATTTTAAAAACATTTAAAATGAGCACTTACAATTCCAGGGCATAGCAGGCTATGGACCAAGTACCGATAAATGGGATTCCTATATTTTGATGTTTGATGTTTGGCATTGACACGATGAGGTAAAGGTATTGTTTTTATGCTAACTGACTCCAAGATAAATTTGAATGGCCTACAAAAAGAAACAAGGAATGTTATAATGGGATTAAAAATGTACATATTTTGGTTCTTGTCTTCACAATGGAAAATACAAATGCTGCTCAGTGTTGGGGAGCACATAGTCTCGTGAGGGAAGGTAACAGAAGGAAATTGATACTATTAGGGAAATGGTTTTGGGAAATTGATAAGATTAAAGGCTGACAAATCCAATGCCTGACAATCTGCATCTCAGTATTTAAGGAAGTGGTCCTTGAACTAGTGGTCACCAGATTCTATAAACTCTGGGACAGTTCTTATGGTTTGGAGAGTAGCTCATGTAACCCATAATTTTAAAAAGAAAAGGAGTTAGAGTGAAAAATGAATATGTTAGCTGGACATCACTGAGGGAAAATGTTAGAATCCATTCTGAAATATTTAATAGCAGTGTACTTGGAAAACAATGAGTATATTAGACAGAGGCAGCATGGATTTACAAAAGGCGAATCATGTTTGGCAAAGTTACTGGAATTTTACAAGGATGTCGATAAGGGATGGCTGATGTTTATGGTTTACTTGGACTTTCAGACAACTTTTGGTTAGCTTCATTGAGATATATAAATTAAAGTATGTGGGATTGGGGACAGTGGATAGAAAATTGGTTAGAAGATAGGAGACAAAAAGTAGGAATAAATCATTCATTTTCTGAGTAATAGTCAGTGAGCAGTGGGGTACAGCAGGGCTCAGTGCTTAGAACTCCAGGTGTTCACAATATGATTAATGATTTAGATGAGGGAATAAAATGTAATATCTTTATTTTTACAGATGATGTAAAAGTGGGTGGGAGAGTAAACTGTGAAGAGAATATCATGATGCTTCAATGTGATTTGGACAAGTTGAGTGGGCAAACATGTGGCAGATGAAATATAATGAGAATAAATGCTGGTTATCCACTTTGAGAGTAAAAACAGGAAGGTGAATTATTGCCTGAATAATAATAGATTGGGAGAGGGGGAGGTGCAAGTAGACCTGGGTTTCCTGATCCACTAGCTGCTAAAAGTAAGGATGTAGGTGCAGCAGTCAGTGAAGAAGGCAAATGATGTGTTGGCCTTCATAACAAGAGGAAATGAGTACAGGAGCAGGGATGTCTTGATGCAACTTCACAGACCTTGTTGTGGGCACACCTGGAATATATTTGGAGTTTTGGCCGCCTTAGCCTCCCTCCTTAGATATGGAGAAAGTGCAACAAAAATTCTAGAATCTTGGGATGGCAGAGCAGGGTCTGAAGAGAGATTTGGGTTAGGTCTGTACTCACTGGAGGTTATAAGAATGTGAAGCAGGATCTCATGGAAACCTATAAAATTCTAACTGGACCAGACAGAATAATGGATCAGTGGTGCTGGAAGAGCACAGCAGTTCAGGCAGCATCCAACGAGCAGCAAAATCGACACTTCGGGTAAAAGCCCTTCATCAGGAATAAAGGCAGTGAGCTGGAAGCATGGAGAGATAAGCTAGGGGAAGGTGGGGGTGGGGAGAGAGTAGCATAGAATACAATGGGTGAGTGGGGGAGGAGATGAAGGTGATAGGTCAGGGAGGAGAGGGTGGAGTGGATAGGTGGAAAAGGAGCTAGGCAGGTCGGACAAGTCTGGACAACTCATGGGGACAGTGCTGAGCTGGAAGTTTGAAACCAGGATGGGGGGGGAAAGGGAAATGAGGAAGCTGTTGAGGTCCACATTGATGCCCTGGGGTTGAAGTGTTAGATTAGATTAGATTAGATTACTTAGTGTGGAAACAGGCCCTTCGGCCCAACAAGTCCACACCGACCCGCCGAAGCGAAACCCACCCATACCCCTACATTTACCCCTTACCTAACACTACGGGCAATTTAGCATGGCCAATTCACCTGACCCACACATCTTTGGACTGTGGGAGGAAACCGGAGCACCCGGAGGAAACCCACGCAGACACGGGGAGAACGTGCAAACTCCACACAGTCAGTTGCCTGAGGCGGGAATTGAACCCAGGTCCCTGGCGCTGTGAGGCAGCAGTGCTAACCACTGTGCCACCATGTTCAGAGGTGGAAGATGATGAGGCATTCTTCCTCCAGGCGCCTGGTGGTGAGTGAGCAGCGGTGAAGTCCTTGGCAGAGGGGGAGTTGAAATGTTGGGCCACGGGACGGTGTGGTTGATTGGTGCGGGTGTCTCAGAGATGTTCCCTAAAGCGCTCTGCTAGGAGGCACCCAGTCTCCCCAATGTAGAGGAGACCGCATCAGGAGCAACGGATACAATAAATGATATTAGTGTATGCGCAGGTAACACTTTGGATGTGGAAGGCTCCTTTAGGGCCTTGGATAGAGGTGAAGGAGGAGGTGTGGGCACAGATTTTACAGTTCCTGCGGTGCAGGGGAAAGTGTCAGGATGGGAGGGTGGGTCGTAGGGGGGCATGGACCTGACCAGGTAGTCACAGAGGGAATGGTCTTTGCGGAAGGCAGAAAGGGGTGGGAAGGGAAATATATCCCTGGTGGTGGGGTCTTTTTGGAGGTGGCAGAAATGTCGGCGGATGATTTGGTTTATGCGAAGGGTAGCACCAGGGGCGTTCTGTCCTTGTTACGGTTGGAGGGGTGGGGTCTGAGGGCGGAAGTGCAGGATGTGGACGAGATGCATTGGAGAGTATCTTTAACCACGTGGGAAGGGAAATTGCGTTCTCTAAAGAAGGAGGCCATCTGGTGTGTTCTGTGGTGGAACTGGTCCTCCTGGGAGCAGATACAGTGGAGGCGGAGGAATTGGGAATACGGGATGGCATTTTTGCAAGAGATAGGGTGGGAAGAGGTGTAATCCAGGTAGCTGTGGGAGTCGGTGGGTTTGTAAAAAAAATGTCAGTGTCAAGTCAGTCGTCATTAATGGAGATGGAGAGGTCCAGGAGGGGAGGGAGGTGTCAGATGGTCCAGGTAAATTTAAGGTCAGGGTGGAATGTGTTGGTGAAGTTGATGAATTGCTCAACCTCCTCGCGGGAGCATGAGGTGGCACCAATGCACCCATCAATGTAGCGGAGGAAGAGGTGGGGAGTGGTGCCGGTGTAATTACGGAAGATCAGCTGTTCTACGTGACCAGCAAAGAGACAGGCATAGCTGGGGCCCATTCGTGTGCCCATGGCTACCCCTTTGGTCTGGAGGAAGTGGGAGGATTCAAAGGAGAAATTGTTGAGGGTGAGGACCAGTTCGGCCAAACGAATGAGAGTGTCGGTGGAAGGGTACTGTTGGGGACGTCTGGAGAGGAAAAAACAGAGAGCTTGGAGGCCCTGGTTATGGCAGATGGAGGTGTCGAGGGATTAGAAATCCATGGTGAAGATGAGGCATTGGGGGCCGGGGAAACGGAAGTCTTGGAGGAGGTGGAGGGTGTGGGTGGTGTCTTAAACGTATGTGGAGAGTTCCTCGACTAGGAGGGATAGGACAGTGTCGAGGTAGGTAGAGATGAGTTCAGTGGGGCAGGAGCATGCTGAGACAATGGGTCGGCCAGGGTGGTCAGGCTTGTGGATCTTGGGAAGGAGGTAGAACCGGGCTTGCAGGAATGATATTCCTACTGTACAGGCAACCCAGAACCGAGGGTCACAGTTGAAGGACAAGAGGGGAGGGCCACAGGGGACAGAGAAGGAGAAATTTCTCCATCCAGAGACTGGTGAGCCTGAGGAATTTTCTGCCAGAAAGTCTTTGAGGCTAAAACATTGATCTCTTTAGTCTTAAGAACTATATTTTTTCTTCCTTGAAAACATTCACAGGTTTGTGGAGAAATCAGGAACAGGGTACTGAGTTAGATCATCAGCCATTATCATCTTGAATGGTTGGACTAGGGCTAATGTTGCCAAGAACAGGGAAGTTGAAGGCTTTAGAAACAGAGAAACATAGAAAATAGGTGCAGGGATAGGCCATTCTGCCCCTCGAGCCTCACTGTTCAACATGATCATTGTTGATCATGCAACCTCATTATTAGGCTGTGACCCCTAGTTCCCCAACATCAGGAACATTCTTCCTGCATTTTTAGATCAGATTACTTAGTGTGAAAACAGGCCATTCGGCCCAACAAGTCCACACCGACCCTCTGAAGAGCAACTCACCCAGACCCATTCCCCTACATGTCCCCCTTCACTTAACACTAGCATGGCAATTTAGCATGGCCAATTCACCTAACTTGCAGGTTTTTGGACTGTGAGAAGGAACTGGAGCACCCAGAGGAAACCCACGCAGACACTGGGAGAATGTGCAAACTCCACACTGACAATTGCCTGAGGCTGGAATTGAGCCCAGGTCTCTGGCGCTGTGAGGCAGCAGTGCTAACCACTCTGCCATGGTGCTGCCCACTAGTATCAAGTCTGTCCAGTCCAATCAGGATTTTACATATTTCTATGAGACTCCCCTCTCATTCTTCTAAATTCCAGTGAGTACAAGTTCAGTCAATCCTGACTTTCCTTATGTCAGTCCTGCCCATCCTGGGAGCCAATCTGGTGAATCTTTACTGGACTCCCTCAATTGCAAAAATGTCCTTCCTCAGACTAAGAGATCAAAACTACACACAATATTCAAGGTGCTGCCTCACCAAGGCCCTGTATAAGTGCAGCAAGACATTCTTACTCTGATACTCAAATCCTCCCTCTATGATGGCTAGCATGCCATTAACTTTCCTCACTGCCTACTGCACCTGCATGCCAACCTTCAGCGACTGTTTCAGCATGACAGCCAAGTCTCTTTGCACCTCACCATTTCCTAAACTGTCACCATTCAGATCATCATCTGCCGCCTTGTTTATACCAGCAAAATGATAACCTCATATTTATCCACATTATATTCATTTGCCAAGTATTTGCCCAGACAGCCAGTCTGTTCAAATCACCCTGCAGCCTCTTAGCATTCCCCTGCCAGCACACGCTGCCACCCAGCTTAGTATCGCCTGCATATTTGGTGTTATTGCATTCAATTCCTTCACCCAAATCATTAATTATTTTGGGAATAGTTGGGGTCCCAACACTGAACCCTGCGGTACCCACTCGTCACTGCCTGCCACTTAGAGGACCGTTTATTCCAACTCTCTACTTCCTGTCTGCCAACCAGTTCTCTACCATGTCAATACAGTATCCCCGATACCATGAGCTTTAATTTTCCTCACCAATGTCTTGTGTGGAACCTTGTCAAAAGCCTTTTGAAAATTCAGATATATAACATTTATTGATTCACCCTTGTCTACTCTGTTGGTCACATCCTCAAAAAATTTCAGAAGGTTTGTCAAGCAAGACTTCCCTTTAATTAATCCATGTTGATTTTGACAGATCCTGTCACTGCTTTCCAAATGCTCAGTTATTCTATACTTTATAATTGATTCCAGCATTGTTTATCCCCCACTCCATCATCACTGATGACTAACTGGCTTTTTATCCCTGTTTTCTCTCTCCCTCTTTTTTTTTTAAACAAGTAGGGTTACATAAGCTATCTTCCAGTCTATTGGAAATCTTCCAGTGTCTACAGAATGCTGGAAAATGATCACTAATTTAATGGAATTTGCTGTTCCCAAGAATAAAGGAGAAATCATGAGGTTTTCAGAAACATTTGAATATTGCCAGTAATTTATGTATATTTTCCTATGAAAGTTGTTGTACTCTTGACAAGTTGTTAAGCAAACAAAAGTGGTGCACACAGCAGATTGCCATGCAATCTTTGAGAAGCTGAAGGCAACCTTAATAAAAGAATTGATGTTTGCTGTCAAGCCTTTCAAGATCTTAGTTGATCCTAGTGACTTGGAGATATGTATTGTCTTGTTGCAGGATCAGATTTGGCTGTAGAGAATTATCCCACTGATTTCTCTAAGAAACAAAGTTAACACTGGAAGAAACAGAAGCAGGTGAGGTGCCAGAGGACTGGAGGGCTGCTCATCTTGTTACCCTGTACAAGAAGGGTAGTAGGGATACTTAGGTAACTACAGACTAGTGAGCCTGACATCAGTGGTGAGAAAGTTGCTGGAGAAGGTACTGAGGGATAAAATCTATTTTTATTTGGAAAAGAATGGGCTTATCAGTGATAGGCAACATGGTTTTATATGGAGAAGATTGTGCCTTACCAGCATAATAGAGTTCTTTTGAGGAAGTGACCAAGCTGACAGATGAAGGAAGGGTGTAGATGTCATATACACAATCACCTGATGAAGAAGCGTTGCTCCGAAAGCTAGTGTGCTTCCAATTAAACCTGTTGGACTATAACCTGGTGTTGTGTGATTTTTAACTTTGTACACCCCAGTCCAACACCAGCATCTCCAAATCATGGATTTTAGTAAGGCATTTGATAAGTTTTCCCATGCCAAACTAATGGAGAAAGTGAAGTCACGTGGTGTGCAGGATGTTCCAGCTAGGTGGATAAAGAACTGGTTGAGCAGCAGGAGACAGTAGTGAGTTTTGAGAAGAGTAATTGTTGAAAAGAGTTTCTCAATGGAGAAAAGTGACTGTTTGCGATATGCATAAATGATCTGGAAGAGGGCACTGTTGGTATGATCAGCAAGTTTGCAGATGGCCCGAGGATTAGTGGTGTAGCAGAAAGCGTAGGGGACTGTCAAAGAATACAGGAGAATATAGATAAACTGGAGAGTTGGGCGGAAAAGTGGCTGATGGCGTTCAATCCAGGCAAATGCGAGGTGATGCATTTTGGGAAGTCTAATTCAAGAGGTGAATTATACAGTAAATGTAAGAGCTTTGATGAGGAGAGTGATCTGGGAGCTCAGGTGCTTGTACCCTGAAGGTTGCTGCACAGGTGGATAGAGTGGTCAAGCAGTCTTATAGTATGTTTGCCTTCATTGGATGGGGTATTGAGTATAAGAGCTGGCAGGTCATATTAAAATTGTACGAGATATTGGTTTAGCTGCATTTAGAATACTGTGTACAGTTCTGGTTGCCGCATTACCAGAAGGCTGTGGACGCTTTGGAGAGGGTGCAGAGAAGGTTTACGAGGATGTTACCTGGTATGGAAGGTGCTAGCTATGAAGAGGTTGAGTAGATTAGAATTGTTTTCATTAGAAGAAAGGCGATTGAAGGGGGGGACCTGTATTGAAGTCTACACAATCGTGATGGGTATAGACAGCGTAGATAGAGAAAAACTTTTTTTCAGGGTGAAGGATTCAATATCGAGGAATCTCACTTTCAAGGTGAGAGGTGAAACGTTTAAGGGGGATACATGTGGCAAGTACTTTACACAGAGGGTATTAGGCGCTTGGAATGCGTTACCAGCAGAGGTAGTAGAGGCAGGCACAGTAGATTCATTTAAGATGCATCTGGACAGATGCATGAGTAGGTGGGGAGCAGAGAGATACAGATGTTGAGGAATTGGGTGACAGGTTTAGATTTGGATCAGCTCAGACTTGGAGGGCTGAAGGGCGTGTTCCTGGGCTATAAATTCTCTTTCTTCTTTGTTTAAGAAGAGACTTTGGGATTGTTGTTGTCTTCAGCACTCTGAATCTATAAACAACATGGAACCAAGGAAACACAAATTTATACTCCTCATAGTCTTCATCACCATTGAAATGTTTCAAAGTCATAATGTAAGACTATTCAAATGGAGCCTCTTCTAACACCTATTTAATGTAAAGATTGTTCGTGTCAATTGAAAAAGTAATAAAATTGTGGCTACATGATCTCAAACGTAAACTATTAAAATAAGTTAAAACTAAAGAAAATCTAAGACTGAGTTTATGTGAAAGAGGAGAGAAGAATGAATGGATTTTTTTTTGCTTTGTGTATTACATGTTGAAAATTAAATGCACTTTGGGATAGCAGTTCATATTCCTTAACGATGGAGACATTGCAAATACTTTAAAAATTGTGAACTACGATGAAAATCTGTTTTCAAAATGAGGATTTAACAGGATTGCTGCATAATTTTACAGCTGAAATATCATACCTTTTATTTTTCATTCATTCATGGGCACCAATGACCTGGCCATTATTTATTGTCCATCCTTATTTGTCTAGAGAGCACATTGCTGTAGGTCTGGACTCTCATGTAAGCCAGAGCAATTAAGGATGGTAGAATTTTTTTCCCTAAACTACTTTAATGAACCAGATGTTTTTCTTTATCCCAACAATTGTTAGTGGTTTCATGGTCATCATTAGAATCTTATTTGAACCTGAGTGCCCGGATATTATCTGGGTCTCTGGGTTATTAACCTAATGACAATGCTATTATCTCCTCTATTGTGAACTTTTCTTTATGTGGCAATGGGACCCTGCAATGTGCAGATGGTCAGGAGCAGAGTTGTTTACAAATCAAGCTGATTGATTCTCAGCTAACTGAGCAAGCTGGAATTGGAAATGGGTCACAGAGACACTGACAGAGGGAGACAGAGAAAGACGCTGGAGTGTGCACAATTGTTCTCCCCAACAGAAGCTTCCAGTTCTCTACAGTAAAAAAAAACTCAGTTTAAACTTGAAGAAAATGAGTTACCTTTCCTGCAGCAGTTGCTGTCAGCTGTGACTTTTGAAATGATAATTCAGAGACATTTTTCAGGTGGATTAGTCACTATGTACCAATCCACAAAAGCTTCCAGAAAAAGACAACTGACTGTCATGGACAAGGCTAGCCAAAAAAGGATCATCACCTATTTGGAATAGGGAAACAATAACCACTGACATTATTGTACAGTTTTTCTACCTTGGCCAATAATCTATTTTCCCTATTCATTCACGTGTGTGTAAAAGGAGAGTTTAGAATGGGATTAGAGTTTTCTTTACTGGTATTATTTCTGTTTAATGGTTTAAATCTGTTTACTTGTAACAATAGGCTAATTACTTACACTAATTCTTGGACCAGGTTTTAACTGAACATGTTTACTGTCAACTTTGGTATTAAGGTCAGGTAAATTTTGTTACCATAGGGACCTTTTTTAAAAAAAATGGCAACCCTTGTTATGACGCCAGAACTTCATGGGGATGATTTATTACCTCCTAACCCAATGAGTCGTGACAATGTAATGGAGTTTGGAAAATTACACAGAAGACTAAAGCAGTTCAATTACAAAATAGTGAAGAAGCCATTACAATCCACACAAATCTGATACAAGGATAGAATATTGGCTTTGACTAGTGTTCAATTTCATGGTGGTGACTCTCTAAACAAATTGCTGCTGCTCTACAAAATTTTTAGGAAGACAATTGTTTCCAGCTCCCTTTGCAGGACATGTTGGGAGTTCTGTAGTGACACTGAAAATAGAAGACTCCAGGACTCTAAGACATGAATAGATACCTACATAAAGATGAAATTGCTGAAAGACATTTTGAGGGACATTATAACTTTAATAGAATTCCATGCCAAATGAAAATTCAGGATAGATGTAATAGCTGTCAATGAACAAATACTAGGTGTGCACAGGAAATTAATAAGTATTTCCAAAGTGATGAAAAATCACTAAGCCAGGAATTATCCAAGGATGATCAGCAAGAACGTATTGTTCGTAGCTGAAAACTTAAGTGGACCCGTGAGTATCTTATTTGTTGATTCAATCAAAATTATGCTTTACCAGACAGCAGCTGTACCTCAACAATGTGTGGCATCAATTCGTTGAACTTTGTAATTTGGAAACCCTGGACAAAGCAGACAAAAATAAGGGCAAAGAACATGAAAGCTCCATCTATTTTCAATCCGGGGATGATAATTATTACTGCTTTTAAAGAGTCTTTCTCTACTTTGAAATTGCAGGGTTATGTCATTTTATATACATTGATGCCATCCAGAGTGATATGCCATGATTACTGAGTAGGTATTTGATTCATTTGGACATGGAGAATGATAAACCATTCGGTAAAATGATAAACTTGCAATTCGTGAGGTTTGGGTATTGTTATATTCCTGAGGAAACATGAAATTATAGTCAGGAGGTCAAAGAGGTGTTTTTTACCTCTGCACATGGAAATCTGGCTGATATTGAAATCATATTAACAATTTGCTCCCCATAGAAATTAAAGTTACTAATGAAGGATGCTGGAGTTGAAGATAATGAAAATGAAGACTGTTGAAGATATCAGATTGCAGTGATGAGTTAAATATCGAAAGGCACTCCTACATCCAATGGAAAGTGTTCCTTTAGCCTGGGAATTGTATGAAGTAGTAGTGATAGATCTGAAGAAATGGGATAAAGACCAGAAGGTCTAACAATACATTTTGAAGATGACCAGCTTTAACATATCCACACTGATAAACAATAAGTTCAGACCAGCAAAATGGACAATGTCATGGAAAAGTGGATCAACACAGGTCTTGCATTGCCATCAAAATATTTAATGGATAGTAGATGTGAATTTGTGAACAATACATTTTTTGAGATATGTGTGTGATCTCAAAATAATGCAGACAGCTGCAGAGAAAACCTATTTAGCAATGACTTGTCAAAAGAAGCCATGCAATAATTGATGAGATGTTATACACAAAACACCGCCTGATCAGCTAAACTGTAAGTTGCAAGTAGCCCTGGGGTAGGAAGCACATGCAAAACATTCCTTCCAGATAGTGGGGCTGATACTCAGTCATGCAGCCACTGGGAGGTACTATGTACACCAGCTGGAGTACCCACACATTGACTTCCAGTTGTGGAAGCTGCTGCCCCCCACCAGCCTCAGAGTTCTATGCAGCAGGAAAAAATATTGCTTTGGTTGGGGGTACAGCCCATATCAGAATCCAAGTGCGCCTTCAAAATTGCATGGGCTCCTCAAGACATAAAAGAAAGCTTGATATTTTTGCACCCATATAAATGTGCTACACACCAGTAGAAGAGTGGTCATTAAAGCCTCGACATCAGAAAAAAAAATAAAAAGCATTGTGATGCTGCAAGAGACCATCCGTGGGAGATTTCAGATCTAGTGTTGTTGGTCACAAAAGAGAAGGCACAGAGTGGAAATGACTAGCCAAAGTTCTTAGACTTGATGGGAAACATTTGTAATATGACACCAGAATCCAAGTATAAAGGCACATTCCTCACATATATTGAAGATGAGTTATGAATTTTCAGTCTCTGAGAATGTGGGAGAAGATGTTGATGATGAAACGCAATGTACTTCACAAACCCATGAGCTCCACATTTGCAACTAGATTTGAGAGCTCAGGAAATATATACCAATATGAACCAATACTAATCATGAAGAAATGGGAAAAGTAATTTGGGGACCATTTGCTAAAAGTAAGTTCGGGGTAGCTTACTGGTCAGCAGAGACCGATGAAGGGAGGGTGTCTACAATAGTGGATGTCCAGGCAGGTCATAGAGTCATAGAGATATAGACTACAGAAAAACAGACCTTTTGGTCCAACTCATCCATGCTGACTAGATATCCTAAATTAACTAGTCTCACTTGCCCACATTTAACCCATATCCACCTAAACTCTTCCTATTCACTCACTCACCCAGATGCCTTTTAAATGCTACCCTCAACCACTTCTTCTGGCAGTTCATTCCATACACACACCACTCTCTGCATGATAAAGCTGCTCTTACATCCCTTTAAAATCTTTCCCCTCTTACCCTAAACCTATGTCTTCTAGTTAAGGACACCCCTACCTCAGGTAAAAGACCTTGTCTATTTATCCTATCTGTGCCCCATATAATTTTATAAACTTCTATAAGATCACCCCTAAGCCTCTGACACTCCAGGGAAAACAGCCCCAGCCTATTCAGCTTTTCCCTATAGCTCATACCCTCCAAACCTGGCTACATCCTTGTCAAACTTTTCTAGATCTTTTCAAGTTTCACATCATCCTTCCTATTTCAAAAGTGGTCTAACCAACATCCTGTACAGCTGCAATGTGACCTTCTAATTTATATATTCAATGCTCTGATCAATAAAGGAAAGCATACCAAACACCACCTTCATTATCCTATTTACCTGTGACTCCACTTTCAAGAAATTATGAACCTGCACTCCAATGTCTCTTTGTTCAGCAACACTGTCCATTACCATTACGGTTTAAGGGGAAATATTATAACTGGCTAAAATGTCCATGATAAGGGAAAGAAGTAAGGGCCATGTATTGGCAGTGGGGGAATGAGAGTGGAGAATGAGAAAACACCGTTCCATTCCCGATTCGAGAGAGAAAATCAAGAGGAAAAGATCACATTCAATAATGAGGATTTCTAGTCGACATCCTGATGGGCATAGGTCAGAGAGATCGCAACATAAGGAACAAGGTTTGGGATAGATGCAGACAATACATGAGGTATGCCTCCACAGAAAAGGTGTTCCAGCTTCTAGAAAATGGATGTCTCAGTGGGAATTTGAAATTGTGTTTTAGATCTATGTACTTTTTCTCCCCTCAAGAAAAGCAGTCTGTCAGAGTGAGAATGTAGGTCTCTTTGAGACTCAAACAGGTAACCTTCAGAATGTGGGTGGAGAGTTGAGGTTAAGCTAGAATTAGCATGTGGGAGTGACAGCTTCTCTGAGTGTCTAAAATTGCCCTTGCCTTGTTGTAATGAGTAATGAAGAGATGGGAAGCCAGCCCATTAATCAGCATCTCACCCTGTGAAAACCATTACCATGGCAACTGCCTTTTTATATTAATAATTAATAATGATATTGTCATTAAAAAGTGAAAAATGCCCCCATCTTACTGTTGCACCAACTGTAACAAACTTACGGAATCAAAAATTAAAATTCAGTTTTATGTGTTGACAAAGTAAGCCAATACTTTATCACTTGGTATCCCTTATTTCAACATACAAGTGCAGCAGATAGTAAAGAAGGCAAATGGTATGTTGGCCTTCATAGTAAGAGGATTCAAATACAGGAGCAGGGATATCTTGGTCCTGGTGAGACTGTCGGGAGTATTGTGTGCAGTTTTGCTGTCTGAGAAAGGATGTTCTATCTATGGCAAGAGTTCAATGGATGTTTGCCAGGCTGTTCCTGAAATGGTAAGACTGGTGTATGAACGCAAAGTTGGACTGGTTAGGACTATATATTCACTGGAGTTGAGAAGAATGAGCAGGGATAGAGCATAGAACAGTACAGGCCCTTTGGCCCTCAATGTTGTGCCAACCTGTGAAACCAATCTGAAGCTGATGCAACTCACACTAATCCATTTTCATCCATATGTCTATCCAATGAAATGCACTGCAGGCAGTGTGTTTCAACGCTCTAGTACTCTAAGAAACTACCTCTGACATCTGCCCTACATCAATCACCACTCAATTTAAAATTATGTCCCCTCATGCGAGCCATCACCATCAAAGGAAAAAGGCTGTCACAATCCACCCTATCTAACCCTCTGATTATCTTATATGTCTCAATTAAGTCACACTCAACCTTTTTCTCTCAAATGAAAACAGCCTAAAGTCCCTCAGCCTTTCCTCGTAAGACCTTCCCTCCATACCAGGCAGCATCCTAGTAAATCTCCTCTGCACCCTTTCCAAAGCTTCCACATCCTTCCTATAATGTGGCGATCAGAACTGTACGCAATAATCCAAGTGCGGCTGCACCAAAGTTTTGTACAGTTGCAACATGACCTCATAGAAACCCATAGAATTCCAGATGGTTAAACAGGATAAATGCAAGAAAGATGTTCCTGGTGACCAGGGACTCCAGGATCTGGGGTCACAGTCAAAGGATATGGTGCAGGCTATTTGCACTGAAATAAAGTGAAATGTCTTCACCCATAATGTGATGAACCTGTCAGAAAGCAGTTGAGATCAAATGTTTTCAAGAAAGAGTTAAACATAGTTTTTAGAGATAAAGAGATCAGAGAGTATGGGGAGAAAGCAGGAACAGGGTTTTGAGTAGAAAAGTGTGGTGCTGGAAAAGCACAGCAGATCAAGCAGCATCCGAGGAGCACAAGAGTCGATGTTTTGGCCATAAGCCCTTCATCAGGATTGTGGGGGTGGTTGAGGAAGGGGGCTGAGAGATAAATACGAGAGTGGGGTTGGTCATGGGGATGAGGTAGCTGAGAATGTGAGAAGTGGATGCACGTGGTAGGGTGATTGAGATAGGTCGATGAGGAGGATGGAGTGGATAAGTAGGAAGGAAGATGGACAGGTAGGCCTGTTCTAGAGGGCAGTGACGAGTTGGAGGGTTGGATTAGGGATGAGGCGGGGGGAGGGGAGATTAGGAAACTAGTGAAGTCGATGTTGATGCCATATTGTTGAAGGGTCCCAAGGTGGAAGTTGAGACATTCTTTCTTTGAAATGCATTGGAATGAAATGTCTGGCAGTAGCCTTTAAAATAAGGAAATGTTAGATTCAAGATTATCTTCTTAATATATTCTGAGGGAGCCTGCTCTGACCTATAACAAACTGGAGACTCCTGGCAGGATCAAAATCTCTGATCCCTGGTTGGGTTTCGATTTGTTGGACTCAAAGGCAGCGAGTGGTAAGTGTTAGTGTCTTTTATTTTGAATATTGCATTCAGTTGGTTAAAACAGGATGTGTCTTGTGTAATAATGTATCTTTCAGGCACTAACAGTTTCCTGGGGGTGGAAGAAGTCACTTTATGAGCAAGACAAAGCTTTCAGAATTGGCAAGGAAACTGGAGTCAGGGTTGCCTGAGTCTGTGAGGAATAGGGAGATTGTGTGTTGTAAATCGACGATCTGGTGATTTTTAGTCACACATGGAAGGAGCATTTGGAGCATCTAGCGGAATTGTTCAATGAACTTTGGGAGGTGGACTTGGTGATAAACCTGGCTAATAGTGAGTTCACAAAAGCCATATCATTGGACATGGACAGATGACCCAATGTGATATGAAAACAAAAGCCTGAAAGCTATGCTAAACCATGGCCCAAGTGTTACCCAAATCTAATTACGCAAATCCAGTTAAGGTGGCTATTGATGCAAGTGAAGTGGGTGTCGGTGCTGTACACTTACAAGAAGATGACAAGAAGATAAGAAAACCAATGTGTATTTTTCCAGAAAACTGAATAATCATCAACAGAAGTATTCCACAATTGAGAAGGCAATCTTGAGTTTGGTGCTGGTATTGCAACTTTTCAATATTTATATTGCCAGTAATGTGTCTGAGAGAATTGTATAAAGATGATAGTATATCGAGCTGGAAAAGCACAGCAGATCACGCAGCATCAAAAGAGCAGAAGACTGATGTTTCGGGCAGGATCTTTTATCAGGGCTGGTCCAAACTGAGACAGTCTGAATGCAATCTGGAGTCTGTGGGGGAATAATTCAGCTTTGAAGGCAGGTGCTGAGGAAGGAGACATGGCTGTAGTAGCGGGATTTAGATTACTTACAGTGTGGAAACAGGCCCTTCGGCCCAACAAGTCCACACTGACCCGCCGAAGCGCAACCCACCCATACCCCTATATTTACCCCTTACCTAATGCTACGGGCAATTTAGCATGACCAATTCACCTGACCTGCACATCTTTGGAGTGTGGGAGGAAACCAGAGCACCCGGAGGAAACCCACGCAGACACGGGGAGAATGTGCAAACTCCACACAGTCAGTCGCCTGAGTCGGGAATTGAACCCGGGTCTCTGGCGCTGAGAGGCAGCAGTGCTAACCACTGTGCCACCATGCTGCCCTTCAGGGCGTTTCAGGGTGTGATCAAAGAGCTTCAGGGCATTGCAGTGGGAGAAAGACAGATTAAGATCTTTATGGAGGGAGGAGGAAAATCCTTCTGATGAAGGATCCTGCCTGAAACATTGACTTTCCTGCTCATCTGACACTGTTTAACCTGCTGTGCTTTTTCCAGCACCACATTTTATCAACTCTAACTTTTCAGCATCCGCAGTCTTCATTATCTCCAAGTGAGACAGTTGTATATACTGATCATAACCCCTTAAAGTTTTTGAAAAAATTTAAGGATATATTTCCCGTCTGTTTAGATGGAGTTTATTATTGCAGCCATTCAACTTGAAAATTATGCATGTGGCAGGATGAGAGAAAATAATTGCCAACACACTGTCACAATCGTGATGAAGGACAATGGAGGCGTTCGGTGGCAGGAGAAAAAAACCATCAAAGTGGACTGTAGTAGTGAATATTTGCTTAGAATTAATGCAATGCATATGTATTGTAGTAGACTAATAGTGTGAGATAAAGATTTTTTAAAATGAATCCTTATTTGTATATTGTTAGCCCATTTGTTTTCGGGGAAGGTGTGATGATACTATGGCTTTAAGACGTGTATTTGTCCTTTGTTTCGAAGAAAGATTTTAAGGCAGAGATAGCAAGCTGTGTACTGAAAACTTGTAAACAGCTTGTGGGGCCTTGGGATTTTTTTAAAACTTGGAACAATAGAATCAGCCTGAATGGGTGGGGTCAAGCTCCCCCAGAACCAAAAGTTTTAGTTTTAGCTTTAGCAGGTGTTACTGACGTCCTGAAGAAGTGGAAGCTATGCTTTTTTTTTCCTTTCTAGTGGATGAATAAAGTGTGTTTTGCTTTTAATTCTATTGGGTTGACTAAACAAAATGCATTGGAATGAAAAATAAATCTTTATTATTTTAAGTAAAATTTTAAGAAGCTAGCCTAAACCCTAACTTTTCCTTATTTTAAAAATAAATATATTAAAATAAGGAAAAGTTAGGGTCTCAGCTATCTTCTTAATATATTTTGAGGGGGTTTGGTCTGGTCGACAACACCTTACATGCTGAATGTCATTTGACTTTAAGAAATGTTTGAATGCCTGCTGGTAAATGATGGCCAACACTTCTAGGAGCCTATGAATAAGAAAGGTGCTTGCAGCTTTTCTATCATTGTCACTGTTTTTGACAAACGAACTCTATGCACATCCAAACACTTTGAGTGGGCATCCACAATGACGAAGAACATTGAGCCCAGAAAAGGGCCAGCATGGCTGATGTGTAAATGAGCCCAGGGTTCACACTGGCCATTGTCATGAATGTGAGGGAAGCTGTTGGAAGTCATTTTCATCCTCATTGACACTCTGGATGCTGCATCATCATCGTGGCCATGCTTGCATCCAATCCTGGCCATCAGACATTATTTCTCACAAATATTATCATTTTGGAAACCCCTAGATGACCCTGGTGGAGTCCAGCCAGTATCTGATGATGACCTTTGCTCAGGACAATAGCTCTTGCTCCCCATTTGAGGCTCTTACAGATATTGTTCTGCTGGAGAAGCTTAACGACTCCCTTCCAGAAATGTTAAGAACTCAAGTTGAGCAACAGAAAGTTAAAAAAGCGGGAAGTGCTGCTGCAATGGTGGATGAATATGCATTTACACCTAAATCAAAATCTAGTTTCCGACAGCAATTTCATTCTGTGTGGGATGGAAATTGGGAAAGAAGGAGATCCTTCAATGAAAATCAAAAAGTAGATCACACTGGGAGCAGTTTACCACAGGTGAAAAAAGAAACCCCACAGGGTGGAAAAGAGTGAAAGGCCTGAGGTGTTTTCACTGTAATAAAATGGAACACACAAAGTCATAGTACTGTTGGTTTAAGAAAGGCCATGGGAAAAAAGGATGTGATTTAAAAAAGCCTAAACCAGTGGGTAGTGAGGGAAATCCCACGAGAAGTCAAGGAGCTGCAGGAGAGTGCACGACCTAGTTACAGGCTGTTTAGTAATGTGGGATATAGGCAAAGTAGTGTTACTTCTGCAATTATAATTACTTATGCAAGGTAAATGAACTCACACCAGTGTGTAATTGTTTCAACTAAGAGCTGAGTCAACTAGAATGCAAACTATGTGGAGGAAATACATAATTGTTTTTGTATCAGCTAAAATTGTATGCAAGAATGAAACGTGACTGCAAAACAATGGTAGATGTTACAGACAAATAGATGATGATTTAGGTTAAGCCAGACATGCTTGCACAAGCAGTAGTTATAAGCATCTGTTTCCCACTTTTACAGAAAAACTGGAACCACCCCAATTAGAAGGTCATAAGGATCAGTATGGTTGGAGAAAGCACAGATGGAAGGAGTAGATAATACCTAACAATGGGCCACAGCAGGATATGGTAAAATGGCCTTGTGAGGCCAGAAATAAGCATTTTGTCACAGACAAGGCCAGATAAGGCAAGAGATAAACAGGAGTAATGGGTGCCGGTCTTAGGGAAGGGGAAGATGTAAACGGGGAGGAGCAATGGGATAAAAAAAGGAACCAAATTACATAAATATCGTGTATTCGTTGAATTCAGAGTGTGTGTGTGTCCCTGCCCTGTAGACAGTGGACATCGCACCCTCTTGCAAGGGTAAAATAAATGACACTACTGATTTAGATCTTGTCTCGGACTGAAATTATTGAAGTGAGCGAACTTTGTTTCATACAGTAGGATAGTGCCCGATCTTTTCAAAGGCTTCACATCTGTGGATACGATTTACTCAGGTAGAACAGGGAAAGTAGATAAAGAAGTTAAAATATTGAGAGATATGAAAACTAGTCTGTCTCTAATAGTAAGAGATGAAAATACTTGCATTGCTTCTGAAATTTTGCCCAAGAGAGTGGTAATCTGTGGAATAAATGGGGTGAGGGGCTATGTTTCTCTTTGTAAGATAAGGTGAGTAAGTCCAATCAAGACTGTGAAACTGATAGTGCAAGTGATGGAAAAATTGGCTATTTCAGGAATGATTTGATGGGATGACAGGTAGGAGTGATGCCCATTCTCATGAAAAAGCCAAAAGAAAACCAGGAAACTGAGGATTTAAAAGAAAAATGCCCTGGAATGTTTCCAGACTGTGTGGTGACCAGATCCTGCCGCAATAAGTTAAAACATGAAGGGAAAACCAAACAGAAAGATGAAGGAGTTGAGGTCCAGTTAAAAGAATTTGAATTTGAATTTGAACCTAGGGACTCTCGCAATGTTTACCCCAGTTTACAATTTTACACACACCAACTTTGCAACAATTTTGATAATGTTGTCATTCAGCAGCTTTAGTCTGTCTCTCAGGAGCAAACAGCAGATCTCTGAATGTCCTTCGCCGAGTTCAGGCTGAAGGCCTTCTTTATTTTGTTCTTGCTGAGTAATATTTTCTTGCTGAGTGATTTGAATCTCTCAATGCCACTAAATCTGATATCTCTCTTGTAATTAAAGTTTGATCAAAAACAGGTGATTCTCAGATGAAGTTTATTGAGATCTGCTCCAATTGGGAAAACTATAATCCACTCTTTCATTTGCCTGCACCTACACCAACTCTTTTCACCTTAATACAAATTCATTTTTGACTTTGTGCTCATATGACTGCCTTACTTAAATGTCACTTTTAATTCAGTCACTAATATTCTTAGTCTGGTTTTGCTGCTGCAGAATATTTAGTGTGTTGAGGTAAAGGAAACATTAATTTCATTGAAAAAGCATTACATTATGCCTTCATCTCACCACAAGGCTGCATAAGACAACAAAATCTTGTGACATATTGTATCACTTCCTGTGATGGTATGTATTATATTTCATTAGTATATTACACAGCATAACTGTGTAACCTCTTATACTACAATTTTCACCAGCTCAGAAAGTCAAGAATTCAAATCCCAGTCCTCACATACACTGCTACCCTATCCATATTGCCACCTCGTGACTCTTTCCACCCTGCCCCTCTACGTCGTTCACTAGCACAGAAAAAATATTTAAATGTCCCACAGCTATTCTAATGAAATAAATGAAATGACCAAAATATAGCAGAAAATGCTATAAATGGGGGATGGGTTTTCCCTGACTGTTCCACAAGACAAGGATTTAGGCTGATCAAAGGTATACTACTGAGGCCGCCAACATCATGTGCAGGCACGAAATATAAAAGACTGTCACGGTCAAAAGATTCATTAAGGAATATCAACTGCTGTGCAATGCAGGATTGAGGGAATGCTGCATTGTCAGGAGGAGAAAGTGATGACTGCAGATGCTGGAGACCAGAGTTGAAAAATATGGTGCTGGAAAAACACAGCTGGCCAGGCAGCATCCAAGGAGCAGAGGAATTCCTGAAGAAGGGCTTATGCCCGAAACGTCGATTCTCCTGCTCCTCAGATGCTACCTGGCCCGCTGTGTTTTTCCAGCACCACATTTTTCAACTCTGCATTGTCAGGAGACCTATCCTTTCCAGGGTTGTTAAGAAGACATATGGTGTGTTGACACTTATTGGTAGGTGGATTGCATTTCAGAGCAAAGAGGTCATACCAGACACTAGTAAGGCCGCACCTGGCGTATTACATGCAGTTCTGGTCACCACATTATTGGTAGGATGTGGAAGCTTTGGAAAGGGTTCAGAGGAGATTACTTGGATATTGTCTGATATGGAAGGAAGATCTTATGAGAAAAGGCTGAGGGAACTGAGGCTGTTTTTGTTGGAAAGGAGAAGGTTGAGAGGTGACTTAATCGAGACATATAAGGTACTCAGAGTTGGATAGGGTGGACAGTGAGAGCCTTTTTCCTCGAATGGTGAAGGCTAACATGAGGGGACATAGCTTTAAATTAAGGGGTGATAGATTTAGAACAGATATTAGGGATATTTTCTTTACTCAGAGAATGGAATGGCCTGCCTGCAACAGTAGTAGACTCGCCGATGTTAAGGGCATTTAAATGGGCATTGGACATATGGATAAAAATCGAAAGGTGTAGGTTAGATGGGCATCAGATTAATTTCACAGGAGGGCGCAACATCAAGGGCTAAAGTGCCTGTACTGCATTGTAATGTTCTATGTTCCATTGGCTGGATGTTAAAAAATCAGTGTCAATGGATCTGGATGAGTCTATCACAATGAGGACACGACAACAGAGTTCCAATCTTGGAACAGATTATTTATTGCCAACCACAGTGCAGTTTCTTTACTGGCCAAATTACTGAATTCATCATCAATGATTGATTACTCTCACAGAGGAACTATTACAGTCAGTTCAGCAGACCGGTGGCTTGCAGTGGGAATTCAATACCTTCTCCATTTACCATTAACCATTCCATTCTCACCTAGACTGCCACAATCACCTTTATATACTTTGCAATCATTTCATCCAGGTAATCTACGATTGTCTGAAAACCCTGTTCAGCTTAGTTAATCTTCTGCCCGTCTTCACAGTTATAAACATTAGGGTGTCATCCATCATATCAATACTGGTTAATAGAATTATCCATATTCAATATTGCGTTAATGTATCAGATTCCAGAAGGCTCCTAACCATTGACAACATCATTGCACCATCAGGTATTCACAAATGAATGCCACCCACATGCAGATCTCCAGGAGTTAATTATACAGATTTTGTAGATTACTGCAGTAATGACTGACCCTATGCTTCCCACAGTCAGAGATGTGTAAGGAATAGAAAGCAATGACGTTCAAACCAGTATTAACTAATAATAGCTGGCATGAGCCTCATGCACACTTCGAATTAATGAAAAGCTGATTCTCTATGTCCACTG
Organism: Hemiscyllium ocellatum; assembly: GCF_020745735.1. Lineage (NCBI taxonomy): Eukaryota > Metazoa > Chordata > Chondrichthyes > Orectolobiformes > Hemiscylliidae > Hemiscyllium > Hemiscyllium ocellatum. The sequence continues at coordinate 8,803,594 of NC_083432.1, read as the reverse complement.
GAGCCACATTCCCTAATCATTGTGGGCTCGGAACACATCATTGTCAGTCTAGATATTTTGGCTCATCCTTTAGCAGTGAATCTCCGGACGAGGTCATGCACAGTTAATTACTGAATAGCTAATAATGGAAAGGATTTGTCCAATTTTCTTTTATCTGTGGGAATAGACTTGGAGGTTGGTGGAACAAGGATTGTTAAAACCCATCCCGGATTCCTGCCACATGTGGAATGAGTACTTCAACAGTTCCTCTCCCAGTGTCCCGATGAAGAGATCTTCTACACCAGGTCACTTCCTGTTCCTTGGAATTTTGCCAGACTCCCTTTATCTACTCTAATCCTGCTATCCCTCTTGACTGAATACTTCCCTAGGACTTTGGTCTGCTATCTGCCCATTGTCTGGTACATTCTGATTTGTATGTTTAACAGTGGCCATGATCACAGACAAGCACAACTTTTATTCACTACAGCTACTGACACCAATATTCAGAGGAATAACTTCATATATCTTCTCAACGGGGATGACTGATGCTACCAGTAGCTGAAAGGTAGGGTATAACTCATGCAATCTTTGCTCAATTGGCTGTGGCTGCCCTTGCTGTCCTTGATCAATTACATTAGAAATAAATGACCAATCCATTCCTATTACTTGTGACCTTGGGAGCTGGTAAAAGTGGTAAAGATTTGTGGTGTGCCTTGAGTTTTGTCTCAAATCAAACAATGTTCTGCTTATGAACTGGATTATTGTTTTTAGGATACTCCTGAGGGGGTTGGGTCTGTGTGGATGTGATGCGCTGAATGGCCTGCTTCCACACTTTAGCAATTCTAAAGATTCTAATAGTTCTAACAGCTTGAACATCTGATCAAGATTTAATGGGCCCCTCCTGTCTTTAACCACACTTGTCTTTTACACCATCACCTGCTATTTAATGGGGATGATCGAGAAATGTTCCTCATAATGGTTTGGCCCAACCTAGTCTGCTCAATCTGGTCCACCTGTTTCAATGTTCCACTCAAATCATCCACAGTATCATTCTGATCCATCCCTCACTCCTCCAATCCACCTCATCACTTCCAAAGCTACAACATCTTCAGGTTACTGCCTCCACCAGAGCTGTTCTCTGCTCTAACTGACTCCTGAGCTGTTTGTTTCTGGCACTATTGAAGGGACAGATTTCTTCTTGGGCTCAACCTTCAGTGGCTCTCTTCCATCTTCTGTTTGTTCTTTCATATTTTATACTTCCTTTCTTCTCACATATATTCCTGACCAGGCTGTTCTCACCACTAAACTCCATTAAGTTCAAATGCACTGTTTAGTTTTCAGACTTTTAAAATTTATCTGTGGATGTGGCCATTGCTGGCTGAGCCAGGGTTTATTGTCCATCCCTAGTTGCCCTTGAGAAGGTGAGGGCGAGCTGCCTTCCCGAACTGTGGCAGTCCATGTATTGTGGGTTGCCATTGGGGAGGAAATTCCAGGATTTTGGCCCATTGACAATGAAGGAATTGCCATAATATATATGCAAGTCAGAATGGTGAGTGGATTGGAGGGGATCTTGAAGGTGGTGGTGTTTGTATGTATCTGCTGCCCTTCTCTTTCTTGATAGAAGTGGTCATGGGTTGGAAGATGCTGTCTGAAGGTCTTTGGTGAATTTCTGCAGTGTATCTTGTAGATAATACACACTGCTGCTACTGAGTATCAATGGTGGAGGGAGTGGATGCTTGTGGATGTGGTGACAATCAAGCAGGCTGCTTTGTCCTGGATGGTGTCAAGCTTCTTGAGTGTTGTTGGTGCTGTATCCATCCAGCCAAGTAGGCAGTATTTCATCACACTCCTGATTTGTGCTTCGTAGATGAAAGGCAAGTTTTGGGGAGTCAGGAGGTGAGTTATTCACTGCAGTATTCCTGGCCTCTGACCTGCTCTTATAGCCACTATGATGACTCCAGTTGAGTTTCTGGTCAATGATAACACCCATGATGTTGATAGTGGAAGATTCAGAGATAGTAACACATTGAAATCCAAGGGGTGGTAGTTAGATTATCTCTTATTGATAATGGTCAGAGCCTGACATTTGTGTGGTGCAAATATTACTTGCCACTGGTCAGCCCAAGCCTGGATATTGTCCAGAACTTGTTGCATTTGAACATGGATTGCTTCAGTGACTGAGGAGCCACAAATGATGCTGAACACTCTGCAATCATCGATGAACATTCCCACTTCTGACCTTATGATGGAGGGAAGGTCACTGATGAAAGAGATGAAGATGGTTGGTCCGAGGACACTACCCTGAAGAACTCCTGCAGACATGTCCTAGAACTGGGATGACTGACCTACAACAACCAAGACCATCTTCCTAAGTGCCAGGTATGACTCCAACCAATGGAGATTTTGCCTCTGATACCCATTGATTCCAGTTTTGCTAAGGATCCTTGAAGCCACATTCAGTTGAATGTAGCCTTGACGCAATGGGCTGTCACTCTTACCTCACCATCAATCGAACACTGATCTCATTGGACAATCTTCCCATTGATCCAGTCAGATCCAGGCTGGTTAACTGTGGATGATGGTCCTCACCCCCAAGCAGGGCTTCACCATTTTCCTCACCACAACATTCCACCCCATCTCCATGAAGCCCCCTGCAGGGGTGGAGCTAACCTAAAGGACAAGTGGGAATCTACTCAACCTTCAATGTCTTCAGGTCAGAATCAAGACTACATCAACGTCTGGCATTGAGCAGTAGTACACATATGACACCTGCGTAGGGGTACACTTAGAGACCAACCTAAAATCCATCATTAGTGCATACGAAGACATATAAGAGAATGATCCTCAGACCAGACATCTGGAAAACAAATGGCCTCTACCCACCAATTCCTGCAACACAACATTGCCCCCTCCAGCAACAAAATTCACTGCAATCCCCTAGATGACATGAATCATTCCCATAGTCCAGAATGTCCTTTCAGTGTGAGCAGACATTAATGATAAAATCCAACTCCAATGCACCAAGGCACCCTTTGGACATCTGAGGACCAGAATATTCAAAGTTTGAGATTTCAAATACAGCACCAAACTCATTGTCTACAGACCAGCCATGACCCCCGCCCTTCTATATACATCAGAGAAATGGACCGTACACAGTAGGGACCTCAACTCTCCGAAGAATTACAGCCAGCACTGCCTCCATGAAATCCATGCAGGATAGTTATATCAATGTGAGTGTCCCCTTCCAGGACAAAGTCTCCAATATTGAGGCACACATAAGCAACTGCAAAAGGCAGGGCACATTTTCCAAAGCCTGCCACAAAATTCCCTAAACAAGCGTTCTACTCCAAACTACACAATCAGAAGCAATCAAGAGAAAGCCAGAGGAAACAAGGACAAGGACACCCTAAAAGCCAGTGTCTCCTGTTCATGGTCCATATTTCTGATGCATACAGGATGGTGGGGGCCATGACTGGTCCGTAGACAACAAATGCAACATCTCCGATGACACATGACATCGAACGCACAAACTGGAGCAGAAGTATCCTTGAAGGTACAAACCACATTCACCATCAATGAGTGACGAACAAACACAAGCAACAGAAAAAGCACAGAATCCAGAGTGTCTCACCACCCTACCTCCTCAAACACCATCTGCCTCACCCATAGCAGAGATTGTTGCTCCAGGATAGGACTGTTAATCTCTACAAAATGCCTCACCTTAGAGTAAAAGCAAATTATCCTCCACCCTGAAGGACTGTCAAAGAAGAAGGAATGTATGATCCTCACGCTTAGTCTCTTAAACTAGAACTTCAATGATGACAGTTCACTGCTCAAAGCAATTCTGCTACAGCTGTATTGCTGTGTTTTGCCAATTATTGCTGGTTTCCATGTGTAAAGGATGCTCAATTCTAGGTTATCCTGCCAATGACTCAGTTTGCCAATCCATGTTGGATATTTAAAAAAACACATTATTAACTTCATTTAGTCGGGACACAGACCATCATACAAACCATCCTTCCATTCATTGTTTCTGTCTATACTTCCTGCTAACTTGGCTAAGTAAGTAAACCTTTCCCACCCTGATTGTACACCCTTCCAACTTCCGTTGAACAGAAAATACAAAAGTTTTAAAACACGTATAAACAGATTCAAGAACAGCTTCTTCCCCAATGTTATCAGACTTTTGAACAGACCTCTCAAATATTAACATTGATCTCTCTCTTCATATTCTCGGCAGCTATACATTGTATTCTGCATTCTGTTTTTTTCCTAGATGTGTTAACATCTGTCTGCATATCATGCAAAACAAAACTTTTCACTGTTCCTCGGTATTTGTGAGAACAATAAATCAAATCAAATCATTAATGCACTCAAAAATCACATAGGCCTTTTCTCAAAACATCGACTCTCCTACTCTTCAGATGCTCCAGACCTGCTGTGATTTTCCAAAGCCACACTTTTTAACTCAATATTCACGTGACAACTAACAACATCAGCAAGTGGCTTTGCTACTCAAGCTTCCAGACAGCTGGTTTGGAAGATCCCATTCAAAACTCTATCTTATTAAGTCATACAGTCTTGTTTACACCTGTTTTCCTGATGGCTTAGTACTGCATCATATCCTTGCAGCTGCTAAAACCCATTAGCTGCACCTTGTCTAGTTTGAACCGACCATTTTCTCTCACAGCCCATGAAGATGGTTTGACCAAAGGGTGAAGATGGGCATTAAGTGGATGCGCCACATCATTTTGGTCTGAATTAATTATTTGCACCATTTCAGTTTGTGAAGGTGCTAAAACAGTGACTTGCAGCTTTCGCACTCAAGGGCTGATCAGACACAATTTTTATTTTGTTGTAAATTTGGGCTCCTTACGTATATTTCTAGTGGCAGTGTGGAGTGTGGACACTTTGCACAGTATGGATGGTTTCAGACATTTTCATTCCTTATGGGATGTATGCATTGCTAACAAGGATTCATTGCCCATCCCCTGCAATTCATGCTGAGCCCTTCTTTCTCCTGTGGAATGAGTTCCAAGATTTTGATTCAGCAACACTGAAGGAACAACAATAAATTTATAAGGCAGGATGAAGAGTGGCTTGGACATAGAGAAGCATAGAGGTGGTTGTTTGCCCATGTATCTGTTACCCTTATCCTCCTTCGAGAGATGAGGTTGAGAGTTTGGAAGGTACTGTTAGAAGTGAGTTGATGTAGTGCATCTTACAAGCCACACTGTGTGTTGATGTGGAGGAAGTAATGTTAAAGGTGGTGGGTGGGCTCTCAATCAAGTGGGCTGCTTTGTCCTGGATGATATTGAGTTGTTGAGTTTTGGGGCTGCACTCATCTGGACAAGTGGGGAGTATTCCCTCACACATGGAGCTATGCCACAGATCGGCCATGATGATATTGATTAGCAGGACAGGCTCCAACATCTGAATTCCTCTGTTCCCATATAGTAGGCAACTGACTACGTCTTGCAGAGAGAAATCCTCCATGAAACTCGATGAAACTCATTGGCAAAATATTTACAATTCAACTGATTTTGTTCAAGTTTCTCACCTTACTCTCATCAGGACAATTTGTAAGAATACCAACAAAGGGGGGAAAGAAACAGCATTTTGACTATCACTTTCTTGCTATTCCCTTCTTTTCTAGCACTTCTGTTTTGTTTTTCAGGCTAGACTTGAGGATAAATGGAACTGTCTTCAATAGATGCTGAGCTGGTCTCACAGTCTCATCAGCTTGGAGATGATATTCACCAGGAAGATATCCAAGATCTGTAAAGACAATTTTGTATATTCCAGAAGCTGTTCAATAGTCAGTGGCTTGGTGGCCTGTACAATACTGCAAATCTTTTCCTGCACATTCATGATTACATTAAGCTTTAGACTTGCTTCAGCAGAAATGTGTGTTTTGCTTAAAGTCACTTCATTCTTCCTGTTTGACTAGGCTCTCATCTTATCTTGTCTTTTTGGCATGAGTATCATTCACTCAGCAGGCTCGACATCATTTTGAAGCAGCACCATTTCTATGTCACCATCTTGCGCGACTTTGTACAGATTGGTAAAGCTCATGATGTTGCACAACACACTGGTGTCTATCTGACATCTAGTCAGAATCATTAACTGACATCTCTCCAGTAGCTACCTTTATTGGTTTGATTTACTTCTTTCTAGCTAAGTGTGCTTCCTTTATGCTGGACAAGTTTCCTTTTATTTTAGTGAAGTTTCCCAATAATATTTATCTTGTCCTTTGGCCTTAATTTTTCTGTTGACTTTTCTGAAAATACGTCTTACTTTTCCTAATCTGTTGTTCTTACTTGACCTGGGATGTTTTTCAGCATAATGCAAAGCCTCAAACATGCTGTAGCTAATGAAGAGAGAGTATGGTGGTGGAAAGGCACAGCAGATCAGGCAGCATCCGAGGAGCAGGAGATTTCACAATCTCAGAGTTTCTGCATGTGTCAATAGTTTTCTTGAGAGTAACTTTACCCTCTCTCAGCAGATGTGTTCTCGTGCAGCATCTTTTATGCTGTTAGAACACTTGCTGGTTTGTCATTATTTTTATTGTTATTCTTTTATCAATTTTGGTTTGGAGCCGTGAATTGGGAATTCTGAGCTGAAGATACTTGTACACTTTGTGAAACAGCTTGTGACAAAACGAAAAGAGCAAACCAAACCAACACTTGTTTGTGAGGCCAGGCCTACAGGTTAATTGCAGACTGATCCTTGATTTAAAGGGTTCCTACAGACAGAATGGCACAGGAAAAGCATTGTGTTTAAACGAGTAGCAGAATCTGGCAATTAATCTGGGCGGCTCAGTGGTTAGTACTACTGCCTCACAGCACTAGGGTTTAGGTTCGATCCCAGTCTCAGGCGACTGTCTGTGTGGAGTTTGCACATTCTCCCCGTGTCTGTGTGGGTTTCCTCCGGGGGCTCCGGTTTCCTCCCACATTCCAAAGATGTGCAGGTTAGGGTGAATTGGCCATGGTAAATTGCCCATAGTGCTAGGTGCATTCGTCAGAGGGAAATGGGTCTGGGTGGGTTACTCTTCAGAGGGTTGGTGTGGACTGGTTGGGCCGAAGGGCCTGTTTCCACACTGTAGGGAATCTAATCTAATCTCAGGGTGGCACGGTGGCTCAGTGGTTAGCCCTGCTTCCTCACAGCACCACGGACCTGGTTCGATTGCTGCCCCAGGTGACTGTCTGTGTGGAGTGTGCACATTCTCCCCGTGTCTGCGTGGGTTTTCTCCCACAGTCCAAAGGTGTGCAGGTCAGGGTGGATTGGTCATGAGGGAATTGCCCAAAGTGTTAGGTGAAGTAGTCAGAGGTAAATAGATCTGGGTGGGTTACTCTCCTACCGCTCTTTTCCCCCATCTTCACTCCCCCTCTGTGCTCCTCCACCCCTCTCTCTTTAGAAGCTTCTGGGCTATGGTCAAGCGGTCTAAGCCGCTTGGTTTAGATTTGCAACCTCCGCAGAGTCGAGGGTTCGACTCCGTCTGCTACCTATTGGGGCGGCACGGTAGTTCAGTGGTTAGCACTGCTGCCTCACAGTGCCAGGGACCCGGATTCAATTCCCGCCTTGGGCAACTGTCTGTGTGGAGTTTGCATATTCTCCCTGTGTCTGCGTGGGTTTCCTCCGAGTTCGCCAATTTCCTCCCACAGTCCAAAGATGTGCAAGTTTGGTGAATTGGACAACAGAACTAGAGGGCATAGGTTTAGGATGAGAGGGGAAAGATATTAAAGAGACCTATGGGGCAACTTTTTCACGCAGAGGGTGGTACGTGTATGGAATGAGCTGGCAGAGGAAGTGGTGGAGTCTTGTACAATTGCAACATTTAAGAGGCTTTTGGATGGGTATATGAATAGGAAGGGTTGAAGGGTTGGCAGGTGGCATTAGATTGGGTTGGGGTATCTCGTCAGCATGGATGGGTTGGACTGAAGGGTCTGTTTCCATGCTGTACATCTCTATAACTATGACTCTATGCCTCCCCTAGAACTCTGATGTTGAGTGAACACCATTCATAAGTAACATTAATATAACATGAATGTTACTCTTCAAAATCTCTCCTGTATGGCTTTTCTGTTCCTGAGGAAGATCTAGGCCACACCAGCAAAGTTTACAGTAATTCTTTCCCAACACTGATACCAAGGTTTCGATTCTTATTTGCTCAGTTGTTTGAATTCATTATTTAGCTATTTGATAGTTTTGCCATTGAGAGGAGTAAAACTTTAATCCTGTCCAGTGCCTCCTTTCATTTCCACAGCAGTAGAAAATGCACAGCTATTTTGAATCGCCCAAAAATTCATAGTTACATACTGTTGTTTTATTTTACTTCCTCCTCACTTTATGACAAATAGACCTGTTGGACTATAATTTGGTGTCGTGTGATTTTTGACTTTACAGTAGTTGGTTTTCTTCTATCCCTGAAAATCTAAACATTTTCATCCACATCATTCCTGACACCAAGTTTCAATGATGTGGATAATGGCAACCACAGACTATACTCAAAGGTAAACATCACATGTCTGGCAGATCAGCCTGTACAATAAGTCCAATCACATTTCTCCAAACGCAATAACTGGAAAGTTAACATTCTATTGATTACTCAATTAAATGAACCTTGATTGCAATTACTAAATGAGGTAAGTGTTGAGGGAAATTTTTTAAAATGATGACTCGTACGAATCTTCTTCTAGGTCCCTGTGAGCAGTCTTTGTCATTAATTTATGAAGGCCTCACAATAAGACCTGGACAGTTTAACAACATTCATCAATGTGAGTCATCTTGGGTATTTGACTATGTTAAACCAATATCTAATTGATAGCTTTTTGGTTGCTTTAACTTAAGCACAGTGTTATGGACTAGGCCAGACCACTCAAAACATTCTTAAGCAGGCAGCCCAGACCATAATTTTACAATTTGTTTCGGTAAGTGTACAGTAAAAATGACCCAGAGTAAGTTAGCTAGGTTGACTACCAGGTTTTAAAACGGACAAAAATTTATTCACAAATTTACACAATAAATTACAAAGAACAGAATGAAGATCCCCTACAGAACTCAGTCTATCCAAGCTAGACTTAATTATGCTGTTTCGAATATACACAACAGTCCCAATAAGCAAACTCCTTAAACAGAGTAAAAATGAAACAAAGACTCACAGGTCAAAGTAGAAGGACAGAAGGAGAGAGAGTTTAGCAGCCTGTTTTCACACAGCCCACAGCTGAACTCCATAACTAGTTCTGAACAAAATTGCACAGATGGCCACACCCCCTTGACTTATACAGGTTATTTCTAAAAACATAAAGACTTTGGCTGAAAGTCTCATCTGTTTACATATAAGCAAAAAGGCCTTGTAATACCCTTTTATCTCTGTTCGAAATCTTGTCACTTTGGAGCCTAAGTGGTTTACAACCCCTCTGAGAAAACCAAGGACACAGAACCCTTGAGAATAGAAACAGCTTTTAGAAAAAGGACAAGCATTGTGACAGTAGAGGATGATTGAATTAATTGTTACTTCTTGCTTTAATTACTGACCCTCATTCATGTATCCTTTGTGTTTTAATATGGAAGATTTCAGACAAGGAAGTGCACCACAAACTTTAATTGACACTTGCCAATTTCAAAAGCCGCAGAGAATGCGAGCGGACATTGATGGAGATGTTTGAATGAGTGAAGCATATTCAGGGAGAAACCCATTCCTCAGATTCACAGTTAACATGGAAAAAGGACCAGTAAATCTGTCCTTTCAGGGGTATCCATGAAACCATATCTTGAGGATTACGAAGGGAAACTGTCTATCAGTCAGACTCTAGTGAAGCCGTCCCTTGGTGAAACCATTTCTCAGGGTGTGCTCAATGCAACCAACTTTTTTGATGGCTGTCTGGTCAAAACACAGTGAGTCTCCAGTGAAAACACTCCTCAGTGAGTCTCCAGCGAAAACTGTATCCAGTGAAAACATTCCTCAGTGAGTCTCCTTTAAAAATAGCCCTCATTGAATCTCAAATGAAAACATCCCTCAGTGAGTCTCTAGCGAAAACATCCCTCAGTGAGTCTCCAGTGACAACACCCCTCAGTGAGTCTCCAGCGAAAACTGTATCCAGTGAAAACATTCCTCAGTGAGTCTCCAATGGATATGCCCCCTCAGTGAATCTTCAGTGAAATCACACCTTGGTGAGTCTCCAGTGAAAATGACCCTCAGTAAGGTACCAGTGAAAACATCCCTAAGTGAGTATCCAGTGAAAATGCCCCTCAGTGATTCTCCAGTGAACATACCCCTCAGTGAGTCTGCAGTGAAAACACCAATCAGTGAGTATCCAGAAAAAACAGCCCTCATTGAGACTCCTGTGAATACCCCCCTCAGTGAGTCTCCAGTGAAAACATCCTTCAGTGAGTCTCTACTGAAAATGCCCCTCATTGAGCTCTCCAGGGAAAATCCCCTCAGTGAGTCACCAGTGAAAACACACCTCTGAGTCTCCAGTGAAAACATCCCTCAGTGAGTCTCCAGTAAAAACACACTTCAGTGAGTCTCTTGTGAACATCCCCCTCAGTGAGACTCCAGTGATAAGATTTCTCAGTGAATCTTCTGTGAACACCCCCTTCAATGATTCTCCTGTGAATACCCCCGCAGTGAGTCACCAGTGAAAACACCCCTCAGTGAGTATCCAGGAAAACAGCCCTCATTGAGGCTCCTTTGAACACCCCCCTCAGTGAGTCTCCAGTGAAAACATCCCTCAGTGAGCCTCCACTGGAAATGCCCCCTCAGTGAATCTTCAGTGAAATCACACTTTGGTGAGTCTCCAGTGAAAACGCCCCCAGTAAGTTACCAGTGAAAACATCCCTCAGTGTGTCTCCAGTGAAAACACCCATCAGTGAGTATCCAGGAAAAATAGCCCTCATTGAGGCTTCTGTGAACACCCCCCTCAGTGAGTCTCCAGTGAAAACATCCCTCAGTGAGTATCCAGGAAAAATAGCCCTCATTGAGGCTTCTGTGAACACCCCCCTCAGTGAGTCTCCGCGAAAACATCCTTCAGTGCGCCTATAGTGTAAATGTGCCTCCGTGAGTCTCCAGTGAAAATATTCCCTCAATGAGTCTCCAGTGAAAACACCTCTCAGTGCATCTCCAGTGAAAATGCCCTCAGTGAGTCTCCGGTGAAAATATCTCTCAGTGAGTCTCCTGTGGACACCCCCCACAGTGTGTCACCATTGAAAACACACCTCAGTGAGTCTCCACTGAAAATATCTCTCAGTGAGTTTCCAATGAAAATGTCCTTCAGTGAGTCTCCAGTGAAAACATTCCCTCAGTGTATCTCCAGCGAAGACATCTCTCAGTGCATCTCCTGTGAAAACACTCCTCAATAAGTCTCCAGTTAAACTGCTCCTCAGTGAATCTCCAGCTAAAACGCCCCTCAGTGAGTGTCCAGTCAAAACACACCTTGTTGAGCCTCCAGTGAAACAATTCCCTCAGTGAGTCTCCAATGGAAATGCCCATCAGTGAATCTTCAGTGAAATCTCACCTTGGTGAGTCTCCAGTGATATGATCTCTCAGTGAGTCTCCAGTGAAATTGCTCCTCAGTGAGTAACCAGGAAAAACAGCTCTCATTGAAACCCCTGTGAACAACCCCTCTGTAATTCACCAGTGAAAACATCCCTCAGTGAGTCTCCGCAAAAACATCTCTCAGTGCGTCTACAGTGAAAACATCCAAAAGTGCATCTCCCGTGTAAATGCCCAACAGTGAGTCACAATGAAAACACCCCTCAATGGGTCTCCAGTTAAACTGCCCCTCAGTGAGTCTCCAGTCAAAACAGACCTTGATGAGACCCAGTGAAAAAACCCCTCAGTGAGTCTCCAATGGAAACGCCCATCAGTGAATCTTCAGTGAAGTCTCACCTTAATAAGACATGATCCCTCATTGAGTCTCCAGTGAAAATGCTCTTCAGTGAGTCTCCGCGAAAACATCCTTCAGTGCGTCTATAGTGTAAATGTGCCTCATTACATCTCCAGTGAAAACATTTCTCAGTGTATCTCCAATGAAAATGCCCTCAGTGAGTCTCTTGTGAATAACCCCCTCAGTGAAGCTCAGTGATAACATCTCTCAGTGAGGCTCCTGTGAACATCCATCTCAGTTAGTCTGCACTGATAACATCTCTCTGTGAGACTCTAGTGAACACCCCCTCAGTGAGTCTCCTGTGAACACTTCCCACAGTTTTGTCACTAGTGAAAACACACCTCTGTGAGTCTCCACTGAAAACATCCCTCAGTGTGTCGCCATTGAAAATGCCCCTCCGGGAGTATCCAGTGAAAACACCTCTCATTGACTCTCTACTGAAAATGTCCCTCATTGAGTTCTCCAGTGAAAATCCCCTCAGTCAGCCACCAGTGAAAACATCCCTCAGTGAGTCTCCGCGAAAACATCCTTCAGTGCGCCTATAGTGTAAATGTGCCTCCGTGACTCTCCAGTGAAAACATCTCTCAGTGCATCTCCAGTGAAAATGATCTCAGTAAGTCTCCATGAAAGCATCTCTCAGTGAGTCGCTTATGAACATTCCCCTCAGTGAATTTCCAGTGATAACATCTCTCAGTAAGTCACGAGTGAAAACACACCTCAGTAAGTCACCACTGAAAACATCCCTCAGCGCGTCGCCATTGAAAATGTTCCTCAATGAGTCGCCAGAGAAAAAAATCCTCAGTGAGTCTCCAGTGGAAACGCCTCTTAGTGAAGCTTCAGTGAAATATCACCTTGGTGAGTCTCCAGAGATATGATCCCTTATTGAGTCTCCAGTGAAAATGCTCCTCAGTAAGTCTCCGCGAAAACATCCTTCAGTGCGTCTATTGCGTAAATGTGCCTCAGTGAGTCTCCAGTGAAACCAACTCTCAGTGCGTCTCCAATGAAAATGCCCTCAGTGAGTCTCCAGTAAAAACACACCTCAGTGAGTCACCTGTGATAACATTTCTCAGTGAGTCTCCTGTGAACACCCCCTTCAGTGATTCTCTTGTGAATACCCCCACAGTGAGTCACCAGTGAAAACACACCTCAGTGGGTCTCCAGTGAACATGCTCCTCAAATGGTTGCTGTGAACATGCCCCTCAGTTAGTCTGTAGTGAAAGCACCACTCAGTGAGTATCCAGGAAAAACAGCCCTTATTGAGGCTCCTGTGAACAACCCCCCAGTGAGTCTCCAGTGAAAACATCCCTCAGTGAGTCTCCAATGGAAACGCCTCCTCGGTGAAATCAAACCTTGGTGAGTCTCCAGTGAAAATGCCCCTCAGTAAGTTACCAGTGAAAACATCCATCAGTGAGTATCCAGGAAAAACAGCCCTCATTGAGGCTCCTGTGAATAGCCCCCTCAGTGAGTCTCCAGTAAAAATGTCCCTCAGTGAGTCTCAACTGAAAATGACCCTCATTAAGCTCTCCAGGGAAAATCCCCTCAGTGATTCACCAGTGAAAACACATCTCTGAGTCTCCAGTGAAAACATCCCTCAGTGAGTCTCGGCGAAAACATCCGTCAGTGCACCTAAAGTGTAAATGTGCCTCCGTGAGTCTCCAGTGAAAATATTCCTTCAATGAGTCTCCAGTGAAAACATCTCTCAGTGCATCTCCAGTGAAAACACACCTGAGTGAGTCTCCACTGAAAACATCCCTCAGTGAGTCTCCAATGAAAACATTCCCTCAGTGCATCTCCAGCGAAGACATCTCTCAGTGCATCTCCTGTGAAAATGCCCCTCAGTGAGTCTCCAGCGAAAACACCCCTCAGTGAGTCTCCAGTCAAAACACACCTTGTTGAGCTTCCAGTGAAACAATTCCCTCAGTGACTCTCCAATGGAAACGCCCATCAGTGAATCTTCAGTGAAATCTCACCTTGGTGAATCTCCAGTGATATGATCTTTCAGCGAGTCTCCAGTGAAAACACCTCCCAGCGAGTATCCAGGAAAAACAGCCATCATTGAGACTCCTGTGAACAGCCCCTCAGGGAGTCACCAGTGAAAACATCCCTCAGTGAGTCTCAGCAAAAACATCCGTCAGTGCACCTAAAGTGTAAATGTGCCTCCGTGAGTCTCCAGTGAAAATATTCCTTCAATGGGTCTCCAGTGAAAACATCTCTCAGTGCATCTCCAGTGAAAACACACCTGAGTGAGTCTCCACTGAAAACATCCCTCGGTGAGTCTCCAATGAAAACATTCCCTCAGTGCATCTCCAGCGAAGACATCACTCAGTGCATCTCCTGTGAAAATGCCCCTCAGTGAGTCCCCAGTCAAAACACACCTTGTTGAGCTTCCAGTGAAACAATTCCCTCAGTGACTCTCCAATGGAAACGCCCATCAGTGAATCTTCAGTGAAATCTCACCTGAGTGAGTCTCCAGTGATATGATCTTTCAGCGAGTCTCCAGTGAAAACACCTCTCAGTGAGTAACCAGGAAAAACAGCCATCATTGAGACTCCTGTGAACAGCCCCTCAGGGAGTCACCAGTGAAAACATCCCTCAGTGAGTCTCTACTGAAAATTGCCCTCATTGAGCTCTCCAGGGAAAATCCCCTCCGTGATTCACCAGTGAAAACATCCCTCAGTGAGTCTCCGCAAAAACATCTCTCAGTGCGCCTACAGTGAAAACATCCAACAGTGCATCTCCCGAGTAAATGCCTTCAGTGAGTCTCCTGTGAACACCACCTACAGTGAGTTATAGTGAAAACACCCCTCAATGGGTCTCCAGTTAAACTGCCCCTCAGTGAGTCTCCAACGAAAATGCCCCTCAGTGAGTCTCCAGTCAAAACAGACCTTGATGAGACTCCAGTGAAAAAACCCCTCAGTGAGTCTCCAATGGAAACGCCCATCAGTGAATCTTCAGTGAAATCTCACCTGAGTGAGTCTCCAGAGATATAATCCCTCATTGAGTCTCCAGTGAAAATGCTCTTCAGTGAGTCTCCGCGAAAACATCCTTCAGTGCGTCTATAGTGTAAATGTGCCTCAGTGCATCTCCAGTGAAAATGCACTCAGTGAGTCTCCAGTGAAAAAATCTCTCAGTGAGTCTCTTGTGAACAAACCCCTCAGTGAGTCTGCACTGATAACATCTCTCAGTGAGTCTCCTGTGAACACCCCCCACAGTGAGTCGCCTGTGAACACACCCCACAGTGAGTCACCAGTGAAAACACACCTCAGTCAGTCACCAGTGAAGACACACCTCTGAGTCTCCGCGAAAACATCCTTCAGTGCACTTATAGTGTAAATGTGCCTCCGTGAGTCTGCAGTGAAAACATTCCCTCAATGGGTCTCCAGTGAAAACATCTCTCAGTGCATCTCCAGTGAAAATGTCCTCAGTAAGTCTCCAGTAATAACATCTGCTCAGTGAGTCGCTTGTGAACATTCCCCTCAGTGAGTTTCCAGTGATAACGTCTCTCAGTGATCATGAGTGAAAACACACCTCCGTGAATCTCCACTGAAAACATCTCTCAGTGTGTTGCCATTGAAAATGTTCCTCGGTGAGTCTACAGTGAAAATTCCCCTCAGTGAGTCTCCAAGTGTACATGCCCCTCAGTGAGTCTGCAGTGAAATCACCCCTCAGTGAGTATCCACAAAAAACAGCCCTCATTTTGGCTCCTGTGAACACCCCCACAGTGACTCACCAGTGAAAACACACCTCAGTGAGTCTCTACGGAAAACATCCCTCAGATGGTTGCCATGAACATGCCCCTCAGTGAGTCTGCAGTGAAAACACTCCTCAGTGAGTATCCAGGAAAAACAGCCCTCATTGAGGCTCATGTGAGGGGTGTTCACTCTCTCAGCAGAGCAGGTAAGGGCTGTTTGGCAATGGCTGCTTAAAGGCTCGGCAACGGTTGTTTAACGGTTTAAATTTGAATTTTTTTTTAAAAAAGCTCAGAGCGGACCCGGAAGCTGGTGTAGCACAAGCTTACCTGGGTAAGTTATTTGTTTTTCCCCTATAAAGGCGTGCAGCTTCAAGGCCTCGGCCTCACTCTCTCAGCAGAGCAGGTAAGGGCTGTTTGACAGTGGTTGCTTGAAGGCTCGGTGACGTTTGTTTAACGGTTTAAATTTGAATTTTTTTTTTAAAAAGCGCAGAGCGGTCCCGGAAGCTGGTGTAGCGCAAGCTTACCTGGGTAAGTTGTTTGTTTTTTCCCCTATAAAGGCACGCAGGAGAGGAACCCAAGGCACTACAGAGGTAGAACCTCTCACCTGCCCTCCTCCTCTCACCTAATAATAAGACCCGTTGTGGTAAGAAGGTAAGTGCTGCATTTTGCTAATTCTCGTGTTTAGACCCAGTTTTTTTTAAAGGTTACTTTTAGAGGAATGGCAGTGAAGGCAGTGCATTGTTCCTCTTGCAACATGTATGAGGTGAGGGATGTCATGGTCGTCCCTGCTGATTACACTTGCAGGAAGTGCACCCATCTCCAGCTCCTCCAAGACAGTGTTAGGGAACTGGAGCTGGAGTTGGATGAACTTAGGATCATTCAGGAGACAGAGGGGGTCATAGATCAGAGCTTTAGGGAAGTAGCAACACCAAAGATAGTAGACAGATGGGTGACAGTGAGGGGGACTGGGAGGAAGCAGCCAGTGCAGAGACCCCCACAAGAACAAGTATACCGTTTTGGATACTTGTGGGGGTGACGACTTATCAGGGGTAAGCAATGCGGTTCAGACGTCTGGCACGGAGCCTATCCCCGTTGCTCAGAAGGGAAGGGTGGAGAAGAGCAGAGCAATAGTTTTTGGAGCCTTGATAGTTCGGGGCACAGATAAGTGGTTTTGTGGGAGCGAGAGAGACTCACGTTTGGTATGTTGCCTCCCAGGTGCAAGGGTACGTGATGTCTCTGATCGTGTTTTCCGGGTCCTGAAGGGGGAGGGGGAGCAGCCCGAAGTCGTGGTCCACATTGGCACCAACGACATAGGTAGGAAGAGGGGTGAGAATGTTAGGCAGGCTTTCAGGGAGCTAGGTTGGAAGCTCAGAGTTAGAACAAACAGAGTTGTTGTCTCTGGTTTATTACCCGTGCCACGTGATAGAGAGTCGAGGAATAGGGAGAGAGAGCAGTTAAATGCGTGGCTACAGGGATGGTGCAGGAGGGAGGGATTCCAGTTTCTGGATAACTGGGGTTCATTCTGGGGAAGGTGGGACCTCTATAAACAGGATGGTCTACACCTGAACCTGAGGGGCACCAGTATCCTTGGGGGGAGGTTTGCTAGTGCTCTTTCGGGGGGGTTTAAACTAACTCTGCAGGGGCATGGGAACCTAGACTGTAGTTTTAGGATGCAGGATCTGGAGTGTAGGGAGGTTAGGAACATGGCATCAATCTCGAAGGAGGGTGCCTGTAAACAGGAAGGTGGCTTGAAGTGTGTATACTTCATGCGAGAAGTATACGAAATAAGGTAGGTGAACTTGCAGCGTGGGTTGGTACTTGGGAGTTCGATGTTGTGGCTATTACGGAGACATGGGTAGAACAGGGACAAGATTGGTTGTTGCAGGTTCCAGGGTTTAAATGTTTTAGTAGGGTCAGAGGTGGGGGTAAAAGAGGGGGAGGTGTGGCATTGCTTGTCAAAGATAGTATTACAGCAGTGGAAAGGACGATGGATGAAGACTCGCCATCTGAGGTAGTTTGGGCTGAGGTTAGAAATAGGAAAGGTGAGGTCACCCTGTTAGGAGTTTTCTACAGGTCTCCTAATAGTCTGAGAGAAGTAGAGGAAAGTATTGCGAGGATGATTCAGGAGAAGAGTGAAAGTAATAGGGTGGTTGTTATGGGGGACTTTAACTTTCCAGATATTGACTGGGAAAGCTATAGCTCGAGTACGTTAGATGGGTCGGTGTTTGTCCAATGTGTGCAGGAGGGTATCCTGACACAATATGTAGACAGGCCAACAAGAGGTGAGGCCATACTGGATTTGGTTCTGGGTAACGAACCAGGCCAGTTGTTAGAATTGGAGGTAGGTGAGCACTTTGGGGACAGTGACCACAATTTGGTGACTTTTACTCTAGTGATGGAGAGGGATAAGTGTGCACTACAGGGCGAGAGTTATAGCTGGGGGCAGGGAAATTATGATGCTGTGAGGCATGACTTAGGATGCGTGGCTTGGAAAAGTAGGCTTCAAGGAAAGGGTGCAATCAATATGTGGAACTTGTTCAAGGAACAACTACTGAGTGTCCTTGATAAGTAAGTACCTGTCAGGCAGGGAGGAAAGAGTCGTGTGAGGGAGCCGTGGTTTAATAAGGAATTGGAATCCCTTGTTAAAGGGAAGAGGGCGGCCTATGTAAAGATGAGGCATGAAGGTTCAATTGGGGCGATTAAGAGTTATAAGGTAGCCAAGAAGGATCTAAAGAGAGAGCTAAGAGCAACAAGGAGGGGACATGAAAAGTCCTTGGTTGATAGGATTAGGGAAAACCCAAAGGCTTTATATAGGTATGTCAGGAATAAAAGGATGACTAGGGTAGGAATAGGTCCCGTCAAGGATAGTAGTGGGAAGTTGCGTGTGGAGGCTGAAGAGATTGGGGAGACACTGAATGAATACTTTTCGTCAGTATTCACTCAGGAACAGGACATTGTTGCTGATGTGAATATTGAGTCACAATTAATTAGAATGGATGGCTTTGAGATATGTAGGGAAGAGGTGTTGGAAATTCTGGAAAGGGTGAATGTAGATAAGTCCCCTGGGCCTGATGGCATTTATCCTAGGATTCTCTGGGAAGCAAGGGAGGAGATTGCAGAGCCATTGGCCTTGATTTTTATGTCCTCGTTGTCTACAGGAATAGTGCCAGAAGACTGGAGGATAGCAAATATGGTTCCCTTGTTCAAGAAGGGAAGTAGGGATAACCCTAGTAACTATAGGCCAGCGAGTCTTACCTCTGTTGTGGGCAAAGTCTTAGAGAGAATTGTAAGGGATAGGATTTATGAACATCTGGATAGGAATAATGTGGTCAAGGATAGTCAGCATGGTCTTGTGAAGGGCCAGTCATGCCTCACAAACCTTATTGAATTCTTTGAGAAGGTGACTAAGGAGGTGGACGAGGGTAAAGCGGTAGATGTGGTGTATATGGATTTTAGTAAGGCATTTGATAAGGTTCCCCACGGTAGGCTACTGCAAAAAATACAGAGGTATGGCATTGAGGGAGAGTTGGCGGTTTGGATTAGGAATTGGCTGGCTGGAAGAAGACAGGGGGTAGTAGTTGATGATAAAGGTTCATCTTGGAGTGCAGTTACCAGTGGTGTTCCGCAAGGATCTGTTTTGGGACCATTGCTGTTTGTCATTTTTATAAATGACCTGGAGGAGGGGCTAGAAGGTTGGGTGAGCAAGTTTGCAGATGATACAAAAGTCAGTGGAGTTGTTGACAGTGAGGAAGGATGTGGCAGGTTACAGCGGGATATAGAAAAGCTGCAGAACTGGGCAAAAAGGTGGCAAATGGAGTTCAATGTCGCTAAGTGTGAAGTAATTCACTTTGGTAAGAGTAACAAGAAGATGGAGTACTAGGCTAATGGTCAGATACTTGGTAGTGTGGATGAGCAGAGGGATCTTGGTGTCCATGTACACAGATCTCTGAAAGTTGCCACCCAGGTAAGTAGTGCTGTGAAGAAGGCATATGGTGTACTGGCTTTTATTGGTAGAAGAATTGAATTCCAGAGTCCTGAGGTCATGTTGCAGTTGTATAAGACTCTGGTGCGGCCACATCTGGATTATTGTGTGCAGTTTTGGTCGCCATGCTATAGGAAGGATGTGGAGGCACTGGAACGGGTGCAAAGGAGGTTTACCAGGAAGTTGCCTGGTATGGTAGGAAGATCGTATGAGGAAAGGCTGAGGCACTTGGGGCTGTTTTCATTGGAGAAAAGAAGGTTTAGGGGTGACTTGATAGAGGTGTACAAGATGATTAGGGGTTTAGATAGGGTTCACCATGAGAACCTTTTTCCACGTATGGAGTCAGCTATTACGAGGGGGCATAGCTTTAAATTAAGGAGTGGTAGATATAGGACAGATGTTAGGGGTAGATTCTTTACTCAGCGAGTCGTGAGTTCATGGAATGCCCTGCCAGTAACAGTGGTGGACTCTCCCTCTTTATGGGCATTTAAACGGGCATTGGATAGGCATATGGGGGAAAGTGGGCTAGTGTAGGTTAGGTGGGCTTGGATCGGCGCAACATCGAGGGCCGAAGGGCCTGTACTGCGCTGTATTTTTCTATGTTCTATGTTCTATGTTCTATGAAATTCACTGAGGGGCATTTTCACTGGAAAGGCATTGAGCGATGTCTTTGCTAGAGACTCATTGAGGGGCATTTTCATTGGAGACTCACTGAGGGGGATGTTCACAAGAGACTCACTGAGAGATGTTTTCACTGGAGACTCACTGAGGGATATTTTCACTGGAGACTCAGAGGTGTGTTTTCACTGGTGACTCACTGAGGGGATTTTCACTGGAGATCTTAAAGCGGGGCATTTTCATCCCTGACTGGAGACTCACTGAGGGATGTTTTCACTGGAGACTCACTGAGGGATATTTTCACTGGAGACTCAGAGGTGTGTTTTCGCTGGTGACTCACTAAGGGGATTTTCACTGGAGATCTCAAAGAGGGGCATTTTCATCCCTGACTGAGGTATGTTTTCACTGGAGACTCACTGAGAGAGTGTTCACAGGTGCCTTAATGAGGGTTGCTTTTCCTGGATACTCACTGAGGGGTGTTTTCACTGCAGACTCACTGAGGGTCATGTTCACTAGAGATTCATGGAGGGACATTTTCACTGGAGTCTCACTGAGGGGCATTTTCACTGGAGTCTCACCGAAGGGCATTTTCAATGGTGACACACTGAGGGATGTTTTTAGTGGTACTCACTGAGGAGCATTTTCACTGAAGTCTCACTGAGGGGCATTTTCACTGGAGTCTCACTGAGGGATGTTTTCACAAGTAACTTACTGACAGGCATTTTAACCGGAGACTCACCAAGGTGTGATTTCATGGAAGATTCACTGAGGGGGCATTTCCATTGGTGACTCACTGAAGGGCATTTTCACTGGTGACTCATTGACAGATGTGTTCAGTGGAGACTCAATGAGGGGTGTTATCACTGGACACTCACTGACAGATGTTTTCACTGGAGACTCACTGAGGGATGTTTTCAGTGGTGACTTAGTGAGGGGCATTTTTCATTGGAGACTCACCAAGGTGTGTTTTCACTGAAGATTCACTGAGGGTATTTCAACTGGCCTCAATGAAAATGTCCTTCAGTGAGTCTCCAGTGAAAACATTCCCTCAATGAGTCTCCAGCGAAATATCTCTCTATGCATCTCCAGAGAAAATGCCCCTCAGTGAATCTCCTGTGAAAACACCCCTCAATGGGTCTCCAGTTAAACTGCCACTCAGTGAGTCTTCAGTGAAAATGCCCCTCAGTGAGTCTCCAGCGAAAATGCCCCTCAGTGAGTCTCCAGCGAAAACGTCCCTCAGTGAGTCTCCAGTCAAAACACACCTTGTTGAGCCTCCAGTGAAAACGTTCTCTCATTGAGTCTCCAATGGAAACACCCCTCAATGAACCTTCAGTGAAATCTCACCTTGGTGAGTCTCCAGTGATATGATCCCTCAGTGAGTATCCAGTGAAAATGCTCCTCAGTTAGCCTCCAGTGAACATGCCCCTCACTGAGTCTGCAGTGAAAACACCTCTCAGTGAGTATCCAGGAAAAACAGCCCTCATTGAGACTCCTGTGAACACCTCACTCTGAGTCTCCAGTGAAAACATCCCTCAGTGAGTTGGTACTGAAAATGTCCCTCATTGAGATCTCCAGTGAAAATCCCCTCTCAATGAATTTCCTGTGAACACCCCCCACAGTGAGTCACCAGTGAAAACACACCTCAGTGAGTCACCATTGAAAACATCCCTCAGTGACTTTCCAATGAAAACATCCCTCAGTGAGTCTACAAAGAAAATGTGCTTCAGTGAGTCTCCAGTGAAAACATTCCATTGATGTGTCTCCAGCAAAGACATCTCTCAGTGCATCTCCAGTGAAAATGCCCTTCAGTGAACCTCCTGTGAAAACACCCCTCAATGGGTCTCCAGTTAAACTGCCCCTCAGTGAGCCTCCATGAAAACACCCTTCAGTGAGTCTGCAGTCAAAACACACCTTCTTGAGTCTCCAGTGAAAAAAATCCCTCACTGCGTCTCCAGTGAACTCATCCCTCAGTGACTCTCCAATGGAAATGCCCCTCAGTGAATCTTCAGTGAAATCTCATCTTGGTGAGTCTCCAGTTATATGATCCCTCAGTGAGTCTCCAGTGAAAATGCTGCTCAGTGGGTCACAATGAAATTACTCCTTGTTGAGTCTCCATTAAAAAACTCCCTCTCTAAATCTCCAGTGAAAGCGCACCTCAGTGAATCTCCAGTGAAAACGTCCCTCAGTGAATCTCCAAACAAAATGCCCCTCAGTGAGTCTCCAGTGAAAATGCCCCTCCCATGAGACTCCAGTGAAAACAGCCCTCAGTAAGTCTCCAGTGACAACACCTTTCAGTGTGTTGCCAGTGAAACATCCTTTAGTGAGTCTTCAGTTGACCCCCCCTCCAGTGAAAATGACCCTCCAGTGACACATCTCTCAAGTGAGTCTCCAGTGAAATCATTCCTCAGTGAATCTTCCATCCAGTAAGATTCCAGTTACAACCCTCCTCAGTGAGTCTCCAGTGAACACACCCCTCAGTGAGTCTGCAGTGAAAACATCCCTCAGTGAGACCCAGTGAAAACACCCCTCAACGAATCTCTAGTGAAAATGTCCCTCAGTGAGTCTCCAGTAAATATGCCCCTCATTTGGCGTCCGGTGAAATCATCCCTCAGTGAGCCTCCAACGAAGACATTTGTCAGTGAATCTCCAGTGAAAATTCCCCGCAATGGGTCTCCAGTTTAAACTGCCCCTCAGTGAGTCTCCAATGAAAACACATTTCTGAGTCTCCAATGGAAACGCCTCTCATTAAGCATCCAGTGAAAACATCCCTCAGTGAGACCCCAGTGAAAACACCCCTCAACGAGTCTCTAGTGAAAATGTCTCTCAGTGAGTCTCTAGTAAATAAGCCCCTCATTTGGCATCCGGTGAAATCATCCCTCAGTGAGTCTCCAGCGAAGACATCTGTCAGTGAATCTCCAGTGAAAACGTCCCTCAATGGGTCTCCAGTTAAACTGCCCCTCAGTGAGTCTCCAGCAAAAACTCCCCTCAGTGAGTCTGCAATGAAAATACATCTCTGAGTCTCCAATGGAAACACCCCTCATTAAGCATCCAGTGAAAACATCCCTCAGTGTGTCTCCAGTGAAAATATCCCTTAGTGAGTCTCAAGTAAAAACGCCTCTCAATGAGTCTCCAATGAAAATTTCCCTCAGTGAGTCTCCAGTGAAAGCCCACCCTCAGTGAGTCGCCAGCTGAAACATCCTTCAGTTAGTCTCCAGTGGATGCATCCCTCAGTGAGTCCCCAGTGAAAATGCCCCTCAGTGAATCTGCAGTGAAAATACCCTCAGTGAGTCTCCAATGAAAATGTCCCTCCATGAATCTCCAGTGAAAACCCCACTCAGAGATTCACCAGTGAAAACATTCCCTCTTTGAATCTCCAGTGAAAATGCCCTTCAGTGAGTCTGCAGTGAAAACGTGTCTCAGTGAATCTCCAGTAAATATGCCCCTCTTTGGGCCTCCAGTGAAAACATTCGTCAGTGAGTCCCAGTGAAAACACCCCTCAGCGAGTCTCCAGTGACAACACCCTTCAGTGTGTCACCAGTAAAACATCCTTCAGTGAGTCTCCAGTGGACACACCCCTCAGCGCATTTCCAGTGACACAGCTCTCAAGTAAGTCTCCAATGAAATCATCCCTGCAGTGAAAAGGCCCCTCTAATGTGACACCAGTGAAAATCCTCCTCAGTGAGTCTCCAATGAAAATGCCCCTCAATGAATCTTTAGTGAAAACATCCCTCAGTGAGTCTCCAGTGGAAACGCCCCTCAGTGAATCTTCAGTGAAAACACACCTTGGTAAGTCTCCAATGAAAATGCCCCTCACTAAGTCACCACTGAAAACACCCATCAGTGAGTCTCCACTGATAACATCCTTCATTGAGTCTCCACTGAACACATCCATCAATGAGTCGCCAGTGAAAATGCCCCTCAGTGAGTTTCCATGGCAAACGGTCCTTAGTGAGTCTCCAGGGAAAAGCCTTCAGTGAGTCTGCAGTGAAAATGTCCCTCAGTGAGTCTCCAGCGAAAACGCCCCTCAGTGAGTCTGCAGTGAACACGCCCCTCAGTGAGTTTCCATGGCAAACGGTCCTTAGTGAGTCTCCAGGGAAAAGCCCTCAGTGAATCTGCAGTGAAAACGTCCCTCAGTGAGACCCCAGAGAAAACACCCCTCAATGAGTCTCCAGTAAAAACATTCCTCAGTGAGTCTCCAGTGAAAATGCCCCTCAGTGGGTCTCCGGCGAAAACGCCCCTTAGCATATGGAAGTTAATGGACTAGTGTAGGTTAGGTAGGCTTCGATCGGCGCAACATCAAGGGCCGAAGGGCCTGTACTGCGCTGTATTTTTCTATGTTCTATTTTTCTATGTTAAGGGGCATTTTCACTGGAGACTCATTAAGGGATGTTTTCACTGGAGATTCAATAAGGGGCATTTTCACTGGAATCTCCAGTAAAAATATCCCTCAGTGAGTCTCTAGTGAAAACATCCGTCAGTGAGTCTGCAGTGAACACGCCCCTAAGTGAATCTCCAGTGAAAATACACTCAGTGAGTCTCCAATGAAAATGTCCCTCAGTGAGTCTCCAGTGGACACCCCCCTCAGTGAGTCTGCAGTGAACATGCCCCTTAGTGAGTTTCCATGGCAAACATTCCTCAGTAAGTCTCCAGGGAAAAGCCCTCAGTGAGTCTGCAGTGAAAACATTCCCTCATTGAGTCTTCAGTGAACACATACCTCAATGAGTCTCCAGTGAAAATGCCCCTCTGTGAGTCTCCAGTGAACACGCCCCTCAGTGAATCTGCCATGAAAACACCCATCAGTGAGTATCCAGGAAAAACAGCCCTCATTGAGGGTCCTGTGAACACCCCCCTCAGTGAGTCTCCAGTGAAAACATCCCTCAGTAAGTCTTGACTGAAAATGCCCCTCATTGAGCTCTCCAGTGAAAGTCCACTCAGTCAGTCACCAATGAAAGCACACCTCTAAGTCTCCAGTGAGAACATCCCTCAGTGAGCCTCCGTGAAAGCATCCTTCAGTGAGTCTCCGTAAAAACATCCTTCAGTGCGCCTGCAGTGTAAATGTGCCTCCGTGAGTTTCCAGTGAAAACATTCCCTCAATGAGCCTCCAGTGAAAAATCTCTCAGTGAGTCTCCTGTGAACACCCCACTTAGTGAGTCTCCTGTGAACATCTCCCACAGTGAGTCCCAGTGAAAACAACCCTCAATGAGTCGCCAGTGACAACACCCTTCAGTGCGTCGCTAGTGAAACTTTTTTTTATTTCAAAAATATACTTTATTCATGGTCTGTACAGTTGGTCATGCCATACTTATGTAAACATTTACATACAGAGATCAGAATTTATCGTTTTTATGTACAGGTCTGTACATTTTTCAATCATAAGCCCATATATTTAGCTGAGGCGTCAGCAGAGCCCAAATGACTGCATGGGTCCCCTGTTCTTCTTTAGGCAGGCAGACGTTACACAGTGGTCTTTCCCCACCGCGCCTTGGCAGCAGCTGCCCCAAACTTCAGCGCATCTCTCAACACATAGTCCTGGACCTTGGAATGTGCCAGTCTGCAACACTCAATCGGGGTCAACTCATTCAGCTGGAAGATCAACAGGTTTCAGACCACCCAGAGAGCGTCTTTCACTGAGTTGATGATCCTCCAGGCACAGTTGATGTTCGTCTTGGTGTGCGTCCCAGGGAACAGGCCGTGGAGCACGGAGTCCCGCATCACGGCGCTGCTCGGGACGAACCTCGACAAACACCACTGCATTCCTCTCCAGACCTCTTCTGCATAGGCACATTCCAGAAGGAGGTGTGTGACAGTCTCGTTCCCCCCCGCAGCCGCTTCGAGGGCAGCATGCGGTGAGGCTGAGAGTCTGGGCATAAAGGATCTCACAGGCAGAGCCCTTCTCACCACCAGCTAAGCCATGTCTTGGTGCTTGTTGGAAAGTTCTGGCGATAAGGCATTCTGCCAAATGGCTTTGACAGTCTGCTCAGGGAACCGCTCTATAGGATCCGCCATCTCCTTTTCCCAAAGGGTCTCGAGGACACTACGTGCTGACCACTTCCTGATGGACTTGTGGTCAAAGGTGTTTTTCTTCATAAACTTCTCCACAAAGGACAGGTGATACAGAACAGTCCAACTACTCGGAGCGTTCCGCGGCAGCGAGGCCTGGCCCATCCTTTGCAATACCGGGGACAGGTAGAACCTCAGTACATAGTGACACTTGGTGTTTGCGTACCGGGGATCCACGCACAGCTAGATGCAGCCACACACAAAGGTGGCCATCCGGGTGAGGGTGGCATTGGGTGTATTTTTTTCCCCCATTGCCCAAATCTTTGTGCAGCGAGTCCCTTCAGACCCGCTCCATCTTTAATCTCCATATAAACTGGAAGATGGCCCAGGTGACTGCAGCGGCACAGGTTCTGGGAAAAGGCCAGACCTGTGCCACGTAGAATAGCAATGACAGTGCCTCACACCTGATGACCAGGTTTTTTCCCGCGATGGAGAGTGACCGTAGCTTCCATCTGCCCAGTTTCTGCCTCACTTTGCTGATACGCTCCTCCCAAGACTTGGCGCACGACCCAGCCCCCCCGAACCAAATACCCAGCAGGTGGTCGGTCCTGACGGTGAAGGGGATCGAGGATTGGTTGGCCCAGTTCCCGAAGAGCATGGCCTCGCTCTTGCCTCGGTTTACCTTGGCCCCCGAGGCCCGTTCGAAATGGTCACATACGCACATGAGTCTGCGCACAGACGGTGGATCCGAGCAGAAAACGGCGACGTCATCCATGTGCAGGGAGGCCTTAACCTGCAGGCCCCCGCTGCCAGGAATAGTCACCCCTCTCAGGCTCGCATCCTTCCTGATGCACTCGGCAAATGGCTCTCTGCAGCACACAAACAAGGCAGGAGTTGGAGGACAGCCCTGCCTGACTCCAGATCTGACTGGGAAGCTATCTGATTCCCACCCATTGATTGAGACTGCACTGACCATGTTGGCAGTACAAGTATGCTTTTTTTAGTTTCAAAAATATACTTTATTCATAAAATAATTTGATGGTCTGTACAGTTGGTCATGCCATACACATGTAAACATTTACATACAGAGATCAGAATTTATCATTTTTATATAAAGATCTGTACATTTTTCAATCATATGCCCATATATTTAGCTGAGGCTTCAGCAGAGTCCAAATGACTGCATGGGCCCCCCCCCCATTCTTCTTTAGGCAGGCAGACGTTACACAGTGGTCTTTCCCCACTGCGCCTTGGCGGCAGTTGCCCCAAGCTTCAGCGCGTCCCTCAACACGTAGTCCTGGCCCTTGGAATGTGCCAGTCTGCAACACTTTTTTTAATTTCAAAAATATACTTTATTCATAAAATAATTTGATGGTCTGTACAGTTGGCCATGCCATACATATGTAAACATTAACATACAGAGATCAGAATTTATCATTTTTATATACAGGTCGGTACATTTTTCAATCATATGCCTATTTTTTTTATTTCAAAAATATACTTTATTCATAAAATAATCATAAAATAATTTGATGGTCTGTACATTTGGTAATGCCATACATATGTCAACATTTATATACACAGCTCAGAATTATCATTGTTATATACAGGTCTGTGCATTTCTCGCTCATATGCCCATATATTTAGCTGAGGCGTCAGCAGAGCCCAAATGACGCATGGGCCCCCTGTTCTTCTTTAGGCAGGCAGACGATACACAGTGGTCTTTCCCCACCGGGCCTTGGCGGCAGCTGCCCCAAGCTTCAGCGCGTCCCTCAACACGTAGTCCTGGACCTTGGAATGTGCCAGTCTGCAACACTCAATTGGGGTCAACTCCTTCAGCTGGTAGATCAACAGGTTTCAGACCACCCAGAGAGTGTCCTTCACCGAGTTGATGATCCTCCAGGCACAGTTGATGTTCGTCTCGGTGTGCATCCCGGGGAACAGGCCGTAGAGCACGGAGTCCAGCGTCACGGCGCTGCTCGGGACGAGCCTCGACAAACACCACTGCATTCCTCTCCAGACTTCCTCTGCATAGGCACATTCCAGAAGGAGGTGTGTGACAGTCTTGTCCCCCCCGCAGCCGCTTCGAGGGCAGCGTGCGGTGCGGCAGAGAGTCTGGGCGTGCATAAATGATTTCACAGGCAGAGCCCTTCTCACCATCAGCCAAGCCATGTCTTGGTGCTTGTTGGAAAGTTCTGGCGATGAGGCATTCTGCCAAATGGCTTTGACAGTCTGCTCAGGGAACCACTCAACAGGATCCGCCCTCTCCTTTTCCCGAAGGGTCTCAAGGACACTACGTGCTGACCACTTCCTGATGGACTTGTGGTCAAAAGGTGTTTTTCTTCAAAAATTTCTCCACGAAGGACAGGTGGTACGGAACGGTCCAACTACTCGGAGCGTTCCGTGGCAGAGAGGCCAGGCCCATCCTTCGCTACACCGGGGACAGGTAGAACCTCAGTACGTAGTGACACTTGGTGTTTGCGTACCGGGGATCCACGCACAGCTTGATGCAGCCACACACAAAGTGGCCATCGGGGTGAGGGTGGCATTGGGTGTATTTTTTCCCCCGTTGCCCAGATCTTTGTATAGTGAGTCCCTTCGGACCCGGTCCATCTTTGAACTCCATATGAACTGGAAGATGGCCCGGGCGACTGCAGCGGCGCAGGTTCTGGGAATAGGCCAGACCTGTGCCACGTACAACAGCAATGACAGTGCCTCACACCTGATGACCAGGTTTTTTCCCGTGATGGAGAGCGACCGTAGCCTCCATCTGCCCAGTTTCTGCCTCACTTTACTGATACGCTCCTCCCAAGACTTGGCGCACGCCCCAGCCCCCCCGAACCAAATACCCAGCACCTTCAGGTGGTCGGTCCTGACGGTGAAGGGGATCGAGGATTGGTCGGTCCAGTTCCCGAAGAGCATGGCCTCGCTCTTGCCTCGGTTTACCTTGGCCCCCGAGGCCCGTTCGAACTGGTCACAAATGCACATGACTCTGCGCACGGACAGCGGATCCGAGCAGAAAACGGCGACGTCATCCATGTACAGGGAGGCCTTAACCTGCAGGCCCCCGCTGCCAGGAATAGTCACCCCTCTCAGGCTCGCATCCTTCCTGATGGACTCGGCAAATGGCTCTATGCAGCACACAAACAAGGCTGGAGAGAGAGGGCAGCCCTGTCTGACTCCAGATCCGACTGGGAAGCTATCTGATTCCCACCCATTGATTGAGACTGCACTGACGATGTTGGTGTAGAGCAGTCTGATCCAATTGCAGATTCCCTCCCCAAAGCCCATTTTGGAGAGAACATCTCTCATATACATGTGTGATATCCTGTCAAAGGCTTTCTCCTGGTCCAGGCTGATCAGGCAGGCGTCCAACCCTCTGTCCTGCATGTAGGCGATCGTATCCCTGAGGAGTGCGAGACTCTCAGCGATCTTCCTGCCTGGCACAGCACAGGTTTGGTCAGGGTGAATCACCGACCCCAGAGCAGACCTGACCCGGTTGGCAATTACCTTTGACAGGATTTTGTAATCCGCATTCAACAGTGTGATCGGTCTCCAATTTTTGAGTTCCTCCCTCTCCCCCTTCCGCTTATAGATGAGGGTGATGATGCCTTTCCTCATGGATTTGCTCATGGTACCTGCCCGAAGCATACTGACATACACCTCCAGCAGGTCCTGGCCAATCAAGTCCCACAGAGCGGAATAGAGCTCGACCGGTAAGCCATCGCTTCCGGGAGTTTTATTCTTTTCGAAGGACTCGAGGGCCTTGGTCAGCTCGTCCAGAGATAGCGGCTGGTCCAGCCTCTCGCGTGTTCTGTCGTCTAAGACCTCCGTGATAGACGACAGGAACGACTGGGAGGCCGCGCTGTCGGTCGGCTTCGCGTCATACAGACTGGCATAGAAGGATTTACTGATCCTCATGACGTCAGCCTGAGATGACGTTGTCGAGCCGTCTTCTTCCTTCAGGCTGCTGAGCACTGAGCTCTCTTTGTGCACCTTCTGGAAGAAGAAACGTGAGCACGTCTCGTCCTGCTCCACCGAGCGGACCCTGGACCGGAAGATTATCTTGGAGGCCTCTGAGGCAAAGAGCGAGGCTTGCTGGCCCTTCACCTCCTTGAGGTCCTCCGTGACATCGACCCCCATCGTCTTCAGCAGGAGCAGGTTCTGCATACTTTCCTGGAGCTGGGACAGTTTTCCCCGCCTCTCTCTCGCCTCCTGAACACCTTTGAGGATGAAGAACCTCTTGATGTTCCCTTTAACTGTTTCCCAGCAGTCTGCTGGAGACTCAAAGAGGGGCTTCACGGTTCTCCAACCTGCGTAGTCCCTCTTGAGCTCCTCAATGTTTCCCGGGGTCAACAGCTTAGTGTTCAGCTTCCACGTTCCCTTACCCGCCCGCTGCTCGTCCTGTAGGTGACAGTCGGCCAGCAGGAGGCAGTGGTCAGAGAAGAACACCGGCTTGACGTCGGTGGATCTGACCGAGAGCGTTCGGGACACAAACAGGTAATCTATCCTTGAGCGGATAGACCCGTCTGCCCGTGACCAGGTGTATCTACGCTGCGCTCCGTCTGCAGGGGTGCTGAAAACGTCGTGCAGCTTGGCATCTTTTACCGCGTCCATCAGGGCTCTGGATGTGGCGTCCAGTTTACTGTCCCCCCCGCCGGATCGTCCATCTGCATCAATGATACAGTTGAAGTCTCCGGCCAGAATGACCGGCCTGGACGTAGCCAGCAACAGTGGAAGCTGCTGCAGGACGGCCAACCGTTCACTCTTACCCACTGGGGCGTACACATTGATCAGTCTCAGGGGAGCATTCCTGTACATAACGTCGGCGACGAGGAGGCGCCCACCCACCACCTCCTTAACCTCGGAGATGGTGAAGTTGCTTCCTCGCAACAGGATACCCAGGCCGGAGGCGCGGCTATCGTTGCCTCCCGACCAAACTGACTGCCCATGGGCCCACAAGCTCGACCATCTCCTGTAGCTGCTGAGGTGTGGTATCCCACACTCCTGCAGAAACAGGAGGTCGGCTTTAACGCTGGCCAGGAAGGCCATCGTTGAAACACATCGCGTAGCCGATTTGATGCTACGCACATTGATGCTGGCAACTTTAAACCCCATTTTAACAATTTACAAGGTTAATAATGTCCATTTGCTGCTGGTCTTGCTCCTCTGGGGTAGCTGCGTGCATCCCCGTGGTGACGGCAAACTGCTGGACCATCCCAGGGCTGAGGTAGCTGTCCGGCTCCACGCTGGAGCCATTTCCCCGCTCTGGTGTCTTTGTGTCAAGCCCAGGGTCCGCACCGTCCAGTTCTCCATCTGACAGCGGGGCTGTCACAGGACCGCTGCTCCCAGTTACCTGGAGCTGTGGGCCGGTGGACACCTCTTGGTTCTCACCGGGTAGGGGGAGGCCTTTACCCATCCCCACAGAGGGATCGTCTTTCCCTTCTTGGGTGGTGCTGCCCTCCTTTCTCCCCATGGCGCTCTGTCTCTTCCTCTGGTGGCGACCCTTCTTGCGCCCATCCTCACCATCAGAAGAGCTGCCTGTATCCTCGGCTTGGAGGTGTCGATTCCCCCTTCTCTGGGTGGCTTTGGGGCCCGAGACAGGTTTCCTCTTCCTATTTCTGACTGTGATCCAGTCATCTGCCTCCTTTGATTCCTCCTCTTCCATTTCCTCCGCCTGCCTTGAAGGAGCTTGGATTGGCTGCTGCACCTCCCCGCTGTCTGCCGTCTGCTCCGCTACCGCCTGCTCTTCCTTCTGGGTGTCTCCAGGCACCGTTTCCGTGCTATCTTGTGGTGCCCTGCTGGGCTTTGGCGGTCCCCGGCTCGTGTTGCCACCTCTGGCCATCTGTGCGTAGGTGGCGGCTCCTCGTCTTGGGCAGGCCTTGTACATGTGGCCCGCCTCTCCGCACAGGTTACAGTTCTTGGCCTCCTTGCAATCCTTGGTCAGGTGGCCTTCCTGTTTGCAATTTCGGCATACAGTCACTTTACAGTCGGCCGCCATGTGGCCTGACCTCCCGCAGGTTCGGCACACCTTCGGCTGCCCTGCGTACGTCAGGTAACCTCTGCTTCCTCCGATGGCGAAGCTGGAGGGTGGGTGATGTTCCCGCTGCCATTGACCCTCAGGGTTACCTTGACCTGCCGCTTACTGGTCCAGATCCCGAAAGGATCGACCACATCAGTGCTTTCGCCTTCCACCTGGACATACCTCTTCAAGAAGGTGAGAACATCTGCCGCTGGGACGTAAGGGTTGTACATTTGGATTGTCACAACCCGACTCCTCTGCGCAGGAAGCACACACAACGGGACCGCCGACAAGATGGAGAACAGAGGTTCCCCTTCCTTCTCCTTGAAGACCTTCAGGAGCTGCTCACAATGCTTCACGCTCCTGAAGGTCACGTCGAAGTAGCCTGCCCCAGGGAAATCCTGCAGGCAGTACACGTCCTTTTTTTTTATTTCAAAAATATACTTTATTCATAAAATATGCATAGAATAATTTGATACACTGTACATTAGGTAATGCCATTCATATTTCCACATTTACATACACAGCTCCGAATTATCATTATTCCATACAGATCTGTGCATCTCTCACTCACATATTGAGCTAAGGCGTCAGCAGAGCCCAAATGACTGCATGGGCCCCCTGCTTTTCTTTCGACAGGCAGATGTTAAACGGTGGTCTTTCCCCACCGCGCCTTGGCGGCAGCTGCCCCAAGCTTCAGCGCGTCCCTCAACACGTAGTCCTGGACCTTGGAATGTGCCAGTCTGCAACACTCAGTCGGGGTCAACTCCTTCAGCTGGAAGATCAACAGGTTTCGGACCGCCCAGAGAGCGTCCTTCACCGAGTTGATGATCCTCCAGGCGCAGTTGATGTTCGTCTCGGTGTGCGTCCCGGGGAACAGGCCGTAGAGCACGGAGTCCCGCGTCACGGCGCTGCTCGGGACGAACCTCGACAAATACCACTGCATTCCTCTCCAGACTTCCTCTGCATAGGCACATTCCAGAAGGAGGTGTGTGACAGTCTCGTCCCCCCCGCAGCCGCTTCGAGGGCAGCGTGCGGTGCGGCTGAGAGTCCGGGCGTGCATAAATGATCTCACAGGCAGAGCCCTTCTCACCACCAGCCAAGCCATGTCTTGGTGCTTGTTGGAAAGTTCTGGCGATGAGGCATTCTGCCAAATTGCTTTGACAGTCTGCTCAGGGAACCACTCAACAGGATCCGCCCTCTCCTTTTCCCGAAGGGTCTCGAGGACGCTACGTGCTGACCACTTCCTGATGGACTTGTGGTCAAAGGTGTTTTTCTTCAAAAATTTCTCCACGAAGGACAGGTGGTACGGAACGGTCCAACTACTCGGAGCGTTCCGCGGCAGTGAGGCCAGGCCCATCCTTCGCAACACCGGGGACAGGTAGAACCTCAGTACGTAGTGACACTTGGTGTTTGCGTACCGGGGATCCACGCACAGCTTGATGCAGCCACACACAAAGTGGCCATCGGGGTGA
Source organism: Hemiscyllium ocellatum (assembly GCF_020745735.1). NCBI lineage: Eukaryota > Metazoa > Chordata > Chondrichthyes > Orectolobiformes > Hemiscylliidae > Hemiscyllium > Hemiscyllium ocellatum. The sequence continues at coordinate 8,769,939 of NC_083432.1, read as the reverse complement.
GGGTGGCATTGGGTGTATTTTTTCCCCCGTTGCCCAGATCTTTGTATAGTGAGTCCCTTCGGACCCGGTCCATCTTTGAACTCCATATGAACTGGAAGATGGCCCGGGCGACTGCAGCGGCGCAGGTTCTGGGAATAGGCCAGACCTGTGCCACGTACAACAGCAATGACAGTGCCTCACACCTGATGACCAGGTTTTTTCCCGTGATGGAGAGCGACCGTAGCCTCCATCTGCCCAGTTTCTGCCTCACTTTACTGATACGCTCCTCCCAAGACTTGGCGCACGCCCCAGCCCCCCCGAACCAAATACCCAGCACCTTCAGGTGGTCGGTCCTGACGGTGAAGGGGATCGAGGATTGGTCGGCCCAGTTCCCGAAGAGCATGGCCTCGCTCTTGCCTCGGTTTACCTTGGCCCCCGAGGCCCGTTCGAACTGGTCACAAATGCACATGAGTCTGCGCACGGACAGCGGATCCGAGCAGAAAACGGCGACGTCATCCATGTACAGGGAGGCCTTAACCTGCAGGCCCCCGCTGCCCGGAATAGTCACCCCTCTCAGGCTCGCATCCTTCCTGATGGACTCGGCAAATGGCTCTATGCAGCACACAAACAAGGCAGGAGAGAGAGGGCAGCCCTGCCTGACTCCAGATCTGACTGGGAAGCTATCTGATTCCCACCCATTGATTGAGACTGCACTGACGATGTTGGTGTAGAGCAGTCTGATCCAATTGCAGATTCCCTCCCCAAAGCCCATTTTGGAGAGAACATCTCTCATATACATGTGTGATATCCTGTCAAAGGCTTTCTCCTGGTCCAGGCTGATCAGGCAGGCGTCCAACCCTCTGTCCTGCACGTAGGCGATCGTATCCCTGAGGAGTGCGAGACTCTCAGCGATCTTCCTGCCTGGCACAGCACAGGTTTGGTCAGGGTGAATCACCGACCCCAGAGCAGACCTGACCCGGTTGGCAATTACCTTTGACAGGATTTTGTAATCCGCATTCAACAGTGTGATCGGTCTCCAATTTTTGAGTTCCTCCCTCTCCCCCTTCCGCTTATAGATGAGGGTGATGATGCCTTTCCTCATGGATTTGCTCATGGTACCTGCCCGAAGCATACTGACATACACCTCCAGCAGGTCCTGGCCAATCAAGTCCCACAGAGCGGAATAGAGCTCGACCGGTAAGCCATCGCTTCCGGGAGTTTTATTCTTTTCGAAGGACTCGAGGGCCTTGGTCAGCTCGTCCAGAGATAGCGGCTGGTCCAGCCTCTCGCGTGTTCTGTCGTCTAAGACCTCCGTGATAGACGACAGGAACAACTGGGAGGCCGCGCTGTCGGTCGGCTTCGCGTCATACAGACTGGCACAGCACAGGATTTACTGATCCTCATGACGTCAGCCTGAGATGACGTTGTCGAGCCGTCTTCTTCTTTCAGGCTGCTGAGCACAGAGCTCTCTTTGTGCACCTTCTGGAAGAAGAAACGTGAGCACGTCTCGTCCTGCTCCACCGAGCGGACCCTGGACCGCAAGATTATCTTGGAGGCCTTTGAGGCAAAGAGCGAGGCTTGCTGGCCCTTCACCTCCTTGAGGTCCTCTGTGACATCGACTCCCATCGCCTGCAGCAGGAGCAGGTTCTGCATACTTTCCTGGAGCTGGGACAGTTTTCCCCGCCTCCTGAACACCTTTGAGGATGAAGAACCTCTTGATGTTCCCTTTAACTGTTTCCCACCAGTCTGCTGGAGACTCAAAGAGGGGCATCACAGTTCTCCAACCTGCGTAGTCCCCCTTGAGCTCCTCAATCGCAAACCCACAGCACTCCAGCAAAACCTTCTTCACAAACACCGTCCGATCGACCGGTGTGTGCTCCTCCACCTTCTTCACAGTCACCCTGACTGTGTTGCGAATGCCCTGGCCAGGGCTGCGAGCGGCTGCTGAGGCCATAGCTCTGAGGTTGGCTGATACCTGAATTGGCGTTAGGCCGAAGCCAGCATAAAGATCCACCAAGAGCAGGTCAGCACAACCAAACGATCCTCCAGCGGCCAATCACGATCCAGCGATGGTCTCCAGCAGCTCCAACGACTCGCAACACGAACCCCTTGGTTTCTCCTCCGCCAGCGCACTTCCGCAGCGTCGAACCTGCAGCTCTCGAGCAGAATCTCTTCCTCTGGACCTCAGGAGCTACACATATTCCAAGCCAAAAGGCAGTGAAACATCCTTCAGTGAGTCTCCAGTGGGCACCCAACTCAGTGAGTTTCCAGTGAAAATGACCCTCAGCTCATCTCCTGTGACACACCTCTCAGTGAGACTCCAGTGAAATCATCCCTCAGTGAGTCTCCAGTGAAAATGCTCCTTAGTGAGTCTCCAGTGAAAGCACCCCTCAATGAGTCTCCTGAGAAAACGTCCCTCAGTGAATCTCCAGTGAAAATGCCCCTTAGTGAGTCTCCAGTAAATATGCCCCGCATTGGGCCTCCAGTGAAATCATCCCTCAGTGAGTCTGTGGACATCCCCTCAGTGCGTCTCCAGTGAAAATGCTCCTCAGCACGTCTCCAGTGACACACCCTCAGTGAGTTTCCAGTGAAAATACCCCTCCAGTGAGACTCCAGTGAAAACCTCCCTCAGTGAGTCTCCAGTGAAAATGTCCTTTAGTGAATCTGCTGTGAAAGAATCACAGGACGTATCGTTGATGTCACCTGGCACTGCTTGGTTTATCCAGAGGCCTAAATCATTAGATTTAGACCTAGATTTATTTATTGCAGCTGGTTCTCCTAGAACACCACGGTTATGTTCCAACGAAACCTCCCTTAATAGAAAATCTCTTAATAGAAATAATAGGGCCTATACGAAAAGTGGGGTTTGTGGGGTCCTGCTAAAAATATCACTCACAATCATTAAAAAATCACCCAGACATCAAATGCAAAGTATAGCACCACCTGAATGAAGGTTGAAATCATATCTATTAAAGAAACAAAAGTAAATTGAACACAGTCCATTTAAAAATGTAAGAAAACGGCTTTGTCATTAGCTGACATCAGCGCCTGTGCAGAACTACACAAAGACCAGCACCAATATCGTGTGTGCACAGACACTGGCGCATGCACAGAATGGCAAGAATGCCAGCACACGTACTGCGATTTTGGTGTGCACATCAGCGCAAATGCAGAACAAAGCATGCAAACCGATTCCCATTGGAGTTACATTATTGTCAACGGAGGTATGCACTCTCCAAAATACTGCTCCCTGATTCTCAGCCATGTTATAGCCAAATCCCACTGCCAAAATCCCAGAACTACCTGTATTGTCACTTGTACCTAGGTAGAGTGAAAAGTATACAATGTCACAAAATTCTGGTGCCATTATGGATTGCAGAATAAATTACAGAATAATTTGCGGGTATGGCAAAATACTGAATAAATTAATATAAAATTGATATTACTAAAACCGAAACAACTTCAAAAGTTCATCTCTCCCTCTCCATAGCCTTCACCCTCTCTCCTCCTCCAGTCACTGCCTTTGGTCATTGTCCCCAGAATCTGGGCAATGTGCTCCTTTTCTGTAGCCACTGGCGTCACCGCTTCTGTGTCCACCATCTCCAAGCTGGAGATGGTCATGCCGTGTGGATCCGGCACCTCCTCCAACACTGGACATCGACCAATGCACCAAGTCCTGGCTCCAAGTCGATCCACAGGGGTTTGGTTCCTCTTCCAATGCTTCTACCCAAGATGGAGCAGGGATGGAGATACACAGGGCCTGGCATCCTGCAGGAGGACATCAGGAGGAGGGCCCAGGGCAACCAAGAAATATGTGACTGAGCTGGAAAGACAAAAATGGAGTTGTGTGGGTGTGACTGGACCTGTGGTATGGCCAAGCCCCACACTCAGGAGCGTAATGCTGCCATCTCCACTGCCACTATCTTGGAGGTCACTGCAGACATCAGTCTATCACTCAACCACTGGAAAATGAAACCTCTAAAATTGATTTAACTTTTGTTTATTTATCAAACTTCGTGATAAAATGTTTCTCTGAACAATGATTATTGTAACTGGGATTAGTTGAGCCAGTTGCTGTTTCTCCGCAGATGAAAAGTTAATGGTTAATCTGAAAACATTTAGAGCTAGCTCATGAATATTAATATGGTTTGTTTGTTTGCCAGCACACTAATTATTGAAGTTATTTGGCTATTTATTAAACTTCAATTGATTTTGTTATTACTTCCTTGATTAAATTTGATCACGATTCATTTACTAATGTCTTAATTCCAACCTGCACCACTCTGATGGACTCCTTTAATTGTAAAATGAAATCATGCACTTCCTGTTCTTTCACTGCTTCCTATAGGGTGCCATAAGCAAAGATCTGTTGATAAACCTTTTTTTTTGCATGATAGGACTAACCACTTATTTTGTAATTAAATTAGTTGATCTATCACTCGTTTTTTCTGCCCAGTTAATTTTTGCAAATGCCTTATCTCACTATCCAGCATCCTCATCTTTGGCATTGTATTATCCATTTCTGTTCTTACATTACATTGGTCAGTTATTAATCTGCATTCCTTCTGATTTTTCACAACTGGTAATTTGTCACATTTAATTTCCAGAACCAAATGAACCAAAATTATTTTTATGTTTGACGAAAACCATCAGCTTCAAATTCCTCAGCAAGACCAGGACCAAACAGATCTGGACTTGTGTTTCCTGCTGTTTATTTGCAATAGTGGAGAAAAGCAGGGTATATTATATTTGCTTGAAGTTTAATTAGTTTTTCTGTTCAATGAGTCTCAATGTCCAGTTCGGTTCAAGAGAGTTAAAAGTTGCATAGGCTGAAATAATCTTCAGCTGATAAGAAATAGGGTGATAAATGAATAAATAGGGTATATATAAAGAGTGTAGGCCATTCAGCCCTTCAAGCCTGCTCTGCCATTCGTTATAATCAGTTGATCATCAACTCAGTCCTCTGTTCCCACTTTCTCCCCATACTCTTTGATCCCTTTAGCCTGAAGAACTATATATAACTCCTTCCTAAAAACATTCAAGTTTTGGCCTCCACACACTACTTTCTGTGTGGAAGTGAATTCTAGATGCTCACCACTCTCTGAGAAATTTCTCATCTCAGTCTTAAATGACCTGTACCCTTAAATTGTGTCTCTTGGTTCCGGATTCCCCAGTTAATAAGAACACCCTTCCTGTGTTTTGCCTGTCTCGTCCTGTTAGAGTTGTTTAGGTTTCTATGAGATGCACACTCATTCTCCTAAACTCTAGTGAATATTGTTCTGCCGGACGCAATCCCTTTTTATATGTCAGTCTTGCCAACACAGGACTCAGTCTGGTAAACTGTGATTTCATTTGCTCTGTAACCATCTTCCAGATAAGGACAGCAAAAGTACACGGAGCACTCTAGGTGTAAGTCCTGTACAGTTGTAGCAAGACATTCCTGCTCCTGTATTCAAGTTTGTTATTCCAGACTGGAAGAAGCACCTGCCTAAGACAGACAACAGATGTGAATTATCAGCTAAGGGGAATTGTGTTACAAATTCTGTTGCAAGAACTGGACTGGCAAATCAGAGAATGACAAATGTGAAATCAATAATTTAGACATACATTATTTCTACGCGGCAGAGTTGGGAAGCAGGGAAAGTGACTACAGAATTGATACTCAGAACTCATTGCTTGTTAGGATCCTGGAGCTGGAGAGCTAGAATGTGTTTGATGCTCTTCTGTGTCACAGCCTGTCTATAAACTATCTTTTGGTCATAGAATGTGGGTTCCACTGGCCAGGCTCGCGTTTAGATTAGATTACTTACAGTGTGGAAACAGGCCCTTCGGCCCAACAAGTCCACACCGACCTGCCGAAGCACACCCACACCCATTCCCCTACATTTACCCCTGCACCTATCACTATGGGCAATTTAGCATGGCCAATTCACCTAACCTGCACATTTTTTGGACCGTGGGAGGAAACCGGAGTACCCAGAGGAAACCCACACAGACACGAGGAAAATGTGCAAACTCCACACAGAGAGTCACCTGAGGCAGGAATTGAACCCGGGTCTCTGGCGCTGTGAGGCAGCAGTGCTAACCACTGTGCCACCGTGCCGCCCATGGTTTATCACTCATTCATCATCAGCCTGGAGAAGGTGGTGGTGAGCTGCCTTCTTGAACCGCTGCAGTACATCCACAGGTTCACCCACAGTGCTGCTTGGAGTTAGCTTAATGATTGTCTTTTATGTTTAATACCTACCACATTATTGATTTTGATCCTGACTATTTTGAAGATCATTTTTAAACACATAAATGAGAAGAACGTCTCAATTGTAAAAACTTGCCCAACTCTTCAGAAACTGCCACGTAACCTTATGAAGACATTTAGAATAAGGTTTAGAATTGGATTTACTGTCATGTGTATTCAGGTCCAGCAATACAGGAGTACTGTGAAAGTGCACAAAGTCACCATTCTCTGGCACTGTCTGAGATGCAAAACCAGAATTTTAAAAAGAAACATACCCAAAGCAGAAATAAAAGAAATACAGGTAGTTCTGTTATTACTCAGTAATTACATTCTTGTGCAAGCCCACACTATGCAAACATTGCACAATACAAATATGCTCAAAGTGTTGCTGAGGTAATTGAGTTTCAGCCAATGCATACTTTAAAAGTGTGTTTTATAAAAAGCATTCCATATTCACCCAATCGCATTATGGACAACTCGTGTTAATGAACGATGCATTGTAGCAGGACTGCCTGGAGACTCAAAGAAAGGAAAATGTCCAGGTGTTAACGTCTTATCTTGTGCCCAGGTCTAGCCATGGTCCAGAGTTTCGATAAACCTGCAGTTCCTGCTGCTTCTGCTGTGCTCCTCAATCACCGAAGGAGACATGCTCATTGCCACCAACACCACTTCCAAACCTTTAAGGAAAAGGAGAGGAAACAAAGAGCAAAAGTAAAAAGAGAAAAGAAGAGAGCACACAGAAGCAGTTGAGCCTCAGGTTCAGAGCCCAAATGCAGCATTGCGACTTCGCTGCCATGGTTATACCATGTCTTTAACATAGTGAAGCCAAAATGCTTCATGGGAAAGTAGAGACTAACTAGTGATGCCAAAAGCTTTAGAAATAAGTATTTATTCTTTCAAAGGATATTGGTGTCACTGCAAAATCAATAGTTGTGACTGTTACTACTCCCTAAATGTCCTTGAACTGAGCATTTCCAAGGGCAGCTAAGAGTGAATCACATTGCTGTGGGTCTGATTCACATGTAGGCCAGATCAGATCAGGGTGGCAGATTTCCTTCTCTTAAGGACTTCAGAGAACCCAATTGGTTTTTACAAAAATGACTGATAATTTTATGGTCACCAATTTTGAGACTAGCTTTCAATTGCACATTTTTCAATAATTGAATTTAAATTGCACCATCAGCAATATGTTTTGCACTTTACACTCTCCCATTTCCCTAAAGCAATAACGTAAATGCCCAGATTACTCATCGAGGGATATTGTCACCATAGCACCATCTCCCCATTCAATTGTAAATCATCAAATATCTTTCACAAACCTCACAAATCCCTCAAACATTCCCTTCTGGTTCAAACATTTAACCACATCCATAAACTATTACAAACTTCAATAATCCCTCAGAACTTTCTCAAATCTGAACAAATCTTCCTAATATTACACAAAACTTTCATACACCTTTGCAAACATTCACAAGGCTTCATAATCCTTCACAAATCTTCAACAAACTGTCATGAATATTCAAAAGCCTGTGCAATCTTTCACATCCTTTAAATAGCTACATTTATCTTTACATGCTTTCCCATTGCTTCACTATCTTCATAAACCTTGAACCTTTATAAATCTTCACAAAAGCATTCAAATTCATTGTAAGCCAGACAGACATTCACACAGTTTTGCAAATCATAAATAATCCTCCACAACAAAACTTCAACACTCTTCCTGCAGACATTCGTGAACCCTGACAAAGTTTCAAACACCTTCAAACACTTCGATACACATTCAGAAACACTCCTGTTTAAAACACTGAACATATTCACACTCCTGCAGAAATCCTTCATGCAACATCTAAACTATTGCACACATTTACAACCCTCTCACACATAAAGCACGTACAACTTCACAAACTTTAACAAACCTTCAACAAAAAGCACACAGTTGCAAACATTCACATAGCTGCCTAATCTTGCACAGGTTTTCATAAACCATCAAAAACCTGATTTGATTTGAGAGTAACTAGTCTTGATCCAAAAGGCACCTTTACTGACTATATCATAAGACCATAAGACATAGGAGCAGACATTAGGCCATTCAGTCCATCGAGTCTGCTCTGCCATTCAATAATCAGGAGGTGGAGAAGTTGATACGCTGGGTAGAACCCTTCTGCAGGACTGGGGATGGGTGTACAGGGAGCTGAGGATAAAGGAGGTGGCGGGGGCAGAGTGGTGAAGAGGGCATAGGTGGAGACAGGTAAAGGGTACAATCTGGTTGGTCAATGGGAGGAATGAATCCGGTTGGTGGCAGTGAGCAATGGAAGGGAGAGGGAGGGGCTGGGAAAGGAGGCTATTTGAAATTGGAGAACTCAATGTTGAGTCCTCCGGGCTGTAGGCTGCCCAGGCGGAAGAGAAGATATCATTCCTCCAGTTTGTAGTGTGTTCATTGTGACAGTAGTCCTTCCAGGTGAAATAGAGGTTCACCTGCCTCTTCTCCAACCTAGTTAACTGCATCAGGTGCTCCAGATGTGGTCTTCTCTAGGGAACATTTCGCCGAGTATCTCAGCTGGGCACACAGGGGCCGACCAGACCTCCCAGTCACTGCCCATTTTAATTCCCCTTCCCACTCCCTTTACAACATGACCATCCTTGGCCTCCTCCATTGCCACAACAAATCAAACCACAAATTGGAGGAACACCACCTCATCTTTAGCCTGGGCAACCTACAGCCCGGAGGACTCAATATTGAGTTCTCCAATTTCAAACAACCTCCTTTCACAGAACCCGCCCTCTTTCATTCCTCTCAGTCACCAACCAGACTCAACTCTCCCATTGGCCAACCAATTCAGTACCCTCTACCTGCCTTCGCATATCCCCACTTCACCACCTTGCCCCCACCATGCCCTTTCTCAGCAGCTCACCCACACCCACCCCTGAAGAAGGGTTACATCCAAAACGTTGACTTCTCCACCTCCCGATGCTGCCTGGCTTGCTGTATTCTTCCAGCCTCCTGCTTGTCTACCATGGGTTTCAGCATCTGCAGTTTTATTGTCTCTAACCACCATTCAATCAAACTAGGGTCTCTACCATTGGGCTCATATCACATTCCAAAGAGCACCCCAACCAGTCCTGCCGTCTACCACTGACCCTGCATTTCTTGTAGCTAATCTATCAACCCTGCACACTATGGGGCAATTTAACATGGCCAATCCACCTAACGTGCATCTGTTTGGACTGTGGGAGGGAACTGGAGCAAACCCACTCAGACATGGAGAGAATGTGCAAACTCCATGCGCAAGGGTGGATTTGAACATGGGTCCCTTACTTCTGTGGGGCAGCAGTGCTAACCACTGAGCCAACATGCTACCCTAAATAGGTTAAATAAGAATCAGAGGAAAACTCTCCACTGATTGGAGTCATACCTTGCACAAAGATTTTGAATGTCCCAAGACATCTCTGCAAAAGTTTGTCAAGGAAGTAGAATCATAGAATCTTGCAATACAGAATGAGGCCATTCAATCCATGGGAGGTCATGTTGCAGCTGTACATGCTATTAGCGAGGCCACTTTTGGAAATCTGTACTGAGTTCAATTCTGATCTCCCCGCTATTGTAAAAATGCTGTGAAACTTGAAAGGGTTCAGAAAAGATTTCCAAGAATGTTGCAAGGGTTGGAAGATTTGAGCTCTAGGGAGACACTGAATAGGCTGGGGCTATTTTAGGATGTGCTAATGACATAACGATATTATCGCTGGACTATTAATGTAGAGACCCAGGCAATATTCTGGGGATCCTGGTTCAAATCCTGCCATGGTAGAATTTGAATTCAAGAAAAGATCTTTCAGAGGCAGCTCAGTGTTAGCGCTGCTGCCTTCCAGCGCCAGGGACTTAGGATTGATTCCATCCTCGGGCGACTGTCTGTGTGGAGCATGCACATTCTCCCTGTGTCTGCGTGGATTTCTTCCGGGTGCTCCAATTTCCTCTCACAATCCAAAGATGTGCATGTTAGGGTGGATTAGTTATGATAAATTGACCATAGTGCCCAGGGATGTGCAGGCTAGGTGGGTTAGCCACGGGAAATACAGGGATGGGGTAATAAGGCAGGTCTTGTGACGATGCTGCTCCTTTAATAAGGTTATGTTGTCCTTGGCTTTTTTTCAGAGAAGTCGTAAAAGACACTGACTCTGAAAAGTCTGGCGTTGGATGGGTTTTTTGGGCTAGTTTGATTATAGCTAATAGATGCTGCCTCAGGAAAAAGGCTTTCAAATTTGTTAAAAAGAAAACCCTTGTACAATGTAAGCAGAGTGGCCAGTTGTCCCAGTTCAGGTCTTCTCTGGTTTGGTTTGTTTAAGCACAGCAGTGATGAAAAGCTGCTGGACCCAAAGAAGCAGGTCCAAGTTGATCCTCCTCTCTCTCTGGCTTTTCTCCTATAAAACCCTGTGTTAGATTTCACTTTTTTGTGAAAATGGGGGTTGAGGGGGATTGTTGCAATTATTGGGAACAGCATCATTAAGTTGGGATGATCTATTGGATTTTCAAATGTGTTAAGTTATTTGGTATTCTATTCTCTTTTGCTTGTATTTCATTCGGCAATCTTGTAAATATTGTTTAAAACTATGTGGTTGTGACTAACTGCATCACTCCTGGAATATCCACATTATACCTTCTTAAAACAACTAGCAACATTAGGGTCTGGGCTACTTTCTTCAAATGTTTTGAGGGGTCTGGCCTGATCCATAACAGTCTGAATGGGATGATCTTTACTGGTTTGATTGGCCTTGATAGACTGAATGGTCTGTTTCCATACTGTAGAAATTCTATGATGATATACAGCATTTTGGGTTCCATAAATAGAACACAAAAACAAGGCAGTTCTAGTAAATGTATTTCCATTTTCTCTGGAGTGTCAGAGGCTGTAGGGTGACCTTCTAGAAAATGTAAGGGTAGCCTTCATAAAATAATGAAGGGCATGGATAGGGTGAATAGACAAGGTCTTTTCCCTGTTGTGGTTGTGTCCAGAACTAGAAGGCACAGGTTTAGGGTGAGAGGGAAAAGATGTAAAAGGAATCTAAGGGGCAATTTTTTCACACCAAGCTGCCAGAGGAGATGTTGGAGGCTGGTACAATTATAACATTTAAAAGGCATTTGGATGAGTTTATGAATAGGAAGGATTTAGAGGGATATGGGCCAAATGCTGGCAGATGGTATGAGATTAATTTAGGATATCTGATCGGCATAGACCAATTGGATCAAAGGGTCTGTTTCATTTCTGTACATCTCTATGACTCTATGACTCTGTCTTTACCAGCTCCCAAAATTCCACACCTGTTGGCTTATGTCTGCCATTGGGAAGGTGTAAGAACCAACATTAAAGAGATTGTAGCTGAGGAATTAGAAAGAATCAAGGTAATTAAAAAATGTTAGCATGGTTTCACCAAAGGAAAATCATGTTTAATCAGTGTGTTGGAACTCTTTAGAGGGATAACAAGCATTTTGGATAAAGGGGAGCCTATAGACATACTGTACTTGTATCTCCAGAAAATGTAACATATTAGCATGAATAGAAGTTTGGCTGCTGAAAGAACCACACAAAATACATACTAAATCAGAGCAGAAGCAGAGCTTTTAGGCCCTCAAACTTGCTTGCGTATTCAATGGATCATGGTTGATGCTTGCATTTCCATTTCCACATGTCTAGCCCCAATAATTCTTGATTTGCTGTCTAATAAGATTCTACCCAACTCTGACTTCAACTGTCTCTCCTCCTCTGCTTTCTGAGGCAGAGAGTTCCAATGTTGCCCAATCTCTGACATAAAAAATCTCACATCTCTAGCCTGAAAAGGCAACTCCTAATTTTAAAGCAAACACCTCTAGTTCTGGACTGGCCCACGAGAAGAAACATCCTTTCGATGTCCATCTTGAGGACTTATAGGTGAAAGATAAAGTTGCCATTGCCCTCTCAAACCATAGGGCTGGTCTCTCATCAGAGAGAGACAACTGCTGGTGGTTTAACCTAAGCATCACCACACTTCAGGCAAGAGGAGACGTTAAATAGAAGAGTCCTTTATGATAACATCAGCTGTTGCAGGAATTGAACCCACACAATTGGTATCACCCGATAACACAAACTGGCTGTCCAGCTAACTGACCCCTAAACTATGCATAAATGAATCTTTGACTGATTGTCAGGCTGTGACAAATAAGGCCCCAGGGTCTGTGCTGAGCCTCAAGTTTTTACAATTTATATCATTTAGATGTATGTTTGTTAAATTGAAGATGACAAGATAGGTTGGAATTCAAATTGACATAGTTAGGTTGAGTAAATGGGTGAAAATCAGTCATTGAGAGTGAGTCATAGCATTTTTACAGCATACAATATCGTGTCTGCACTGGCCATCAAACATTCAGACATTCTCATCCCTATCTCCAGCATTTGGCCCTGGGTGCTGTTGTTCAAGTCTTCAGCTAAATACTCTTTAATATGTTGAGGGTACCCACCTCTTCCACACTTTCCAGATACCCACAATACTCTGGGTGAAAAACAAATTCCTCAAAGCCCCTTGAAAGGTTGTGAAGGCATGGGTAAGATTTTTGGCAGCAGCTGAGCCGAGCCAAGTTCAGATTAAGATTTTTATCAAAGTGAGAAATAGGCAGTTTAAGTGACTGCTTGGAAGTTCAACTCTGAGCCAAAAATGACTGGTGAGCACTCTGGCAATTAGTCTCAAACAGTTGCCAGGGGAACAAATGGAGTCAGTGGTTAGGGAGCAGTGTTTGGAAGAAACTCCTGCTGATTCATTACAGGATATCAAAAACACAGTGTGATAACTGGGCAGGCGAGGTGCTGCTGAGGTGTCACTCCACCTCTGTAAGAATATAAGAAACAGGAGAATGAATAGACCATTGAGCCAATCAAATCTATGCTTAAAGCAGGAATTGTATAACAAATTAAAATGACAGAAGGCAGGAAGCTGAGTCACTGAGATGGTCCCTCTTGAATGACCAAATGGAAAAAAGTGGGCAGATGTTTTTGTTCATGGCATCATACTGGAAGTGTTAGAAATGACAAAATGTGGAGGTGAGGACAAGGAGCACCCAATCAGAGGCGTGGGCATTGAGGGGGCAAAGGAGTGAGGCAGGGCTCCTGTAAGCAGGACAATTCTCTCTTTCAGAAAGAGGAGAGCTTGGACAATTGTAAAATTAAAGACATGACAGGGATGGAGAAGCTAGGAGTATGGAATGGAGTTTTTATCAAACTGAGGAGTGAATACGCACAGTCAGGAGAGCTGTAGGAATGAAGGAGTGCCATCAGGAAAGCTGAGGGAGTAAGGGAGTGTGGAGCTGTGGGAGTGTGAGAGTGAGAGGGTGTGGGTATGTGGGGATATGGGGCTTTGCAAGTGTGAGAATGTGGGGCAGTGGGCATGTGGGAGTGCTGGTCTGGGGGAAAGTGTGGCTGTGGGAGAGTGGGGCTGTGGGAGAGTGGAAGGGTGTGGGAGAGAGGAGCTGTGGAAGTGTGGGACTGTGGGAAAGTGGGGCTGTGGGAGAGTGGGGGTGTGTGGGAGAGTGGAGCTGTGGGAGAGTGGGGCTGTGGGAGTCTGGGGCTTTGGGAGTGTGGGGCTGTAGGACAGTGGGACTGTGGGAGAGTTGGGCTGTGGGAGAGTGGGGCTCTAGGAGAGTGGGGCTGTGGGAGTGTGGAGCCATGGGTGAGTGGGGCTGTGGGAGTGTTGGAGTGGGAGCTCTGAGAGAGCAGAGCTGTGGGAGTGGGGGGCTGTGGGAGACTAGGGCTGTGGGAGAGTGGGGCTATGGGAGAGTGGGGCTGTGAGAGTGCGGAGCTGTGGGAGTGGAGCTGTGGGAGTGTTGGAGTGGGAGCCCTGGGAGAGCAGAACTGCGGGAGAGTGGGGCTGTTGGAGTGCGAGGCTGTGGGATTGCAGAGCTGTGGGAGAGTGGGACTGTGCGAGAGTGGGGCTGTGGGAGAGTGGGGCTGTGGGAGTGCAGGGCTGAGGGACTGCCAGGCTGTGAAGTGCGGGAGTGCGGGAATGTGGGAGTGTGGGGCTTTGGGAGTTTGGGAGTGTGGAGCAGTGGGTGTGTTGGAGTTTGGGGGTGTGGAGCTGTAAGAATGTTGGAATGCCAGCTGTGGGAGTGTGGGGCTGTGCGAGTGTGGGAGTGTGGTGGTGTGGGGATGTGGGTCTTTGGGAATGAGGGGTTTTTGGACTATGGGGTTGTGGGAGTGAGGGAGTGTGGGGCTCTGAGAGTGTGAGGCTGTGGGAGTGTGGGACTGTGGGAGTGTGGGTTTGTGGGAGTTTGTGAGGGTGCAGCTGTGGGATTTTGATGCTGTGTGAGTGTGGGAGAGATTAGCTGTTGGACTGTGAAGTTGTGACAATGTAAGAGTGTGGGGCTATGCAAGTGTGAGAATGTGGGGCACTGGGAGTGTGGGAGTATGTAGCTGTGGGAGAATGGAGTGTGGGAGTGCAAGAATTTGGGCAGTGGGATTGTTGGAGTGAGGGAGTGTGGAGCTTTAGAAACATGGAGCTGTGGGAGTATGGGTCCTTGGGAGTGTGGGTCTGTGGGAGTGTGGGGCAGTGGGAACAAAGAACAAAGAAAATTTGCAGCCCAGGAACAGACCCTTCAGCCTTCCAAGCCTGTCCCAATCCAAATCCACTGTCTAAACCTATCGCCCAATTCTGAAGGATCTGGGTTCCTGAGGGAGTGTTGGAGTGTAGGAATGAAGGACTGTTGGAGTGTGGGAGTGTGGGGCTGTGGGATTGTTGGGCTGTGGGACTGTGGGTCTATAGCAGTATGGGAGTGTGGAGCAGAGGGATTGTGAGAGTGTGAAATTGTGGGAATGAAGAACAAAGAAAATTTCAGCCCAGGAACAGACCCTTCAACCCTCCAAACGTGTGCCAAACCAAATTCACTGTCTAAACGTATTGCACAATTTTGAAGGCTCTGGGAACCTATGAGAGTGTTAGCGTGTGGGACTGTGGGAGTGTTGGAGCTTGGGAGTGTTGGAGTGTTGGAGTGTGGGAGTGTGGGAGTGTGGGAGTGTGGGAGTGTTGGAGTTTGGGAGAGTTGGAGTGTGGGAGAGTGGGAGTGTGGGACTGTTGGAGTTTGGGAGTGTTGGAGTGTGGGAGTGTGGGAGTGTGGGAGTGTTGGAGTGTTGGAGTTTGGGAGTGTGGGAGTGTGGGAGTGTTGGAGTGTGGGAGTGTGGGAGTGTGGGAGTGTTGGAGTTTGGGAGAGTTGGAGTGTGGGAGAGTGGGAGTGTGGGAGTGTGGGAGTGTGGGACTGTTGGAGTTTGGGAGTGTTGGAGTGTGGGAGTGTTGGAGTTTGGGAGAGTTGGAGTGTGGGAGAGTGGGAGTGTGGGAGTGTGGGACTGTTGGAGCTTGGGAGTGTTGGAGTGTTGGAGTTTGGGAGTGTGGGAGTGTGGGAGTGTGGGAGTGTGGGAGTGTGGGAGAGTGGGAGTGTGGGAGTGTGGGAGTTTGGGAGTGTTGGAGTGTTGGAGTGTTGGAGTGTGGGAGTGTGGGAGTGTTGGAGTGTTGGAGTGTGGGAGTGTGGGAGAGTGGGAGTGTGGGAGTTTGGGAGTGTTGGAGTGTTGGAGTGTGGGAGTGTGGGAATGTGGGAGTGTGGGAGTGTTGGAGTGTGGGAGTGTTGGAGTTTGGGAGTGTTGGAGTGTTGGAGTGTGGGAGAGTTGGAGTGTGGGAGTGTTGGAGTGTTGGAGTGTTGGAGTGTGGGAGTGTTGGAGTGTTGGAGTGTTGGAGTGTGGGAGTGTTGGAGTGTTGGAGTGTTGGAGTGTTGGAGTGTTGGAGTGTGGGAGTGTTGGAGTTTGGGAGTGTTGGAGTGTGGGAGTGTGGGAGTGTGGGAATGTTGGAGTGTGGGAGTGTTGGAGTGTGGGAGTCTGGGGTCATGGGCTGTGGAGCCGTGGGGCTGTGGGAGCGTGGGGCAGTGTGCCAGTGTGAGACTGTGGGAATGTGGGTCCATGGAGCTGTGGGAGTGTGGATCTGTGTTAGTGTGGATCTGTGAGAGTGTGGGAGTGTGGGGATGTGGGAGTGTGGGGTTGTGGGAGTGTTGGGATGTGGGATTGTTGGGATGTGGGAGTGTGGATCTGTGGGAGTTTGGAAATGTGGGAGTGCCGGACTGAGGTAGTGTGGAGTTGTGGGTGTGTGAGTATTTGGGAGTGTGGATTTGTTGGAGCTGTGGAGCTGTGGAGCTGTGGGCATGTGGGAGTGTGGGAGTGAGGGGCTTCGACAGTGTGGGAGTATGGGACAGTGGGATTTGGAAGCTGTGCAAGTGTGGGAGTGAGTAGCTGGAGGAGTGTGGAGTTGTGTGAGTGCAGAAGTGTGGGGCTTTGCGAGTGAATGTGGGTCAGTGGACATGTGGGATTGTGTAGATGTGGGAGAGATGAAGTGAGGGAGTGTAAGAATGTGGAGCAGTGGGAGTGTTGGAATGTGGGAGTGTGGAGCATCTTGCTGTGAGAGTGTGGGGGTGTGGAAGTTTGTGAGGGTGAAGCTGTGGGATTTTGGAGCTGTGGGAGTGTGGGAGTGAGTAGCTGTAGGAGTGTGGAGTTGTGAGAGTGTAAGAATGTGGCATGTGGGATTGCATAGCTGTGGAAGAGATGGAATGTGGAAGATTAGATTACTTACAGTGTGGAAACAGGCCCTTCAGCCCAACAAATCCACACTGACCTTGCAAAGACAACCCACCCAGACCCATTCCCTTACTCCTTCACCTAACACAATGGGCAATTTAGCATAGCCAAATCACCTAACCTGCACATCTTTGGACTGTAGGAGGAAACCGGAGCACCCAGAGGAAACCCACACAGACACGGGGAGAATGTGCAAACTCGGCACAGACAATTGCCCAAGGCAGGAATTGAACCCAGGTCCCTGGCACTGTGAGGCAACAGTGCTAACCACTGTGCCACCGTGCCACCACATAGTGGAAGAATATGGGGCAATGGGAGTGTGGAAGTGTGGGAGTCTGAGGGTGTGGGACTGTGGGAGTGAGGGGCTGTGGAATTGTGGGGCAGTAGGAGTGTGCGAGTGTGGGAGTGTGGGGCAGTGGGAGTGTGGGAGTGTGGGAGTGTAGGAGTGTAGGAGTGTAGGAGAGTGGGAGAGTGGGAGAGTGGGAGAGTGGGAGTGTAGGAGTGTAGGAGAGTGGGAGTGTGGGAGTGTGGGAATGTGGGAATGTGGGAATGTGGGAGTGCTGTACTGTGGAAGTGTGGGGATGAGAGAGTTTGGAGAAGTGAAGGTTTGTGGGTGTAGCCATGTGGGAGTGTTGGACTGAAGTCGTGTGGAGCTGGGAATGCGTGATTGTTTGGGAGTGTGGAGTTGTGGGAGTTTGGGACGGTGAGAGTGAGTAGCTGGAGGATGTGGGACAATGGGCATCTGGGATTGTGTAGCTGTGGGAGAGATGAGGTGTGGGAGTGTGAGAATATGGGCAGTGGAAATGTTGGCATGAGGGAGTGTGGAGCTGTGGGAATGTGGGGCTGTGGGAGTGTATGAGTGTGAGAGTGTGGGAGTGTGGAGCTGTTGGAGTGCGGAGCTGTGGGAGTGTGGGGCTGTGGACGTGTGGGAGTGAGGAGCTATGGGATTGTGGGGTTGTGGGAGTGTGAAGTGTGGGGATGAGAGAGTTTGGAGATGTGAAGTTTGGGAGTGTGGCAATGTGGGAGTGTCAGACTGAGGGAGTGAGGAGCTGTGGATGTGTGAGTGTTTGGAAGTGTGGAGTTGTGGGAGTTTGAGAGGGTGGAGCTGTGGGAGTGTGGGAGCATAGGAGGGGGGAAGGGTGGGGCTGTGGGAGTATAGGGCTTTGGGAGTGTGGGAGTACCGTGGGGCTGTGGGAGTGTGGGAGGGTGGGGCTGTGGGAGTGTGGGAGTACCGTGATGCTGTGGGGATGTGGGAGTATAGGGCTGTGGGAGTGTGGGGCTGTGGGAGTGTGGGAGTACCGTGGGGCTGTGGGGATGTGGGAGTATAGGGCTGTGGGAGTGTGGGAGTATAGGGCTGTGGGAGTGTGGGAGTACCGTGCTGTGCAAGTGTGGGGCTGTGGAAGTTTGTGAGTGTGTGACTGTGGGATATTGGGGCTCTGGGAGTGTGGGAGTGAGTGGCTGTAGGAATGTTTAGTTGTGAAAATGCGCGAGTGTGGTGCTTTGCAAGTAGGAGAATATAGGGCAGTGGGTGTGTGGAATTGTGTAGGTTTGGGAGAGATGGAATGTGGCAGTGTGAGAATGTAGGGTTGTGGGAGTATGGGGCTGTGGGAGTACGGAGCTGTGGGAGTATGGGGCTGTGGGAGTGAGGGACTGCAGGAGTGAGGGGCTGCAGGAGCGTTTGAGTGAGGGTGTGTGGAGCTGTGAGAGTGTTGGAGTGGGAGCTCTGGGACTGTGTTGCTGTGTAAGTGTGGATCTGTGTGAATGTGTGTCGGTGGGGTCATGTGTGGCTGTGGGAGAGTGGGGCAGTGGGAGTGTGGGACTAAGAGAGTTTGGAAATATGAAGGTTGGGAGTGTGGAAATGTGGGAGTGTCGGACTGAGGGAGTGAGGAGCTGTGGATGTAAAAGTGTTTGGGAGTGTGGAGTTGTGGAAGTGTGGGAGTGAGGGCATGCGATAGTGTGGGAGTGTGGGAGTGTGGGACAGTGAGAGTTTGGAGCTGTGGAAGTCTAGGAGTGAGTAGCTGGATGAGTGTGAAATTGTGTGAGTGTGAGAGTGTGGGACTGTGGGGATGTGGGGGTGTGGGAGTCTGAGGATTTGGGCCTGTGGGAGTGTGGGACTATGGGAGTGTGGGACTGTGGGAGTGTGGGACTGTGGGAGTGTGGGACTGTGAGATAGTGTGGCTGTGGGAAAGTGGGGCTGTGGGAGAATGGGGCTGTGGGATTGTGGTAGTGAGGGTCTGCGGAGCTGTGGGAGCGTGGGACTGTCGGGATGCAGGTCTGTGGGAGTGTGGGGATGTACAAGTGTAGGATTGAGGGAATATTGAGCTGTGAGAGTGTGGGAGTGAGGGAGTGTGGGGCTGTGGGATTGTTGAGCTGTGGGAGTGTGGGAGTTTGGGAGTGCGGGAGTTTGGGAGTGCAGGAGTTTGGGAGTGTGGGCCTGTGGGAGTGTGGGGCTATGGGAGTGTGGGCCTGTGGGAGTGTGGGCCTGTGGGAGTGTGGGCCTGTGGAAGTCTGGGGCTGTGGAAGTCTGGGGCTGTGGGAGTCTGGGGCTGTGGGAGTCTGGGGCTGTAGGAGTTTGGGGCTGTGGGATTGTGCGGCTGTGGGAGTGTTGGGGTGTGAAGCTGTGGGAGTCTGGCAGTGTGAGAGTGTGGAGCTGTGGAGCTTTTGATGTGTGAGTCTCTATGGGGGACTCAGAGGGACTATGGGAGTGTGGGGCTGTGGGAGTGAGGGGATGTGGGAGTGTGCAGTTGTGGGATTGTGGGGCAGTGGGAATGTTGAGGTGTGAAGCTGTGGGAGTCTGGCAGTATAGGGGTGTGGGATTGTGTAGCTGTGGGAGAGATGGAGTGTGGGAGTGGAAGAATGTGGGGCAGTGGGAGTGTGGAGGTGTGGGAGTCTGAGGGTGTGGGGCTGTAGGAGTGTGGGATTGTGTAGCTGCAGGAGAGATGGAATGTGGGAGTGTAAAAATGTGGGGCAGTGCAAGTGTTGGAGTGAGGGAGTGTAGAGCTGTGGGAATGTGGAGCTGTGGGGCTGTGGGAGTGTGAGAACATTGAGTTGTGGGAGTGTGGGTCTGTTTGAGTGTGGGGCTGTGGGATTGTGAGGATTTGGGAGTGTGGAGCTGTGAGAGTGTGGAGTTGTGGGAGTGTGGGGTGTGTGAGGCTGTGAAGAGACCACGTCAATTAGAAAAAATAGATGAGAGAGTCAGAGTGTGTAGTAACTCTGAAGAACTAAATTGCATTTATTTCAATGCAAGAGGTTTTACAGGCAAGGCTGATGAACTCAGGGCATGTTTAAGAACATGGGATTGGGATGTCTTAGCTATTACGGAAACATGGCTGAAAGATGGACAAGATTGGCAGCTCAATGTTGTGGATTTTAGATGCTATAGGAAGGATAGAAAAGGAGACAAGAAAGCAGGGAATGTGATGTTTTTGATTAAGGAATACATTACTACTGTAGCTAGGGAAGATAGTTCTGAAAAATCATCCAGTGAAAATATGTGGGTAGAAATTACAAAGAAAGGAAAGATCACTTTGATGAGATTGCACTCTAGGCCTTCCAATAGTAAAAGGGCAATTGAGAAACACGTACGCAGGGATATCTCAGATATATGTAGGCATAATAAGGTTGTATAATAGGGGTTTTAATTTTCCAAACATTGATTGGGAAGTGACATTGCAGTTATACAGGACACTGGTGAGGTCGCACTTAGAGTATTTTGTTCAGTTTTTGTCAACTTGCTATAGGAAGTTAAACAGGAAAGTGTGCAAAAGAAATTTGCAAGGACGTTGTTTGGACTCAATGGTCTGAGTAATAAGGAGAGGTTAGACAAGCTAGGATTATTTTCTTTAAAATGTAGGAGACTGAGGTGGGGGGGACTTGTAGGAGTGTGAAAGGTTATAAGGGGCACGGATAGGGTGAATGCATTCAGTCTTTTTTCCAGGGTTGGGGAATTGAGGATGAGAGGGCATCAGTTTAAGGTTAGAGGGAAGGAATAAAAGTGAACCTAAGGAACAACCTTATTTACACAGAGGGTGATACAAATCTGGAATGAGCTGCCAGCGAAAGTGGTTGAGGCTGTTATATTAATAACATTTAAAAGGCATTTGGACAAATTCATGACTAGGAAAGGATTAGAAGTGTAGGGCCAAGTGCAGGGAAATGGGGTTAGCGTAGATGAACATTTTGGCACGTATGGGCCGGTTTGGACCAAAAGGTCTGTCTCCGTGCTGTAGGACTCTTATGACTAGGGCCACCATACTGTTTGGATGGTGAAGAATTTGTCAAATATGTTCAAAAAAATGTTCTTTATCAATTTCTGGATGCTGTTCCTTGAGAAGGAGCAAAATTAGACTTTCTTTGGGCAATAAGGCAGGGTAGGTGACTGAAGTAAAAATTGGGTAACACTTTGGTCTAGTGATCATAATTCTACTAGTTCAAAATGGTTATGGAAAAGGAGAAGTCCTCCATAAAGGTGGAAAATTTTAATTGGTGTAAGGCAATTTTTAATGGTATGAGACAAGAACTTTCAAAAGTTGATTGGAATAGACTGTTCACAGGTAAAAGAACATCTGATAAGTGAGAAGCATTCAAGAATGTGATGATGAGAGTTCAGTGGCATTTGGTTTCTGGTAGAGGGAAGGGTAAGGCTTATAAGATTAAGAAATAATGGATGAATAAAGAAATTGAGGTTCTAGGCAAGAATAAAAGAAAATCTTACTTTAGATATAGAAACTTGGTTCAATTGATTCTCTTAATCGATATAAAGTGTATAGGAGCACAGTTGAGACCGAAATCAGGAAGGCAAAGAGGGGATATGAGAAAGCATTGCAGATAAGGTTAAGGATAATCCAAAGAGATTTTCCAAATACATTAAGAGCAAGAGAGTATCTAGAAAGAGGATAGGGCTTCTTTAAGATCAAGAAGGTTGCCTTTATGTTGAACCCCAGGAGATGGAAGAGACACAAAATGAATATTTCACATCATTGGAGAAAGAAATGGAGTTGAGAGAATGCAGAGAAATAAACTTTGAAGTTTTAAGAACAGTTCACATTACAGAAGAGGAAGTTCAGGAGGTCTTAGAGAATTTAAAGGTGGATAAATCTAAAATGTATCCCAGAACATTGTGGGAAGTAAGAGGGGAATTTACGAGATCAGTTGCAGAAATATTTGTAACACCTATAACTACGGGTGAGGTGTCTGATGACTGGAGGGTGGCTAATGTTATACGTTGCTTAAGAAAGGTTGTCAGGAGAAAGCAAGGAACTGTAGACCTGTGGGTATGTTGTTGGAGGTGATTTATGGACATTTACAGAAGCAAAAATTGACTACGAATAGTCAGCATGGTTTCATGTGAGCAAAATTGTGTCTCACAAACATGATTTAGTTTTTTGAGGAAGTTACTAATAAGCTTGATGATGGCAGAGGAGTAAATGATGTTTATTTGGATTTTAGTAAAGCCTTTGACAAGGTTCTGCATGGTTTACTAATTAGTAAAGTTAGGTCACATGGGATTTAGGGTGAGCTTGCCAATTGGATACTCAACAGCAGGAGACAGAGAGTAAATAGTGGAAGGTTGCTTTTCGAACCAGCAATGTTCCAGAAGGATCGGTTCTGTGTCCTTTTTTTGTTTGTCATTTATATAAATGATTTGGATGAAAATATAGAAGGTGTGGTTAGTAAATTTGCAGACAACACCAAAATTGGTGGCATTGTACACAATGAAGAAGGCTTTCTAAGATTACAAAGAGATATTGATCAAATGGATCAAAGAGCTGAAAAATGGCAGATGGAGTTCAATCTGGATAAATGCAAGGTATGGCATTTTGGTACAACAAACAATGGTAGGGCTTGTACAATTATATTGTAGGGCCTTGGGTAGCATTGTAGAACAGAGGGACCTAGGGGTGCAGGTACATAATTCTTTGAAGTTTGCGTCACGTGTAGACAGGGTGATTAAAAAGGTGTTTGGCACGCTTTCTTCATTGTATAGTCCTTTGAGTATAGAAGTTGAGAAGTCATGTTGAGATTATACAGGACATTTGTGAGGCCTCTTCTGGAAGCTTTACCCAGATGTTGCTGGGTATGCAAGGTCTGAGTTGTAAAGAAAGGCTGGATAGGCTGGAACATTTTTTCACTGGAGCATCTGATAAAAGTTTATAAAGTAATGAGAGGTATAGATAGAGCTTTTGATAGTTGTCTTTTCCTGAGGATAGGGGATTTCAAGACTAAGGCGCACACCTTTCAGGTGAGAGGAGAGAGAGATTTAAAGGTGAGAACAATGAGGCGAAGTTTTTTTTATAATGGTTAGAGTCATTAGGTTGCCTTTCATTTAAACTTGTGAAGATCGAATTCCCAAAATACACGTAGAATTTGGATCACATCTGAATACGCACCCTTAAATGTTAAACAAAATTGCATCAAAGGGCGAGTGGAATGTTTAAAGACAAACTGTTACCAAAACTGAAATTTAGAATTGCTCTAAGTAAATGAACATGGAGCTAGTCAGCAGAATGTGGTGTTTCATAGAGTGGTGTGACGTGAATGTACCTGTGATTTCTTGCATCGGGCAATCTGACTACCTGAGAGTGCAACTAAACATTAGGAAACCCTGAGGAGTGTCTGCACTTTTCTCCCTTTATTTAGTACTTAATTGAAGAAATATTAAAGGAACGGGAACGATATGGAAGGGACATGGGAAAAGGTCATTTTTTTTAACTCAGAGCACCAACCTGTTGCAGAGGAGCCATGGGATAAGCCTATACTGTTCCTGTGTGCTTTTCCACTATGGGAGTTGTAAAATAAAGGCCACAGGAGTATAGTTCCTAGAACACTCTAGCATGCTCCTTGATACCTGATGTCAGAGAATCATCCATCTATTTGTCTTTTAAACAAGCCTAACATCTGTTGGTTTAGATTTAAACTTCCATTTCTTAACACAAAGGAAGATGAATCAGCTAGATAAAAATTATCATTGCTTTTAATAATTCTGTACAATTCATATCATTGCCAGGATTTCTTTCTTTGCTATGGTGTGCATCCTGGGCTACCTAAACAGACTTTCTGGTTTGAGTAATTTGCAGGATTTGGATAGACTGACATTCTTTTAGGAGAAAGTGAGGACTGCAGATGCTGGAGATCAGAGTCAAAAAGGGTGATGCTGGAAAATCACAGCCTGTCAGGTAGCATCTGAGGAGCAGGAGAGTCCTGATGAAGAGCTTATGCTTGAAATATCAATTTTCCTGCTCCTCGGATGCTGCCTGACTGGCTGTATTTTTCCAGCATCACACTTTTTGACTATGACAATCTTTTGGAGAATTGAACATGTATCTGGATCTATGGAATTTAACCTCAATCCACATTAAGGGACCTGACAACAGCACAGAAATTGTACTAAAATCTTGTACTACAGAACTCCCGACTCAGGCGATTGACTGTGTGGAGTTTGCACGTTCTCCCCGTGTCTGCGTGGGTTTCCTCCGGGTGCTCCGGTTTCCTCCCACAGTCCAAAAATGTGCGGGTCAGGTGAATTGGCCATGCTAAATTGCCCGTAGTGTTAGGTAAGGGGTAATGTAGGGGTATGGGTGGGTTTCGCTTCGGCGGGTCGGTGTGGACTTGTTGGGCCGAAGGGCCTGTTTCCACACTGTAAGTCTAATCTAATCTAAACTCATTGCATCCCTAACCAAACTGTTTTAGTCCAGCTACAAAACTGGCATCTACCTGACAATATAAAACATTGCTCAGGTATATTTTGTGAACAAAATGCAAGACAGATCCAATCTAACCAATTACTGCCCCTTCAGTCTACTTTCAATCATCAGTAAAGTGATGGAAATGGTCTTCAACAGGACGATCAAGAAGCACTTGGTCAGCAATAAGCTGCTCACTGACACCCAGTTTGGGTTCTGCCAGGATCACACAGTTCCTTACCTCGTTACACCCTCTGTTCAAAAATGGCCAAAAGAGCTGAATTTCAGAGGTGAGGAGAGAGTGACAGCCTTTGACATCAAGGTCACATTTGACTTAATGTGGCACCAAGGAGTCCTATCAAAACTGGAGTCAGTGGAAATCAGAGAGAAAACTCTTTAGTAGTTGGACTGTTACCTGCACATAGGAAGATGCTTGTAGATGTTGAAGAACAGTCATCTCAGCTCCAGGGCATCTCTGCAGGATTCCTCAGGGAAGTTCTTAGCTAACCATTTTCAGCTGTTTCATCAATAATCATCCCTCCATCATGAGGTCAGAAGTGGGGATGTTCACTGAATATTCAGGACTGGCAGTTAAACATCCAACGATTTTCAACTTATCGAAAAGACAGGGAGGTGGGCAGAGGGGGTGGGGTTGCCTTGTTAGTTAAGAACAAAATTAAATCTATGGCACTGAACGACATAGCGTCAGATGATGTGGAGTCTGTGTGGGTGGAATTGAGGAACCACAAAGGCAAAAAAACCATAATGGGAGTTATGTACAAACCTCCTAACAGTGGTCAGGACCGGGGGCGCAATATGTACCAGGAAATAAAGAAGGCATGTCAGAAAGGCATGGTGATCATGGGAGACTTCAATGTGGTAGAGTTCAGTCTGTAGTTTGAAAGAGAGAAGGCAAAATCGGATGTAATGGTATTACAGTTAAATAAAGGTAGTTATGATGGCATGAGAGAGGAACTGACAAAAATAGACTGGAAGCAGAACCTAGCGGGGAAGACAGTACAGCAAAAATGGCAGGAGTTTGTGGGTATAATTGAGGACACTGTACAGAGGTTCATCCCCAACAAAAGAAAGATTATCTGGGGAGGGATAAGACAGCCATGCCTGACAAAGGAAGTCAGGAAATGTATTAAAGAAAAAGAGAGATCCTATAAAGTGGCCAAGAGCAGTGGGAAATCAAAAGATTGGGAAGACTACAAAAACAAACAGAGGATAACAAAGAGATACATAAGGAAGGAGAGGATCAAATATGAAGGTAGGCTAGCCAGTAATATTAGAAATGATAGTAAAAGTTTCTTTCAAAATATAAGAAACAAACAACAGACAAAAGTAGGCATTGGGCCACTTCAAACTTGAAATCCTAGTAATGGGAGATAAGGAAATAGCAGGAGAACTTAACAAGTACTTTACATCAGTCTTCACAGTGGAAGACATGAGTAATATCCCAACAATTAAAGGGAGTCAGGGGGCTGAGTTGAGTATGGCTGCCATTACAAAAGAGAAAGTGCTAGAAAAGCTAAAAGGTCTTAAAATTGATAAATCTCCTGGCCCCGATGGGATACATCCTAGAGTTCTGAGGGAGGTGGCTGAGGAAATAGCAGAGGCATTGGTTGAGATCTTTCAAAAGTCACTGGAGTCAGGGAAAGTCCCGGATGATTGGAAGATCGCTGTTATAACCCCTTGTTCAAGAAAAGATCAAGACAAAAGATGGAAAATTATAGGCCAATTAGCCTAACCTCAGTTGTTGGTAAAATTCTAGAATCCATCATTAAGGATGAGGTTTCTAAATTCTTGGAAGAGCAGAGTCGGATTAGAACAAGTCAACATGGATTTAGTAAGGGGAGGTTGTGCCTGACAAACCTGTTGGAATTCTTTGAAGAGGTGACAAGTAGGTTAGTCCAGGGAAACCCAGTGGACATGGTCTATCTAAACTTCCAAAAGGCCTTTGATAAGGTGCCACACGGGAGGCTGCTGAGCAAGGTGAGGGCCCATGGTGTTCGAGGTGGTATGGATTGAGGATTGGCTGTCTGACAGAAGGCAGAGAGTTGGGATGAAAGATCTTTTTTTGGAATGGCAGCCGGTGACAAGCAGTGTCCCGCAGGGTCCAGAGTCCACAGCTGTTCATGTTATATATTAATGATCTGGATGAATGAACTGGGGGCATTCTAGCGAAGTTTGCCGATGATACAAAGTTAGGTGGACAGGCAGGTAGTACTGAGGAAGTGGGGAGGCTACAGAAGGATCTAGACAGTTTGGGAGAGTGGTCCAGGAAATGGCTGATGGAATTCAACGTGAGCAAATGCGAGGTCTTGCACTTTGGAAAAAGAATACAAGCATGTACTACTTTCTAAATGGTGAGAAAATTCGTAAAGCCAAAGTACAAAGGGATCTGGGAGTGCTAGTCGAGGATTCTCTAAAGGTAAGCATGCAGGTTGAGTCCGTGATTAAGAAAGCTAATGCAATGTTGTCATTTATCTCAAGAGGGTTGGAATATAAAAGCACCGTTGTGCTACTGAGACTTTATAAAGCTCTGGTTAGGCCCCATTTGGAGTACTGTGTCCAGTTTTGGTCCCCACACCTCAGGAAGGACATACTGGCACTGGAGCGTGTCCAGCGGAGATTCACACGGATGATCCCTGGAATGGTAGGTCTAACATACGAGGGACGGCTGAGGATCCTGGGATTGTATTCATTGGAGTTTAGAAGATTAAGGGGAGATCTAATAGAAACTTACAAGATAATACATGGCTTGGAAAGGGTGGACGCTAGGAAATTGCTTCCATTAGGCGAGGAGACTAGGACCCGTGGACACAGCCTTAGAATTAGAGGGGGTCAATTCAGAACAGAAATGCGGAGACATTTTTCAGCCAGAGAGTGGTGGGCCTGTGCAATGCATTGCCGCAGAGTGTAGTGAAGGGCAGGACGCTAAATGTCTTCAAGACAGAGATTGATAAATTCTTGATGTCACAAGGAATTAAGGGCTACAGGGAGAATGCGGGTAAGTGGAGTTGAAATGCCCATCAGCCATGATTGAATGGCGGAATGGACTCGATTGGCCGAATGGCCTTACTTCCACTCCTATGTCTTATGGTGTTATGGTCTTATTGCACAGTATTCAACACAATTCACACCTTCTCAAATATTGAAGCAGTCCACGGTCAACTGCAGCAAGACCCAACAACAGTTTACTATTTACAAGATAGACTATCAAAATTCACCAAGACTCCTTAAGACACCTTCTAAACCCACAACCTCTAGCATGTAAAAGGACAAGGGCAGCAGATACATGGGAACATCACCACTACAAATTCCCCTGCAAGCTGCTCTCCATCCTGACTTGGAAATGAATTGCCCCATTCCTTCAGTGTCGCTGGGTCAAAATCCTGGAGTTCCTTCCTAATGGTATTGTGGATGTACCTACGCAAATGGAGAGTTTCAGGAAAGCAGTTCACTACCACAACCTTCTTAAGGGCAAATAGGGATGGGCAGTAAATGTTGACACAGCCAATGATGTTCATATCCCGTAAATTAATAAAAAACAAAGCTGTGGCTTTTTTTTTGCAGGTGGAGAATGTCTTTATAATAATCATCTCTTATACTGAAAGTCAGTTTGGGCATTGCTGAAAAAGACAGTTTGTCAAAGCATTTGTCTTGTACTCCTCAGAGCAATTCACAAGAATACTAATTCTTATGAAAATAACTTGTATAAACTTGGAATACTGAAGATTTGGTGATTTTATAAAAATATTTTTCTTTTCACCAATATTGTTCCAGAGCTAACCCATTAAACAAACTGAATTCCATGGCTCTAACACACGTTCATCAGTTTTATTTATTCCTCTATTTTCTCTAAATCCTGTCCAAATATGCAACTATCTAGCTGGGCTAAGAAGCAGAACAGAGACATATTGGGCAGAGTGAGTAGTAAAAGTTACCTTCTTAAATAGATAGCTGTGTTTCACGGATTGTCTGTAATATCTTCCAGCCCTGGAATCCTCTGGATACCCAGCACTCCTCCAATTCTGGTCTCTTGTCCATCCACATTTTGTGGTGCTCAGCTATTGAAAGCTGTTTCTTCAAGTACCTTGCACCTAATCTCTGGAATCCTTTTCTCTGCCATTCAACTTTCCTTGTCTTCTTTAAGACTCCCCTAAAACCTGCTGCTTTGCTGAAACATTTGTTCACTTGACCTAATATCTCTCCATGTAAGTCAGTGTCAAAGGTTGTTAAATAATGTTTTTATGAAGTCCCTTCGGATGTTTCACCAAGTTAAAGGTACTATGTAATATTAATTTTTTTGGCAGTAGTTTAACATGATGATATGGAATTTTGTTCACCAAGTGGCCATTTAGCCTGATTCTTTTGAATGAAACCTTGTAGAGAGGGAAGGGAGAAAAGTAATTAGATTTTTACATTCTGCTTGGACATTCATTAGGTTCATTGAGCTAATTGTAATGAAAATTATTTGCTTCAGCTTTTGGCTGCATTATCAGATTGTAAAAACAGAAAATTATGCAGATAAACTAACTCCAAAAACATCTGAATGAGTCATAGAGTCAAAGAGTTCAGCATGGAAACAGACCCTTCGGTCCTTTCCATCCAAGCTGACCAGATATCCCAACCCAATCTAGTCCCACTAGCCAGCTCCCGGCCCATATCTGTCCAAACCATTCCTATTCATATACCCACCCAAATGCCTTTTAAATGTTGCAATTGTACCAGCCTCCACCATTTCCTCTGGCAGCTCATTCCATATACGTATCACCCTCTTCATGAAAAAGTTGCCCTTTTATATCTTTTCCCCTCTCATCCTAAACCTATGCCTCTAGTTCTGGACTCCCCCACTCCAGGAAAAAGACTTTGTCTATTTATCCTACCCATGCTCCTCATGATTTTGTAAACCTCTATAAGGTTACCTCTCAGCCTCCGACGCTCCAAGGAAAACAGCCCCAGCCTGTTCAGCCTGCCCCGATAGCTCAAATCCTCCAAATCTGGCAACATCCTTGTAAATCTTTTCTGAACTCTTTCAAGTTTCACAACATCTTTCGAGTAGAAAAGAGACTAGAATTGCACGCAATATTCCAACAGTGGCCTAAACAATTTCCTGTACAGCCGCAACATGACCTCCCAACTCCTGCACTCAATACTCTGTCCAATAAAGGAAAGCATACCTTCTTTACTATTCACGACTCCAGTTTCAAGGAGCTATGAACCTCCACTCCAAGGTGTCTTTACTCAGCAACACTCCCTAGGTCCTTACCATTAAGTGTATAAGTCCTCTTAAGATTTGCTTTCCCAAAATGCAGCACCTTGCATTTATCTGAATTAAACTCTATCTGCCACTTCTCAGCCCATTGGCTCATCTGATCAAGATCCCATTGTAATCTGAGGTAACCTTCTTCGCTGTCCACTATACCTCCAATTTGGGTGTCATCTGCAAACTTAGTAACTATACTTCTTATGCTCCCATCCAAATCTTTTATATAAATGATGAAAAGTTGTGGTCCCAGCACCGATCCTTGTGGCACTCCACTAGTCACAGGCCTCCAGTCTGAAAAACAACCCTCCACCACCACCTCTACCTTTGAGCCAGGTCTGTATCTAAATGGCTAGTTCTCCCTGTTTTCTATGAGATCTAACCTTGCTAACCAGTCTCCCGTGGAACCTTGTCGAACACCTTACAGAAGTACATATAGATCACATCTACTGCTCTGCCCTCATCAATCCTCTTTGTTACTTCTTCAAAAAATGCAATGAAGTTTGTGAGACATGATTTCCCAATCACAAAGCCATGTTGACTATCCCTAATCAGTTTATGTCTTGGCTAAATAAGCATTAGAATTGGACATAAGATGAAATGAGATCCTCTTTTCAGGTGTGACGTAACTTAGGAATGACAACAATCTGTTTCAAAGAGTCTCTAATGTTTTAGTAGCATGTAAATAGATTACTTTTAAAGCTTGAAAGAAGTGAAGTAGATGATTTGAAATATCATCTAATGCATCTGAAAGTCAAGAAATGGACAAAACAGTTCCACAGTAAAAAAAGGGCAACATGAAATGACAATGGAAAGGAACGTGCGAGTGAAGATTCTGAAGTCAGACTAGAGGGGACAAAATATTGATAATACACTAAGGCAAATTCTGTAAATTCAGAGGAAATATGTAGTTAAAGAAATGGAGCTACAAAATTCTGCTCAAAGTTGAACTTGATTGGAACAGTATTAGAATCAAAGATATCAAGGTTAGTATGTGAATGAGAGACTGAGACCCACAGGGAAATTTGTACTTCTTCAGGGTGAAGCAGTTTGGGAAGACAGTGGTGTTACTGGACTAATGATCTAGAGATCCAAGCCAATGCACTGGGGAGATGGAATACTTCAGTTAGTAGAATATAAATTAGAGGAAAAGTTCAGGAAATTATCAATAATTGTTGTTAAAAAAAAAACACTTTGTTCACTAATGTCTTTTAGGGAAGGAAGTCTTTTGTCCTTTACCTGGTCTAGCCTTCATGTAACTTTAGCAATGTAGTTAGCCTTCATGTATTACTTTTAAGAAAATGTTTGCAAAGGCATCATGCATTACTGATGACATATGCGGAAGAATTTAGGGTTATTACCTTTGGTGCAGTGCTGCATGGAATTATTGAGAACTAAGGTACTGAGGTCAGTGCAGACCTGATACACTGGGGCCAGAAAGGCATAACATGACCTCTGCATCTAAAATATGTACACCCTATTCTTAACCTACTTATTGGTCTGAATCATTTTCTGTTATGGACATAATATATACTGATGGACATAAAATTGATACACTGAAGCTTGCATACATGAAAAGTAGCTGTAATGCATGGCAAAATCTTTTATCGTGATGTAAAGCAATCTAATCTGAGAGATCAGGGCACTTCTGTTTTCAGGAAAGCACCATGCTCTTCCTATTTACCAAAGAGGCCACTGGACATACATTCATTTTCCTCTGACATTGTGAGAGGTTCAGCAACAGGGACACCTTCAGCTCCCGAAAAGTCTTTTAATCTTCTCCAAACCCTTCTCGTGGGAATTTCTTCAATGCATATTGGTATCGCTGAGCTGCTTCCTTTACTTTTCCTTTCTGATCAAAGGAGAGGAGAAAACATTGTTAGAAACAATTTTAGGCTTTACTAAAATACCAACTTCAATAAAATATATTTTGAGGCTTCTTAACTAGGAAGTTGAAATTAAAAGTAATTAGATTAGATTACTTTGGGATTGAAATCAGATTTTGGGGATTAATTAGAATCATGATTTGAGATTAATTGGGGTAAAATCTCAGGACTAACTAGAAGATATATTGGGATCTCTTCAAGGCTTACTTACAGGCCCTTCTCCCCATTGAGCACCAGGACCCACAACCCATTGAGTGTCAGGCCCCACATTCCAGTGAGCATCAGGCCCCACACCCCAGTGAATGTCAGGCCCCATACCCCAATGAGCGCCAGGCCCCATATCCAAGTGAGTGTCAGGCCCCATACCCCAGTGCCAGGCCCCACACCCCAGTGAGTGTCAGGCCCCACACCCCAGTATTAGGCCCCACACCCCAGTGAGTGTCAGGCACCACACCCCAGTATCAGGTTACATACCCCTGTGCACGTCAGGCCCCACACCCAGTGAGTGTCAGGCCACACACCCCAGTGAGCGTCAGGCCCTGCACCCCAGTGTCACACCCCACACCCCAGTGTCAGGTCCCACTCCTCAGTGAGTGTAAGGCCCCACATCTTGTGTCAGGCCCCACACCCCAGTGAGTGTCAGGCCCCACACCCCAGTATCAGGTCGCACACCCCAGTGAGTGTCAAGCCACACACCCCAGTATTAGGCCCCACACCCCAGTGTCAGGCCCCACACCCCAGTAAACGTCAGGTCCCATACCCCAGTGAGTGTCAGGCCCCACACCCCAGTGCACGTCAGGCCCCATATCCAGTGAGTGTCAGGCCTCACACCCCAGTGTCAGGCCCCACATCCAGTGAGTGTCAGGCCGCACACCCCAGTGAACGTCAGGCCCCACAATCTAGTGTCAGGCCCCACATCCCAGTGAGCATCAGGTCCCACACCCAGTGAGTGTCAGGCCTCACCTCCCAGTGTCAGGCCCCACACCCGAGTATCAGGCCCCACACCGCAGTGGGCGTCAGGCCCCACACCCCAATGAGTGTCAGGCCCTACACCCTAGTGAGTGTCAGGCCCTACACCCCAGTAAGTGTCAGGCCCTACACCCCAGTATCAGGCCCCACACCCCAGTGAGTGTCAGGCCCCATAGCCCAGTGAGTGTCAGGCCCCATAGCCCAGTGAGTGTCAGGCCCCAAACCCCAGTGTCAGCCTCTACAGCCCAGTGAGTGTCAGGCCCCACACCCCAGTGAGCGTCAGGCCCCACATCCCAGTGAGTGTCAGGCCTCACACCCCAGTGTCAGTCAGGTCCCATACCCCAGTGAGTGTCAGGACCCACACCCCAGTGAGTGTCAGGACCCACACCCCAGTGAGCGTCAGGTTTCCAAGTGGGAAATGTAGAAAACTTTCTACTGAAATATGAAGAATCTATGGGTAATATCACAGGATGTGTCACTTCAAATTGTTGACAGAAAAACAGAAAATCAATGTTGTGGGATATAGATAAATTAATGTTACTTCTGCAACCATAATTGCTGATGCAAGGTAAATAAACTCACACCAGTGTGTAATTGTTTTGGCTGGGGGCTGAGTCGGCGGGATTGGGAGCTGTGTGGAGGAAATGCGTGATTGTTTTTTGTATTAGCTAAAAATATATGCAAGAAAGAAATGGGACTACAAAACAATGGTAGATAAGATGCTGTGAAGAGAGGCAGTTAAACTAGATATGCATGTATAAACAATAGGTATAAACATCTGTTTCCCACTTTTACAGAAACACAGGAACAAACCCCAATTAAAAGAATCTTAATGATAAGATGCTGAGAGGGGCGGCACAGATGGAGGGAGTAGATAATGGTAAGCAAAGGATGGGATGAGGTCAACGGCCTTGTGAGGCCAGGAATAAGCATTTTGTCACAGACAAGGCCGGATAAGGCAAAAGATAAACAGGAGTAATAGGTATCGGTCTTAGGGAAGTGGAGGATGTAAACAGGGGGGGAACAATGAAATTTTTAAAAATATAGAAACCAAACTATATAAATATCGAGTATTTGTTGAATTCAGTGTGTTTTGTCCCTGCCTTGTGGAATAAGTGTGAAATAAATAACACTACTGATTCAGATCTTGTCTCGGACTGAAATTATTGAAGTGAGTGAGCTTTGTTTCTCACAAAGTCATTCATAATCTCAGCTCTTGTTTTAAGCTTCACCGTTTTGGAAGATCCTCACCAATAGCAATTCAGAAACTGCAAGTGGAAAAATACCAGAAAGATTTTGTTTGAGTCCTTCAACCACTGACCTTTAGGTAACCCCCCTGTAAGTGGGCCCCTCCTCAGCAGCCAGCTACAAATAGTCAGAATTGGAGTTCTGTCCTCATTGCTCGATAGCCACAGCTCCGAGATGAAGCAGCTAAAGGAAGAACTGCAGAGTGAGTCATTCTGGAGAGCTCTCACTGCCGAATTCCTGGGTACTGCAGCCTTTGTATTCTCCAGCGTGGGCTGTACTCTGCCCTGGGCTGGAAACAGCCCTAGCACTCTACAGATAGCTTTGGGCTTTGGTCTAGGAGTGACCACTGTCTCTGTTTTCACACAGGGAGTGAGTGGGGGCCAGCTCAACCCTGCTGTCAGCTTTGCTTTGTTCCTCAGTCTGCGAATTAGTCCATTTCGGGCTGTACTGTACATGGCTATGCAAGTGCTGGGGGCAATCACAGCGTGCGCCCTACTCTATGCACTTACACCGCAAGATATCCGTGGAGAGCTGGGACTCAACAAGGTAAGTGAGCAGCCATAGATAAGGTGATACACATGTTCCCACATACTGACAGATCTTATCACTTATCAGCTCCCAGTTCCAACTCTCAAATTGAACTTGGAATAGCCCTGAAACCCAACTCCTAACACTAATTAGTAGCAGCTCAGAAACTTAACTAATAACAATTCCCTAACTTAGCTCGTGACAGCTCTAACCCGTCCAACTAGTCACAGTTCCCTACCAGAACTTGTGGTAGTTCCCAATAAGAAGTCGAGACAGCACTCAAAAGTAACTGATAATTGCTCTCATCTCCAAACAATACCAGCTCCAATGTGAAATGAAGAACTTACAAGATCATAAGACGTGGGAGCAGAAATAGACCATTTGGCCCATTGAGTCTGCTCAATGGGATCATGGCTGATCTGATCATTCCTTTTTTCACTCTTAACCCCATGACCTTTATTTCCTTAATGATCAGACCTCTGTTTACATCAGTTTTGATTTAATGACCTAGTTTCAACAGCCTCCTGTAGGAAAGAATGCCACTCATTGCCAACTAGAAATCTAACGAGTAAAAGCTCTTTTCCCCAGACAAGTAACTGTTCTCATTAGTAACGAGTATCAGCTCTTGATCCCAATTAGTAACAGCTCTGATTACCTAAGAGTAACTGTTTTGATCCCTGTTCTCAATCCCAACTAGTCACAGCTCTCAACTCCAATTCATGATAAGCCCTGCAAAGAAAGGAGACTGACTGTCCAGAATCTGGGGTGCAATGTTAAAAGACAGTGGCACAGTGGTTAGCACTGCTGCCTCACAACACCAGTGATCCGGGTTCACTTCCTGCCTCAGGTGACTGACTGTGTGGAGTTTGTACATTCCCCCCTTGTCTGTGTGGGTTTCCTTCGGGTGCTCTTTCCTCCCACAGTCCAAAAAATGTGCAGGTTAGGTGAATTGGCCATGCTAAATTGTCCGTAGTGTTAGGTGTAGGGGAATGGACCTGGGTGGGTGGCAGGTCGGTGTGGACTTGTTGAGCTGAAGGGCCTGTTTCCACACTGTAAGTAATCTAAACATGGTGACTGTCATTCAGCAGAGCACAAAGGCTGAGGGAAGAGGGAGAGCCATACGGACAGAGAGGGAAGAGAATGGATTGGCAGTTGTTTTACTGATAAAAACCAAGTTTTAGTGCTCAAAGTGTTTCTGCTAAAAACATTGTTGAATCACAGAATGATAGGCTACCAATTAAGGCCAGTTGGCTCATTTTAGCTGTGCTATGTGGTTGGGTTATCTAATTAATCACATAATCTTCTTCTCCAAAAGTCTGTAATTTTGTCCTTCGAAGTATTTAACCTGGTTTTCATTTAAATATAACTTTTATATCTGCTTTCACTGTGTTAGAGAGTGCATTCCTGATTACTTTTTAGATTAGACTTACAGTGTGGAAACAGGCCCTTCGGCCCAACAAGTCCACACCGACCCGCCGAAGCGCAACCCACCCATACCCCTACATTTACCCCTTACCTAACACTACGGGCAATTTAGCTTGGCCAATTCACCTGACCCGCACATCTTTGGACTGTGGGAGGAAACCGGAGCACCCGGAGGAAACCCACGCAGACACGGGGAGAACGTGCAAACTCCACACAGTCAGTCGCCTGAGTCGGGAATTGAACCCGGGTCTACAGGCGCTGTGAGGCAGCAGTGCTAACCACTGTGCCACCGTGCCGCCCACCACTTGTTGAGTAAAATGTGTTTCCTTAAGATTGGTTCCTCTGACAATCACCTGACAGACATTTCTTCTGTCACTGGGAAAATATTTTGCATGTTTACCCTATCAAAACTGTTCATGGTTTTAAATACCACAACAAAACCTGTTCCATGAGGAGACTATTCCAGGTTTCTGTGGTATTCCATAGAATGGACCCCTCTTCTTCCTGGTTACCAATCCAATCAATCTTCTGTACACTGTCTCCAAATATTGACATTACCTCTAAATATGTGGTGGTCTGAATTGCAACCCATATTCCAGCTGAGATCTGATCACTTTTCGGTTGAATTTTCCCCTCCCTGTGTGATAAGAGTAGTGACTACATCGGGTGAAAATGAGTAAATCAGATTCTCCAGTTCAAGAATAACAATAGATAGAACAATACAGCGCAGAACAGGCCCTTCAGCCCTCGATGTTCCGCCAACCCGTGAACTATTTTCAGCTCATCCCCCTACACTATCCTATCATCATCCATGTGCTTATCCAAGGATTGTTTAAATCTCCCTAATGTGGCTGAGTTAACTACATTGGCCCACCCCTTACCACTCTCTGAGTAAAGAACCTGCCTCTAACGTTTGTCTTAAATCTATTACCCTTCAATTTGTAGTTAAACCGCCTCATACAAGCTGACGTCATCATCCTAGCAAAAAGACTTTCACTGTCTACACTATCTAATCCTCTGATCATCTTGTATCAAATCCCCTCTTAGCCTTCTTCTTTCCAATGAGAACAGACACAAGTCTCTCAGCCTTTCCTCATAAGACCTTCCCTCCAGACCAGGCAACATCCTGGTAAATCTCCTCTTCTTTCCAATGCTTCCACATCCTTCCCGAAATATGGGGACCAGATTGTACACAATATTCCAAGTGTGGTCACACCAGCGTTTTGTATAGTTGCAGCATAATATTGTGGGTCCGGAACGCAATCCCTCTACAAATGAAACCTAACACACTGTTTGGCCTCTTAATAACACTATCAACATGGGTGGCAAGTTTCAGGGATCTATATACATGTACTCCATGATCTCGCTGCACATCCACACTCCCAAGAATCTTTCCATTGACCCAGTACTCTGCCTTCCTATTATTCTTCTCAAAGCGTATCACCTCACATTTAGCTGCATTGATCTCCATTTGCCACCTCTCAGCCCAATCCTGCAATTTATCCAAGTCCCCTCCTGCAACCTGTAACACTGTTCCACACTGTCCACTACTCCACCAACGTTAGTATCATCTGCAAATTTACTAATCCAGGCTGAATATTTTCCATCAACCACCACTCGCTGCCTTCTTTCAGAAAGCCAGTTTCTAATTCAAACTGCTAACTCACCCTCAATCCTATCCCTCTGCATTATCTCCAATAGCCTACAATGTGGAACTTTATCAAAGGCTTTACTGAAGTCCATACCACGTCAACTGCCTTACCCTCATCTACATGTTTGGTCACCTTCTCAAAACATTCATTGAGGTTTGTGAGACACGACCTGCCTTTGACAAAACTATGTTGACTATCTGAAATCAAATTGTTGCTTGCTAGATGATTATAAATGTCATTTCTTATAATCCTTTCCAAAACCTTTCCTACAACAGAAGTAAGGCTCACTAGTCTATAATTACCTGTGTCATCTCTACTGCCCTTCTTGAACAAGGGCACAACATTTGCAATCCTCCAGTCCTCTGGTACTAAACTTGTAGACAATGATGACTCAAATATCAAATCCAAAGGCTCTGCTATCTCCTCCCTAGCTTCCCAGAGAATCCTCAGATAAATCCCATCCGGCCCAGGGGACTTGTCTACTTTCACTCCTTCTGGAATTGATAGCACCTATTCATAACTAATCTTGATCTTTTCTAGTCTAATATCTCATACCTCATTCTTCTCCTCTATAATATTCTCCTTTTCCTGAGTGAAAACTGATGAGAAATGTTCATTAGTACCTCTCCGATCTCCACAGGGTCCACACTCAACTTCCCACTTCTGGCTTTGACTGGCCCTATTCTTACCTTAATCATCCTTTTATTCCTCTCAAACCTATTATTCTATTTGTTAAAGACTGCTCGTGTCCTCTTTTTGCTCTTCTTAACTCTCTCTTTAAATCCTTCCTAGCTGATCTGTAACTCTCCATCACCTCATCTGAACCATCTTGTCTCATCAAAACATAAGCCTCCTTCTTCTGCTTAACAAGAGATGCAATTTCTGTAGTAAACTATGCTTTCCTTATCTTATCGCTTCCTCCCTGCCTGACAGGGACACACCTATCAAGGACACGCAATATCTGTTCCTTAAGCCAGCTCCATATTTCCATTGTCTGCATCCCTCACATTTTGCTACCCCATTCTGTGCATCCTAATTCTTGCCTAATCGCATTATAATTGCCCTTGCCCCATCGGTAACTCTTGACCTGTGGCATGTACCTATCCCTTTCCATCGCTAAGCTAAACATAACTGAATTATGGTCACTCACTCCAAAGTACTCACCTACAACTAAATCAAACACCTGGCCTGGTTCATTACCAAGCACTAGATACAGTATGGCCTCCCTTCTTGTCGGCCTTTGACATACTGTGTCAAGAAACCCTCCTGTACACATTGGGCAAAAACTGATCCATCTGACTTACTAGAGTTATGGCATTTCCAGTCAATGTTGGGGAAGTTAAAGTCCCCCATAATGACCGCCCTATTCCTGTCAATCCTACCCAGAATAATTTTGCCAATCCTCTCTTCCACTCCCTGGAATTCTGTGGAGTCCTATAAAAAACTCCAAGTGGTGTGACCTCTCCTCTCCTGTTTCTAACCTCAGCCCAGACTACCTCATGAGACGAGTCCTTATCAAAAGTTCTCTCAGCCACCGTTATGCTATCCTTGACTAACAAGGCGATGCCTCCCCCTCTTTTACTGCCTTGCCTGTTCTTAATGGAAGATCTATACTCTGGAACCTACAACATCCATTCCTCACCCTGCTCTATCCATGTCTCCGAAATGGCCACAACACCGAAGTCCCAGGTACCTATTCATGCTGCAAGCTCACCTGCCTTATTTCGGATACTTCTGGCATTGAAGTTGACACACTTCAAACCACTTCGCTGTCTGCCAGCACATTCCTGTGACCCTGAAATCCTGTCCCTGTCCTCCCTACTCTCATCCTCCTGTGCACTGTAACTGCACCTCTGGTTCCCATCCCCCTACTGAGCTAGTTTAAACCCACTCGAATAGCACCAGCAAATTTCCCACCCAGGATAAAACCCCTCTGGTTCAAGTGAAGACCGTTCTGTTTGTACAGGTCCCACCTTCCCCAGAATGAGCCCCAATTATCCAAGAACCTGAAACCCTCCCTCCTGCACCAACCTTGCAGCCTCGTGTTTAGCTGATATCTCTCTCTCTATTCCTTGCCTCGCTATCACATGCCACGGGTAACAAACCTATTCTAGCTCTCAGCTTCCACCCTAGCTCCCTGAAATTCTGCCTTACATCCCTATCCCTCTTTCTACCTATGTCGTTGGTACCTACATGGACAATGACTTGAGGCTGCTCATCGTCTCCCTTCAGGATCCCAAAGATACAATCCAAGACATCACGGACCCTGGCACCTGGGAGGCAACACACCAACCGCGAGTCTCGTTCGTTCCCAACAAACCTTCTATCTGACCTTCTAACTATTGAGTCCCCAGTGACCAACATTCTCCTCCTTTCCCTCCTTCCCTTCTGTGCAACAGGGACAGGCTCTGTGCCAGAGATCTGGGCCCCACTCCATACCCTTGGTAAGTCATCCTCCTCAACAGTATCCAAAACAGTATACATGCTTTTTCAGGGGAACGACCACAGGGGATACTGCCACTGACTGTTTTAGAACATAGAACATAGAAACGTATAGCACAGAACAGGCGCTTAGGCCCACAATGTTGTGCCAAGACTTAATCCTAATGTAAAATATAGTAACTTAACCTACGCATTCCTCAACTCACTGCTATCTATGTGCATGTCCAGCAGTCGCCAATGTCTGCTTCCACCACAACCACTGGCAACGCATTCCATGCATTCATAACTCTCTGTGTAAAGTACCTACCTCTGATGTCTCCGTTATACCTTCCTCCGAATATCTTCAAACTATGACTTCTCGTACCAGTCAATCCAGCCCTGGGGAATAGTCTCTGGCTACTGACTCTATCTATTCCTCTCATTATTTTATACACCTCGATCATGTCTCCGCCTCCTGCTTCTCTCCAGAGGGAGAAGTCCGAGTTTATTCAACCTCTCTTCATAAGGCAAGCCCTCCAGTCCAGGCAGCATCCTGGTAAACCTTCTTTGCACCCTCTCCAAATCCTCTGTATCTTTCCTATAGTACGGCAACCAGAACTGGACACAATATTCCAAGTGTGGTCTCACCAGGGACTTGTAGAGCTGCAGCAAAACCTTGCGGCTCTTAAACTCGATATCCCTGTTAATGAAACCCAAAATGCTTTCTTAACAACCCTATCCACTTGGGCAGCAACTTTGAGGGATCTATGTACTTGCACACCCAGATCCCTCTGTTCCTCCACACTGCCAAGAATCCTGTCTTTAATCCTATATTCAGCATTCAAGTTCGACCTTCCAAAATGCATCACTTCACATTTATCCAGTTGACCTCCATCTGCCATTTCTCAGCCCAGCTCTGCATCCTGTCTATGTTGCACTGCAACCTGCAGTAGCCCTCTATACTATCAACGATGCCTTCAACCTTTGTGTCATCTGCAAATTTACTAACCCACCCCTCAACTTCCTCATCCAAGTCATTTATAAAAACTACAAAGAGCAGAGAACCAAGAACAGTGCCCTGTGAGACCCCACTCAACATTGAGCTCCAGGCAGAATACTTTCCATTTACAACCACTCTCTGCCTTCTGTCAGCCAGCCAATTCTGAATCCAGATAGCCAAACCTCCCTGTATCCCATACTTCCTGACTTTATGAATGAGCCTACCATGGGGAACTCTATCAAATGCCTTGCTGAAATCCATATACACCACATCCACTGCTCGACCATTGTCGACCTGTCTTGACACCTCCTCAGAGAACTCCCCCTTCGAACAGTCACCCAGCTTTCAACGTGCCTAGGAGTAACTACTTCCCTGAAACTTTTATCTATTACAGCCTCTACCTCCCGAATGATTTGAAGTTCATTCAGCTCTCGCTCCAGTTCCCTAACACAGTCTTGGAGGAGTGGGAGTTGGGTGCACTTTCTGCAGATGTACTTGGATGGGACATGAATGGCGTCCCTCACCTCAAACATCATGCAAGAGGAACATTGCTGTCCCTGCACTGCCATCTCTGCTAGTCCCCTTATCACAAAGTAAATAAGAAGAGACGCTTACCTGTTGTGTCCTGGTCTTTAAGGTTAGAGGAGGTGGTTGGGTCAGAGGCCCTACAAAGGTAGGGTCTCGGGTTTAGAAAACACTGACTTATATAGGTGGATGGAAGTAAAAATAAGAAGTCCCTCCTTTCCCAGAAACCTTTGTTCTCTGATTTCAAACTTAAAAGCTCAAATCCGTGACTCACCGCTCCTGGCAGGCCCCTGTCCCAAGCTCCTGCCCTTCGAGTTGTGCTGCCGCTGAAAAACAGAAATAACTCACGAATTTCCCCTCAAACCTGAAATGGCAAGGTCAGAATCACCCCTTTAAGTGGTGATGTTCCATGTATTTGCATCTCAGTAAAACACAAGTCATCATATTAGCATTGTCCCTCCAATTTTCCTTTCCTCCATCAAGAAGCTCAACAGTGCAAAAACTCGACAGCTAAAACAGAGCTGGTTATTTGTCCCACCAGGAGCTGTTGCAGCTGATAGAATGCCCATGTGGACTTATCCAAGGGCAAGGCCAGAAATGACAGGCCCTGCAGCTGCTGCTGGCCCAGGTACAGTGGCTGTGTTCCAGTCTTCAACCACAAACTGGGCTTGGGGCCTTCAAGAACACTGGGTCTATTGCTTACTGGGCCCTGATGTAACCCCACAGCCATTCAAATTTTTTTTACATGGAACTGCTTCTTCTGCACGGAAGCCTCTGTGATCTATGGACTTAATTCTTCCTGGACCTTTCATCCTCACAACTCGGCTTCAGCAATCACTAAACTGACCACTTCACCATGCCTGCTCTCAGAACAGCACAGGCACCTCTTCAGTGCTTCAGCCATTTCCTTTGCAGCTAAGGGGTATGATTAGTTTTTAAGTGCACGTGATATACCTGTATGCTGCCAGCCTCTGCACTTTAGCCTGCTTTTCAGAGACAGAGACAAAGAGAGAGAGAAGCAGCTTCTAGTGGTAGGGAGCATTTATCAGTAAATGTGTTAGACAGAGGTGTAGTCCTGTTCTCTACTTCCTCCCCCTCCCCACCCCGCCCCAGGTCAGTCAAAGCAAAATGCTCAGAGACACAGAGTAGTTTTACCTCCTTCATCTTTATTCCGTGCCGTAGAGGGAGAGAGAACGATCACCCATTAGCACAGAGACATGAGTTCATCTGGAACAGCAGTTTTGCAATGAACTATATAATCATTTCACAGGGAGGAGCATTGAGTGACCATTATGATCAGCGAGTGTCAATAGTAAAGATTAAGCCATCTGCTGTTACACAATGAATAATTGACTTCACTTAATGAATACTTTTCACTTTGTTAAACTGACCTCACATACTGAGTGCTTCCATTATTGTTAAATGGCTCTACTTACTTTTCCACCTTGTTAACCCATTACTCTTGCCTGCATCCCATTGTTAACTGTAAGTTCTTATCGGGTCAGAGTCATGCTCAGCTGAACCTCTTGTTTCCCAA
The DNA here is from genome assembly GCF_020745735.1 of Hemiscyllium ocellatum. Taxonomy (NCBI): domain Eukaryota; kingdom Metazoa; phylum Chordata; class Chondrichthyes; order Orectolobiformes; family Hemiscylliidae; genus Hemiscyllium; species Hemiscyllium ocellatum. The sequence continues at coordinate 8,726,949 of NC_083432.1, read as the reverse complement.
AACTCAGAACTTAACTCTTTCCCTGCCTGCTAAGGAGGACCTGAACCTCAAATCAACCCACCCCAGGAGACTCTAACCCCAGTTACTGCGGAGAGGGTTCAAACCACAATCACACCCACTCCAAAGAACTCTAACCCCAGTACTACACAGAAAGCTCGAACCTCAATCACACCCACCCCAATGGACTCGAACCCCAGTACCACGCAAAGGGGTCAAAACTCAACCAAACCCAGCCCAGGGGACTCGAACCCAAGTACCACGCAGAGGACTCAAACCTCAACCCAAACCCACCCAAGGGGACTCTAACCCCAGTATCACGCAGAGGATTCGAACCTCAATCTCACCCCCCACCCTCCCTGCACTGCAGCGCAGAGAACACGAACCTCTGCCTGCCATGCGCTTGTGAAACTGTGTCTCTCAGCTGAACTAATTACCGTTCGAGCAATCTGCAGAATAGAGAACGATCAAGCAAGGGGACCATCTCTGGCACATTGGTCCCTCTCAATATTCCTATGTTTAAAATCTTACCTTGTGGGCCTATCCATCTCAAAACACCAGTGTTCCAGGCGATTGCTGACACCATTCGATCATAACTATTTGTTTAGATCCTGCCGACTGCGCCAATATTGTCGTTCTCATTTCCCCCCTCAGTCGATGCAAAATGCACAGGCACATAGTATGGTTTTACCTCCTTCATCTTTATTCCGGGCCCTGGAGGGAGAGAGAACGATTGTCCATATGCACAGAGACATGAGCTCTCGGTCTTCTCTTTGGAACAGCAGACTTTTAATGAACTATATAATCATTTTAAAGGGAGGAGCATCCAGATAAGGCAACATACATATTAATTGAGTGACCATTATAATCAATGAATATCAATAGTAAAGATTAAGCCATCTGCTGTTGCACAATGAATAACGGACTTCACATAATGAATATTTTTCACCTTGTTAAACTGACTGCACACACTGAATGTTACCTCATCTTGTTAAATGGCTCTACATGATGACTGCTTTTCAATCTTATTAACCCATTACCCTTGCTTCCAGTACCCATTGTTAACTGTAAGTTCTTATCTGATCTGAGTCATGCTCAGCTGAACCTCTTGTTTCACAAAACTCAGAACTTAACTCTTTCCTTACCTGCTTAGGAGAATCCTACACATTCTCAGAGGATGGATATGTTGACCTATGGAACTGTGCTACATCAGCTTCAGACTTCAGCATATGCCAGCATCTTCCACAGCAAATTATAATGTATGAAGATCAAAGGATAAGGGTTAGTGGGGTGAGAGTGGACTAGTCAGTCAAAGGATTTGATCCTACCTGAGTCCAGGAATCCATGTCCTTGCAGCATGGACATAGGGCCACAGGCAATCCTGTAGATCAAGCGCACACTGTGCTGGGATTACAGAGAGGCCACGTGGGAGGTTATTGAGGAATAAGGGCCTTGGTCAGTAATGTGGATTAAATAATGGTCCGTGGAGTTCTAGACAAAGCAGGAAACTCGAGTCTGGGGGCAGCTCACCATGTTGGGGGGCAATTGCAGATGGAATTTGTGGGTGGCACGGTGGCAGGGGATGGCACGGTGGCACAGTGGTTAGCACTGCTGCCTCACAGCGTCAGGGACCTGGGTTCAATTCCCACCTCATGTGACTCTCTGTGTGGAGTTTGCACATTCTCCCCATGTCTGCGTGGGTTTCATCTGGTGCTCCAGTTTCTTCCCACAATCCAAAAAATGTGCAGGTTAGGTGAATTGGCCATGCTAAATTGCCCCTAGTGTTAGGTGAAGGGGTAAATGTAGGGGAAGGGGTCTGGGTGGGTTGCGCTTCAGCGGGTCGGTGTGGACTTGTTGGGCCAAAGGGCCTGTTTCCACACTGTAATCTAATCTAAAGAAAAGGTCTAAAGAATGTGACCTCGTCATGAACAGAAGGCTCTTGGGAGACCCAACAAGGTGGATTCAAACAGGTTACCCTCTAAATGGGGAGGAGGGGGAGACAACAAGGAAACACCTGATTAAGAGCTTATATTCAAAGCGTCAACTCTCCTGCTCCTCGGATGTTGCCTGGCCAGCTGAGCTTTTCCACCGCCACACTCTCTACAACACTATAAATGTGCTTTTCCAGCACCACACTTTTAGACTCTGATCTCCAGCATCTGCAGTCCTCACACTCTCCTAGCATTGTTGAGAGTCAACCGAAACAAAGGAGGCTGAAAAAAACATTGGGCCAGGAATAGCAACAGAAAAAAGCCTAGAAAGGATGGGAGGAAAAATATTCCTCACAGACAGAGCTTGCAAATCACTCACAAAAAAAGTGACCAATGGAAGTCAATTGCACAACAGCTTCACAACATGGTTACAACCCCAAGACAGTGAATGGAGTCAATTATTGTTTCTTTCTTTGGGAACAGAGTTACCAATTGTAAGGCAACTGCAGTCATCATGCCTCCAATGATTACATTTTGTGATCTACCTTCAACATGCATTTCTTCATGAGGTCAATAATCACTAAGGCTGGATTTATCATTAAAACCCCACTAGGTGGAGCATTGAGTGAACATGGGCAGCAACATAGCCTGTGCTACCCCACTGCAACAGCTGCTTATAACATTCATGACTCTGTCCATGTATTCACAAGAGAAGGTGGAGGGGGAAGTTGTGAAAGGATATATCCCTGACTGGAGATGTGCAACCAATGATGTTCCACAAGAAGCAGCACTGGGATTCATAGTGTTTGTAACATATGGTTGAAAATGTTCTTAAGTCCAATTCAAAAGTTTACAGGTGACATGAAACTTGGTGGAATTATGGATAATGAGAAAGGTTATCAAAGGATGCAACAGGATGTAGATCAGTTGGAAAGTTGGGCAGATTGAGTTTAATCCAGACAATTGAGTGAGGTGTTGAACTTTGGGAGATTAAATGCAAGAGGAAAGCATACAGTAAATGGCAGGGCCCTTAGGAGCATTGATATACAAAGGGATCTTAGGGTGTAACTCCATACATAGCTCCCTGAAAGGGGCAACACCAATGAATAAGGCTGTTGCAGTGGGGTAGCACAGGCTATGTTGCTGCCCATGTTCACTCAATGCTCCACCTAGTAGGGGTTTTAATGATAAATCCAGCCTTAGTGATTATTGACCTCATGAAGAAATGCATGTTGAAGGTAGATCACTAAATGTAATCATTGGAAGCATGATGAAGGTAAACAGCAAGTTTATCTTCACTGCTTGGAGCATTGAGTATAAAAGTTGGCAAATCATGTGGCAGCTACAAAAACTTTACTTAGATCGCACTTGGAGTATTGTGTGCAGTTCTGATCACCAGACTATAGGTAGGATGTGTAGGCTTTGGACAGCATGTAGAAGAACTGTACCAGGATGTTGCCTGAATTGGAGTGCACTTGCTATGAGAGTTTGAACAAAGAAGGATTGTTTTCAGTGGAGCATCGGAAGCTGAGGGGCGACCGGGCAGGGTGGGTACCTTCTTTCTTCTTCCCAGGGTGGAAATGTCAAATACTAGGGGGGCAGAGGTTTAGAGAGAGGGGTGAAAAGTTTAAAGAAGGCTCGCAAGACAATTCTTTACTCAGAGGGTGTGCTGCCAGTACAGGTGCGAGAAGCAGATACAATAACAATTTTCAACAAATGTTTTGGACAGACACATGAATAGGCAGAGAATAGAGGGATATGGATCATGTGCAGGCAGATGGATTTAGTTTAGAATGATATAATGGTCAGCACAGATATGGTGGGCCTAAGGGTCTGTTCCTGTGCTGGACTGTTCTATGTTCCATGAGACAAACTCATGAGCATCAGTACCTCACCGCTAATGTGAGCGGACACTTCGCCTCCCACTTTCCCTCTTCATTCAGCTCCCAGATCCTATTAGCTGCTTGATTCAACAATTCCCAGAAAGACCCATGACCTCAAAAACAATCACCTGTCTTTCTGAGAATATGAATGGCAAAGAAATACGAAACCAGAGATCCAATCCAATGCTGAGAATGTGCTTACAGAATAATGTATAAGCAAATAAAGAGATTATCTTTTCATTATTTGTTCATAGAATGTAGGCATCATTGGCATTCGTTCCTAATTGCCCTGGCAAAGATACTAGTGCATTGACTTCTTGAACCACTGGCACTCACAATACAGTTAGTTTCATGATTTTGATCAGGCGACACAGGAGGAAGGACAGTGTATTTCCAAGTCAAGATGGTGATTGGTTCAGAGGTGAGCTTGCAGCTGGTGGCGGTCCCATGTATTTGTTCCCTTGGCCTTCGTAGACAGGCAGGAGGCTGGGGGAACACAGCAAGGCAGGCAACATCAGGAGAGACAGGCAGGAGGCTGGGGGAACACAGGAAGCCAGGCAGCTTCAGGAGGGACAGGCAGGAGGCTGGGGGGAAAAAAGGAAGCCAGGCAGCTTCAGGAGGGACAGGCAGGAGGCTGGGGGACAACAGCAAGCCAGGCAGCATCAGGAGGGACAGGCAGGAGGCTGGGGGAGCACAGCAAGCCAGGCAGCATCAGGAGGGACAGGCAGGAGGCTGGAGGAACACAGCAAGCCAGGAAGTATCAGGAGGGACAGGCAGGAGGCTGGGGGAACACAGCAAGCCAGGCAGCTTCAGGAGGGACAGGCAGGAGGCTGAGGGAACACAGCAAGCCAGGCAGCATCAGGAGGGACAGGCAGGAGGCTGGGGGACAACAGCAAGCCAGGCAGCATCAGGAGGGACAGGCAGGAGGCTGAGGGAACACAGCAAGCCAGGCAGCATCAGGAGGGACAGGCAGGAGGCTGGGGGAGCACAGCAAGCCCGGCAGCATCAGGAGGGACAGGTAGGAGGCTGGGGGAGCACAGCAAGCCAGGCAGCATCAGGAGGGACAGGCAGGAGGCTGGGAGAACACAGCAAGCCAGGCAGCATCAGGAGGGACAGGCAAGAGGCTGGGAGAACACAGCAGGCCAGACAACATCAGGCGGGACAGGCAGGAAGCTGGAAGAACACAGCAAGCCAGGCAGCATCAGGAGGGACAGGCAGAAGGCTGGGTGAACACAACATACCCTTCTCAGGAAGTGGAGAAGGGTTATACCCAAACAATTGACTTCGCTATGTCTGATGCTCCTGACTTGCTGTATCCTTCCAGCCTTCTGCTTGTCTACCTTGGAATCCAGCATCTGCAGTTCGTTGTCCCTTGTCCTTAGAGTTGGTATAGGTCATGTGTTTGAAAGATGCCAGGGAAGGATCCTTGGTGAAATACTGCAGTGCACCTTTGTCACTGGTAAATGCTGCTGCCTCCCTGCATCAGTGGAGAGCGTGATTGTTAATGCAGAGAGGAAATGTTGCTAATCAAGTAAGCCTCTGGCCTGGATGGTGTTGAGCTTCTTGTCTGTTATAAAGTCGTGGCTCATAGAGTTCTACAGTATAGACAAGGCCCTTTTGCTTATCGAGACTGCACAGGTCAAAAACAATCTCCTAACTATTCTAATTCCACCTTCAGCACTTGACCAATAGGCATGTATGTCTTGACATTAGAAGTCCACATCGAAATACTTAGAATCATAGAGATATACATTATGGAAACAGACACTTTGGTCCAATCCGTCCATGCCAACCGGATATCCCAACTCAATCTAGTCCCACCTGCCAGCACCCAGCCCATATCCCTCAAAACCCTTCCTATTCATATACCCATCCAAATGTCTCTTAAATGTTGTAATTGTACCAGTCTCCACCACTTCCTCTGGCAGCTCATTCCATACACGTACCACTCTCTGTATGAAAAAATTGTCCCTTAGGCTCTTTTATATCTTTCCCCTCTCACAATAAACCTGTGCCCTCTTGTTCTGGTCTCCCCAACCCCAGGGAAAAGATTTTTGTCTATTTATCCTATCCATGCCCCTCATGATATTGTAAACCTCTATAAGGTCACCCTCCAGCTTTCAACACTCGAGGGAAAACAGCCCCATTCTGTTCAGCCTCTTCCTATAGCACAAATCCTCCAACCCTGGCAACATCCTTGTAAATCTTTTCTGAACCCTTTCAAGTTTCACAATATCTTTCCGATAGGAAGGAGACCAGAAGTGCACGCAATATTCCAACAGTGGCCTAACCAGTGTCCTGTACAGTCGCAATATTACCTCCAACTCCTGTACTCGATACTCCGACCAATAAAGGAAACCATACCAAATGCCCTCTTCACTATCCTATCTACCTGTGACTCCACTTTCAAGGAGCTATGAACCTGCACTTCAAGGTGTCTTTGTTCAGCAACACTCTCTAGGACCTTAGTCCATTGGCGCATCTGATTAAGATCCTGTTGTAATCTGAGGTAACCTTCTTCGCTGTCCACTACACCTCCAATTTTGGTGTCATCTGCAAGCTTACTAATTATACCTCTTATGCTCACATCCAAATTATTTATATAAATGATGAAAAGTAGTGGACCCAGCACCAATCCTTGTGGCACTCCACTGGTCACAGGCCTCCAGTCTGAAAAACAACCCTCTACCACCACCTTCTGTTTTCTGCCTTTGAGCCAGTTCTGTATCCAAATGGCTAGTTCCCCCTGTATTCCATGAGATCTAACCTCGCTAACCAGTCTCCCATGGGGAACCTTGTTGAACACTTTACTGAAGTCCATATAGATCACATTTACCGCTCTGCCCTCATGAATCCTCTTTGTTACTTCTTCAAAAAACTCAGAGCTGAAAATGTGTTGCTGGAAAAGCGCAGCAGGTCAGGCAGCATCCAAGGAACAGGAAATTCGACGTTTCGGGCATAAGCCCTTCATCAGGAATGGGGTTCCAGCATCTGCAGACTTCGCTTTCTCCTTCAAAAAACTCAATCAAGTTTGTGAGACATGATTTCCCACGCACAAAGCCATGTTGACTATCCCAAATCAGTCCTTGCTTTTCCAAATACATGTACATCCTGTCCCTCAGGATTCCCTCCAATAACATGCCCACCACTGACGTCAGGCTCACTGGTCTATAGTTCCCTGGCTTGTCCTTACCACCTCTGTTACCTGGGTTTCTGGTTCTACCATCTTTACAGGCTGTGAATTGCAGATTCCTGCAGTTGATTATTAAATCGCTGGAATTTGAAGTGAGAAAAAAAAATAGAATATCTGATTATTTAATTTTCTTTAAGGAAGGAAATCTACCATCTAACCAGTCTGGCCTACAATTTAATTACAGATCTTGTGATTGACACTTAACTACCTCTTGATCTTAACTACCCAGCATCTCGGCCAACTGTAACAAACCTCTGACTGCTATTACCTCAAGCAACTAGGGACAATAAATGCTAGTGACACACATAGACGCATCCAGTTCAAAAGAGGTCTTTCAGCATAACAAGTCTGGACCAACAAAAAAACCAATATCTATCTTCACTTATGGTGGTATAGTGGCTCAGTGTTTAGCACTGCTGCCTCACAGCACCAGGGACCTGGGTTCAATTCCAGCCACAGACTGTGTGGAGTTTACACATTCTCCCTCTGGGTGCTCCGGTTTCCTTCCACAGTCCAAAGATTTGTAATTTAGGGGGATTGGCCATGCTAAATTGTCCATAGTCTAGATTAGAGTGGTACTGGAAAAGCTCAGCAGTTCAGGGAGCATCCGAAGAGCAATAAAATCGACGTTTTGGGCAAAAGCTCTTCATCTTTACTGCTCCTCGGATGCTCCTTGAACTGCTGTGCTTTTCCAGCACCACTCTGATCTAGACTCTGGTTTCCAGTATCTGCAGTCATTGTTTTTACCTAACTTGTCCATAGTGTCTAGGGCTAGTCATGGGAAATGCAGGGTTACAGGCGTAAGGTAGGGGAATGAATCTGAGTGGGATGCTCTTGCAAGGGTTGGTGTGGGCCTGTTGGCCAAATGGCCTGTTTCCACACCATATGGATTTTATATTCTACACTAATTCCACTTTCCACTTGGCCAATAAGTTTTAATATTATGACATTCCAAGTGCTCATCCACATATCTTTAAAGTTTATGAGGCAGAAGTTGAAGCCACCATTACACACATGAAGACTGAAATCAATGCAGGAGAGACCTTCAAACTTGAAGGAGCACAGCTTAACCATCATCTCTGAAATAACTCTATCACCAAGACTCCTTTATTCATATGTGGAGAGTCCTGGACATTGATGCAGCTTCCTCAGAGCCAGCTCTCAGAGTGAACAGGATGTCTGACATTCCTATTCCTTTTTTTTGCTTTTTTTTTCACCTGTTTATTTATTTATTTTTCTTTCTCTAGTGAAGGGGGGATCCCATGTTACTTTTTTTTTATAATTAACCCCCGGACTACCGTCTAATTGCAGTAGTGCTTATTTTTCCCCAGCACCCATGGTGTGTGTGTGTGCAGGTGTGAGACACAGTGAGAGATACAAAGTGCACGAATCTTTATTCAATTTCCACCACCAGGAAGATAGGAAAACACCCGAATGGCCAGTGACATTCCTGTTCTTTTTTTTACTTTTTCTTTAACCCCCACACTACCGCCTAACTGCGGTAGTGTTTATGTTTTCCTTTCCTGTTTTTTTTTCTTTTTTTCTTTTTTTTATTTTTGTGATCAACTCTCTGGTTTATCTTCTTTTTTTTAATTAACCTCCACACTACCGCCTAACTGCGGTAGTGCTTATTTTTCCCCAGCACCCATAGTATGTGTGTGCAGGTGTGAGACACAGTGAGAGACACTAAGTGCACGAATCTTTATTCAATTTCCACCACCAGGAAGATAGGAAAACACCCGGGTGGCCAGTGACATTCCTGTTCTTTTTTTCTCTCAGCACAGGGCATTTCCAAAGTGATTGAAAAAGTAGGGGAGGGCACAGGGATCAACTCAAAATGGATCCGAGGGGGAAATAAAACAGTTCACACCCCACAGTGCCCACCTCTCCCTATAAACCTCGAGAGTCTTGGTAGACACTGCATGCTCCTTCTCCAGGAATATCTGGGCTCTGACATAACCACAGAAGAGGGTCAGACAATCAGCCCTAATGACACTCTCCATGGCCCACTGCCCGGATCTGTTTATGGCCGATTTGGCCAGGACAGGAGCAGGCCCATGAAGAGGTCCTCTGATCTAGCCTACTCCCTCCACACCGAGTGCCCAAAGACCAGGAGCGTGGGGTGGAAGTGCAACTAAAAACATAAAAGAAGGTTCTGGAGGAAAACAAAAAGGGAGTGCAGATGCTCACACTCCAGCAGACGCTGGTGATGAGAGTTGAAAAGCATGGCAGATCAAACAGCATCCAAGGGGCAGGACAGTTGATGTTTCAAGTGTAAATCCTTCCCAACACACCACCCTTTTGACTCCTGTTTATATTTTTTTTCTTTTTGCGGTCAGGACAGCCTACCCACTTTCTGGCTTCACTAACCACCCTCAGCACCTTCCGACCACCTCTGGGGCAACACTTCTGTGTTTTTTTAACGTTTTTTTAAATTAATCCCCACACTACCGCCTAACTGCGGTAGTGCTTTTTTTTTCCCCAGCACCCATAGTTGTGTGTGCAGGTGTGAGACACAGTGAGAGACACAAAGTGCACGAATCTTTATTCAATTTCCACCACCAGGAAGATAGGAAAACACCCGGGTGGCCAGTGACATTCCTGTTCTTTTTTTTTATTTTTTTACACTACCGCCTAACTGCGGTAGTGGTTATTTTTCCCCCAGCACCCATGGTGTGTGTGTGTGCAGGTGTGAGACACAGTGAGAGACACAAAGTGCACAAATCTTTATTTAATTTCCACCACCAGGAAAAACATTCCTGTTCTTTTTTTTCTTTTTTTCCAAGTGATAGATAAACACCCGAGTGGCCAGTGACAAGCAGTGCCCTTCATTCCCCTTTTTCTTTTTTTTTGTTTTTTTTTATTTTAGGAAAACACCCGAGTGGCCTTTGACAAGCAGTGCCCTTCACATCAAAGGGACTCTCCTATTTATTATTTTTTTTTTATCTTTTCCCCCACACTACCGCCTAACTGCGGTAGTGCTTATTTTTATCCCCAGCACCCATGGTGTGTGTGTGCAGGTGTGAGACACAGTGAGAGACATAAAGTGTACAAATCTTTATTCAATTTCCACCACCAGGAAAAACATTCCTGTTCTTATCTGATTGCCGGGCCTCCCTGACTGGACTACATTAACAGCCCCAATCAGGGAAATGATAATCTATGATATCCACTTAGCTGACCTCGTTACAATCACCACTCCCTTCCCACTCTGAGTCTGAGGAGGTAGGCGGGTTCTTTTTCTTTTGTTCCTCTGGGGTGTTTTAGCACCCTGTCAGGTTCTTCCAACTCTGCCTCTGGTATGGACAGTGTGTAATACACAGTAGCTCCTATCTTGTGCCTAGAGTGTCTCAGAAGAAATTCAATCTCTTCTTCAGGCACCAGAGATGCTGAGGCAGTGACACCTGCTGTGCCCATCTCAGATGCAAAGTTATCTTTAACATTTGATGGAAACGGAGAGCCTATGTGTTCTGGAACAGTCAGAGAAGCTATTGAGAAACCAGCACATTTTGTTCCTGCACTGTTTGCAAGTTTGCAGCTTTCATATGGTCCACATGCTTGTTCAGGACTGTCACAACGATGGAACTTTATACATCACATGCAGGGTTATTCCCATGGTTTCTACACCAAACTTGAAGCCCCACCATGGGACTGGTTCCATCCTCACACAGGATTGTCATTTTGCAGTCTTCCCTCAACCCACACCAAATTGCTTAATATTTGCAGAATTTTCCATACCCCTTCAACCTAGGATTTCTTGCTTCCAGGATTACCAGACCACTCCTCCCCCAGAATACTTTAGTTTAGGCTTAATGCCATTTCAGCACCGATTGTGATCAGTCATAGTGATTGGTGAGCATTGTGTGAGCACTGCCCACTGAAATCTTTGTGAATTTCAGGCCTGCCAATGACTGTTATCAGCATCTTTACATTGTTCACTCATCCTATCTGATAGCTGGTCATTTACACAATAATTACACAATGGCTATCAGAGAAATTCTGGAAGGGAATGGTATCAATATTGAAAATGAATGATGTGAAGAGGTCAAATTGGAGTGAATAGACTGTAGAAGATTAAATAGTATTTTCATTGACAATAATAATCCCAAGTCCCAACCTACAACACAGTCAGCACTGTTTCTCTGCTTGGCATTCCAAGATGACAAATTTCAATTAATTATTCATTCCTGGGATGTGAGCATGATTTACAAATTCTGAATTAATTGTCCGTCTCTACCTGCCATTGAAGTAAGCAGCTTTCTTGAAGCATTGCAGTCCATAATGAGTTGGGAGACCACCATGCTGTATAGGAAGGAATACCAGGATTTTGACCCAGCAACAGAAAATGAACAACGATGTATTTCTGGGTCAAGAATTCGAGTGGCTTGGAGGGGAACCCGAAGGTGATGGTGCACCCACATATCTGCTGCTCTTGTTCTTCTGGATCATGAGCTGGCTCATGGGTTTAAAAGATACTGTTGAAGGGGACTTGGTGAATTGCTGCAGTGTATCTTGTAGATTTTATACACCGCTTGTCATGATGCTAAAGGTTTATTGTTCACCAGAGTGTAATGCAGCATAAAATCTACTATTGTTATGAGCTAAAAATTGTTTGAAAACTTCTGAAGCCATGAAAATTGTTGTTTAAATCTCTGTTTTTCTAACTGCTTGTCATTACTCTACAGCCTTCCCCAGGAGTAACTCAGATCCAGGCCCTGGGAGTAGAAATCATTGTCACCTTCCAGCTTGTCATGTGTGTATTGACCATATCACACCAGGAAAACAACTTTGAAGGGTCTGCACATGTGGCCCTTGGAGCATCTGTGACCCTTGGACATTTAGTGGCAGTAAGAATTATATATTTTCTATTTTTACTCTTGACAGAGTCACAGTTGATTTTTGTGAATGGAATGTTTAGTTTCTCAATTCCACCAGCACGGTACAACAAACCCTTGGCACGAAGCAGCCAGGGCAGAGAACAGACTGTGGAGAATATGAGCTTGGGCAGCTCCAGTGTGGGTGGAACACAGCAATGGGTGTTACACACACCCCACAAAAACAGAAATTGCTGGACAAATTGCTGTTACATGGGTAAACTCTCCGAAGCATGGGAAATTAATAAGGGGGACGTTTGTTCCTTTGAATTTGTGACAGTCATAAAAGTGAGTGTTTTATATCTGAATATTTTATTAATTTGCAATGTGGGTTTCTGTCTGTACTACCTTCAGTGAGTTCCAGGTGCCCAACATCTGCTGGAGCAAATGTCCTCTCTAACTCCCCTCTAATTGTTCTACTTTCTTCCCTGGTTAGTGACCTCGTGAAGGGAAGTAACTTCTTCCTGTCCATTGTATCCATCAGAATTATGTCACTTCAATTAAATCTCCCATCAGTCTCCTGTATACCAAAGAAAATATTCCTAACCGAACACTCTTTCGTCATTGCTGAAATTCTCTATTCTTGGCAACATCCTAGCAAGCCTTCTCTATACTCTCTCCATTCTGACCATATACTTCCTATGACATGGTGAACTGAACAAAGCACTCATCTGACACATTTTTTTATATAATTCCAGTCCAACTTGCATCCCGTGTGCCTTCCTGTCATCTTACCGACCTGTCCTGCTAACCTCAGGGATCTGTGGACCAGCACATGAGAATTTCCTGCTCCTCACACTTCATCGAATCCCTACAGTGTGGAAACAGGTCATTTAGCCCAACAAATCCACATCCCACACAGACCCATTCCCCCATCCTATCACTCTACATTTATCCCTGACTAATGCACCAAACCTACACACCCTGAACACTCTGAATTAGCATGGCCAATTCACCTAACCTGCACAACCTGGACAGTGGGAGGAAACGGGAGCACCCAGAAGAAACCCACACAGACACGGAGAGAATATGCAAACACCACATAGACAGTCGCCCAAGGCTAGAATTGAACCTGGGTCCCTGACACTGCAAGGCAGCAGTGCTAGCCACTGAGTCACTGCACCATCCATTAGAGTTCCTTCTCAGAATTTGACCATTTATTGTGAATTTCTTTGTCTTGACTTTCCTTCCCCAATGCATTGCCTCAAAGTTCTCTGAATTGGATTCTATCTGGTGATTTTCTCCTTACCTAATTACTCCACCAATATTTTGGAGAAGTATTTCCAGAATTATCCTGGATACCGCCTGGTACACGGAAATATAAACACAGGGAAAGGTTTGAAAATTTGAGGCCATTTCCATGGTTATGGAGGAATGGGAATTTGAGCAATAGATATGTGATGACAGATAGAAGCAAATAGTTCCAGTATTTGTGGCCTAAGAGCACAGAGCTCCAAGGATAGGCTAAGGTTTAGAGTAAAGCACATGAGAAACTTTATCACAAGGAGTCACAGGCAAAGAATATAGACTTAGAGAAAGCTGAAGACCATTGATGTCATCCTGTCTCTGCTGTTCTTAAACCCCTCCGGGAGCCTTGCCCAGAGTCCCACCCCAGATTAGCACTGCTCAGCCACTGTACCACCCCCTGATAACCTCAGGCATAGTTCTTCCCCACCACCAGAAAAGCTCCATCCAGATACAATCCCTTCCCTGCCAGGCACAACCCTACTCAGAAACAAAAACAGAAGTTGCTATAGAAGCTCAGCACGTCTGGCAGCACCTGGGGAGAGAAATCTGAGTTTGTTAACCTCAGTCCAGTGACCCTTCCTCAGCCCTATTCAGGCACTGGCCCTTAGACATCGTCCATCCTTGCAGGGACAGCTCTGTCCAGGAACAACTGTACACCTGACAAATCTCTCATCAGCATTCTTCACTTTAAATAATTTAACACTTTAAATAAATTATCTTTAAATAATTTATTTCCAGGCTTCCTCAGAGTTTAGGCTCATCATTCAGTTTGCTGCCTGAAGAGTGATTTGTATATGTCTGCCTTTGAATCTCATGATCCTAGTTGTGAAAACTCTGTTGGAAATGCCTGAGTCGTTCAAATGCACAAATTTTTCATTTATCCAAGGCTCCTGTTTCTGCTCCATTAATTGCAGCAACCTTTTCAAACACAGGATTTCAGCTCCTTTAGCACAAGAATGCAATCTGGATCTGGTATAGTACAGATTTCTCTTAAAACGTCTCTGTGTTCTGGCCTGTTAAAGGTCTGGTAGTCCCTCACTCTGCTGTTGTACACTGTTTGCAGATTGGATTTACTGGGTGCAGCATGAATCCTGCCCGATCCTTGGGGCCAGCTGTCATTACAACAAACTTCAGCCAACATTGGGTAAGTGAAGTGTCTTCAGCCTCAGCCCAGCCCAATCCTTCCTTCATGAAGATGTGAATTAAACATGATGGTGGAAACTGCACTGTTTCACAGATCAGCACAATTGGTGAAAACATTACTGTCCATTAATTCCACCTCATAGTCTTATAGGTGTTCACATCACAGAAGGCCATTCAGTGTCTGCACCAATCAATAAAGATCTGACTAACTAATCCCTTTTTCCAGTTTTGGCCCATATCCCAAAATGCAGTGGGTACCAGACTGCCATCACTCTCTGAGTGAAATAATTTCTTCTCTACTCTCTTCTTAGCCTTCTGCCTGTTACCTTAAATCCACATCCTCTAGATATTAACCACTCTACTAATGGAAAAAAATGTCTTTCTATCGACCATGTTAATGACTCACATAATTGTATACACCTCTATCAACCCTTGTTGCTCCAATGAAAACAACCTCATCCTATTCAGTCTTCTCTATAACTCAGACTCTCTATTCCATGCAGCATCCTGATAAATATTCTCTGCATCCTCAACTGCAACCAATCTGTCCTGTAATGTTCTAACCAGAATCGCACACAATACTTCAGTTGTGGCCTAACTAGGACTAAAATAGTATCCTTCTTATAGTCATAGAGCATGGAAGCAGACCCTGCAGTTCAACACATCTGCACCAAAATTAATCCGAAATTAATCTAGTCCTATTTGTCACCATTTGACCCATATCCCTCTAAACCTTTCCTGTTCATATACTCATCCAGATGCCTTTTAAATGTTGTAATTGTACCAGCCCCCACCACTTCATCTGGCAGCTCATACCATATACGCACCACCCTCTGTGTGAAAAAGATGCCCCTTAGGTCCATTTTAAGTCTTTCCCTTCTCACCCTAAATCTATGCCCTCTAGTTCTGGACTTGCCCATCTCAGGGCTGCCAACTTCATCAAAGACCCATCCCACCCTGATAATATTCTCCTACAACCTCTTCCGTTAGGCAGGAGATACATAAGCTTGAACACATGCACCAACAGGTTCAGGAACAGCTTCTTTCCCTGCAATTATTAACTGATGAATGGATTCTCTAACTTCAAATAATGTCAGTCTTGCTTTTGTGCTTCTCCTGTTTAGTAATCTGAATGCCTCATTCTGTCTAATCACCCTTTGATCTCTGTGCTCTTATTTGCTATGATCTGCCTGCACTGCTCACAAAACAAAGCTTTTCATTGTATTTAGGTACATGTGACTACAACAAATTAAATTAAATAAAACCAAATCATGCCAGTATCTGGCAGTGACCTTTATTTGGGATAATTCCTCTCGCTTCCCATAATAATATAGTGTTCTCTATCGTGATCTGGTCCAGAAAGGTTTCAGTTCTGGTTGGGATGGCCCTTTGGTTCGCTTCATCACCACCAGCTGGTTTAGTTTTGCCAGGACCAGATCTGTTTGTATCCACAGTCGGATATTGTCAGTGGTATCCAGAAAGTTTGAAACACAAAAGACTCTCCCAGTGGAGGCACTACCAGTAGTGTATCTGCCAACAAGAGATGGCTCAAGGCATCAGCTTTTGCTCCTTGGTCTCCCAGATATTGATCCAACTTGTAATTGTATGTGCTTAGAATAAGAGCCATCCCCCCGCAACTGAATTCAACCTGAAGCATTGGGTAGAACTGCCTTGTCCTCTTTGAGTTACCCTTGCAGGGATTTGTGGTCTGTTACAATTTTACATCCCTAAAGGTATTGGTGGAACTTCCTCACGCTAAAGATGACTGCCAAACCTTCCTTCACTATCTGAGCATTTTTGCACTCTGCATCAGCCAAAGTCCAGGAAGCCTGCACTATTGAGTGTTCCTCTCCATTGGGCCACCGGTGAGCCAACACTACCCTGATACCATACGGGGGAGGCATCACACGTCAGCACCAGATCTCGTTTCATTTTGTGATGTCAAAGGTGTCATCTACGTATTGGACCCAGATTTTTGGTTTGATGGTTTATTCTAGTCTTTGCATTACCACTTCTGTTATGAATCCTGATAGTGGAGATCCCATGGGTGTGCCATTGGTTTGTTTGTAGATTATGTTGTTGAAGGTGAAATGGGTGGTGAGGCACAGGTCCACTAGCTTCATGATGTTTTCGTTGTTAATATGATTAATGGTGATTGGGGTGTGTGTGATGGTCTCTTCTAAAAGTGTGGTAAGTGTTTCCTTTGCCAGGTCAATGTTGATGGAGGTGAACAGTGCTGTTATGTCGAATAAGATCATTGTTGCATCTTCTTTTATTTTGGTGTTTTTGATGATTTTTAGGAATTCCTGGGTGGAGTGGGTGGAGTGCTGTGACTCTTCTACTAGGTATTTCAGTCTTGCGTGTAGTTCTTTGGCCGGTCTGTAAGTTGGTGTTCTAGGTAGTGAGACTATGGATCTCACTTTAAGTCCTTCTTCATCCATTCTTGATATTGCCTGACCTGCTGTGCTTTTCCAGCACCACACTCTCGATTCTGTACAGTTCTGGTAGCCCTGTTATAGAAAGGATGGTATTAAGCTGGAGAGGATTCTGAGGAGATTTACCAGGATGTTGCCAGCAATGGAGGATTTGGGATATAAAAATAAATTGGAAAGGCAGGGACTTTTTTTACTGGAGCTTGGGAGGTTGAGAGATGACCTTATAAAATCATGACGGGGTCAGATAAAGTTAAAGATATCTTTTCCCTGCGGTGGGAGATTTCAAGACTAGAGGGTATATTTTTAAAGTGACGGGAGAAAGATTTAAAAAATTCATGAGGGGCAATTTATTTAGAGAGTGGTTCATGTGTGAAATGAACTTCCAGAAAAAGTGGTGGATGTGGCTACAGTTAGAATGTTTAAAAGACATTTAGTTAAGTACATGAATAAGAAATGTTTTCAGGAATATGGGCCAAGTGGGAGTAGTTGAGTTTAAGATTATGGTCAGCAGGAACTGGTTGGAATGAAGGGTCTGTTTCCATGCTGTATGACTCTATGCAAGGTGACCCTGGCTCCTTTGAGAGTCTGAGACTTTCCGCGCATTTCGTTGAGATTTCGCTCAGCCAGCCATATTCTAATCACAAAATGGTGAGTCTATCAAGGTGTATCTTTCTCAACAAATTTCACCCCATCAGCAAAGCCCCAAAATGAAGCCAAGCCTTGGCCAAATGGATAATGTTTTCTTCAGGATCCCAGCTGGCTAGCTATTGTGGTTGCTGCTCGTATGCAGATTCAAGACAGGAAAAGAGTCCCACTCGACCTAAATTGAGTAAGAGAATTCATAGGTAATATCTAGGAGAGTGCACACCCTGGAAAGTCCACCTAAATCTAGTTAAATCACTTAGCAACAAATCAAAGCCAATTAAAATAAACGTTTGGTTAAATGGTGACCCAGTTGTCAGGAGGTTGATACCACCACGACCATTCAGTGATCGCAGAACCAGTCTTTAACAAAATTCACTCTGGACTCCAACCCTTTAGTTTGCACAAAACCTCGGTTAGACTGAGAACGTATACTAGGAACCTTCACAGATTAAGGTTACAACTTCAGTTCTGGTCTCTTGTGAGAAGCAACTGTTTCAGTTCCCACTAATTGTAATAAAGGGTAAAGTCCAAGCTTGATGGGGCGATATTCACCATGAAATATTCACCATGATTGCTCAATATATTTCAATTAGAAAATGGTTATCTGTATGAAGACCTAATTAGATACCTATACATTTATCAGGAAGGTTTAGGGACTATCAAAGGAGTCAAGAACATCTTGCATGTTGACCAGGAAGCAGTTCAGTGAGTCTGTAAGGCCCAGCCTGCGCCATTTGCCTTGTGGACAAAATTAGGGCCAGAAACCAGGAGACTGGAAAGCGAGGAAGTGATCAAAGCAGTGCAGATTGTGGAATGGGCAGCATCAGTCATACAGATTGTAAAGCCTGACCACTCAGTTCCCCTTCGTGGGGATTTTAATCAAACAGTAAACCTCTTCTCATAACCGGGTAAATACCCAATCCTTCACACAGAGGATTTTTATGCAAAGCTAATGGAGGGGCTGTCCTTCATGAAGCTGTATAAAAGCCATGTGTATTTGCAGTTGCAATTAGATGAAGACTCCTGAGGAAGTGGTGGATGTGAATACAATTATGTTTTGACTGGACCTTTATATCCTCTAGATGTCCTTCTTACTTTTTGCTGGAGCTCATTTTAGACCGAAAGGAGACATAAAAATTTATACCATTCAAAGATGTATTTAATGCTGTCAAAGTGAAAGTTCCTTGTCACACTTTATGTTCTAGTCACTGTATCTAGCACTGATCTTGTTGATGCGTTCTGTCATTGCCAGTGCTGCTGTGATCTCTTTCCGTGTTGAATTAGGGCGTGATTGGGAATTGACTCTTTTTTTTACTTGATTAGGACATTTGACATGCTGACAAATTTTCTTAGCCATCTATTTGGCTTCTCTTTTGGATGAGAATATTGGAGGAATGGTTACTAAGTTCGTGGATGGCCCCAAAATTGGCAGCATAGTAGACAGTGAAGAAGGTTTCTAAGATTAAAAAGGGATCGTGATCAAATGGGTCAAGGAGTTGAAAAATGGCAGATGGAGTTCAATCTGGATAAATGTGAGGAACTGCATTAGTTACAACAAACAAGGGTAGAGCTTATACAATTAATGGTAGGACCTAGTGTAGTGCCATAGAACAGAGCGACCTGCGGTGCAGGTGCTTAATTCTTTAAAGTTTGCATCACGTATAGACAGGGTGGTTAAAAAGGCATTTAGCACGCTTGCCTTCATTGTTCAGTCCTTTGAGACTGGGAGTTGGGACATTAAGTTAAGGTTGTGTAGGGCATTGGTGAAGCTTCTTCTGGAGTACTGTGTCCAATTCTGGTCACTCAGTTATAGGAAGGATATTATTAAGGTGGCGAGGTTTCAGAAGAGATCTACCAGGATGTTGTTAAGTATAGAAGGTTTGAGTTATAAAGAAGGGCTGGAGAGGCTGGGACATTTTTCTCTGGAGCGGAGGAGGTTAACAGGTGACCTAATAGAAATTTATAAAGTAATGAGAGGTGTAGATAGAGTTGATGGTAATTGTCTTTTCCCGAAGATGGGGAATTTTAAGAATAGGGGACACATCTTTCAGGAGAGAAGAGAGAGCTTTAAAAAATAAATAACGCAATTTATTTACAAAGAGAGTGGTTTGCCTGTGGAATGAAATTCCTGAGAAAGTGATGGATGCAGGTACAATAGATACATGAATTGGAAAGGTTTGAAGGGATGTGGGCCTGGAACAGGCAGGTGGAACTAGTTTACTTTGGGTTATGATTGGCATCAACTGGTTGAACCAAGGGGTCTGTTTCCACGCTGTATGACTCTATGACTCTTTCACTATGATACAGTTTAATCAGTCAGTAACATCAACGGCTTATTTCCTTCCAAAACTTAGACCTCTCTTTCAAGATTTCCCTTTGGATCTGTTAATGCTTTACCTGGGACCGTGTGGAAGAGGGAATGAAGGTAAGAGAAATGAGGGTCAGTTGGGTGAGAGGATAAGGACAAAGGGGTGAAGATGAAGGGTGATGGTTGGGGTGGAGCAGTGAAGGGATAGTGAGGACAAGGAGTGACAGGTTAGGTAGAGCTGGATTTAAAGTGGTCAGATAGGATGCTGATTGCCTTGGGAACATCAGGCCGACATATTTTGGGAAAGCCTTTTAACCTGCTTGAGAGGACATGGCTCACCTTGGGCCTAACACAGGAGATCCCTGCTCCACATGACTTAGTCCTGAAACTGTACAATCCCAGCTGCTGGAAATCTTGAGAAAGAGGTCGGATAGTGACTTTGGGATCGTCCCATCTCCTGATTCCCACCTCCCATATGAAAATCCAATCCCAAATGTCAATCATATTATCATCTGGTCGATGATAAAATCCTAATTTTGGCTTCACAGAGAGCTGACTAAGTCCCTGCCAAAGGAGCTGACTCGACCCCCAATAACCTTCTCAGATTCAACTCTCAAATTTAAAGTCACATCCCACTTCCAACCTTTCCCTGCTCAAAGTGTGGACTAATTCAGGGCCATGATGTGAGTGATTAGGATTGGCCAAGGTAACTCTCTCTCAGTTGAGAAGAATGGATCACATTAGAGAATCCCTATATTGTGGAAGCAGGCCATTCATCCCATTGAGTCGATACCTCCCCTCTGAACAGCATCCCACCTGGACCGATCCCCCTATCCTATTCCTGTAAACTTGCATTTCCAATGGCTAATTCACCTGGCCTCCACATCCTTGAACATTATGGGCAATTTAGCATGGCCAATCCACTTGACCTGCACATCTTTGGACTGTAGGAGGAAACCAGAACACCTGGAGGAAACTCACATAGACACAGGGAAAATGTGCACAGTCTCCCAAGGCTGGAATCAAACCCAGATCCCTGGCACTGTGAGGCAGAAGTACTGCCCTGCATTGTCCCCTCATTCTTCAGCTTGTCATGGGCAAAGTAGCAATTGCCTCTTTGAGACTTATCAATAATCATACAACTTCCACCAAAGAATTAAACTGCTGCAGTTTTGCACACAGAAGATTGTTAACTTCAGGATGTTTTATTTATCGTTTTGCACTGACCAGCTCAGATCACAGGCTGCAACTTGAGAAATTAAATTGCATCTGTTGTGTCGTTGCAGATTTTTTGGGTGGGACCCATGCTCGGTGGAGTCTTGGCTGTGATCGTGTACAACTTATTGTTGAGGGCAAAGAGGATCAGGTGCAGAGACTGTCTGAAGTCACTGAGCACTGAGCACAAGGGGGAATTCAACATGGAATCAAAATCCTCAACATAAAACCGGAAAACAGAGCTGCTGCACTGCAAACCAATTATGTGGCTATAACTGCACTGCCTGATGGCAATATCATATAGAAACTTTAGCACCTTTTCGTCATCATTACATTGTTAAAATCAGTCACTTATGTAAATAAATATCAGATCTTTGATGTTCTGTATTTACACATCTATTTAAGTATTGATGCCAAATTTTGTCAAAGATTCTTTTTTCTTATACCAATCAGGACAATTCGAGAAAAATCCAAATTAAAAATAAAACAGCACTTATACTTAATGAGAGATAGTTGGTTGCCAAATGGACCCTTGTTGGTAGGGGCCTTGCTGTGGAGAATGCACTAGTTAATGATGGCTGGTGGTGGGCGGCACAGTGGTTAGCACTGCTGCTTCACAGCGCCTGAGACCTGGGTTCAATTCCCGACTCAGGCGACTGACTGTGTGGAGTTTGCACGTTCTCCACGTGTCTGCGTGGGTTTCCTCCGGTGCTCCGGTTTCCTCCCACAGTCCAAAGATGTGCAGGTCAGGTGAATTGGCCATGCTAAATTGCCCATAGTGTCAGGTAAGGGGTAAATGTAAGGGTATGGATGGGTTGCGCTTCGGCGGTGTGGACTTGTTGGGCTAAAGGGCCTGTTTCCACACTGTAAATGATCTAATCTAATCTAAACTGCCAAGCTTTGTTTAAATTTTGTTGACTCTGATTGGTCAAAGCATTTCAGTGAGAAATGAATCAGAAAATGACTGGTAACTATTGTGTTGAGTGGAAACAGGTGCAATGCTCTTCCTCTGCAAAGACCAGAGTCTTGTGTATTACTATATCTCTTGACAGATCAGAGTTAGACTGCCTTGTTCAAAATGTAATCAAATTTTGATAATTAGCAACAAACCATCAAATCTCTTGTACAATATAGATGTTGTTTTCCATTTACTTCTGTTTTTCTCGTGAGCGGATATAATGAGTGCAAGATCTTTGACGAAATCTGTTTTTTTCTCACCAGTATTCAAGTTCTTTACTGTCAAACAATTACTTATATTTAACAAAAATAGAAATTGCCGGAAAAGCTTAGCAGGTCTGGCAGCATCTGTGGAGAGAAATCAAAGTTAATATTTTGGGGCTGAGTTACCCTTCCTCAGAATCTCCATCAGTTCTGAGGAAGGGTCACTCGACATGAAACATTAACTCTGTTGTCTCTCCACAGATGCTGCCAGACCTGCTGAGCTTTTCTAGCATTTCTGTTTTCATTTCTGATTTACAGCATCTGTAGTTCTTTCAGTTTTTACTTATATTTAAATCGTGCTCAAGTAAGTGGTATTTCTCTGCTGTGTTTAACAAATGTGGTGATTGGGGACAGAGATGTATTGCGGTAACATTCTGCTATTTCACAAGAACATGAAATGAAATAAAGTGTCAATCACAGGAGTTCAGTTGTTCAATAACTCAATGCGACCAGCAAATGACCCAAGTAGCTCACTGGCCATTGACTAATGGATCCAATCAAATGTAACCTTACATTTGACAGATCAGGTTGTACAATGAGACAATGAGACAAATGAGATAAAGAAAAGACCCAACATTATTCTCACAGGATAGCAACATCAAACTGAGCAACTTGGAATACAGCGTACTGTTCTGGTCACCACATTACCAGAAGGATGTGGATGCTTTGGAGACGGTGCAGAGGAGGTTCACCAGGATGTTGCCTGGTATGGAGGGCACTAGCTATGAAGAAAGGTTGAGTAGATTAGGATTATTTTCATTAGTAAGATGGAGGTTACTACTGGGGGCCTGATTAAGGTCTACAAAATCATGAGATATATAGACAGGGCAGATAGCAAGAAGCTTTTTCCCAGAGTGGGGGACTGAATTACTAGGGGTCACGAGTTCAAGGGGAAAGGGGAAAAGTTTAAGGGAGATATGTGTGGAAAGTTCTTTATGCAGAGTGGTGGGTACCTGGAATGCCAGCAAAGATGTAGAGACAGGCATGATAGCATCATTTAAGATGTATCGAGACAGATACATGAATGGACAGGGAACAGAGGGATACAGGCAACAGGTTTAGATGGAGGATCTGGATTGGCGCAGACTTGGAGGGCCGAAGGGCCTGTTCCTGTACTTTAATGTTCTTTGTTCTTTGTTTGCAACACCACAGCCAATATGCACAATCTGCATCATGGAAACAGGCCAGATCGCATCCTTCATCAAAATCTCGACTGATGTTCAATGTCAACTGTTTGCATTGCAGTAACCACCATCCCAAGTTCATGATGTCTACTTAGTAAAGGTGCAGGGGAACACCATTACCTGCAAGTGTGAAATCAAGCCACACATCTTGCCATCTCTTCATTGTCATAGTCAAAATCTTGGTAGTCCCTTCCCAACAGTAGAGTGTATCCACACAAGCTGCAGTGATTCAATCTCACAGTCACATCCACAAGGGTGATTTTAGTGAGAAGAAACAAATACAGGTCTAGTCACTGCTGCCTACAACCTGTGGATGAATTAAACAGAAAGGAGAATGCATTCAAACTGCTGATCAAGGTTTTGGCTAGAACCAAGCAGGCTGAAAATAGACATTGTTGGGGGAGCGATGCTATTTGTCACAGGTCTTTTATTGATTGATGCCATGTTGAGTTCAGGTCTCTTATTGATTGAGAGTTCAGAGTTCAGGTCTTTAATGAATTGATGCCATGCTGAGTTCACGTCAAAGAGAAAGCAAAGTATTCATGCTTGGACTTCAAAGTAACACCTTTATTATTAATTAAACAAAATTATTTAGGTACAATAACAGACCTCTTGTTACATTAGAGAGTGTTCACATCCATGTGCTCCTGAGAGAACATTGCCAGAAATGGTCCTCTCAGTCTCCCAGTGAACTCTGGGTGCGGTGGGGCTGGTGATGGTGGTGGCAGGGTTGGGGTGGGGAAAAGGGGCATTTGTTGTCAAGGCATACAGGTTTATTTTTTGGGCCTGCACTGAAGCACTGAGGAAAGCTGAGCTTTGGCAACTACGTCAGAGGCCAGGGCTTGTGACACCATCACCATTAGCCCTAAGCAAGAATCCTTCCTCAACAGGCTTAGGCTGTCAGCTACCTGCCCACAACTCTGCCCATCTTCTCCAGCTGCAGTGCCAGTACTAGCTGCTGCTGGGTCTCCAGTGCTCTAGGCTGGCAGCTTACTGGGCAGAAGTTATGGCAGTTTAGCAACAGCCTCAGATGTGGCCACCACCTGAGAGAGATGGTCACCACTTTCAGTATGAGAAATTTCAGGTGCCTTCCAAAACCCAAGCCATTTCATATGCATTGCTATAATCCAGAACGTACATTGCCCCCAAAACCCATAGTGTGCACAGCTCCTAGTCAGAGTGTATTATCACTCACAGCCAGAGTGTAAATAATTCCCAAGAGGAGTATCCACAACTCCTAGCTAAGAGCATATGCAACTCCCAACCAAAGTAATCCCATATCTGAACCTGTACAGACAATGTGTAATCTAGCAAGTGGAACACAGTCTAATCTGCACAATTTGGCATCTGAACCATACCCTGGCCTTTTTTTTAAAAATACCTCTTGCTAGTCCCCAAGGTTGAGGTAAGAAACACCAGGAGCCTACCTGCTGCTGATTATAACCCATTGGCCTAAGATTGAGAAGGCCCAGTAGCTGCAATTTCTGATATTAGTTACTTCCCGCTGTTGTCAAAATGACAGAGGGATCATTGGAGCGGCCATGGCAGTGTTGCTTACTCACTGACTCTAGGATTGAGGAAGGAATATCAGGAAGAGCCTCTCCTGATTGGTCAGTCTCTCTGCTCTTCATCATTACCAAATTGCTTGGTTCAAAACATTGCCCAGTTTTCCAACTCCTGGTCTAAGCTTAATTACCCTGAGACTCAAAGAGAGCATTCTAATCAGATCCCTGCCCATGATCAAACAGCTGAACCTTTGCCCTGCTCCTGATTCCTGCCCTGACTATAATAGAGAATACTAACCTGAGATTTGTTCCTGGCCTGTAGTAAGGAAGCTAGGAGTCTCACCCTGTATCCTTGTTTCTGCTCCATACTCTTTGAAAGGTGATAGACTGGAAATGCATTAAACTGGATCCCAGCTATTGGTTATGATCCATTTAACTGAGATGAAGAGTCCTGTTCATTGAGAGAAAAATGTTGTCCCTGCCCCTACTCACACCTCTCCTCCCTCAGCTGACTAAAGTGAAGATACATCAGCAAGCTGCTTACTGTTCTTTCAATTTAAGATTCCACATTCATTGAATGTCTCTGCTCAGCTCACAAACATGAATCTGATTACCCACTCTCCTGCCACTTTAATTCTTTTCCCTCCAGCACTCTGTCCTCAACCTGTACCAATGAAACTTATTGTAGGTTGAGGAACAGCAGTTAATCTTTCATTTCAGCACTTCACAGTCTTCTACACTCAACATGAAACTCAACAATGATGGGCGGCATGGTGCACAGTGGTTAGCACTGCTGCCTCACAGCACCAGAGACCCGGGTTCAATTCCCACCTCAGGCAACTGTCTGTGTGGAGTTTGCACATTCTCTGCGTGGGTTTCCTCCGGGTGCTCCGGTTTCCTCCCACAGTCCAAAAATGTGCAGGTTAGGTGAATTGGCCATGCTAAATTGCTCGTAGGGTTAGTTGTAGGGGTAAACGTAGGAGGGGTCTGGGTGGGTTGCACTTCGAAGGGTCGGTTGGGCTGAACAGCCTGTTTCCACACCGTAAGTAATCTAATCTAAACAATTTCCGATCTTAACCACCAGTCATAGTTTCTCAGTTGGCAGCTGCTGTTAGTGAGATATTTACACCTCCTCTCGATTAACTCTCTGTATCTTGCCTTAGACCATCATCTCTTTTATCATTGGCTCTCTGTACCATCTACCCCATCACAGATGTCCCATTTTTTAAAAAAAATTTCTGTTGAAGAATTTTTCTTTGCAAAATTAGCAAGTTACAAAAACATGAAAACATAGCATCATAACATCAAAAACAACAATAAACAATAAATCAACTACAATACTACTCGACAAAATAAATCAAAACTACACTTACTATAAATCAATAAAGAAATAAGTAACACTGCTCAGCTCAAGACCATAGCTCTCAACCTTCGACAGCATCAATTATTAAATCCACATTTGTCGAAATTCTTCCACTTATAGCCTTAGATTTATCAGACCAAATCACCAAGGCTAGCCAAAAGCCTAATCAAAATGGAGGACAGATCTGCTTTCAAATAATTCAAAAAAGGCTGCCAAATCTTGTAAAACATGTCTGTTTTCTGATGCACCATGTTTGTAAGGAAGTCCAAAGGAATGCATTCCATATTTAACGTTACACCACCCCGACAGACCTGGGGGTTCTCAGACACCTAGCACATCAGAATGTTCTTCCTCATACAAAAAGTGAGGATGTTAAAAAGCTTCTTCCCATATACAACTAAGGGAGGTAAATTCGGCAAACCCAGGAGCAAAGAGACCAGGTCCACTTAGACTTTGGTCCCCAAGACCCCCACTATTACTCCTGCCACAGCACTCCAGTACATACAGAGCCTGTGGTAGGACCACAGACAATGAGTGAGGGTACCTGTATTTATTTTACATTTGGGATACATCGAAGACATACCCTGCATAAATTTTGCAAGATGATCTGGGGCCAGATGAGCCCTATGAAGATACTTTAATTGCATAGCATGGGTCCTATTACATATCGAAATCCTCTTTGCATTTTCACAAATGCCGTCCCATGTTTCCAAAGCTATCTCAGTTCCTAACTCTCCCTCCCAGACCTCACATAGACACTCAATGTCACCAGAGGAATCTCTCCCCAACAAATGATAGAGAGTAGAGAGGAATTTCGATTATCTGAATATCAATTATCTGAATTTCAGATTATCTGAAGATTTCAATGTCCCAATAGAAACATTACATCAAAGAGGTGTTATCAACACTGACCGCGTCTTTTGTTTACAGTGATTAAACTCGGCTTACCGAAATGCTGCCGAGAACAGTCTTGGACATCGATGGGAGCCCAGGCGCAATCTCCAAATGACTGACCTCCCCCACCCCTCCCTCTCCCCACACTTGCCCTGGAATTCTACAGAGGGGTGTACCCTAAACTCCACTTCCCCAGATAATCTCTCCAACATTGTCCTGCACAGGGCAAAGGTGGAACCTGTCAAAAAGTTGCAGTAAAAAGTTGTGTGCGTGGCTTTGCGCGTGTGCGCGTTTGTATGCATGTTACTTGGAGACTCACACCCCCCCAAAGGCAGCAGCAGTCTTGCTGTTGGTGTCCAGTCCGGCCGCCCCGGGGGTGGATGGAGGCTCACAGGGCTAATGGGGTCAGGTCGGTCTGGTCAGACAGGGTTGGGGGTTGCATGCAGTGTGCTGCTGCCTAGCCTCCTGAACATGGAGCAGGCTTAGCAACTACTTACTGTGTCAGTCCCATTGAACTGGTGTGTGTGTATCTGTCTGTTGCTTCTGGCAGAGTATGAGATAATAATCTCTCTAGCATAGGCCTTAGCAGTCTCCCAAAGAATGGATAGATCACCAGCCGTACCAGCGTTGATGGCCAAAAAAGCTTTAAATTCCCTAGAGAAGTATTCTACAAACTTGCTGTCCCTGAGATGAAGGGATCCATTCCCCAGTACTGTGAGCCCATTGCATCATCCGTAATCTTAACCACTGCTGCATGATCATAGATGACAATATTCCCAATCGAACAAGATACCACCGAATCCAGAAGAGCTGTAGGAGTTAGGAAAAAAAATCAATCCTTGTGTGGCACTTATGAGGATTGGAAAAGAACGTGAAGTTCCTGCCCGTGGGGTAGGGACAGCTCCAAAGGTCCACCAACCCCTGGTCCACATATAGATCACCCAACTGCTTAGGTTATGGAGAAAGCTTTGGGGGGCCTTTGGGTATTCTATCCAGCACAGGATCCATAAGGCAATTAAAGTCCCCACCCCCTAAAAATAAAATGCCGCAATGCCAAGGCTTAGATAGTGCATCATCTTCGGGTAAAAAATGAGGTCTGCAGATGCTGGAGATCACAGCTGAAAATGTGTTGCTGGTTAAAGCACAGCAGGTTAGGCCGCATCCAAGGAATAGGAAATTCGACGTTTCGGGCATAACATTCCTGATGAAGGGCTTATGCCTGAAACGTCGAATTTCCTATTCCTTGGATGCGGCCTAACCTGCTGTACTTTAACCAGCAACACATTTTCAGCTTAGATAGTGCATCAGCCAGACATTTAAGAGGGTGGGCCAGAGGACAATAGACATTCTAAATATCATAATCCTCGCCACATATTAGGGCTTTAAGGATAACAAACCAACCACATTCATCTTAAACACAAATTAAATGGAAGATTCTTTCAGACGACTATGGCCACCCCCTTCTCTTAGTGTCAAAGGATGAGAAAAACACCCAATCAAACCCACCATGCTGTAACTTCAAGGGTTCCTCATCATTGAGATAGAGTCTCCTGCAACAGGGCAACATCCATCCTCTCCTTTCTAAGGCTTGACAACATCTTTTTCTTTTTAGCTGGTGAATGAATCCCTCTGATATTTCAGATGCACCATTTAAGAACGCTGCTAGCCACGATCCTTTAAAATTCTCTTTGACCAGTCAAGAGGAATACAAAACTGGTGGAAGGCAAAGTAGATATTTTTAGTTCAGAGAAATTAACTGAATTATAACAGAAAGATGAAAAACTAAAGCAGCCATACAAAAAAATTCACAGAAGAATCTGAGTGTATCCCAGAATGTCACTACCTTAAAAATGTTGTCTTAATGGAAAAATGGAGACCGATACACTGACAGATGAGAAAATGAGCAAAACGTTCATCAAGTTGTATTGCCAGTGGATTATAGAAAGAAAGCTTTACGGGTAGCATATGAATTACCAGTGGGAGGTCATCAGGGAATAAGGAAAACTCAAGCCAAAATACAGAAGCCTTTTTATTGGCCTGGACCGCATAAGAATGCGGCTGAATTTTGCCAGACATGTTATACATGTTTGTTACTTGGAAAACTGCAGGCAGCAATAAAACCAGCACCCTTAATACCCATTCCTGTATTTGAGGAACCTTTTACAGGGATGTTAATTGATTGCATAGGACTCCTACCTAAAACAAAAAGTGGGAATCAGTATTTGTTGACCATAATAGTGGTGTCAACCAGATATCCAGAGGCCATTGTATTATGCAATTCCCAATTCCTTCGTCTCCGCCGCATCTGCTCCCAGGAAGACCAATTCCAACACCGCACAGCCCAGATGGCCTCCTTCTTCAAGGACCGCAGATTCCCCCCAGACGTGATCGACGATGCCCTCCACCGCATCTCCTCCACTTCCCGCTCCTCCGCCCTTGAGCCCCGCTCCTCCAACCGCCACCAAGACAGAATCCCACTGGTTCTCACCTACCACCCCACCAACCTGCGCATACAACGTATTATCCGCCGCCATTTCCGCCACCTCCAAACGGACCCCACCACCAAGGATATATTTCCCTCCCCTCCCCTATCAGCGTTCCGCAAGGACCACTCCCTTCGTGACTCCCTTGTCAGATCCACACCCCCCACCAACCCAACCTCCACCCCCGGCACCTTCCCCTGCAACCGCAGGAAATGTAAAACTTGCGCCCACACCTCCACACTCACTTCCCTCCAAGGCCCCAAGGGATCCTTCCATATCCGCCACAAGTTCACCTGTACCTCCACACACATCATCTATTGCATCCGCTGCACCCGATGTGGCCTCCTCTATATTGGTGAGACAGGCCGCTTACTTGCGGAACGCTTCAGAGAACACCTCTGGGCCGCCCGAACCAACCAACCCAATCACCCCGTGGCTCAACACTTTAACTCCCCCTCCCACTCCACCGAGGACATGCAGGTCCTTGGACTCCTCCACCGGCAGAACACAACTACACGACGGCTGGAGGAGGAGCGCCTCATCTTCCGCCTGGGAACCCTCCAACCACAAGGTATGAATTCAGATTTCTCCAGCTTCCTCATTTCCCCTCCCCCCACCTTGTCTCAGTCGGTTCCCTCAACTCAGCACCGCCCTCCTAACCTGCAATCCTCTTCCTGACCTCTCCGCCCCCACCCCACTCCGGCCTATCACCCTCACCTTGACCTCCTTCCACCTATCCCACCTCCATCGCCCCTCCCCCTAGTCCCTCCTCCCTACCTTTTATCTCAGCCTGCTTGGCTCTCTCTCTTATTCCTGATGAAGGGCTTATGCTCGAAACGTCGAATTCTCTATTCCTGAGATGCTGCCTAACCTGCTGTGCTTTGACCAGCAACACATTTGCAGCTGTGATCTCCAGCATCTGCAGACCTCATTTTTTACTCGAGTATCAAAGCTAAATCAATTATAGAGTTATTCACATTCTTGACTCGATGTCGACTACCCACAGAGATACAAACAGATCAAGAGTCAAATTTTATGACAAAGTTAGTCAAGCAAGTTCTAGATAGTTTAGAAATAAAACACTTCAAGTCCACTACGTACCATCCAGAATCACAAAGACTATTAGGACGGTGACATCAAACTTTAAAGACCACATTGAGAACTTATAGTCAAAACTATCTAGAGGATTGGGATACAGAAATTCCATTGGTACAAGGGAGGCTCCTAATGAATCAACTAAATTCAGTCCATTTGAATTAGTTTCTGGGCATGAGGTGAGAGAATCACTGAAATTAATTAAGGAGAAATTGGTGGATCAGATTCAGAGGTCACACATTTGGACAAAGTGTCAAATTTTAGGGAAAGATTAACTTGAGCTGGGAAGTTGGCAAGACAGCATTTGAAAGTAGCACAGTTTATGATGAAATAGGAAGCAGACAAGAAATCAAAATGTTGCAATTTTGCTCGTGACGATAGTGTTACTTTTACTTGCGTGGTAGGTGAACCTTTAAACGCTTAGTTTAGTGGACCTTCTCAAATCAAAAGAAAATTGAGTGAAGCAAATTATTAAAATTGATAAAAAGATCAGATAGAAAGAAATCTTACAGAATATGTCATATGAATATGCCCAAAAGGTATTTTGACAGGGAAGGAAAGTAAAAGGAGAATGCGTTACTGGTTACAACACTGAGTGAAGAACCAAGTTCAGAGGATTCTGAATTGGACATTCCTCAAATTAAATTGGATGAGGAAGTTCTTGCAAATTGGAATAAATTACCAAGTTACCTTCCAGAGGAAAATTAAAGTGCTCTGGAAGTTATTACAATCACACAGGGAGATATGTGGGAATAAGCTGGGTAGTACTAATTGAATTTTGTATTATGTTGAAATAGAAAATGCTGTTCCAGTTAAGCAACAATTAGGCTCAACCTTCTAAAGTTGGCACACGTTCAAAAAGAGAGTGAATGCATACTCAAGGACAATATAATCGAAGTGAGGTCAGCGAGTGGAGATCACCCATTGCAACAGTGCCAAAACCAGATGGTGCTCAACAATTATGTAGGGACTATTGCAAAGTCAATGCAGTTAAAAATTCTGATTCATACCCTATTCCACGTTTGAAAGGCTGTATTGAGGACAAGCAACTTGTATTTCAAAGTTGGACTCACTTAGAGGATATTGGCAGGTACCTTTATCTGAAAGGGCAAAGACAATTTCGGCTTTCTTGACATCAAACGGACTATACCAATTTAAAATCATGCCATTTGGTATGAAAAATGTGCAAGCCACATTTCAAAGACAGACCAATAAAGTAACTTCCAGATGACAATCGATGAAGAGAGCAATGCTATGATTCCTGGGATTGCGTGAATTTGATTGGAAATTCTTACTGACGTTTGGCAGTGTGGCTGCTCCACTGACTGACCTATTGAAGAAATACAGAAAATTTCAGTGGATGGAGGACTGTCAGAAGGCATTTAACAGTCTGAAAGCTGTGTTAACCATTGCTTCAGTATTAGCCATGCCGAACTACACAAAGCCATTCAAGGTGACTATCGATGCAACTGATGTGGATGTTGGAGCTGTACTCTTACAAGTAGACAATGAGAAGATAAAAAGACCTATTGGGTACTTTTCCAGATACTTGAATAATGATAAGTGGATATATTGAGAAGGAGACTTTCAGCTTGGTTCCAGTGTTGCAACATTTTAACATTTATTTTACCAGTAACATGTCTCAGACAATTGTATATACTGACCACAACCCCTTAAAAGTTTTTGGAAAAACTCAAGGACAAAAATTCCAGATTTTTGAGATGGAGTTTATTACTGCAGCCATTCAGTTTGAAAATTATACACATGGCAGGATGAGAAAACATAATTTTTGACATGTTTTCACAAGGGGGATGAAGGACGACAGATAGTCAGTGGCAGAAAAAAATGGAGGGAAATAGATCGTCACAGTGAATATTTGCATGCTTAGTGTCAATGCAATGTATATGTATTGTAGTGGACTAATACAGTAAAACTAAAGGTTTTAAAAATGAATCTACCTTTTTATTTTTAAAGGGTTGAATGTGGGGTGCTGGAAAAGCACAAGAGCTCAGGCAGCATCCAAGAAGCAGGAGAATCAATGTTTTGGGCATAAGCCCTTCATCCTAGTTCTTTTTTAAGGGGTGAGGTGTGATGATGTTGTGGCTTTAAGAGGATATTTTATCCTGGTTTCTTTTAGCAAGAGCAATTGGAGTGGCATGGTGGCTCAGTGGTTCAATTCCAGCCTCAGGCAACTATCTGTATGGAGTTTGAAGGGATCTGGTCTGGTCCATAATACTAACTCCACAAATACCTTTATCTTCAATTGTCCTTCCTCATCTGTATATAAGGATACCAGTAAGAGTGGGCATGTCTTTTAGTGGCTAGTTGATGTTCATGTATTCTGGTGGCTAGTTTTCTGCTTACTTGTCCAATGTAAGTCTGTTGCAGTTCGTGCAAGGTGTTTTGCAAATGACATTACTTTAGCTTGTTGTCTGTATAGAGTCGTTCAGGTTCATTTGCTGCTGATTTAGTGTGTTGGTGGGTTTGTGGGCTACCATGATGCCAAGTATCTAAATAGGGGAGAGTGGCTAGGGTTTCTGGATATGTGTTTTCCTGCTTGTTGGGGTTTGTTGCTAAAGAAATCAGCACTTTCACTAGTATCCTAACATATGGATGAGGAAGAACACCTCCTCGACTGGAACAACACACCCATCCTAGGACAAGCCAAACAGAGACATGCATGAGAATTTCTAGAAGCATGGCATTCCAACTGGAACTTTATCAACAAACACATTGACTTAAATCCCATTTACCACCCCTGAGAAATGACATCACCACAGGAAATTGTCACCACAGGAAATGACATCACCAACCCAAGAAAACCTAAACACACATAAAGTGTGGGCTATGCCACCAGTGCTTCATCTGGAAACTCAATGACGATGTTATCTAGTATAGTGATGAAACAGCTGAAAACGAACCTTCCTGCTCAGCGAGCAAACCTACATCCAGAATCTTAACCTGAATTATAAATCTTCTCAAAACTGGTGAATTCTATGGTAGGTGAGGCCGTAAGGTTGTAAGCTCCCAAGGTGGAAAATCAGGTGTTCTCCCTCCAGTTTATGTTTGGCCTTATTTTGATGGAGGCGGCGGCCCAGGTTGGATATGTCATTGGGGAAATGGGATGGGGAAGGGGGATTTGAAATGCCTGGCAACTGGGAAGTGGGGTTGATTGGAACATACAGACCATTGATGCTCTGTGAGTTTGCTAATTAGCATATAATTTCCTGCTTTCTCGCTCCCTCATTTCTTGAATTGAGGAGTCACATTTGTAGCTTTCCAATCTGCAAGGATCTTTCTGAATCCAGGATTTTTTTACAGTCTGCTTTTATATTACTTGCTAGTTTCCTGTCACACACTAACTACTTTTAAAAGTTCACCCTTTGCAGGTATCTAAAAATGTCCTAGCCTTCTGGCCTACCACTAATTTTCACATTTCTCTTAAACTGATATCATTCTTTACCTCCTCAATTAGCCATGGATGCTGTGGCTTTTTTTAGAGATTTTCTTTCTTAATGAAATAGATACTTGTCTGTTGTGTGTCAGTGCTCTGCTGACATCTTATTTTTTAAACAATTTCCTCTATTCATTTTACCTAAACTTTTGATTATACATGTAATTTTATTTCAATTGTCATTTTCAGAAGCTGATGGGTGACTTTATAAAATCTTGAGGGGCGTGAATAGACAAATTCTTTTCTCCCAGCATTGGCGAGTCCAAAACTAGAGGGCATAGGTTTAGGGTGAGAGGGGAAAGATTTAAATGGGGCCTAAGGGACAACTTTTTCATGCAGAGGGTGAGGTGTGTTTGGAATGAGCTGCCAGAGGAAGTGGTGGGGGCTGGTACAGTTACAACGTTTAAAGGGCATCTGGATGTGTATATGAATAGGAAGGGTTTAGAGGGGTATGGGCCAAATGATGGCAAATGGGACTAGATTAGTTGAGGATATGGTTATTCAAGAAAGGGAAAAGGGATAACCCTGGGAATTATAGACCAGTCAGTCAGTCTTATGTCTGTGGTGGGCAAATTATTGGAGAGGATTCTGAGTAACAGGATTTATGATTATTTGGAAAAACAGCTTGATTACAGATAGTCAACATGGTTTTGCCTCACTTACTGAGTTCTTTGAGAACTGGACAAAACATATTGATGGAGATGGAGTCTGTAGTTCCTCATGGTAGGCTCATTCAGAAAGTAAGGAGGCATAGGACACAGAAATCTGTCTGAATACACAATTGGCTAACCCATAGAAAACAAAGGTTGGTAGAAAATGGAAAGTATTCAGCCTGGAGCTTGGTGACCAGTGGATCTGTTCTGGGACCTGTGCTCTTTGTGATTTTATAAATGACTTGGATGAGCAAGTGGAAGGGTGTGTTAGTAAATTTGCTGATGACATGAAGGTTGGTGAATTGGCGAATAGTGTGGAGGGCTGTTGTAGGTTGCAACGGAACATTGACAGGATGCAGAGCTGGGCTGAGAAGTGGCAGATGAAGTACAATCTGAAAAACTAAAATAATTCATTTTGGAAGGTTGAATTTGAATGCAGAATACAGGGTCAAAGGCAGGATTCTTGGCAATGTGAGAAATAGAGGGATCTTGGGATCCACGTCCACAGATCCCTCAAAACTGCCACCCAAGTTGATCACGTTTTAAGGTGGCATATGATGTATTGGCTTTCATTAACAAAAGGATTGAATTTAAGAGCTCCATAAAGCCCTGGTTAGACTGCTTCATTATAGGATGGACATGGAAGCTTTAGAGGGTGCAGAGATTTACTAGGCTGCTGCCTGAACTGGAGGGCATGTCTTATGAAGAAAAGGTTGAGGGAGCTAGTGCTTTTCTCATTGAAATGAAGAAGGATGAGAGGTGACTTGATAGAGGTGTACAAGATGATGAGAGGTATAGATGGAGTGGATAGCCAGAGACTTTTTCCCAGAGTGGAAATGGCTATCATGAGGGGGCATAATTTTAAGGTGACTGGAGGAAGGTTTACAGGAGGTCAGTTCTTTACACAGAGTGGTGGGTGCATGGAATGCACTGCCAGCAGTGGTGGTAGAGTCAGATACATTAGGGACATTTAAGTGACTTTTGGATAGGCACATGGATGATAATAAAGTGGAGAGCATGTAGGGTTAGTTTGATCTTAGAGTCTGATAAAAGGTCGGCACAAGATTGAGGGCTGAAGGGCCTGTACTATACTATATTGTTCTATGCTCTATTTCAAATAAACCTGTTGGATTAACTTGGAGTCATGTGACTTGTCATCATGAAGGTGGTAGTGACTTCCTGAACTATTGCAGTTCTTGATGTATAAGTTACATTGACAATGCCATGAGAGAGAAAGTTCCAGGCTTTTAAATGTGTGATAGTGAGGGTATTCAAAAATCAAATTTTTGATTTCCTGTCTGCCTCCTGTTTAGTCATTTGCCATGCTACTTCTAAATGCAACCGAGTTAGGATTAGGGTTAACCATTCCCTAAAATTTGATATATAGTCAAAATGTGCGCTCTCTGAACTCTGACTCACTAATTGCTCCTTAATTAATTTCAGTGGTCCTCTGACCTCATGGCCCAAAATTAATTCAAATAGACTGAATTTAGTTGATTTATTTGGTATATCTTCAATTGCAAAAAGAACAAGTGGGATTCCTTTCTCCTGATTGTTGGGATAGTCTTGCCTGTAAGCCCTCAACATAGTCTTTAAAGTTTGATGCCACCATTCTAATGTTCCCTGTGATTGTGGATAGTACACATGGATTTTATTGCTAACAATCCACAACTTCCTTGGATAATGGTGATGTAAAATTTGACTCCATCTGATTGTGCCTCTGTGGGTTGTCTGCATCTTGTAAAAAAAAATGGAGTAACCCTTCTACAATCCTTCAAGCTGTGATATTGTATGATGGAATGACCTCTGGAATCAGTGGACATATCTAATATCATCAACAAACACTGATTCCCATTTTTTGTTTTAGCTCAGGGTCCTACACAATCAATCAAAACCTTTATAAAAGGCTCCTCAAATGTAGGAATGGGTATGAAGGGGGCTGGTTTTATTACTGCCTGAGATTTTCCAATTACTTGACATGTATAACATGCCTGGCAAAATTCATCCACATTTGGCTGGAGTTTTCCTTACTCCCAAGTCAATTGCTACTGGCAACATTTCCTTTCTATAACCCACTGGTAATACAACCTGATGAACTTTTATCCATTTTCTCATCTGCCTTGGTCTCCACTTTCTCCTAGTTGATCTTAAAAATGATGTCTTGTTGGGGAAATGAAGACTGCAGATGTTGGAGACCAGAGTCAAAAAGTGTGGTGCCAGAAAAACACAGCAGGCCTGGCAGCATCCGAGGAGCAGGAGAATCGACGCTTCGGGCATAAGCCCTTCTTCAGGAATGAGGCTGGTATGCCAAGCGGGCTGAAATAATAGGTGGGGGGAGGGGCTCTGGGAATATGATAGGTGGAAAGAGGTGAGGGTGAGGGTGATAGGCCGGAGAGGGGATGGGGGCGGAGAGATCGGGAAGATGATTGCAGGTCAAGAGGGCGGTGCTGAATCTGGGAGTTGGGACTGAGATAAGGTGGGGGGAGGGGAAATGAGGAAGCTGGATAAATCTACATTCATCCTGTGTGGTTGGAGCATCCACTTTACTAACACCTTCCACCCCGACCTCAAATTTACCTGGACCGTCTCAGACTCCTCCCTCCCCTTCCTAGACCTCTCCGTTTCTATCTCAGGCGACTGACTCAACACAGACATTTACTACAAATTGACAGACTCCCACAGCTACCAAGATTACACCTCCTCCCACCCTGCCCTCTAAAAATGCCATCCTGTATTCCCAGTTCCTTCGCCTCCGCCGCATCTGCTCCCAGGAGGACCAATTCCATCACCGAATAGCCCAAATGGCCTCCTTCTTCAAAGACCATAATTTCTCCTCCGACGTGGTTAACGATGCTCTCCACCGAATCTCCTCCACTTCCCACACCTCCGCCTTGAACCCCACCCCTCCAATCGCCACCAGGACAGGACCCCACTTTCCACCCCACCAACCTCCGGCTACATCGTATCATCCTCCATCATTTCCACCACCTCCAAACAGACTCCACCACCAGAGATATATTTCCCTCCCCACTCCTATCAGCGTTCCGGAGAGACCACTCCCTCCGTGACTCCCTCGTCAGGTCTACACTCCCCACCAACTCAACCTCCACTCCCGGCACCTTACCCTGCAACCGCAAGAAGTGCAAAACTTGCGCCCACACCTCCCTCCTCACCTCCCTCCAACGCCCCAGTGGATCCTTCCATATCCGTCGCAAATTCACCTGCACCTCCACACACATTATTTACTGTATCCACTGCATCCAATGTGGTCTCCTCTACACTGGGGAGACAGGCCGCCTACTTGCAGAATGTTTCAGGAAACATCTGTGGGACACCCGCACCAACCAACCCAACCGCCCTTTGGCTGAACACTTTAACTCCCCCTCCCACTCCACCAAGGACATGCAGGTCCTTGGCCTCCTCCATTGCCAGACCCTGGCCACACAATGCCTGGAGGAAGTGCGCCTCACCTTCCGCCTAGGAACCCTCCAACCACACGGGATGAATGTAGATTTCTCCAGCTTCCTCATTTCCCCTCTCCCCACCTTATCTCAGTCCCAACCCCCAGATTCAGCACTGCCATCTTGACCTGCAATCTTCTTCCCGACCTCTCCGCCCCCACCCCTTCTCCGGCCTATCACCCTCACCCTCACCTCCTTCCACCTATCGTATTCCCAGCGCCCCTCCCCCAAATTCCCTCCCTCCTACTTTTTATCTCAGCCCACTTTGCACACCAGCCTCATTCTTAAAGAAGGGCTTATGCCCGAAACGTCGATTCTCCTGCTCCTCGGATGCTGCCAGGCATGCTGTGTTTTTCCAGCACCACACTTTTCAACCATCATTTTTAAGATTGTGACATTCTGGGGTACACTCAGATTCTCCTATGACTGCTTCAGTTTTTCATCTTTCTGTTGTAATTCAGTTAATTTCTCTGAGCTAAAAATATCTACTTTGTCTTCCAGCTATTGTTTTTTTTCTCAACTATTTGATCATAGTTTCTGATAAAATTAAAAAAAGTTGAAGTTACATTTATGTTCTCATTTCTCCACTGGTGGTTTTGTGGCCTTGCTACCATACAGTTAGGAGAAATCTCAGGATATACCTCCTGTAATACCTCAGTTGCCTGATTTTCCACTGGCTTTTCAACCACAGTAGGCATCACTTCCACTTGTTATATGATCACCAAGGCTAAATGATATGTGTGGAATGGAGAATTCTCTACTACTCATACCACCGCTTCAATTTACACCAGACTCTCCAACCTCACTTTATATCATGGAACACTGTTCCTCTCCCACCATGTATTTCAAATAGTCTCATTTTCTGGCACTCCTCCTTCTGAATTAATTATCTCATCAAAGATTGACATGGTTCAGTGTCTCAAAAACTTTAATTTATTTACCTGTGCCTCCTGGCATATGTGAGTAAACCTCACCCTGGCAAGTAAATTATTTAAGGAGATCTGGCATTTTCTTCTCAACCAACCCCTGACCAGATTGTACATTCTAGTGCAGCCTTTTAGCTTCCACTGTGCTTAACTTTACTACTTCAATAAACAACTGTTTTGTGGCCTACTTTATGACACTGAAAACAGCTCAGCTTTTTTACTTTTTTTTTCCCACTCACATGTTTCCTTTTTACCATAGTTAAATATCTTTACTATCTTCACTGACATTTCCTTATCACCTGAAGATTTCTCTTTTCCCCAATTTCTAACCCTCACAGATTGAAACTGATGGTTGAAACCAAACTCTGATCATCTGTCATTTTTGCTGTGAAGCAGTAGAGAGATGTGCTATTGCAAGTTTTGTTGTGAACAGAGTAAGTAGTAAGGCTATGGCTCGAGAGGCCTCAGAGTATCAGCTCAGCAAAAAAAGTACAGGTAAATTCAGGTAAAGTCCTTTTAACTTTCCTCTTTAGTCTACAGCAGTTGAGATGGCATGGAGGGCAGTAGCATGTTCCTCCTGCAGGAGGAGACTTCCTGATGACTATACTTGTAGAGAGGTACACCCAAATGCACCTCCTGGGAGAGTGTTAGGGAGCTGGATGCACTCAGGACCATCCAAGATGCTGAGTGCTTCACAGATCAGCGTTTTAGTGAGGTGGTCACCTCTAACGTGCAAGCAGACAGTAGCTGGATGACCACCAGGATAATCAAAGGCAGGAGGCAGAGTGCAGGAATCGCCTGTGGACATTCCTCTTGAAAACAAATACATCATTTTGGATACTGTTGGGGATAGTATTCAGGGGAAAGCTGCAGTAGTCAGGTTGGTTGCATGATGACTGGGTCTGGGGCACAGCAGGAAAGGGTAAAACTAAACAGGACATGAATGATAGGAGATTCTGTGGCGACAAATAGAAATCCAGGATGGTGTGTTGCCTCCCGCCTGTTGTGGTCCAGGATGTCTCAAAGCGGCTACAGAACATTCTGAAGGGGGAGGGTGAACAGTTAGAAGTCAGAGTACGTTGGCCCAAATGACGTAGATAGAAATAGGCATGAGATCCTGCAGAGTGATGAGAGAGCTAGTAAGAAAAGTTAGAAGCCCAAACTTTGTCAGTGGTAATCTCTGGATTCCTTCTAGTGCCACAGGTTAGTAAGGATAAGAACAGGAAGACATGCCAGATGAATGTGTGGGGCTAAAGAACTGACGCAGGGAGCAGGATTCAGATTTTTAGATCACTGGGACCTTTTCTGGGGCAGAGGTGACCTGTTCAAGAGGGAAGGTTGCACGTAAACTGGAGGGGGACCAATATCATGGTGGGCAGGTTTGCTAGTGATGCAAGGGGTGGGGAGGGGGGGGGTTTAACTAGATTGACAGGGGGGGTTGGGATCCTCAACAGCAGGGAGGCAAGTGCGAGGCTGGAAGGAGATACAGTTATCAGAAATAGTAAAGTGAAGAGTTAGGTCAGGCTGGAACATGACAGGGAGTAAGGAATGCCTGTTAAATTAAACTGCATCTATTTCAACGCAAGAGTGCTGACAAGTAAGGCCAGTGAACTCAGTGCATGGATAGGTACATGGGACAGGGATATTATAGCTATTACAGAAATATGGCTACGGGAAGGACAGGACTGGCAGCTTAACGTGCCAGGGTACAGGTGCTTTAGGTGGGACAGAGGTGGTGGAAGGAGGGAAGGGGGAAGTTGCACTTTTGATTAAGGCAAGTATCACATCAATAATCAGAGATGAAATAACGGAAGGATCATCCAGTGAGGCTTTGTGGTTGGAGCTAAGAAATAAGGAGGAGATGGTAACATTATTGAGATTGTACTATAGGCCCCCAAACAGTCAACAGGAATTATGCAGGGAGACTTACAGGAGCAATAGCATTGTCACAGTCAGGGACTATAATTTTCCTAATATAGACCGGAACTGTCAGAACATTAAGGGCATGGATGGGGTGGACTTTGTTAAGCGCAGTCAGGAATGTTTCCTCAAGCAGTATATACAGGGTCCTACTCAGGAAGGGGCAAAACTCTACCTACTATTGGGAAATAGAGCAGGATAGATGACAGAGGTGACAGTGGGTGAGCACTTTGGGACCAATGACTAGAGTTGTATTAATTTTAAAACAATTATGCAGAGGGACAAAATTGGTCCAAAATTTCAAGTTCTAAATTGGGGCAAGGAGAATTTTGATGGAATTAGACAGGAGCTTTGAGTAGTTTGTTTGCAGGCAAAGGGACCTCCAGCAAATGGGAGGCCTTTAAAAGTTAAATAGCAAGACTTTAAGAACTATATGTTCCGGTAACAGTGAAGGGCAAGATCGGTAGGAATAGGGAACCCTGGATGACGAGATATTGAGGTTTTGACTGGAATAAAGGAGGCGTGGCTCAGGTACAGGTAGTTGGGATCAAGAGAATCCCTGGAAGTATAGAGGGGATACAGGAGTTTACTGAAGAAGGAAAGCAGGAGGGTGAAAAGGGATCTTGGGCTAGCCTTGGCTGAGAAGACTAACATCCTCTTTGGATTCACCCTAAAGTATATTAAAGGAAAAAGAATAGCGAGAGAGAGAATGGGGGCCCCAAGGACCAAAGTAGACATGTATGTGTAGAACCACAGGAGATGGGTGAGGTCCTCACTGAATATTTCTCCTGTGTTTACCATGGAGAAAGATGTGAAGACTTGGGAATTTGGGGAAGTTAGTGGTGATAGCTTGGGGACAATCCATATGACAGTAGAGGTGGTGTTGGATGTATTAGAATGTATGAAGGTGGATAAATGTTTTGGTTCTGACCAGAAATATCCAAGAACACAACAAGAGGCTAGAGAACAAATTATGGGTGCCCTGGCATCATCATTTGCCACGGGTGAGGTCCCAGAAGATAGCGAATGTCATGCCTTTATTCAAGAAGGGCTGCAAAGAAAAACCTGGGAAATACAGACAAGTAAGCTTAACTTCTGTGGTGGATAAGTTACTTGAGAGGATTCTGAGAGATGGTATACATACATTTGAAAATACAAGGCATTGTCAGCCTGCCTTTATGCATGGAAGATCATGTCTCACAAATTTGTTAGAGTTCTTTGATGAAGTGACTAGGAATGTTGACAAGGGCAGGACGGTTGACGGTTGATTTCAGTCAGGCTTTTGATAAGGTTCCACGTGGTAGGCTGTTCTGGAAGATTAGATCACATGGAATCCAGGGGGAGCTAGCAAATTGGATACACAATTGGCTTGATGTAGGAATCAGAGGGTAATAGTGGAAGGCTATTTGTCCGTCTGGAGGCCAGTGACTAGTGGAGTGCCTCAGGTGTTGGGCCAATTGTTATCTATATCAATGATTTGGATGAGAATATACAAGGCATGATTAGTAAGTTTGCTGACGACACTAAAATAGTTGGTATTGCGGACAGTAAGGAAGCTTATCAGACATTACAGCAGGACCTTGATCAGTTGGGGAAGTGGGCTTAGGAATTGCAAATTAAATTTAATATAGATAAGTGTGAGGTCTTGCAGTTTGGAAAATCAAAATCAAGACAGAAGTTTCAGGGTGAATGGAAGAGCCTTAAGCAGTGTGGTGGAACAGAGGGACCTTGAAGTTCAGGTGTATAGTTCTCTGAAAGCAGAGTCACACACAGGTAAACAGGGCAGTGATGGCAGCTTTTGGCACTCTGGCCTTCAGTCAGGGCATTGAACATTTAAGTTGGGAAGTTATGTTGGAGTTGTACAGGACATTGGTGAGGGCACACTTGGAGTATTGTGTTCAGTTTTGGTCATCTTGCTATAAGAAGATGTTACTAAACTGGAAAGAAATTTACAAGGATGTTGCCAGGACTCAAGAGCCTGAGTTATAGGGAGAGGTTGGACAAGCTAGTCTTCTCTCTTTAGAGGGTAGGGGACTGAGGGGTGAATCTTATGGAAGTGTATA
Organism: Hemiscyllium ocellatum; assembly: GCF_020745735.1. Classification (NCBI taxonomy): domain Eukaryota; kingdom Metazoa; phylum Chordata; class Chondrichthyes; order Orectolobiformes; family Hemiscylliidae; genus Hemiscyllium; species Hemiscyllium ocellatum. The sequence goes on along the minus strand of NC_083432.1, from coordinate 8,683,855 downwards.
AGATCATGAGAGGCATGGATAGGGTGAATGCATTCAGTCTTTTTCCCAGGATTGGGGAATCGCAGACTGGAGGAAATCAGTTTAAGGTTAGCTAGGAAAGAATATAAGGGAACCTAACGGCCAACTTTTTTTTTTACAGAGGAGGGTGGAATGAGCTGCCAGCAGAAGTGTTTTAGATGGGTACATTAACAATATCTAAAAAGCATTTGGACAAATACATGGATAAAAAAAGGTTTAGAAGGGTATAGCGAAAGTGAGGACTACAGATGCTAGAGATTAGAGTTGTGGGGTGCTGGAAAAGCACAAATCAGGCAGCATCTGAGGAGCAGGAAAATAGATGTCTTGGGCAAAAGCCCTTGAGCGGGAAGGAAGTGCAGGGAAATGGGATTAGTGTGGATGGACATTTTGGTTGGCATGGACCAGTTTGGGTCAAAAGGGTCTATCTCAGTGCTGTAACACTAAGTTTTTGAAGCATTGCTCCTTCGCCAGCCTGCAAAGGACCAGTGCTCCAAAAGCTTATATTTTAAAATAAATTTGTTGGACTATAATCTTGTATTATGGTGACTTCTGGCTTTGTGCACTCCAGTCCAACACTGGCACCTCCACATCATGACAAGATTTGAAGCAAAACACACCTTATACATGCACTCCAGTTAAGATACAACAGAAGAAAAAAAACCTTAGCTAAAACTCTATTGGAAAACGTACAGAATAGTTAACTACTAAACAGTAACTGGTCCAATATAGGAACGTATCATTCAACTCACCCTTGGCAAAAGGCAAATCCAGAAAACATGCCACTTCAACAGCCCAAGAGGAAAAACATCAAGTGAACTTAGAATGTAGCAGGGAGAGATGTACTGCAGGAATTGACCCAGCAACAACTGCTATGCCTGAAAACCAAAAACTGTGGGAATGTAACCACACCCTTTCAGGCTGTTTTTATTAATCCAATTTTTAGGAAAAAAAACCCAAGACCTCACAAGCTGTTTATTTTAGGAGTTTTCTATAGACATCGCTGCATCTTCTTAAAATTATCATAAAAAAGGACAAAATAGATTTTTTAAAGCCATAGTATCGCTACAATACGTATTCTGGGTGTTAGAAATGAATTGTACTTACTGAAGATTTTCCTATTGTTCTAACTTGTATAGTTGGTTCCAGATTCAGTGATAGCACGTTTAATGTCAAAGGTAAACAGTTAGATTCTCCCTTGTTGGAAAGAATTATTGTCTAGCAATTGTATGATGTGGAAGTTACCTTTCAGTCACCAGACTAAGCCAGAAAAGCGTCCAGATCTTTCTGCATTCAGATTTAGTTACTGAGTGGCAAATAGTATTGCAAGTTACAATCAATGAACATAGAACATAGAAAAATACAGTGCAGTACAGGCCCTTCGGCCCTCGATGTTGCACCGATCGAAGCCTACCTACACTAGCCCAATAACCTCCATATGCTTATCCAATGCCCGCTTGAATGACCATAAAGAGGGAGAGTCCACCACTGATACTGGCAGGGCATTCCATGAACTCACAACCCGCTGAGTAAAGAATCTACCCCTAACATCTATCCTATACCAACCTCCCCTTAATTTAAAGCTGTGTCCCCTAGTAACACCTGACTCCATACGCGGAAAAAGGTTCTCACTGTCAACCCTATCTAAACCCCTAATCATCTTGTACACCTCTATCAAATCTCCCCTAAACCTTCTTTTCTCCAATGAGAACAGCCCCAAGAGCCTCAGCCTTTCCTCATATGATCTTCCTACCATGCCAGGCAACATCCTGGTAAACCTCCTCTGCACCCGTTCCAGTGCCTGCACATCCTTCCTATAGTATGGCGACCAAAACTGCACACAATACTCTAGATGCGGCCGCACCAGAGTCTTATACAACTGCAACATGACCTCAGGACTCCGGAACTCAATTCCTCTACCAATAAAGCCCAGTACGCCATATGCCTTCTTCACAGCACTGTTTACCTGGGTGGCAACTTTCAGAGATCTGTGTACATGGACACCAAGATCCCTCTGCTCATCCACACTATCAAGTAACCTACCATTAGCCCAGTAATCCATCTTCTTGTTACTCCTACCAAAGTGAACTTCACACTTAGCTACATTGAACTCCATTTGCCACCTTTCCGCCCAGCTCTGCAACTTATCTATATCCCGCTGTAACCTGCCACATCCTTCCTCACTGTCAACAACTCCACCAACATCCCAACTTCTTACCTTTTGAAGGAGTGATAACTTTGATGTGACTGAAGACACATACACATTGAACATCAAGAAATTCATGCTGTGATGTCCTAGGATTTCAAAACAAAAGTTGCAAACATCTTTCTTTGTGGTATCTTATGATGAATTCAGTCAATTGTGAGGTTCACCTACTCACTAACTCCCATTGACTTTAATTTTGAAACCACAGATCAGTCAAATGTTGCTTTCATGTCAGTAGCAATCAGTCATTCTCACCTTGTCTCCAGAAGTCAGCTCTTTTGCTCATGTTCGAACCAATTGACTCACGTCATTTTCGAGAACCAGGTCCAACTCTCCTGTACATAATCCAGGGACACTTTTCCCTCAATGCCTCATACACTGCAAGTATCTCAGTCTATGTTTGGGTAATTGAAGTTTCCCATTATAACACTCTTTCATATTGGTATTGTTAATTTCCCTGCATCCTTTCTACTGGTTGGTTGTCCACATATCAAACCTAGCAATGCAATTCATCTTTTTCTTCCATACGCTCGCTTGACCTAACTTGCTATTTTCTATAGCAAGCTGTATCCCCAATATATTCGGTGAACTCTAATCTTCTCCTCTACTATTTTTCCTTCATTCCCAAACCCTGCCAAATTACTTCTTCAAAGACTTTCCTATACAAATACATCCTGCAAGAAACTCAGTCCTAGCTCTGTGCATATGCAACTTGTCTGGCTTCTACAGGTGCTAAATTCCCCAGATCCAGGCCCACTGTTCCAAAAATCTAACACCCTCCCCTCTGGCACCACATTTTCAGCCATACATTATTCTACTGTATCCATCTAATTTCTGTACTTGAAAATGGGACTTGGAGCAACCTGGCAATTACTACATTGGAGGTCCTGCTTGCTGACATTCTACCTCACTCCCTAAACATTGATTGCAGGATCACATCCCGCAAAGCACTGGAACCAACATGGACCATACTCCACCAGAAGAATAACCCTGCAGCTGTTCTGTACCTTCCTGGATCTTGGCATCAGAGAGACAATGTATCAGCTGTGACGATGCTGTCACTTTAAAGAAGTTATTTTGTCCTTGGTTTATTTTAAAAAGAGAAGGGTTGTGAAGGCAGAGGCACCGAAGACACACTGTTTCAAGATGCCTTTGGGTTTTTTTTTAAAAAAAAGTTAACAATGGGAGGGGAGTGGCCAGTTCAGACTTTCTACATTTTATTTTGTAGCAGTCACAAGGTATGAGTGTCCAGAAGATTTGCAAACCTCAGTAAAGAATTCCTCTGGTTTTCTTGAAGACCCCTCTCTGGATGTTGTTCCCTCCAGCCTGTAAGAACATGTGTTTGAATTTACCTTTTTGTCAAGGTGTGTTTATGGGATGTTACTGTATTGGAACAGTTAAGTTGCTGTGCCGGATCGGTTAGGTTTTCCAATAATGATTCTAAATTCTGCTTTTTGTTCATGTTTCAATAGTAATGTGTAAATAAATTGTTTTGCTTAAAGCAGATTTGATTGTCCAGATGTTTCTAAAGGCAGGTGTGATACAAGAAAAAATGTCAGGGTCTAGGCTTCTTAGCAGAGGCAGTAATGCAGAGACTTGAGCAAACAACTCTGCCAACCTTTGTCATCACGAAACGAAACAAGTTAGAGGAAACCTTCAAGACCATCAGTAATATCCTTACTGGCATAAAATTCACTAAAGAGGAGGAAAGCAACAACAAACTGCCATTCCTAGATGTCACAGTAGAGCGAACAGCCAATGGGGAACTTCAAACCAGCGTCTATCTAAAAACAACACATATGGAACAAATATTGAACTACAGAAGCAGTCATCCCAACACCCACAAACAAAGCTGCATCAGAACATTATTTCAACAAGCCAACACACACTGCAGCACAGAGGAAATACACAGAGCAGAGGAAAATCATCTACACCACGTATTCAAAAAGAATGGGTACCCAATGAACACAGTCCACTGATTTCTCAGCAACAAACCCAAACAAGCTGACAAAACACGTCCAGAAACCCTAGCCAAAGAAATCTCAGAAATGACTGCCAGATTACTCAGACCCCTTGGATTCATGGCAGCCCACAAACCCACCAACAGACTAAAACAGCAGCTAATAGACTTAAAGACCCTATACGGACAATGAGCAAAAGCAACATCTAAAATCTGATTGAAGATTTGTAGCTCGGGTATCCGTTGTTGTGGTTCTGCTCGCCGAGCTGGAAGTTTTTGCTGCAAACGTTTCGTTCCCTGGCTAGGGAACATCATCAGTGCTGTTGGAGCCTCGTGTGAAGCGCTGCTTTGATGTTTCTTCCGGTATTTATATTGGTTTGTTCTTGCCGCTTCCGGGTGTCAGTACACTCAGACAACCAGCAACATGAATTTGACTGGGAAAACACCACTAAGCCATACACTCAGACAACCAGCAACATGAATTTGACTGGGAAAACACCACTATCATAGGACAAGCCAGACAGAGAACAGCCAGAGAATTCCTAGAAGCATGGCATTCATCCCCAAACTCCATCAACAGACACATTGACCTGGACACCATATACAAACCACTACAGCTGAAACTGACACCCGGAAACGGCAAGAACATCCATCAACAGACACATCGACCTGGACCCCACATACAAATCACTGCAGCTGAAACTGACACCCGGAAGCGGCAAGAACAAACCAATATAAATACCGGAAGAAACATCAAAGCAGCGCTTCACACGAGGCTCCAACAGCACTGATGATGTTCCCTAGCCAGGGAACGAAACGTTTGCAGCAAAAACTTCCAGCTCGGCGAGCAGAACCACAACAAAAGCAACATCATTTACAAAATACCATTCAATAATTGTAACAAACACTACATTGGACAAACAGGCTGAAAACTAGCCACCAGGATACATGAATATCAACTAGCCACAAAAAGGCATGACCCTCTCTCACTAGTATCCTCACATACAGATGAGGAAGGACACCACATCGACTGGGACAACACATCCATCCTAGGATGAGCCAAAGACACACAAGTATTCCTAGAAGCATGGCATTCCAACTGGAACTTTATCAACAAACACGTCGAGTTAGACCCCATCTACCACCCCCTGAGAAAAGGAACCGGAAGTGATGTCAGCACAGGAAGTAACATCACCAACCCAAAGAAACTCAAATATAAATAGAAAAGCAGGCATTTTCAGCATTGCTTCGCATGAGGCCCACTGAAGATGTTACTTAGTAAGGTAACAAAATGTCTGGAAATGAACAGTGAGCAAACCTACATCCAAAGTCTAGGCTATTTAAAACATTTTGAAGGTGGGGAGGGGGTCTGGCCTGATCCACAACACAAGCCAGATTTACACTGGCAGTCACAGAAACACCTTTATGGTTCCATAATTAATGAAGCCCCTATAATTATTGCTCTTCTTTCCTTCTTCCTCCCGTGCTGTACAGTCAAGCAATTTGTGACGGCAGAAGCTTAGCTCTGACTGCACTCCCATGAGGAAGGCTCATCAGCTTCCAAAAATGGAAAACTCATTAGTAAGCCTGCTTGTCTTGCATTTTCTAGTAGTCACTCATACCTTTCTTTTCTCCAGGCTACTATGCCGCGATATGATCCACATAACACTCAGCCTCGCAGATGTGTCAGTGTCTCCAGTCATCAGCTGAAAAATGTGTTGCTGGAAAAGCGCAGCAGGTCAGGCAGCATCCAAGGAGCAAGAGAATTGACGTTTCGGGCATAAGCCCTTCTTCAGAATTCCTGAAGAAGGGCTTATGCCTGAAATGTCGATTCTCCTGCTCCTTGGATGCTGCCTGACCTGCTGCGCTTTTCCAGCAACACATTTTTCAGCTCTGATCACTAGCATCTGCAGTCCTCACTTTCTCCAGTCATCATCCAAGCAACAGAGTTCTATTTTGCACAATTGGAAGCACTTCCTGCACGTAACATGGTGTAGGATCCTGATACTTATTACTGATTGCACATTCTATTCTGCCAGTTTGTGTTGCCATGTCTTAATCTCAGTCTAAATTAGAGTGGTACTGGAAAAGCACAGCAGTTCAGGCTGCATCCAAGGAGCAGTAAAATCGACGTTTCGGGCAAAAGCCCTTCATCAGGAATACCTGTATTCCTGATGAAGGGCCTTTGCCCGAAACGTTGATTTTACTCCCCTACCCCGCTAGATGCTGCTTGAACTGCTGTGCCTTTCCAACACCACTCTAACCTAGACTCTGGTTCCCAGCATCTGCAGTCATTGTTTTACCTATATGTTAACCTTATACTTACTAGGTCTTTCTTACTTAAACCTACTTCACTCACTCACATTACTTTTTTTTTGGCCCTGACTTTGGCTTTTCCTGTTGTTTCTCAGTTAATTCTTTCCAAAATTCACTTTATTAATCATGAACCAATTTACCTAATATATCCCATGATGTCACTGTTTGATTTCTCGACCTCCAATCAGCAATCCCTCTGAGACACAGCTGTTAAACTATGCTTTCTCTCTTGCTCCATCCCGCAACTCCCCCAAAGTGCTGGCCCCTGATCCTGGGCTTCAATGCATCCTCTTGTGGCCTTCCATCTGGAGCTGTGTTCAAGTTGAAATCATAGAAGATCATCTACTCTGCACTTCTAATTGAAGATAGTTGCAATTGTTCAGTCAAGTCTTTGGCATTAATGTGCCGTCTTCCTTGAACACTGAGGGTGGGGATTTTATGGTGAAGCCTCCTCCTCCTGTTAATTGTTTAATTGGCAATTTCCATTTAAAGTTGGATGTAGCATAATTGCAGAGCTCTAATCCGATGACTGTGGGATCATTTAACACTGTTGACTGCATAGTTCTTTCACTCTTTGGTATGCCGATGGTCTTGTGTTGTCACTTCACTAGGTTGACAGGTATGAATGATGCTGCTCCTAACGTACTATCCTGCAGGTCGATCTCCTGGCTTAGTGATGCTAGAATGTGGTATATGCTAGGTTACAGACGGAGTTGAATACAGTTCAGTGCTGTGGATAGCTCAGTGCTCAGATTTACAACTTTTTAAGCTATTGGATCTATTCCTTATCTATTCTTATTTAGCACAGGAGTACTGCCACATAACATGATGAAAGAATGGATCCTCATCTTCCCGACATGAACATCACTGGCCAGGCCAGCATTCACTTGTTCATCTTTCAATCATCCAGCTTAGAGTCAAAACCAACGATGTGGGTCTGCAGTCACATGTAGGCCAGACCAGGAAAGCAAGCTTGTGAACCAGTGTTTTTTTTTGACAGTCATGTCCTGGTCATTAAAAATCTGGAATTGAGAGTCTATTGAATTTAAAAACTTCAGCATTTGCAATGGCAGGGTTCAGAGTCCCTAGAAACTTAACTGAATCTTGGCATTAATAGCTCAGTGATAATACCACTAGGCCACACTTCTCAATAATCAAATGTATCTGTTCATGGAGGTATCTGCAGCAGATAGACTCACTAATCTAAGTTTAAGAAATGTTTTATTGTTACATGTTCCTCATCATCTGTTAAATATCTAGGCTAACAAATATAGCCACCTCCAAAGCCTTGCTTTGTGACTGGCACTTAATTACTCTCCCTTGCAGTACATTAAAGTGTCCTTGCTACACATCTGCCAAGTGGTCAATTTGTAATTGGAGAGTCCTGATGCATGATCACCAGTTTCTCTAATGCTGATTAGATTAGACTTACAGTGTGGAAACAGGCCCTTCGGCCCAACAAGTCCACTCCGACCCGCCGAAGCGCAACCCACCCATACCCCTACATTTACCCCTCACCTAACACTATGGGCAATTTAGCTTGGCCAATTCACCTGACCCGCACATCTTTGACTGTGGGAGGAAACCGGAGCACCCGGAGGAAACCCACGCAGACACGGGGAGAACGTGCAAACTCCACACAGTCAGTCGCCTGAGTCGGGAATTGAACCCGGGTCTACAGGCGCTGTGAGGCAGCAGTGCTAACCACTGTGCCACCATGCCGCCCACAACCTCGGGCTCGTCCGGGATCTGAATCTGAACTCTGACATCTGTCAATGTTGAGGACTCCCAGAGCAACTCTTCTGATTGGTAACTATTGCACAACAATTCTGTTAAATCTTTACAGGCAGTGGGATAGGGCATGCTCATTAATAGCAATTGAGAAGTGTGATAGATTATTTGAAAAGTAGGATTCAGGTAGCTATGATGTATGTGAGGCAGTTCTTCATCTCATCTGTGAAACAGCTCTTAAATTTTGACATGTTCCACTGATACTAACGAGGAGTACTTTGCAAGATTGACAGCCTGGGCACATCTTTGTCATTTCTCGTATAGAGGTCAGTGGCAGATAGGTCATCTGGTTTTATTCCTTTTCAATTTATCTATTTTGTTCTAGTACAATTCAACTGCTTACCAAGCCATTTGAGACAGCAGGGATCAGAGCAGATCTAGAGTGCCAGACAAGTCAAAGAGTAAGGATGACCAGATCCGCTTCTCGAAGGCGACTAGCAAACTAGGTGCGATTTTTTAAACTCCATATTTAGTAATGGAATTCAAATTCTACCAGTGAAGGTTGAGAGTTGCTGTTGTAATTACATTTTAGCCAAGCTTGAAAGCAACATGACAGTAAACATGATTTGAAGATAAATGAAGACATCTGGAGAATTGAATTTACCTGATTTATACTGTACATTGTGATATCTTTTGTAATCTCAGCATTTTACCAAAAGTAAATGTAACAGGGAATCTGTAATAAATCTTCAACTGCATTTAATTTAACTTTCACACATGCACAGGACTTAAGAATGTGATATTTACATTCTATTCACAACAGTTCATCAGTATGATAGCAGTGATTATTCCAAGGAGTGTCATGATTGATATTTGCAACCAAAAAGTTTTCAAAGTATTTTATTTTTGATTTTTTTCACATCATTAAACTGAGTTGCAAATATATTAACAAAAAGACTTTTTCTAAGACTGTACAAATATCTGAAATTAAAAAGGATAAGCAACAGAAAAAATCCACTTAAGACACCAAGTTACAGTTTTAAATGAAAATGAAATTAAAAAAATAGACTACATTTCACACATCCACGCGCATACATACCCACACGCACAGATACACATTGCATTTTCCATTCGTCAACACTTCTGCTGATTCCACATTGACAGCAGGCTCTTGATATCAGTGCGACCTTAAAAGAATGCCATCAATGTAAGTAACCAGCATGTGTACTTTCCAAAGAGGCTGCTTTGCGCTCAATGGTGAAGTAAAGACAAAGGACTGGAAGAGATGCAAAAATGCCTCCATTCACAGCTACTAAGTTGCCAAAGCAACACAACAGCCACTATAACCCACGTGCTGCTTGAAAATAGCTGTTAACTCAACAGCTTGCAATTTATACAAGCTGATCATTGAGGTAATACCTGCCACTGGACTTGGAACTCCCATCCAGGCACCCCCCCTCCCCAATCAAGGATTTTAAAGGGAATTCCTTTTAGGATGAAAGGGAGTTAAAAACAGCAGCACAATTATGAACTTGGTGACAGTGATGTCAGGTCTTGCATGAGCAGAAGTAGCAGAAGGAGAGGGAATTGCGCAAGTTCACTTTCAGATCAGTAATAACACTTACATTTAAAAACAAAGCCCCCTGTTTAACATGTATATTGCTGAGGCCGGAAATTAAAAAGTGATGCTGACAGGCTTTGTTGTAACCAAGTGATGGGTCTCTCCAGCCTACGTTTTTAACGTTGGCAAACTGCACCAAACAGACAATGCTCAAAGCAGAAATACAGGCCCAATGTGAGGGAAAGAGGGAAAGGCCAGGTAGTAGCAGCTCTTGCTCCGAAACCATATTTTGGCTGGTATGGCTTTTACAAGTTGAAGCTCTCATCGCTCTCTGCTGCGTGAAGCTGGGTATCATCAGCATCGGTCATGCTGCTTTCCTGGGATTCATCGGTTCCAGCTGTGACAACAAAGCAGAGTTAGTGTCTAATTACATTAATCTGAGGCAGTAATTCAGCTGCTGGTAAGTGCTTTGTCTCCAATTCTAGAAATGTCACAACCAAGAATTGTGGAGGCACTATTAAAACCATGAAAGGAACCAGGTGATTCAAAGTTTCATTGGTGGTTTGTGTAATATAGCTACATATACACTGTGAAGACCAGTCACTACTAGTCCCTCACGATTGTCCATTCAATCAAGCCATGGTTGTTTTGTTTCTCAACCTGGTTTGCCTACCTTTGGAGTGTGCCCCTTGATAGTTCGTTTAATCAACTGTTCAAACATGTCATGATACTCCTCCAAGACAGGAGGGACATAAGCATGGACCTCCCATATGTAGGGACTCCACTGTGGCAGAAGACCATATGCTTTTCATTAAGGATAATCTATTAACCAGTCCCAATATCTGTGTATCACTGAATGCAGAGTTAGTTGCAATGTTTTTGGAGAAGGAGTTCCAGATTTCCACAACTTTGTACTAAAAATGTATTTCCCAGAATAAAGCTTTTTTACAACAATGAAAGTAGTCGTTTAGATCGCCAAATCTTTATAACAGCAATTTAACTCACCCCATTTTACCCAAAACCAAATTTTCCACTCAATCCTGCGAATTCTTTCACCTCATGTACTTGCCTAATTACCTTTTAAAAGTCAGTTCCAACTCCTGAGTTCCCTTCTGAATGGTCCAACCCTGAGGATAACAGTAATCACCTGAAAGCCTTCCTTTCTGTTGTTAATTGCAGCCTTCATCAATATAGCTACTCATTTCTTCCCCAAATTTTCTGATATATCTAAGGATCGCACAGCCGTGATTATTTAGCTCCCAGCTTATAGCCACATCTTAGTAACAGTTGCTGCATCAACCGTACGACACAGAATCAGACCATTTGACCCATATTCAACACAAATTTCCTCCCAACCTCCATCGCACCCTCAGTGTACACAAAAATATCATTTTAAACTTGAATGTTTCTGCTTAACTTGCATGTGCTACAAGCATTTCTGTATTGAATCCTCATTTGGTAACTATCCCAACAACTATCTCTGTTTCTTTCGACTTTCTACGGTCTTAACCATTTATAGAATAGCTACTATTCCCATCATAGAATAAGGTAGATCTCTGTACAGTTTGAGGGGATTTGACTGCAGTAGGAACCCAGATGGTCAACAGGATAGGAATTAAATGAGGAAAATATTTATCCAGCAACGTGTCAGTGACAGCTCCTGTTGAAACAAGTAGATATATTTAATTAAGTAAAAAGTGAGGTCTGCAGATGCTGGAGACCAGAGCTGAAATGTGTTGCTGGTTAAAGCACAGCAGGTTAGGCAACATCCAAGGAACAGGAAATTCGACGTTTCGGGCCAGAGCCTGATGAAGGGCTCTGGCCCGAAACGTCGAATTTCCTGTTCCTTGGATGCTGCCTAACGTGCTGTGCTTTAACCAGCAACATATTTTCAGATATATTTAATTAATTGGAGTCTGACACCTGTATCTTTATACTTTCTGATATATATGTCACATCACAGATAAACATCCACAATCAGAGATGGCATAGAGCATCCCTCCTTTTTGTGCCACCATTATAAGGTCTTCAACAGTGAAGACATCTGGCACAGACATTGTGGGGCTCTGCTACATGTTCAGTCAACAGGTAGGGCAAATCCAATGCTTCTTGGTATTCATTTTGACTGACAATTCTGCCTAAAGATTTGCAATTCTAAGATTATACTAAATGAGCAGAGTTAATTGACAGTAAATTTTTAACCAAAGGGTTGGGACAAGTTAAGTTTGATGGTAGTAGTTTAGGAAAGGCATACAAAGGATACTCAGAATAAAGCATCTTCTTTATTCAATCAACAATAATTATAATTGGGAAATTAACAATAATGCTAAATAAATTTGATTTAGACAATAAACCTTGGTCTGATAAGATACTACGATTTGTCCATGTATCAGACTGAACACAGGGGTGGGACATGCTTCATTCCAGCAAACTGATGTAGCAATGAAGCAACCCTGTTGTAAAGTTGTACTATGAGTAGACAGAGGGTGGTGACAGAAGGTTGTTTTTCAGACTGGAGGCTAGTGCGCCACAAGGATCAGTGCTAGGTCCACTGTTTTTGTCATATATATAAGTGATTTGAATGTGAACATTGGAGATAGCAGTTAGTAAGTTTGCCGATGACACCAAAATTGGTGGTGTAGCGGACAGCGAAGGAGGTTACCTCAGAGTACAACAGTATCTTGACCAGATGGGCCATTTGGCTGAGGAGTGCCAGATGGAGTTTAATTTAGATAAATGTGAGGTGCTGCATTTTGGAAAGGCAAATCAGGACAGGGCTTATTCACTTAATGGCAAGGTCCTGGGGAGTGTTGCTGAACAAAGAGACCTTAGAGTGCAGGTTCACAGTTCCTTGAATGTGAGATTGCAAGTAGATAAGCTAGTGAAGATGGTATTTGGTATGCTTGCCTTTACTGGTCAGTGAATTGAGTAGAGATTTTGGGAGGACATGTTGTGACTTTACAGGATATTGGTTAGGCCACATTTGGAATACTGTCTGCAATTCTAGTCGCCCCACAATAGAAAAGATGTTGTGAAACTTGAAAGGGTAGAAAAGATTTACAAGGATGTTCCGAGGGTTGGAAGGTTTGAGCTGTAGGGAGAGGTTGAATAGGCTGGGGCTGTTTTACCTGGAGCGTCAGAGGCTGAGGAGTGACTTCAGAGAGGTTTATCAAATCATGAGGAGCATAGGCAGACTGAATAGCCAAGGTCTTTTCTCCAGGGCAGTAGGCGTTCAAAACTAGAGGGCATAGATCTAACGTGAAAGGGGAAAGACATAAAAGGGACCTAAGGGGCAAAACTTTTTCACGCAAAGGGTGGTGTGTGAATGGAGTGAGCTGCCAAAGGATGAGAGAGAGGCTGGTATAATTACAAAATGTAAAAGGCATCTGGATAAGTACATAAAATAGGAAGGATTTAGAGGGATATGGACTAACTGCAGGCAAATGGAACTATATTAATTTAGGATATCTGGTTGGCATGGACGAATTGGACTGAAGGCTGTATTTCCATGCTGTGCAACTCTGACTCTAACTATGAATATATTCCACTTATGTTGGCTAAGTAATGGCACATTCTGGTTTAAAAAACACAAGGGCAGCTTGTTGGGGCTTTCAGTGACATTGAGTGAAGCTTGATTGTTGATGCCAGAAGAGATAAATTAGTCTCCATAATTCTCTAGCTTAAGAAAATTTCAGACATATATAGGCAGAATGAGAATTTGTCATACACATTTAAGATAATGTACTTTTATAAACTGAAAAGATAAATAATCAGCTAACTATATGCTCAGGGCAATGGATAATTTAAAATTAAATCTGGGATGGTAAGGAACATAACAGGTGTTCCTGTACTTCAGCTTCAAAATGATCAGAATGAGATCAAGTACTCCAAACTTACCAAGCCTACTTTATGTTAGCCATACAAAAAAGGCACTCTCATTAAATTGGGAGAATGCACTAATACCAACCTGTATCATATTGGTACCCCTCACTAAGCTGCCCATCATTTGTCACAGGCTCTTCATCATCTGGTAAATAGCGCTTGTCAATAGCCTCTTTGATCTGGTTGTTGGCTCCCTTTGGGTCAAGGTCCATGGCCCAGGAGAAGTTCATCAAAGCCAGGTGCGTCTGCCCTAACTTCTTGTAGACCTAAGAGCAATAAAGTCTATATGTTGGAAAACGGTGATACGAGATAATTTCTGAACCCAGAAGTCTAGGATGGTGCACACATTATGAGCCACCTGTCAACCATCAATGATTTATGCATATAGACAGCCAGGTTAAAAACAGAGAGTATGAGATGATACACTTTGGCAGAAGAGACGAATAAAGGTTGAATGGCACAGCTCAAAAGAATGCACAGGAACGAGGAACCAGAGGGATGGTTTGACACAAACCGGTCATATTGAGAAAGTACTTGGAGTTAGATTCCCTTCGGCCCAACAAGTCCACACTGACCCTCCAAAGAGCAACCCACCCAGACCCATTCCCCTACATTCACCCCTGACTAATGCACCTAACACTATGGGCAATTTAGCATGGCCAATTCACCTGACCTGCACATCTTTGGACTGTGGGAGGAAACCGGAGCACCTGGTGGAAACCCACACAAATAGTTGCCCGAGGCAGGAATTGAACCAGTGTCCCTGGCTGCTCACTCTCTCAGCGGAGCAGGTAAGGGCTGTTTGGCAGTGGCTGCTTGAAGGCTCGGTGACATATGTTTAACGGTTTAAATTTGAAAGTGTTTTCCTTAAAAAAAAAACGTGGACGGACCCGCAAGCTGGTGTAGCGCAAGTTTACCTGGGTAGGTTTTTTCCTATAAAGGCGTGCAGGAGAGCCGTTCCCCTCAAGAACAAGTATACCGTTTTGGATACTTGTGGGGGTGAGGGGGGGGTGGGAATGACTTACCAGGGGTAAGCAACGGGGTTCAGGCCTCTGGCACAGAGCCTGTCCCCGTTGCTCAGAAGGGAAGGGTGGAGAAGAGCAGAGCAATAGTTCTTGGGGACTCCATAGTTCAGGGCACAGATAGGCGGTTTTGTGGGGGCGAGAGACACTCACGTTTGGTATGTTGCCTCCCAGGTGCAAGGGTGTTTTCCGGGTCCTTAAGGGAGAGGGGGAGCAGCCCGAAGTCATTGGCACCAACGACATAGGTAGGAACAGGGATGAGGATGTTAGGCAGGCTTTCAGGGAGCTAGGTTGGAAGCTCAGAGTTAGAACAAACAGAGTTGCTGTCTCAGGTTTGTTACCCTTGCCACGGGATAGAGTGTCGAGGAATTGGGAGAGAGAGCAGTTAAATGCGTGGCTACAGGAATGTTGCAGGAGGGAGGGATTCCGGTAACTGGGGTTCTTTCTGGGGAAGGTGGGACCTCTATAAACAGGATGGTCTACACCTGTACCTGAGGGTCACCAGTATCCTTGGGGGGAGGGAGGTTTGTTAGTGCTCTTTGGAGGGGTTTAAGCTAACTCTGCAGGGGCATGGGAACCTAGACTGTAGCTTTAGGGTGCAGGACCTGGAGTGTAGGGAGGTTAGGAACATGGCATCAATCTCGAAGGAGGGTGCCTGTAAACAGGAAAGTGGCTTGAAGTGTGTATACTTCAATGCGAGAAGTATATGAAATAAGGTAGGTGAACTTGCAGCGTGGGTTGGTACCTGGGAGTTCGATGTTGTGGCTATTACAGAGACATGGGTAGAACAGGGACAGGATTGGCTGTTGCTGGTTCCAGGGTTTAAATGTTTTAGTAGGGTCAGAGGTGGGGCTAAAAGAGGGGGAGGTGTGGCATTGCTTGTCAAGGATAGTATTACAGCGGTGGAAAGGACGATGGATGAAGACTCGCCATCTGAGATAGTTTAGGCTGAGGTTAGAAATAGGAAAGGTGAGGTCACCCTGTCAGGAGTTTTCTACAGGCCTCCTAATAGTCCTAGAGACATAGAAGAAAGGATTGCGAGGATGATTCAGGAGAAGAGTGAAAGTAATAGGGTGGTTGTTATGGGGGACTTCAACTTTCCAGATATTGACTGGGAAAGCTATAGCTCGAGTACGTTAGATGGGTTGGTGTTTGTCCAATGTGTGCAGGAGGGTTTCCTGACATAATATGTAGACAGGCCAACAAGAGGTGAGGACATACTGGATTTGGTTCTGGGTAACGAACCAGGCCAAGTGTTAGAATTGAAGGTAGGTGAGCACTTTGGGGACAGTGACCACAATTCAGTGACTTTTACTCATGATGGAGAGGGATAAGTGTGCACTGCAGGGCAAGAGTTATAGCTGGGAGCAGGGAAATTATGATGCGGTGAGGCATGACTTAGGATGCGTGGCTTGGAAAAGTAGGCTTCAAAGGGAGTGGCGCAATCAATATGTGGAGCTTGTTCAAGGAGCAACTATTGAGAGTCCTTGATAAATAAGTATGTACCTGTCAGGCAGGGAGGAAAGGGTCGTGTGAGGGAGCCATGGTTTAATAAGGAATTGGAATCCCTTGTTAAAGGGAAGAGGGCGGCCTATGAGGCATGAAGGTTCAATTGGGGCGATTGAGAGTTATAAAGTAGCCAGGAAGGATCTAAAGAGAGAGCTAAGAGCAGCAAGGAGGGCACATGAAAAATCCTTGGTTGGTAGGATGAGGGAAAACCCAAAAGGTTTTCCATAGGTATGTCAGGAATAAAAGAATGACTAGGGTAGGAATAGGTCCAGTCAAGGATAGTAGTGGGAAGTTGCGTGTGGAGGCTGAAGAGATTGGGGAGACACTGAATGAATACTTTTCGTCAGTATTCACTCAGGAACAGGACATTGTTGCCGATGTGAATATTGAGTCACAATTAATTAGAATGGATGGCTTTGAGGTATGTAGGGAAGAGGTGTTGGAAATTCTGGAAAGGGTGAATGTAGATAAGTCCCCTGGGCCTGATGGCATTTATCCTAGGATTCTCTGGGAAGCAAGGGAGGAAATTGCAGAACCATTGGCCTTGATTTTTATGTCTTCGTTCCCTACAAGAATAGTGCCAGAAGACTGGAGGATAGCAAATGTGGTTCCCTTGTTCAAGAAGCGAAGTAGGGAAAACCCTAGTAACTATAGGCCGGTGAGTCTCACTCCTGTTGTGGGCAAAGTCTTAGAGAGAATTGTAAGGGATAGGATTTATGAATATCTGGATAGGAATAATGTGATCGAGGATAGTCAGCATGGTTTTGTGAAGGGCAGGTCGTGCCTCACAAACCTTATTGAATTCTTTGAGAAGGTGACTAAGGAGGTGGACGAGGGTAAAGTGGTAGATGTGGTGTATATGGATTTTAGTAAGGCATTTGATAAGGTTCCCCATGGTAGGCTACTGCAAAAAAATACAGAGGTATGGCATGGAGGGTGAGTTGGAGGTTTGGATTAGGAATTGGCTGGCTGGAAGAAGACAGAGGGTAGTAGTTGATGGTAAAGGTTCATCTTGGAGTGCAGTTACTAGCGGTATTCTGCAAGGATCCGTTTTGGGACCATAGTTGTTTGTCATTTTTATAAATGACCTGGAGGAGGGGCTAGAAGGTAGGGTGAGCAAGTTTGCGGATGATACAAAAGTCGGTGGAATTGTTGACAGTGAGGAAGGATGTGGCAGGTTACAGCGGGATATAGATAAGCTGCAGAGCTGGGCAGAAAGGTGGCAAATGGAGTTCAATGTTGGTAAGTGTGAAGTGATTCACTTTGGTAAAAGTAACAAGAAGATGGGGTACTGGGCTAATGGTCGGATACTTGGTAGTGTGGATGAGCAGAGGGATCTTGGCGTCCATGTATACAGATCTCTGAAAGTTGCCACCCAGGTAAATAGTGCTGTGAAGGCAGCAAATGGCGTACCTGTTTTTATTGGTAGAGGAATTGATTTCCAGAGTCCTGAGGTCATGTTGCAGTTGTATAAGACTCTGGTGCGGCCGCATCTGGAGTACTGTGTGCAGTTTTGGTCGCCATACTATAGGAAGGATGTGGAGGCACTGGAATGGGTGCAGAGGAGGTTTACCAGGATGTTGCCTGGTATGGTAGGAAGATCGTATGAGGAAAGGCTGAAGCACTTGGGGTTGTTTTCACTGGAGAAAAGAAGATTTAGGGGTGACTTGATAGAGGTGTACATGATGATTAGGGGTTTAGATTAGTTCTCATGGTCAACCCATTTTCCACGTATGGAGTCAACTATTGCAAGAGGGCATAGCTTTAAATTAAGGGGTGGTAGGTATAGGACAGATGTTAGGGTAGATTCTTTACTCAGCGAGTCGTGAGTTCATGGAATGCCCTGCCAGTAGCAGTGGTGGACTCTCCCTCTTTATGGGCATTTAAACGGGCATTGGATAGGCATATGGAGAATAGTGGGCTAGTGTAGGTTAGGTGGGCTTGGATCGGCGCAACATCGAGGGCTGAAGGGCCTGTCCTGTGCTGTATTTTTCTATGTTCTATGTTAACCACCGAGCCACCATGCCACCCCCTTTGCTAAGCACATAACCCGAGACATCAAGTACAAAAGCAGAGAAATCATGCTGAATCTTTAAAATACTCTGATTAGGCTCCAACCTCAGTTTTACATCCAATTCTAGTCACATGTTGGTTGAATATGGAAGCCTTGAGAGGGTGCAGAGATTTACAAGTCAACTTCTAGGAGTGGGTTCTTAATTTACAAGGTTATGGGAGTTGTACAAGAGCATGACCAACTCTGATAAAGGTAGGCCAGTGGAGAGCTTCCCGTTAGTTGGTGGTACAAGGATGAGAAACACAGATTCAAGATTTTGGGCAAGATGTGCAGAGGGAATGTAAGAAAGGCCTATTTTTTTAAAAATGCAGTGAGTGACTTGGAACATCCTGCCCACAGGAATGATGGAAGGAGAAACAACAAAATCAAAAGAAACTAGATGAATGTTCAAAGAAAAATGCGCAGATGTACATAGAAGGACAGGGAATGCAACAAACTGGATTGCTCTTACAAAGAGCTGATGCAGCCTGGATAGATCGAAATGGCTTCCTATTCTGGGTTGTGCCATTCTAGGATTTTCCAACTTTGTGCAGTGAGAATTAATGCACCAGCTTCTGCCTGCATTGAAAATGCCACCAGTAGGACGTGTCTCACAAATGCCCAAACATGCCACAGAGGACAGATTGGAAATTATACCTAACATACAAGAGGAAACGTTCTTTAACATGCCTAAGAATTCATATCTTTAAGATGTCAGCTGTACAGGATACATGAAATTATCAACTAAATGTCTTGATCTTAATTCACAGGAAATAAAAATAAAACTGATTAGATTTCTACAGTTTTCTAACATTTTTTTCACACTCACCAGTTCCGATCAAATGGGTGATAATGACACCTTTAAAAATTTCCTGAGTTGGTTGGTGACAGATCGATGATTTGTAGGTTGTCCCAACAACAGCAGGTATCACATCAAGTGTGTGAATTAAATAGTCTGAGGAACTATTAAACTCTGACACCCCCACATTCCCCTCCACCAAACCAAAAATACATACATACATGGCCAGACTTCGTCCGCAGTACAAGAGACCTATCCGAATGAAAGCATTTTGAGAAGCCCAGAGTAAGAATTTTCTTTAGAAGTTGTGGAACTCAAAGAAGCGGCACAGTAAGTGGCAATCTGGGTGAGATTGTAGCTGCTGGGAAAAGTCTAGCCTTATGTTTCAGACAATATTGAAGGGCAGCAGAGAAGAGGGGAGGAGAAAGTATGTGCATGTGGCTCCTAATAATTTGCAGGTCAAGTGTCAAATCTTACCTTTCCTATTAGAAAGTAAACAAGTGACTCTTTGGGGACTATTTGTTTCAGTTCCTCAAGCTCCTGTAAAGCTGCCTGATGAAAAAAAGAGAGACATCATGATAAGCTGAAATCAAGACAACTAAAAACAATGCAGAGTGCCTTGTACAAAAATCAACACAGCAAACTTACTTTGTATTTTTCATTTGCAAACAAAATGGAGGCTCTGTGGAATTTGCATAGAGGATTTTTTGGGTCTATACTAATGGCTTTATTTAGTGTTTCAAGTGCACATTCAGACTTCTTTAGTGCATGCTGGACCTGTAAAAACCAAGAAAAAAAAGCAATGAAGCTTGAGAATGTAACAGAGCTTTCCTTGACAACACAAAGAAGAAGTCATACAGAAACAGGGAGCCACCTGCCTGTTCAGCAGTTTAGTTCCTGTTAAAAAAAATCAAGAATGCTTTAAAGAGGAGATCTCAGATGTCCTAGTCAACATTTTTCTTTCAATCACACCCAAACTGATTTTCACCTCATAGACATTACAGTGCAGGCCTTAAGATCAGATTAACGCTCATACTTTTCATTATACTATCTTGCCTGTGCCTATCCAAGAGTCGCTTTAATGCTGCTAATGTATCTGTCTCTACTACCATTGCTTGCAGTGCATTCCATGCACTGAACACTCAGTGTAAAGAACCCACCTCTGACATCTCCCGTAAACCTTCCACCAATCACCTTAAAATTTTGCCCCCCTTGTAATAGCCATTACTGCCCAGGGAAAAAATGTCTCTGGCTATCCGCTCTATCTAGGCCTCTCATCATCTTGTAGACCTCAATCAAGTCACCTCTCATCGTTCTTTGCTCCAATGGGAAAAGCCTCAACCTTGCTTCATAAGGCATGCCCTTCAGTCCAGGCAGCATCCTGGTAAATCTCCTCTGCACCCTCTCGAAAGCTTCCACAACCTTTCTATAATGAAGCAACTAGAACTGAACACCATATTCCAAGTGTGGTTTAACCAGGACTTTATAGAGCTGCAGCATAACCTCGTGACTCAATCTCCTTGCTAATGAAAGCCAATATACCATATGCCTTCTTAACAACTGGGTGGCAATTAACAGTTTGTCTGTGCGTACTAACATGTTGGCTTATGTAGATTGCTCCCGAAACCTAATTCATTGGCTGTGGTGTTTTGAGAGAGATGCACCACATGTTCCTCCTTTACAAGATACAGTGACACAGAACTTGCATTGTAAATAAGTTTTCAAACTTGATTACACTAAATAACTTTAATCTCGACTGGGCATCCATGAGATGCAGCTACATCATAAAATTTACTGATCAATACCAGCAATCTATGGGTCAGTTTGAGGGCAACAGCAATGGCCGAAGGGCCTGTACTGTGCTGTAATATTTTATGTTCTATGTTCAGTTCAGGATTCAGAGGCAGACAAAGAATTGGGTAGATTATTTTTATACACAAGGTCAATTCTCTGAAATTTCCATTTTAGAAGTTCATCCTCAATTTCATTTTAGTTTTCTTTGTTTTTATATTAGAACCTTTTGCCCTTACACTGCCAGAACACATAATAAACCATTAGGATTAGAGATTAAACGCAGAAATAATTAAATGCATAACAAGATAATATTTGTGTCTTTGCTCCCAGCTAGGCTTAGGTTACCTAGAATTCCTGTGACCACTTGAGCAGCCAAGCCTAACCAATGTACATTACTGTGCAATTTCATTGATGAACAGTGTCGAAGCAGGTCCTAATACTGTCCTTACCACATGTGAACACACCTATCCAGCAGGGATTACAATACTCTAAGTAAAATTTGGAGCTCAAGAAAATTGACCAGTTATTTAGGGAAAAGTCATTCAATGAGCTCCACAAGGAGATTAATTAGTGATTCTACATGGGCCTAGGAGGAGTTATCATATAATCCAAAACATACTTTGTTATATTGTTGAGGTGTAGACACTGGAGCAGTTTCGCTGCAACTATCGTTCGTAGGAGAACACAACAGTGAGGTGGCCCAACCTGTCTTTATGGCGATGAAAGTAGCAAAAATCAAATCCAGGATGAAGCGTGTTTCCCTACTGTGTGGGAACAGGCCCTTCAGACCAACAAGTCCATATCAACCCTCTGAAGAGTGTCTCACCCAGACCCATTCCCCTACATTTACTCCTGACTCATGCACCCAACCTTTACATCCCTGAACACTATGGGCAATGTAGCAAAGCCAATTCACCTAACCTGCACATCTTTGGATTGTGGGAAGAAACCAGAGCACCTGGAGGAAACCCACACATACACGGGGAGAATGTGCAAACTCCACACAGACAGTTGCCCAAGGCTAGAATCAAACCTGGGTCCCCGGTGCTGAGAGACACTGTGCCACCATGCTTCCCACAGGGTTTCCCCTCTTATTTTTCCCCATATGCCTTGTGAAGCACAGTAGTGATGGTGGACAGGGATGGAGTAGGAGAGGGAGGGATAGAACAAAGGAAGACGGGGAAGGTCAGTAACGATGACACAAATGGCAGAGTTTTTCCGAAAGGCTATCTGGTTCTCTATAGGCCCTGAGGGAAATAAATTTGCTGTCCTAAGTTGATCTGGCCTGTACCAGTCCTGATCCAAAAAGGTATTTGACTCTTCTCTCTAGAATGGTAAAGCATACCAGTCTTAGAAATTACAACAGAAAACTGAAGAACAAAACCAAATGGACTATCCATGTCCAGGCTTGGCATTGGAAGTGACTAAGGAACAACGAGTCATGTTGATTCTGCAAAGTTCTCCTTGCTAATATCTTTGGACATGTGCCAAAATTGGGCGAATTGTCCCATAAACTAGTGAAGCATCAGCCTGATATCGTCACATTCAAAGAACCAATATCCGTGACTCTATTACTGTTCCCTGACACCGTCTACTTTTGTGAGCCAGACAAACCCACCAGAGGTCATGACACAGCAGTATACAACTGGGATGGAACTGCCCTCAGAGATCTTAATGTTGATTTCAAAACCATGAAATCTAATGGCATCCGATCAAATGTAAGCAAGGAAACCTTCCACTGGTAGGTTCTATTATTACATCACACAGCAGCTTAGTCAGTGCTGAGCACCTGAAAGAATTACTGTGGATAGCAAAAGTGTAGACCCCTTGTCAGGAAATCAAATATTCAGCACCAATGATGGCTTTAATCATTGCCTACCAGGGCAGTGTGACAAAACCCAAATAAAAATAAAAAAACAAAAATAAACAGGGGAAAACGGGGGTGCTCACAAAATTTACGTGGTGTTTGAGGGTGCAATAATACATTCCAGCAAAGGAAAGTGAGCACCCTCAACAGAAAGAAATCAATAGGAATCCAAGAGGGGCGTCACAGCAGGTTGGAGATATAACAAACAAAAAGAAGGATGGTTATGTATGTTACAGGTTGGTCAACATAGGTCCAGGACACTACTGCAGAGTTTCTCAGGGCAGTTTCCTCATCCCAACCATCCTCAGCAGCTTCAGCGACTTGCCCACCATTACAAAATCAGAATGTTCATTGATGGCTATATAATTTTCAACTCCATTCACAACTTCTCAGAAACTGAAGCAATACTACAGTTAGCTTTTAGCTGACAAACAACATCTGTACCACACAAAAGCTGGAAAATGACCATGTCCAACAAAGTGAGAGGGGAAAGGTTTAAAAGGAAAAAATGCGTGAAATGTTCTTTACGCAGAGGGTGATGGGTACCTGGAATGTATAGCCAGCTGAGTTGGCAGAGGTGGACACAACAGCATCATTTCAGATCTATCTATACAGGTACATGAATGGGCAGAGAGCAGAGGGAGATAGATCAAAGAAGAACAAAGAAAATTTACAGCCCCCCCAAGCGTGAGCCAATCCAAATGTACTGTCTAAACCTGTCAGTCAATTCCTAAGTATTTGTATCCCTCTGTTCCCCACCTCCTCATGTATCTGTCTAGACGCATCTTAAATGAATCTACCGTGCCTGTCTCTACCACCTCTGCTGGCAACGCGTTCCAAACGCCCACCACCCTCTGTGTGAAGTACTTGCCACGTGTATCCCCCTTAAACTTTCCACCTCTCACCTTGAAAGCAAGTTATTGAATCCTTCACCCTGGGAAAAAGCTCGTCTCTATCCACCCTGTCTATACACTTCATG
Organism: Hemiscyllium ocellatum; assembly: GCF_020745735.1. NCBI lineage: Eukaryota > Metazoa > Chordata > Chondrichthyes > Orectolobiformes > Hemiscylliidae > Hemiscyllium > Hemiscyllium ocellatum. The sequence continues at coordinate 8,660,161 of NC_083432.1, read as the reverse complement.
ATTTTGTAAACCTCAATCAGGTCCCCCCTCAATCTCCTTTTCTCTCGTGAAAATAAACCTAACCTACTCAACCTCCTTCAGGCTAGGATCTTCCATACCAGGCAACATCCTCGTAAACCTTCTCTGCACCCTCTCCAAAGCGTCCACATCCTTTTGGTAATGTGGCGACCAGAACTGTACATGGTATTTTAAATGCAGCCGAACCCAATGTTTTGTAATTTTGACACGACTTGCCAGCTCTTATACTCAATACCCCGTCCAATGAAGGCAAGCATACCATATGTCTTCTTGACCACTCTATCCACCTGTGCAGCAACCTTCAGGGTAAAATGGACCTGCACTCCCAGATCTCTCTGTCCATCAACTTTTCCCAAGGCTCTTCTATTCATTGTATAACTCACTCTAGAATTAGTCTTGCCTAAATGCATCACCTCACATTCGTGGATTGAAAGTCATCTGCCACTTTTACGCCCAACTCTCCAGTCTATCTATACTCTCCTGCATTCTCTGACAGTCCCTTATGCTTTCTGCTACTCCACCAGTCTTCACGTCATCTGCAAACTTGCTGATCATACCAACAGTGCCCTCTTCTAGATCATTTATGTATATCACAAACAACAGTGGCCCCAACACTGACCTCTGTGGAACACCGCTAGTCAACTTTCTCCATTTCGAGAAACTCCCTTCAACTACTACTTCTGTCTCCTGTTGCTCAACCAGTTCTTTATCCACTTAGCGAGAACATTCTGCACACCATGTGACTTCACTTTCTCCGTTAGTCTACAATGTGGAACCTCATCAAACGCCTTACTAAAGTCCATGTATATGGCATCAACAGCCCTTGTTTCATCTAACTTGGTCACTTCCTTGAAGAACTCTATCAAGTTTGTAAGGCACGATCTCCCTCGCACAAAACCATGTTGCCCATCACTGATAGGATCTATTTACATTTGGAAAGGAAAGGAATGAGCTTCTCTCTCAGCACCCCCACCAGCAAGTTCCCCATCACTGACATCAGGCTCACTGGTTGGTAGTTATCCAGAATATCCCTATTACCCTTCTTGTACAGGGGGACAATATGAGCAAATATCCAGCCCTCCGGCACCTCACCTGCATTTAAGGATGCCACAAAGATATATGTCATGGCCCCAGCTATTTCCTCTCTCGCCTCCCTTAGCAACCTGGGATAGACCCCATCCGGTCCTGGGGATTTGGGATAACCTCTAGTATACCCATCACATCTTTCCTACTTCTGCCAACGTGATCCAGACTAATCAAACTTCTATCTTTAATCTCAAGATTCATCATGTTCCTCTCCTCAGTGAACACTGATGCAAAGTAATCATTCAGAATCTCATCCATTCTCTCAGGTTTGGCACACAGCCTTCCTTAATTATCTTTTAATGGACCAATCCTTTGAGTTACCCACTTGCTTCTTATATAAGAATAAAATGCTTTGGGATTTTCCTTAATTCTGCTTGCTAAAGCTATTTCATGACTCGTTTTAGCCTGCTTGATTCCTTTTTTAAGGCTTATTCTACTCTTCTGATATTCCTCCAGGGCCCGTTCTGCTCTTATCTGCCTAGACCTTATGTACGCTTTCCTTTTCCTCTTGGCTAGTTGTACAATTTCTCCTGTCATCCACGGTTCACGAATCTTGCCCTTCCTATCCTTGGCCTTCAACGGGACATGCCTTTCCTGCACTGCCGGTAACCTATCTTGGAAAGCCTCCCACATCTCAAATGTGGGCTTGCCTTCAAATAGCTGTGTCCAAATCACATTTCCCAGCTCCTGCCTAATTTTGATACGATTGGCCTTGTCCAGTTTAGCACTCTTCCCTTAGGCCAACTCTTCTTTATCTACAAGTATTATAAAACTTACAGAATTGTGGTCACTGTTCCCAAAGATTTCCCCCACAGCAACCTCGACCACCTGTCTTGGCTCGTTCCCCAGTACCAGGTCCCTCCTCGGACTACTGAAATACTGCTCTAGAAAACTCTCCTGGATGCTTCGTACAAATTCTACTCCATCCAGACCTCTGACGCTAAACGTATCCCATCCTGCTGGACACACTTTCCTCATTCTTGATGAAGGGCTTATGCCTGAAATGTCGAATTTCCTGTTCCTCGGATGCTGCCTGACCTGCTGCGCTTTTCCAGCAACACATTTTCAGCTCAGGTGAAAGGGTCTACTCCTGTGCTGTAATTTTCTTTGTTCTTTGTATCTATGCCCCCTTAATGTTAAACAGCATTATGATCACTAAATGCCTCCACTATCAGCATCTAGGTAGTTGACCAGAAAGTGGTCTCGCCACACAGATAGTGCGAAGAACCTGTCAGGGACCATGAGTTTTGCTGCAACCGTTCCCAACAGACTCTCCACTATACACAATACATAAATTAGGATAAACTAATTTCACTTCTCTGTAATTAATTAGAAACACAAGATTCACTGCAGCATACCTCAAGTGACAGCATCTACGAAGGCAGAAGAATGGAAACACTGCCAATCTGCAAGTTCTGGAAGCATCCTGACTTATAACAGCTGTGCTCCCAGTCTCAGATATTCCCTTCCCCTCTGTTCTCACAAAGAGGTCACAACAATTTTCAAATGTTGAATTGGGGTCACAATGGCAAAAATGTTTGGGGAGCACTCACCTTATGACCAGAAGAAATTCAAGATGACAGTTCACCACCACTTTCTCATTGGCAATTAGGGATACACTCCCCTTTGAGCATTCTAAAGTGACTATTCCATCTATGATATCCTGGTCCACTCCCTAGTCACTCGCCCCTTCCTAACAGCATCATTCAGTGCAAATGCCAATCATTTCACTTTATTTCTTTTCATTGTCCCAAAGTCTTTCAAAGTGAACAGCATTTACTTGTACTTCTTTCAAGATAGGATACATCAATAAGAAACACCTCCATTCAATTCCCAGACAGGACATTGAGCATCCTGTTACGTGTAATGTTTATTCTCCAAATGGTTCCCATTCAAATATTTTGTTTGTGGTCTTCTAGTGCTCCAATGAAGTGCAATGCAAACTCGAAGAACAGCACCTCATCTTTTGTCACAGCACTTTACAACTACCTGGACTCAGTATAGAATTCAATAACTTTACACGACAAAGTGATCACAAAAGGTGTATTTTTTTGTGGCCTTGCCTTTTTTAGCCTGATGTTCATCACAGCAAACATATGAATGTTAAATTTAAAACAACGTGTACTACAGGATGAACTAGTCCTGATTGGTCACCAAGTTGATTTTGATTGGACATGCCGTTGCTAGGCAGAAAGCAACGGGGAACTACAGGTACATTGCTTCTGGGTAATCTATAAGAGGCAGAGAAATAAATTTATTTTATTTGCAAAGTACAGCCCCTACATATGAATGAATGGCAATATCAATAGGTCATAGAAGCATAAAATCCTCAGTGTGGAAACAGGCCTTTGGTCCAACCAAGCCCACATTGACCCACTGAAGAATAACCCACCCAGACCTACTCTACCCTATTATTCTACATTTCCTCTGACTAATGTGCCTAACACTATGGGCAATTTAGCATGGCCAATTCACCTAACCTGCACATCTTTAGACTGTGGGAGGAAACTCATGCAGACAAGCGCAAACTCCACACAGACAGACAGTCATCAGAGGCTGGAATCGAACCCGGGTCCCTGGCACTAACAGACAGCAGTGTTAACTACTGTGCCACCTCACATTACAAACTCAAGTGATCTTAAATTGGTTATTAACGCACACAGGATTGTTTAGCATGTACTGCCCAAATGCAGGTACATACTTAACAGCAAATGTCTTTGTGAGAGTTTTGAAAGCACGAGCTGGTCGAACACACTCTACTCTGCCTATATGGACAGATGGAGGAACAGCTTTGATTTGATGTGACAATTGTTGGGACATGCAGTGTATGCCCTTGGCATCGCACTGGAACTGAAACTCATATACTGTTGCTCAACAATGCGGTAGACAGACATACATGGATGCCTTTGTACACTGAGCAGTAGCATCCTATCAATGAAAATCCAGGTCTGTGAATGCACAGAAACAGAAGGAAGGACTTGCTTATGTTCTTAATCAAAATTTTAAAAAAGATATTGATTGTTCAAGTTAACTAAGTTGTCCAGGCACCTTTCAGCTCTGAAAGTGAATGTCTTAGTCAGACTTGCAAGATTGAGCTATTCACAGCAAATCTGATGAGTACAGCTGTTGTCCTGCAGGATAGCTTGAAGTACGAAATTGACATTCTTGCATTTGTCTAGATGAGTGCAACAGAAAATGCCTTGCCAACTCATCTTTTTTCTTCAAGTAATATTCAAGATCGGCACTACCAAGTGACTGCTTTGGGCTTCATTTTCTTGTTTACTTACCACACCAATGTGACACAGCAATACAGAACTTTGGGGATTGATGTTAAGAGCCTTTCGGAAATGAATTTCTGCCAGGTTGAACTTTTCTTGCTTATAGTAGATCATTCCCAGACCATACCTGCAGAGAGAGATTACATAGGCCTCAATCTAGATCACAAACTTGCTCAGTAATTTGCAAGTTAGTTACTCATCTCAACATAAAAAGTTCCTCTTAAAAAATATTTGTTTTTTCAGATGGCGGAAATGTGCGAAGCACACAAAATCTTGCTGCACCAACCTTTGTCATGCACGAAATTTTTACTTGATGTGATATGGCAATTGGCAAAACAAAAAAAGGAGAAAATGAGCGTTCCGAGACTGGAAGGGATGAAATCATTCAACTTTATTCAGTACATCTTGCCTACCTCCAACATCTGAAGACTAAAACAATAAGGCTGGAAACAAAAAGAGAGACTTACCTGGTGAGCTGCATGTATACTAACATGGATCCCCCATAATTAATTCAACAAAGAAGCTGCACAGTCACAAGAAACTCAATACAAAAAACATAAAAGGAAAGACCTATGTTGCAGTCATTAACCTCACGCTGCCCCCACAGTTGCAACCAGCCAATCAACTTTCCAGGATTCTAATCAAGCAGTCAAGCTTCTCATACGTAACAAAGAGAACATTGTGCCGCACGAGCCACGGATAGGTACAGAAGAAAAGTCAGCCTCTTCCTCACGAGTTGCATTTAAACAGTTCCTTGACTGGCAGCTTGGGAACACAAGTTAAAGTAAAGGTCTAACTCAGCAACTTACCATCGCTTGATGATAAAAGCTGGATGTTTAAATTCATTTTGGATATCACTGGCTAGACAAACTTTTTGCCTATCCCTAACTGCCATTGACTAGGCAGTGCTGAACTTGAACTATTGGTCCATAGTTTCTGGAAAATTTAAGGAGGCAGGCTTCAAAATTAGGGATTGGAAAAAATGAAAATCTGATGCTTCAGGGAGAAAGAGGAAAGGTCAAACTTTTGATGTTTGTACAGGAGGTTAACAGATGGAATGAGGTTAGCAGGGAGAACAAGACAGGTCTGGGCACTGGAGTCAAACAAATAATACAAACAGTAGAGTACAGAAGTTAGGACAGTAAGCACAAACTAGATGCAACACAATCAAGTCTATTTGTGTGTATCCTAAACGTGAGCATATAGCAGTGCTCACATCACTATTCCTATCATTCACTTGCTCAATTATATGGAGATGTCAGATTTTCCGAAAGCACAAACCACGAAAGTGAACTCTGCAGCCTCAACTTTTTGAAGAATTTTCTCTTAAAATGCTTCTTGTATCGATAGGTTTGTATTTCACTCCTTTCAACACCTGGAAAAGCTGTTTCTACTTATTCTACAGTTCTTCAACAACAAATCTCCCATTCTTTTTTTCCTCAAGTCTACCTGAATAAATTTTAATAGGAAGACACCTTCATTGCTGAAGCTGTGTGAACATACTCTGTGCAATAGCTGGTACAACACTTGATAAATATTACAGCAAGTGAACTGCAAAATAATACAACAAAGAACTAAAGGCAGAGATAGGGCAAGTGGAGGAAAGGTGCCAAACTCTGGCTCAGAAGAATGTTACAGTGTGTGTAAGAAATTCTGATTCCCAGACACTTCAAATTTATGTAATAAATACCATATTTCATGATAAGGCACACTCTAAGCAGAGTTAGTACGATACATTCCAATCTTGAGCTACTACAATTTCTGAAAGATCTTTGCAAATATGACAACTGTACACTTGGAAGCAGCAGAATAATAAAATCTACAAGTTCTTGAAAATAAGTCTGTGGAATCTGTGGTTGTTTTTAAGAATGATTCAAAAGGACCTAGAAGACATTCCATCAGTTGTGAAGGGATGAACTGCACTTTTCCTAAGATCCATGGGGTCTGGCAATGTCAGACCTGAAAGCTGCGTTAACAAGAAGAAAGTTAACAAACAACATTAGCAGATACGAAGGAAACCTACAAGCAAAAGAGCTGGTGGATAAAGGCAGTTAGTGCAAAGAGACATTACAGAGAGACAGGGATGAATAGCAGCACAATTCTTGTAAAGAGAAGCAAATAGCTCAGGAAGCCATCAGATTTCTGGCTTGTGCATAGATCAGAGAGCTGGATTAAAAAAGGTCTAAAGAATGGAAAGCTATGTGAATAGCTCAGATGACGTTTTCCCAAAAGTGGGCCAACAGTGAGATGGGATTTGATTGGTCAGTTGAAGAATTCTAGAAAAGTTCACCATCAAGACTTATGGTGTGCCCAGGAGTGTGCCCTGCTGATGATCATTCCATGACATTTGAAACCAAAGGCTGTTGTCAGGCAGTTCTCTCTATGTATTCTGAATGAATTTTAAAAAGCATATTTTTGAACTGTGCTGCTATGTAATGTCACACTTGTGTGGAAGTGATGTGGATTGTTGCAAATCATATTTGTTGGATTGAATATTAAAGCAAAATTTCCAAGGTCTTGGTTGGTGAGTTGGGTGTTTCCTCAAACACATCCTCATCTACAACTGCATCGCAGTTTAGAAGTCCTTGGAAGCATTCTCTCCATCAGATTTCATTGTCTTCTTTAACTGTCACAATGTGTTCCATCCCTACTCTGCACCAGTGAGGGTGTTGGATCTGTATATTGCCTTGAGGGCACTGAAGACCACCTGCACATAGTGCTTTAAGTAATAGTAACTCCTTAATCCACCACTGGTTCCTGATTTCCCAAGTCCTTATTTGTAACTGCACCTTTGCTCTCTGCTTTGCCTTGCTGGTAATCTCGTTTTTGCTACCCACAGAGCTTTCCTCTTTGTCGTTGAGGTCTTGGCAGATGTTGTCATTCTTGTCAAACCAGTCTTAAATACTTACTTGTAGCTGATATCTTTTCATTCTGTGAGGAAACTGACTGTCCTCTGCACTTTCTAGATTTTCCCCACTCCATTAACGTGAACTCTTCAGAGATTTTGTTAAGGACATTGGTGGAAGTTCATTAGTCTGCTTGGCCCTGGAAGCTGCTCACCATTGAACTTTATTTCAAACGGTTTCTTCACCTTCAACTGTTTCTGGTGATATTTGATGGACTTTGGGGAACAGATGAAGCAGTGTTCTGTCAGTCATCTGCTCTGGTCATCACTTTGGTAATGAGGATGTCCCTTCAGTCTCTGAATCAAATGCCGCCAATGTCTTGAACTTGTCTTTTTGGCAGAACAGTGAATTGATGACGACCAGCTAGTGTTTTGTACATTTAGTGAAGAGAATCCCATTGGAGATGCAATTCTCAACTACTTCTTTTGTGCTGGCTCCTTTTTAGAGTTGGGCACCATTTCCAACCTTGTGTTGAAGTTTCCAAGGAAGAAAATTTTATCTTCCTTAGGGATTTTGATATCGTGTCCAGGGTGGAGTAGAAGCCTTCTTTGGACTAATCTATGGCATTAAGGCTTGGGGCATATGACCATTGCCAGCTGGTTCTTGGCAAGTTGTAGACACACAATCATGAGGCAATCATTGTTACCAACAGGGAATTCCGAGTCAGCTGACAAATTTGCTCTTGATGGTGAAACCAATTGAATGCATTCTGGGTTGACTCTCAGGTTTTCCTCCCCAGAAGGTGATTTACTTTCTTCCTTACATCCGACTATTGCCTGGAGGCCTGTGCATAAGTCCCATCATAGTTTTCTCCTTTGGTGTTTCCTCAACTCTACCAACGCAGATTCCATTCTTTACCACTTCTTGCTGTCATTTCTTATAAACAAGGAAATCCTGCCTCTTCTGCCCATGTGCCAGTCCTTTCGAGGGGACATGTATCCTTGGATGTTTTGCCTTGCAGCCACCATGCTAATAACATTGCACCCACCAATTTCAATCTGTGCTACTTTCTCATTTATCTTGTTTTGTATACAGATTGCATTTCATAGAATCCCAGCACTGTGGAAACAGCCATTCAGCCCAACAGGTCCACATTAACCCTCTGAAGGGTAATCCACCCAGACCCATTCCCCTATTACTCTACATTTACTCCTAACTAATGCACCTAACCTACACATCCCTGAACACTATGGGGAATGTTAGCATTGCCAATTCTTCTAACCTGCACATCTTTGGATTGTGGGAGGACACTAGAAAAACCTGGAGGAAACCCACACAGAGACGGGGAGAATATGCAAGCTTCACACAAACAAACAATCACTCAAAGTCCCTGGCATTGTGAGACAGCAGTGCTAAGCACTGAACCACCGTGCTGCTCCAGTTAAAGTGCAACACCCTCAGTCCTGTGTTGACTGCAACCCACCCATGGTTGTCTCCTCATCGCATATGCCTGAAGTTAGATTCCTGATCCTTTCTATTATGTTCTATTACTAGTTCTGAAAAATTTTAGCCTCTATTAAGACCACTCCCTTTCACTTTTTCCATGCAATTGAACCCAACATCCCCACTATTCAGTTTAAAGTCCAATCTATAGCCAGAGTTGTGCAATTTATCAGGATGCTTGTTCCCAGCATAATTCAGGAGCCCATCCCATTGGAACAGCTCCTCCTTCTGCAGTACTGATGTCAATGTCCTACAAATTCAAACCATCTTCTCTGACACTAATCTTTAAGCCATGTGTTTACTTCTTTAATGATGTTGACTCTGTGCCAATGAGCTTGTGGCTTAGGCAGTAATCCAGAGATTAACAACTTTTTGGTTCTGCTTTTTAATTTAGCCTTGAACCACTCATATTCCCTCAGCAGAAATTCTTCCCTTTTTTAACCTATATCGTTGATACCTCCTTGGACTATTACAACTGGATCTTTCTCCTCCTACTCCAACAGACGTTTAGAATCCAGACAGTGTGAAAGCAAGCTATTCAGCCCATCAAGTCCACACAGACCCTCCAAAAAAAAAAAGCATCCCATCCTGGTCCACCCCACTACCCTACCCCTGCAGCTCTGCATTTCCCCAGGGCAATCCATCTAACCTGCACTGCAGAAGAAAACTGGAGTATCCAGAGGTAATCCATACAGACACCTTTGTAGCCAAGGTGGGATACCCTGAACCTGGGCACCAGGCAGGCAACACAGCCTTTGATACTCTCAGTTGGCCACAGAGAACAGCCAAGATTAGAGTGATGCTGGAATCCTTAAACCCCAGGGAATCAATATGGACTTCACCAGTTTCCTCACTTCCACCCCCCCCCCCACCGTACCCCAGTTCCAAACTTCCAGTTCAGCATCATCCCCATCACCTACTCCACCTGTCGATCTTCCTTTCCACCGATCCGCTCCACCCTCTTCGCCACCTTATCACCTTTACCTCTTCCTCCATCCATCTATTGCACTCAACTACCTTGTCCCCAGCACCACCCCCTCCCATTTATCTCGACACCCCCAAGTCTTCCAGCCTCATTCCTAATGAAGGGCTCCTGCCCGAAATGTCAATTATCCTGCTCCTTGGATGCTCCCTGACCTGCTGTGCTGTTCCAGCACCATACTAATCTTGACTCTAATCTCCAGTATCTGCAGTCCTCACTTTCGCCACAGAGAACAGTGTCGACTGCGCTGAATGTACAAGTATCTTAGCTTACCATAACATTACTCTTTTCTCCCTCCTCTTGAATGGCTCCCTACATGGCTACATTATGGTCAATTCGTCAATTTTCCCAACAGCGCACGCTCTCATCCATAGGGAGCAACTCTCTCAAACCGATGAGATAAGCCCAAGAGTTGAGGCTGCTTCAGCCCAACTTCTGGTTCCTTCTCCCTACCTCACCTGTCGTCACATCCTCCTGTCCCTGATCATTGACTGAATTTGATGTATTTAATGTAAGACATGTTGTGGAGGTGTCGGTGGTGGACTGAGGTGGACAACGTTAAAAATCACAACAGGTTTATTTGAAAGTATACGCTTTCGGAGCGCTGCTCCTTCATCAGGTGACCTCGTGGGGCAGGATCATAGGACACCAAACATATTGTAAAAGATGTAGTAAATTATGTGTCCTATGATCCTGCCCACTATTTACCTGACGAAGAAGCAGCACTCCAAAAGCTTGTATTTAGAAATAAATCTGTTGGACTATAACCTGAAGTTATGATTTTTAACTTCAATCATAGAAGTGTACTGCCTCCTGAAACTAGTAACTCTTCCCCTCCTTCATGTGTCTCAGTGTTTGAAGCTCAGACTAGAGTCAGAGTTCCTCAAATAACCACCAGTTGCTACAGATGTGGTCACTATGAACTACCACAGGATCCACCAGTTCCTGTACCAAGCAGTTACAACATCGCCTGGCCCAGCATCTCTATTTTCATTTAGTCAGTCATTTGATTTTGAAAAATTTCGTATGAGTCTTTTAGTTTATCACCTGTAAATATTTCTCAGAATTGCCTTCAATCTGAAAGTAACCTATAATATACAGTTAAATTAGCAGCCATCACCAACCAATGCACTTATGACTTACCCACGATATCACTCATTTGTGCTGGGCCTCTGATCCTGAACTTCAATTTATCCTGCTTAAAAAATCCTTATGAACCATGAGCTGAGAAAGCGAACAGAAAGCACCTCTTCCCTGCTACCTCCAAATTCCTCGAACTATATACTCACTAGGACTGTATTTCACTCTGGATGTGATCCCTCCTTCCTGACTGTGCTCTCTGAAATCAAGCTGAAGTCAGTGGGATAAATCACACTCGTTAAGCTTCAATAGTAATTAACATTTATGAACAAGGTAGTTGGTTATCGTGCAGACGTTTCGATACCATGCTGAGTAACATCAGTGTGACTTTTGTGAAGCACTGTTGTTCTGTCCAGCTCAGTTTTTGCATAGGTGCAGTCTGTTGGGGTGAGTGCCACTTCAGAGACTTTGCTGTAGCAGTCTATACATTGAGTCTATCATTGTCTGTTGATGGCCTTTTTGGTAGAAAGCTAGGCTTCCGAGAACTCCCTTATGTGTCTCTGGTTGGCTTATCTTAGAACGGTTACCTTGTCATAGTCGAATCGATGGTCTTCTTGGTCTGTTACATGGAGATGAGGGAGACTGGATCATGTCATTTAGTTGCCAGCTGGTGTTTGAGAAGTTAGGTGGCTAGTTTTCTTCCTGTTTATCGGATGTTGTGCTTGGTGCAGTTGTTGAAAGGGATTTTGTATAACCACATTACTCTAACATGTTGTAGGTATGGGGTCCGTAGGTGTAGTGTTAGTTGGCGTGCTATCATAATACCTCGTGGTCATAGCAGTTGGCAGTTAATTCTTCACATGGGGGAGGTGGCCAGTGGTGTTGGAAAGTATAGTGCCTTCTTGACATTGACAGATGAAGCTGATCCATTGTTAGCAAGGACTTTATGCACGAGATTTTTTTCCTTGCACAGTTCTGGTGTTTTGCAGTGTGCCACGGCTCTTTTGAACAGTGTCCTGACAATCTGTGGATGTTAGGGTGGTTGCTACTGAGGTTGTGGCCCAGGTGGGTGTGTTTTCTGTATACTTGAGTTGTAAGTCCCACTTTGGTCATCAGTTCCACCCTGCAATCTAGGAATGGAAGTCTGCAGTTGTTTGCTTCCTCCCTGGTAAACTTGCTGCCGATGAATATACTGTTAACTAGGTGATGTGTTTCAGGTGGTCTTGTAGGTTTGATGACGACAAATGAATCAGCTACGTATCACACATACAGTTTCGGATGGATTGGGGAAGGGCTGTGTTTTCAAGTCTCTGCTTGACTGCTTATGCTCTTTGTTCTAAGGTGAGAGAGCCCTTTGACGTGCCATGGACTTATTGGTATATCTGGCCACTGAAGACAAAATTGGTGGTGAAGCATAGGTCTAGTAGATTGAACATGATGCCTGTGCGGATGGTGTTGCTGGGAGTAAGTGTTACTGGATCCTGTAGTAGTGTGACAATTGTTTCCTTGGCCAGTGGTATGTCAATGCAGGTGAATAGGGTTGTCACAACAAATGACACAATGATTTAGTCCTGGTTAATTTTATTGCTAGTGAGGCTGTCAATGAATTCCTAGCTGCATGAATGGAGTGGTTGGATCTGCTGATGAGATGTTGCACTCTTCGTTGTAATTCTTTGGTCACTTTGTGCGTTAGTGTCCTTGGTAGCGAGACTATGGACCTGAGCGGGATAGCCAGTTTATGTACTTTGGGGAGTGCATAAAAGCTGGGCATGTTGCAGCCTTCTAGTCATCTGTCCTGTTTAAGTGTGTTCAGCGTGCATATAATCCTATCAGCTGATTGCCGTGTGTGGGGTCTGTCTCCATCTGTTGGTAGGTGTCGGTATTGTCCAGCAATGCCTGGTGCGTTCATTATAACAATCATGCATCCTTGGTCTGCTGGTAGCGGAATGATGGTTTTGTCCTAGAGTCCTTTTAGCGCTTTCCTTTCTAGTGCACGGTGGATGTTCCATTTGTTTGTCCGATTTAGCGCAAAGACTATGGTTTGTCGGATTGCCCCTGCTGAGTCAAGCCTTTAAAGTTCACTGGTCTTCAATGTTGCTTCAAGGGCAGATGGGAAATAAATCAGTCTTGTCAGCGTCTCTAGGTTGAAATTGAATTTGCATACTAGGTCAGCTTTCTCAGTGTCATTAAGTGTTACTTACGTTGGATAGATTTCTTATCTATGCATCTGATTTGTCTTTGTTGTTGCAGTGTCAGTTAAGCCAGTTTCTCTTGCAGTGTAAGTCTCTTCCTGGTTCTGATTTTGTGTTGTACAGTGCTGCTGGCTTTCTCCAGAGTTGCAGTCCATTGTTTGTTGGTCGAGTTCAGGTACTGAGATTTTTGGTGTGCAATTTTGAAGGTGTTTATGGGCATCATTAAATCATGACCCTTACCATCTGGTGTCCATTCTGTACTGCCATGTGTCTGGCTTGTTGGTTGTTTCGGGATGGTTTGTACTTAAATTAAACCTGGTGTCTGACGCATTTGTGGAGGAAGTGGAATTGTTTGTTAGTAGTGCCGTCGGTTGGCGAAGGCCTCCCATCATCAGCCCAGCTTGAGCATGTTGCACCCAGAAGGTCATTAAGGTTTTTGCAAAGATCTGTAGCTCAGGTTGCAGATGAGATCGTTGGTTAGCTTACCAAGTTGCTGCGTTATTGTGCAGACATTTCATCATCATGCTGGGTAACCTCATCAGTCCGGCTTCTTTGAAGTGCTGTTGTTCTGTCCTGCTTGGTTTTTGTGTGGGTCTGGTCTGCTGGGTTGAATGTCACTAATGGATCTTCTCTGTAATGGTTTGTACACTGGGTCTGTACATTCGCTGATGGCCTTTTCAGTAGAAAGTCAGGCTTCTGATAACTCTCTTGCTCTTCCCCTGATCTAACAGAAACAATGGATACATTACGTAGACGACATATTTGTCATCATCAAATGTAGAAGACTACGGGAAATACACCACTACAGTAACAGTATAGTCACCAGCATCAAGTTTACCAGGGAGGAAGAGAACAACCACCTCTCATTCCTAGATGGAACAGTAGAACTGATTACAATGGGGGATTTACAATCAACGTTTACAGAAAACCCACCCACACGGACCACATTCTCAACTACAATAGCAACCACCCGAACATCCACAAACTGAACTGTGTCAGGACACTGTTCAAAAGAAGCGTGACACACTGCAATACACCAGAACTGCTTAAGGAAAATGAAGATCACTTACACAAAGTCTTGGTTAACAATGGATACCCAATCAGCTTCATCTGCTGATGCCTGTCCAACAGACAATGCCAAGATGACACTATACCCTACCAGCATACTGGCCACCTCCCATTGTTTGAATAGTGTATCAGAATCACCTGCCAGGCGACCACTAAGTATCAAAGTAGTGCACTAACCAACACTACGTTAACTACTTACCAGGACAAAAGGACCCCATACCGACAACATGTTGCACCAATGTGGTCAACAAAATCCCTTGCAATAACTGCGCAAGCACAACAACAAACAAACAGTAAGGAAATTAGCTATCTGACTTCACGAACACCAACTGGCAACCAAACGACATGATCCACTCTCCCTCATCTCCATACACACAGACCAAAAGAGCCATCAATTCCACTATGACAAATTGGTTGATTTGTCCTAGAATGGTCAAAGACACACAAGAGTTCTTGGAAGCCTGGTCTTATACCAAAAAGGCCATCAATAAACACAGTGATAGACCCAGTGTATAGACTGCTGCAGCAAAGACCCAAAAGTGACACTCATCCCAACAGACCAGACCCACATAAAAACCAAGCAGGAGAGAACAACAGTGCTTCACGGAAGTCACAATAAAGTTACCTAGCATGGTAACAAAACATCTGCACAATAACCCAGTAGCTCAGCAAGCTAACCAACTACTTCACCCACAACCTGAGCTATAGATCTTCACGAAAACCTTAGAATATTTATTAACACCCGAATCAGACTTCAGGTAATTGATTGAAAACCACCCCTCTGTCAGCTGAGTGACCTACATAATTAACCTTTTCACTTGATACTTCATTTTAAAATGCAAAAGGAAAAGATTTACTGGTTCCATTCTCACACTGCCTCTAAATTCCCTGAACTATATACTCACTCGGGCTGCGTCTTATTCTAGATGTGATCTCTCCTTCCTGACCATGTGACATTGCTGAGCCCCGAGACTGAGTCATCTACTTCACCAAGAAACATTTCCTCCTTGTGAGCCCCTGTCCTCACAGTTCAGCACTCAGCTGTCCATGAGTCCAGTGTGCCTCAATCCTTCACTGGTGCACTATGATTTCCCAGATGATTTCTTCCTTCAGCCATTAACGTAGTGCTGGTATTAGAACTCTTAACTGCCACCAAGCCATGCCCTACATACAATAAAGTGCTCAAACAGCAGTCCAATTTCCAATGTGGTCATGATCCCATAATGAAAAGCCCATTTTCAAGCTAACTCAATATTTCCATGAAGCCTTCAGGGCTGTGGAGTGGTCAATCTGTCATTCAACACCAGCTCAGCAGGTTAATATCAAACTCACAAGAAAGCAATGAAACGGAAGGCCCATTAAAAAAAGAGGAACATGGCTTTTGCAAAAAAAATACAAGCGCAGCCAAATTAAACAATCTAAACAGCATTTTCCAAAACCAGCCACGGAAATATTGTGCAGAGGTTATAATGCAGGGAACAATATGGGAATTCACAGAAGCAATTTAAAAGGAAATATCCGAAAGGTGCTAAACCCTTAGCAATAGCAAAAGTAGAACAGTTAGGTTAGTTTCTAGCTGTCTTGGTAAAAACATCAGAATCTATGCCCTTATAAAACAGTGAAGAGCTGAAATAAATGGTTCTTGGACATTTGAATTTTATTACCATTAGCTGAATTCTCTGCCTGATTAAACAACATCAGCTAAAAACTGAATTTTGAAAGCATATTCAACTGATTTGTCTTAATCAGAATTGATCTTAGAATTTTTTATTCACTCACATTGGTGTTGAGGCTGGTGTGTACCTATTGCCTGTCCCTAACTGTCCTTAGAAGACGGTGAAGGGGAGGAGCGAATTCCAGAATTTTGACACAGCAGTGAAGGAATGACAATATACTTCCAAGTCAGAACAGTGAGTAGCTTGGAGGGGAATTTACAGGTGGGGTTCCTCGGTATCTGCCACCCTTGCCCTTCTGGATGGAAGTGGTCACGGGTTCGAAAGGTGCTGTCTAAAGATCTTTGGGGATTTTCTGCACTGCATCTTGTTGACAGTACTGCTGTTTCTCAACTGTTGGTGGAGGGA
Organism: Hemiscyllium ocellatum; assembly: GCF_020745735.1. Lineage (NCBI taxonomy): Eukaryota > Metazoa > Chordata > Chondrichthyes > Orectolobiformes > Hemiscylliidae > Hemiscyllium > Hemiscyllium ocellatum. The sequence continues at coordinate 8,644,027 of NC_083432.1, read as the reverse complement.
GTGAATGTTTATGGATGTGTGGTGCCAATCAAGTGAGTTGCTGCCCTGGATGGTGTCAAGCTTCTTAATTGTTCCATCACACTCTTGACTTGTGCCTTATAGACATGTGGACAGGCTTTGGGGAGCCAGGTGGTGAGTTGTTCACTACAGTATTGCTCATCTTTAACCTGCTTGTGCAGCTACAGTATTTATATGGCTACTCCAGTTGAGTTCCTGTCAATGATAACCCCCAAGATGTTGATAGTAGGAGAGAAAATCACTTATGTCAAGAGTCTGTGGTTAGATTGTCTCTGATTGAAGATGGGCATTGCCTGGCACGTGTAGTGCAAATGCTCTTTGCCACTTTTCAGCCCAAGTCTAGATATTGTCCAGGTCTTGTTGCATTTGAACATGGACTACTTCAGTAGCTGAGGAATCACAAATGATGCTGAGCATTGCAGAGTCAGCAGATATTCCCATTTCTGGCCTTGTGTTGGAGGGAAGGTCATTGATGAAGCAGCTGAAGATGGTTGGGCCTAGAATACTTCCCTGAGGAATTCCTACAGAGTTGTCCTGGAGCTGAGATAATTGCCCTCCAACAACCATCTGCCTATATTCCAGACCTGACTCTAACCAATGAAGAGAGAGCTTTCCTTCCTTATTTTCATGAATTCTAATTTTGCCAGGGCTCCTCGATACCACACCCGGTCAAATGCAGCCTCACTGTCAAGACCAGTCACTCTCACCTCACCTCTGGAATTCAGCTTTATTGTCCATGTTTGAACCAAGGTTGTAATAAGGTCAGGAACTCAGTGGCCCTGATGGAACCCAAACTAGGCATCACTGACCATACGCTGCCTGACAGCACTGTTGATGACACCTTCCATCACTTCACTGATGATCTAGAGTAGACTGATGGGTGGTACTTTGCTGTGTTGGATTTGTCCTGCTTTTTGTGTACGGGATATAGGTGGGACATTTTCCACATTGTCAGGTGGATGCTCTCACATGCAATGAATTGAAGATGCTGAAGACTGATATCTGTGATGCTGAGGACCACTGCAGGAGGCAGAGATGCAACATCCAAATGGCACGTCTAGCTGCGGATTGCAGTGAACAGGTTAGCCTTATCTTGTGCACTGACAAGTTGGGCCTTTCCATCATTGAGGATGGAGATACCCATGGAGCCACATACTTCAATAAGTTGATGAATTGTCCATCACCATTCATCACTGGTGGAAACAGGGTTTCAAGGTGACATCTCATGCTTGTTGCTGCTCCTGGCATGCCTTCTTGCCCTCTCCATTGAACCAGGATTGATCCCCTGGCTTCAGGATAATGGTAAACTGGGGGATTACACAATAACGCAATACAATACAGAACAGGAACAGGCCCTTCGGTCCACCAAGCCTGAGCCAAATCCACTCCTTACTTAGGGCTGCTATTTGCCCACATGTGGTTTTGTATCCCTCTGTTCACCTCCTGTTCATGCATCTATTGAGACATGCCTTAAACGTTGCTTCCACCACCTCCACTGGTAGAGCGTTCCAGGGCACTTGCCAACCTGTGTACAAACATTTTTCCTGGCACTTCTCCCCTAAACGTTGTGCGTCTCACCTCGAACCTCTGCCCCCCCTTATCATTGACCTTTCCACCTGGGAAAAGCCTCTGACTATCCAGCAAATCTATGACTCTCGTAATATTGTAGACCTCCATCAGGTTGCCTCACAGCCTCAGTCTTTGAGTTTATCCAAACTCTGCACTACCTACAGACCAGACAACATCCTGCTAAAGCTTCTCTGCATTCTCTCCAAAGCATCCACATCCTTCTGGTAGTGTGGTAACCAGAACTGCATGCCATGTTCTAAAAGCGTTGACAGTGTGTAGCTAAACTAGCAATGTGTACTTACTATGTCAGGTCATGAGGTTGCAGATTATGTTGGAGTATTGTTCTTCTGCTGTCGATGGCCCTCAGTGCCTTGTGAATGCCTATGCTGGGGTTGCTAAATCTATCCAAAGTCGGACTGATTCAGGATGGTGTTAGTGCCATGCAAGACAATGGAGGGTATTCTAACTCTGCAAGAACTATGCAATGGTCACTCTTACTGATACTATCATGCACAGACACATCTGTGACATGCAGCTTGGTAAGGATGAGGTCAAGTATGTTTTTCTCTCTGGATGGTTCCCTCACCACCTGCCACAGACCCAGTCTTGCAGCTATGCCATTTAGGACCTGACCAAATTGATGAGCCATGCTATTGCTGAGCCACTCGATGGACAATAAAATCTCCCACCTGGGACACATTTTGCATTTTTGCTATTCTAAGTATATCCTCCAAAGCTGAGGGAGAATGGTACTTGGTAATCAGCAGGAGTTTTCCTTGCCAATGTTAACCAGATGCCAGGAGATGTTTTGGCTCCACAGCAACATTTGGAATACTGCATACAGTTCTGGTCACTGCATTACCAGAAGGATGTGGATGCTTTGGAGAGAGTGCAGAGGAGGTTCACCAGGATGTTGCCTGGTGGAGGACATTGGCCACAAGGAGAAGTTGAGTAGATTAGCATTATTTTCATTAGTAAGATGGAGGTTGAGGGGGGTCTCGATTGATGCCGACAAAATCATGAAAGGTGTAGACAGGGTGGATAGCAAGAAACTTTTTCCCCAAGAGTGGGGGACTCAATTTACTGGGGGTCACGAGTTCAAAGTGAAAGGGGAAGGTTTAGGGGAGGTAAGTGTGGAAAATAGTGGGTGCCTGGAACATATTGCCAGCAGAGCTGGTAGGAGGGGGAACGACAGCATCACTTAAGATGAATCTAGACAGATACATGAATGGGCAGAGAGCAGAGGGATACAGATCCTTCAAAACTAGATGGCAGATGTAGATAGAGGATCTGGATCAGCGCAGGATGGGAGGGCAGAAAGACATGTTCCTGTGGTGTAATGCAAGATTGAGGACGCCAAAGAAACTCCCTCCTGACTATATACCACTGCTTGGTCTGCCCTGCTGGTGGGGCAGGATATATCCAGGGACAATGATGGTGGTGTCCGAGTCATTGTCGTAGTCATGGATTTATACCACACTGACAATGTCAGCCTATTGTTTGATGCTCTCACAATTCTGTCATATTCCAGATGTTGCAGAGTCAACAGAGCTGTTTTTGCTATTGTCTTTTCTGGTACCTATGTTAGTGTAAGGTGGTTCACCCAGTTTCATTTCTCTGTTGGCACTTCGTAGCAATTGATAAAATGGAATAGCTTGCCAAGCCATTTCAGAGGGCAGTTGAGAGTTTTATCACATTGCTGTGGACATGAAGCCACATCTTGGCCAAACAAGGCAAGGATGGCAGCTTTTCTGAAGGACATTATTGAACCAGCTGGATTTTTCTGACAATTGGCAGTGGCTTCTCATGGACATTACTGGATATTTTATAAAAGTCAGATTCCATCATCTGCCTCAGCAGGATTCAAATCTGGATTCTCAGAATTGATTTTTAAGCAGACTTCAAATTCAAGGAGGAGCTGAAGTATTATTTAGTCAGTGTTTTATATCTCATGGTTACACAATACAATGGTCTGAATGGCTTCCCTGGTATCACAAGCTTGTTTCCATCAAATTTAAGCAATGAATTTTAGACCATCACAAGGTGACATGTTTGCTGATCGATGCAATGCACTCACTTTTTAATTAGTAGCCAAAATCAGTTATTTCCATCTGATTGTGCAGGGAACTTACACCTGTCAACTTAAGACCCAGACTTCCCACCAAAAGGAACGTGCTTGCTTCTTCTCATCCAAAAAAAATTACTAACTGCAACAAAATCTTTGCAGTTAGTTTACAACCTAAAAAGGCACTGCTAAACATGAATAACTTGCACTTACCAGGCATTGTAGTGTTGAGAGTTTACATGAATTGCATTTCTGAAACAGGCCAGTGCTTTGTCCAACTCTTCCGTTAATACAAACTCGTGACCAAGGAGAGTGTACGCATAAGCAAAGTTTGGGTCCACTTGAATGGCTCTCTGGAAGAACTTGATTGCTATATCATGCTCTCGCTGCAAGCTGAAGCAGTTTCCTGCTGCACACCAAGCCTGTATAAGGAATGAAAAAAATCTTCTGCAACTGTAATGGCTACATTCATTCCATACATGAATTAATCACTGACGATTTGGCAACACTTGGTACATCCTCAACTCAACGCCAAGTCTGAACAGGTGTTGGACATGCAAAGAATACACAAAACTGTGGAAGCTGGAAATTAAACAAAAAAAGTGCTAGAGATACTCAGTACTAACGAAGGGTGACTGGAATCGAAATGTTTCTCTCTTTACAGGTGCCGAGAGCGCGGAGTTTATTCAGCACTTTATTTTTAACCTGAAGAACAGAGTCGCCTGCCTGATAGAGGACTCTTGCCTTCACAAAACAAACATAAAATGAACAAACCATACTTCCAGCATCTGTGAACACGTGGTCTTGTGTCCGAAAATGAGGTAGTTACAGATTAGTGACTTGTGCAATTAGTTTCACCTGAACTGGTCTCATATGAGGGTACATTAGTGAGTGAACAATGAGAAGTATTGTGAACCAAGGATAAAAGGAACAATGGACAGGCAGGTGAGTCAGAATTATTAAAATGGAGGAGCAACTGAAACAAGATCAGATTTGAAGCAACATTTTTTTTTAAAAAATCCCTTCACAAGACTTGAGCATTGCTGACAGAATTAACATTTACTGTCCATTTCCAAATGCCCTAAAACGGTGTCAAAGGGCAGGTGAGAGTTAAATTACATTGGTTATTGGGTTTGGAGTTACGTCTCAGCCAGATCAGGGGAGGATGGTGAACTTCCCTTCCTAAAAAGGATAACTGCTAACCAGGTGAACTTTTTGTTTTAAATAACAGTAAAAAATTATTTCATGGTTGCACTAGACCATCTTCTAAGTCCAGACTAATTATTATATATTTGATCAGTTTACCAAAAACTGTGGGGGATTGGAACACATGCCGTGAGAGCATTAAACAGGGGCTCTGGATTACGAGTTCAGTGACTGTACCACTATACACTGCCTTCCTTTTATGTTCACGAATGCAAGTGGTTCAGATACCAGGGATGAACTGGATTAAATTTACAAGGATGGTAAGAATAAAGAACTGAAAGAACAGGAGCTGAGAAGAGAACTTCATATTAGTGATTAAAAACTTTAAACAGGTGGAAGTGGGAGTCTGAAATTTGAGGGAACTGGTCAGAAACTCAAATTAGAGATAGATTAAATGTCTTATGTGACATTCAAACTCATCTGTGATAAACTGTCTGGTCTAAAATCATTCAACAAAAAAAAAGATTTTCCCCAGTACTGCAGTTCAGGACTTTAAATTTTGATACAGTTCTGGACAACCTTTGAAACCAAAATGCCAGAATATTCAAATTTATGAGGTAGATCAGAAGTGGACAGCAGCTCAGGCTAAAAAACTGACCACTGTATCTTTTCAAACTACTCCCGTGAAAAGCACGCATACTTTCTTCATTTTTTGAGGGTAGCTGATTTTCTACCACTCGGTCTCAAAAGAAATCTTAAAAGTAATATTTTTAAATTATCCCCTCAATTAACTGCCCCACTGCCCAGAAGAAAAAGTGTTTTGTGATTTGTATTTTTTTCAAATTTGCACACAGTCAGCTCTTGTAAGTGTTTTCGTTTTAACAAAAAGAAGCTCCGATTCTCTGCTACCTGCTCCATTCAAAACTTGTATTGTGCACAAGACGCAAACTTATTTCTGTTTTCTCTTTCAAAATTCAGCATCTCTCAAGGCTTTCTATTATAGTCCAACTGACAAACACATCTGCCCAAATTAAATTGTACCCTCTGGAATTCACCATAATCCAGTCCATACAGCTAACTTTCCTTCCCATACTACAGAATCAGAATGATTATATCACAAAAGAAAGCCACTAGGTTCGTCATGTACAAGAGCAATTCAGCTACTCTCACACACCTGTCTTTTCTCAGAAGCCTGAGAAGTTTTACTATTCACTGTCCTTTTTATTCCATGGGCATTAATATTGCTGAAAAGCCCCTTCTTGCAATCACGTACACCATAATAATCCAATTACTTGCTTAAGGCAGGTCTCCATTACTGCCATGGCATATGCATCACATACCCTTTCGTTTGTTTCCATTTTCTGCAGTCTCCATAGGGGGAAAAAACCTACTTCAATTGTTTAAAGGGACAAGAATCAGAAGGTATACATTTAAAGTAATTAGCAAAGAAAGCAATGGAATACAAGGAAAACATTTCTCTCCCTCTTCCCCCCCAACATAGCAAGCAATTAAGATCTGATAAAGACTGCCTGAGAGCATCGTGGAGACAGATGCAATCCAGGCATTCAAAAAGGGAATTCAATTGTCATCTGAAAAACAGAAAATGTGCAGTATTAGAGGGAAATGGCAGGTACGTGGCACAAGGTGAATTGCTTTTACAGAGTACCAGCATGAATGTTTTATGATTCCTTAAAGTTTACTAATAAAGCTCTGATTTAGGTCACAATAGAGTGTTGCATACAGTTCTAGTCACTGCACTTTGAGGAGGATAGGAGGAAGTTACAGAGGAGCTTTACAAAAATGGTTCCAGAAATGATGAGATGAGATGAAAAAGTTGTGGCTATTCTCCTTGGAAGAAAGGAGATTGAGGAGATTTGACAATGTGCAATCCAGAAAGAATCTGTTCTCTTTAAAGAGGAATGTAAGAACAGGAGTAGACCATTCAGTCCCTCAAGCTTATTTCACCATTAAGATCATGGTCAATGTGTGACTTAACTCCGTACACCTACCTTTAACCAAATCTCTTAATACCTTTGCTTAAAAATGTATCTATCTTAGACTTAAAAACAAATGAATAATCCAGCAACCACTGTCATTCACAGAAGAGATTTGCAAGCATCTTCCATTCCATGTGGGGGAAAGTGCTTCCTAACATCTTTCCTGAACAGTCTGGCCTTAATTCTCAGACTACATCCCATTGTTGTTGAATCGCCAACCAATAAAATCTTTGTCTACCCTGTCTTTTCCTGCTTATACCTTGAAAGCTTGAAGAGTGGACAGGAAGGTTGCAAAAAGTAACAGGAGGTAGCACTCCATGCAGTCTTGCGACACTGCATTCTCCAGTTTCCCAACATCCCTACTGTTCTGGGCTCCATCTTAAATACAAATCCAAATGAATCCCTTTAAAAGAGATCCAATGACAACTCACCTCTGGTGTATTTTTATCCATCTCAGTCAGATCCTTAGAGAGGAGAGAGAGGGTCACATCCTTCTGTAGGTGCCACAATGTTGTAGAGTAGATCTCCATACCCTCTACCCGGAAACTTTCAATGCGCCTCACCTCTGAAAATATCCTCTCTGCCTGAAATGGGATAAAAAGACTTCAGATACAGAATTAAATTGGCAGGGTTAGTGATGATGAGCCAGCTCAAGAGTGCAGCGACTGATAGTTGTGGGCTACATTCAAGGGGGGTTGAATGTATGATTCACCTGACCTGCCAAATGTACTCCTATATTTGGTAATGGATTAAGTTGTAACTAAGCGTGTGTGTGTGTGTGTGTGTGTGTGTGTGTGTGTGTGTGTGTGTGTGTGTGTGTGTGGTATAGCAGCGAATTACAACTGAAATTTAAAAATTTTCTTTAAAGGAATGCAGCTGAATGTTGCACAATGGGATCTCAAACAGCATTAGATTAGTGACTACATTTTGTTTTTTCAGGGATGATATTGACTCAGTGGTTGGCACTGCTGCCTTGCATTGCCACGGACTCAGGTTCAATTCCACCTTTGGGTGATGGTCTGTGTGGAGTTTGCACATTCTGTCTGCATGGGTTTCCTCCCACAGTCCCAAGCTGTGCAGGTTAGGTGGATTAGTCATGTTAAATTGTCCCGTAACGTCCAAGGACTTTCAGGCTGGGTGCAGTAGCCATGGGTAATGCAAGATTACAGGGGTAGGTGGGGGGTGGGTGGTGGGGGGAGGAGCGGTAATAGGTCTGGGTGAGATCTTCTTTCGAAGATTGGTGTGGACTCAAAATGAGCCGAATGGCTTGCTTCCACACTATGGGGATTCTATGATCAAGATAACACTCAAGAGGAATTCCTCCATCTTTGAAACAGAAATCTTTATGCCAACCTGAAAAGACACTTGGATCATTTACTCAATATCTCTTTTAGTTCTGGACTCATCAGTCTAGCTTTCAATGTCATCCATTAAACCTCACACAGCAAGACTCAATGTCCAGGGACTTCAATAAAGGAAGGCAAAATGTGCAATCTGTAGGGGCAGGGACAGTTAAAAAGGAAAATTAGGAATGCTATTATTCTTTGTCAATCTCCTTTTTAAGGTAGCTTAGTATGAACTTCCTGTTTCCCATTTAAAAGCAGGATGCCATTCTCCACATGGAACAGAGAAGTGGTGAGAGATGGTGGGGGAGCACACACTCGACACTTCATTCAAAGACTGATTGCATGTAGTAAGCTGCTGGTCATATTCCACAACAGTTCCTGTTAATCATTTTGAGTTTAAAACTTGACTAGTTATTGCCTGCTATTTCCAGAGGGTTCCTTCTGGTCTGGGAAAATGCAGATCTTGTGTTCAGTGTATCACACTTGTTTTATTTTTGAGCTATAATAACCTAGATTTCATTAACTGGTACATATGGTCATTCAAATTTGGAGTGTATCGCCATTTGGCCCTGTGAGTCTGCTCTGTCATTGATGATGATTATGGCTTATCTGATTACTCTTGATAAACTTTAGCTCCCTTGCGTATCAGAATCTATGCCTTATAAAAATTTGAGAAAGCATGTTCCAAAATCTCTCAACCGTCAGGAAGAAAAATTCTCCTCTTAAATAGGTGCCTCCAGATTTTTAAATATCAACTCCTAGTTCAAGATTCTCCAATAAATGGAAACATCCTTTCCTCGTGCATCATGTCAAGATCCCTCAGTTTAAAAACAGAACAGCACAGTACTGCAACAGGTCCTTTAGCCTACTAACCCTGTGATGACACACAATGCCTTTCTGAACTGAAAACCTTTTGTCTCTATATAGTCCAAATCCCACTGTTTCCTGCTTATTCACCTACCTGTCAAGATGCTTCAAGTGTTTTTGTCATGCTACCACCCCCTCTGGCAATGTCTTTCAGGCACCTCATCTCTTAAGTTTTCCCCCTTTGACCTTAAGCTCACAAGATTCCTTGTAATTGACATTTCAATCCTGGGGAAAAGACTGACAACCAGAACCGGCAACTGGAAGCAACAGGAATGAAACTAAGCAAATTCCAACTGACACAGTGCAGCACGGAGGATGTCACCTCAAAAGGGGATGAAACATCTGCACAACGATTTTCCATCTCAGCGAACCCATACGCAACAACTGCAACTGTCCATTGAATCCGTGTCTCTCAATTTTGTAAACTTCTATTCAGGATCCCTCCCATCCTTCAACATTCAAGTGAAGATAAAATTTGTCCAATCTCTCCTCATAGCTAACAACCTCCAAAACCAGGCAACATCCTTGCAAACCTCTTATGGCCCCTCTTCAAAGTCTCCACATCCTTCTGGCAGTGTGGTGGCCAGAACTGCACAATATTCAAAGCATGGCCTAACTGAAGTTCGAAATAGCAACAACATGACTTGCTAATTTTTATTTAGCGAGTTCTCCAATAATGCCATAGTTGCATTCTCACAAAACCTTGCTGATTCAAAAATCACTTAATAGAAATAATAGGGCCTATGGGAAAAGTGAGGTTAGGGAAGACCTGCTAAAAATATCACTCACAAATCACTCAAAAATCACCCAGACATCGAACGCAAAGTATAGCGCAGCCTGAAAAAAGGTTGAAATTATATTTATTAATGAAACAGAAGTGATGAAACTGGGGTGGCACAGTGGCTCAGTAATCACCGTGCTAATCAGCACTGCTGCCTTACAGCACCAGGGTCCCAGGGTTGATTGCAGCCTCAGGCGACTGTCTGTGTGGAGTTTGCACATTCTCCCAGTGTCTGTGTGTGTCTCCTCCGGGTGCTCCGGTTTCCTCCCACAGTCCAAAGATGTGCAGGTCAGTTGAATTGGCCGTTCTAAAATTGCCCATAGTGATAGGTGCATTAGTCAGAGGGAAATGGTTCTGGGTGGGTTACTCTTTGGAGGGCCGGTGTGGACTTGTTGGGCACACTGTTGGGAATCGAATCTAATCTAACCTAAACTAAATTTAAAACAGTATATTTGAAAAATCTAAGAAAACTGCTGTCTGCACAGTCCTTTCACAAAAAGCTGCTCTGTTGTTAGCCGACATTGGTGCATGCACAGAACTGCATGAAGACCAGCACCATACACAGAATGGTAAGAAACTGGCGCTAGTATAAAGATTTCAGCGTATACATCAGCACATATGCAGAACAAATTGTGCAAACTGATCCCCACTGTAATCACACTATTGCCAATAGATGTATGCATCCTCCAGGATACTGCTCCCTAGTTCTTAGCCATGTTATAGCCAAGTCGCACTGCCAAAAGTATAACCACTTGATGTCCTGGCCGGTGAAGGCAAGCATGCCAAATGCCTTCTTAACCACCTTATCCACTTGCCATTTTCAGGGAATCTTGGAACTGTATGCCTAGATCCCTCTTTAATGTGAATGATGCTATGGTTTCTGCCATTTACTGTATTCTTTCATTTTGCATTCCACCTTCCAAAATGCATAACTTCACACTTAGCTGGGATTAAATTCCATCTGCATTTCTCTGCCCAAGTCTCCTTTCGTATCCTCTAGCAATCCGCCTCACTATCTTCAGCTCCTCCAATCTTTGTATCATCCATAAAGTCATAACCCGCACCTACACTCTCCTCCAAAATCATTTCTATATATTACAAACAACAGTAATCCCAGCACTGATCCTTGTGTAACACTACTGGTCACAGATCTCCAGTCAATAAAACACCCTTCTACTACTACTTTCTGTCTATGACTAAGATAGCACTGTATCCATCTCCTCAGCTCACTGTAGGTGCCATACATCCTCACCTTCTGTGTCAGCCTGCCATGAGGGACCTTGTCAAAGGCTCCACTGAAGTCCATGTAGACAACAGCCAATGTCCGACGCTCAAATCATCTTTGCCACTTCCTCAAAAAAGCTCAACTTAGTTTGAGAGACATGACCTCCCCTGCACAAAGCCATGCTGCCTATTGAAAATAAGTCCATACTTTTCCAAAGGTGTGTAAATCCTGTACCTAAGAACCTCCTTCAATAATTTCCCTACCATTAACAAAGGTCATAAGCCTGTAATTTCCCAGATTATCCCTGTGGCACTTCTTAAACATAGGAGCAAGATTGCCTATTTTCCAGTTCTCTGGACCTCTCCTGTGACTGAAAACAATACAACCATTTTCTACAAGGCCCCAGCAATTTCCTTTCTCCCCTCCCCTCATACATTACATTATCCTAGGGACATATCTACCTTAATGCTTCTCAAAACACACAATACTACCACCTTTCTTTATTGACATGCTTTGTAATATACCCCTTGCAAGATCCATCACCTCTTTCTCTTTCATTAAGGACCTCACCACTTCCTCCAACTCCATACATAAATTCTTCCTTGACCTTTGCCTAGCTACTTTGTTGCAGCGCGCGCACGCACACACACACACACACACACACACACACACAATTTTGGGATTTTCCTTTATCCTGTCAGACAAGGACGTATCTTTGCCCATTTTAGCAACCGTAATTCCATGTCTAAATGTTTTTCTACTCTCCTTATATCCAAAGTTCCCAAGAACAAATTCAAACATGTTTTGTTAATTCAGCCATCCACTTACCTGCATATATTCAGCCAGCTCAAAATGTGCTCTGCCTATCTGACATAGTACCCAACCGGTGTTGTAGTGATGTGAAGGCAGCTGACTCAGGATACTGATTGCATCTTTACAGTTGTAAGAACAAAGTGCCAAATAGCCTTTACCCATTTCACGCAGAAGGTTCATCAGTCCATCTGGCATTGATTAAAAAAAAAGGAAGTCTCACTATTAGGTAATACAGAACAAGTCTCGATGACAACGTGAACAGCAACTCCAAAGATCATCCCCACATCAAGCTTTTGAAGGAAATTAGCCCTCAGGATTACTTGAATAAGACCTTGAATAACATTTCTGATAAAGATTAATCAGGCAGCAAGATTCTGAGCTGTTATTCTTATTTAAGAATTGACATCAGTTTGTAAATGAAGGATTTTAATTTGTCCCGGACTAGAAAGGAATCATGTAAAGTTGGAGAAAGAAAAACTATAAGAATGCGTTTTCATGTAATTTTGAAAATCAGTGAGCTTCTAGAACAATGAAGATGACACACTGCTGCACATTGTTTTGTGAACTTGGGCAAGTTAGAGGTCATATCTTGGGGACAGTCCATAATCACTGTAGAGGTGGTGTTGGATGCATTAGAATGTATGAAGGTGAATAAATCTCCTGGTCCTGACGAGATATATACAAGAACACTGCAAGAGGCTAGAAAAGACGTTGTGGGGGCCCTGACTCATATTTTAGCATTGTTGTTAGCCATAAACGAGGTCCAGGAAGATTGGAGGAATGTTGTGCCCTTATTCAAAAAGGATTGCAAAGAAAAACCTGGGAACGATCGAAGAGTAAACCTAACATCTGTGGTGGGCAAGTTACTTGAGAAGATGGAGTTAAGAAATATATGCATTTGGAAAGACAGTGTTTGATTACAAGTAGTCAGCATGGCTTTGTGCATGGAGATAATGTCTCACAAACTTGTTAGAGTTCTTTGATGAAGTGACCAGCGAGGTTGGCAGTAGATTTAAGGTATGTGGATTTCAGTAAGGCCTTTGATAAGGTTTCACATGGTAGGCTGCTCAGGAAGGTTGGATCGCATGGAACCTAGGGGAATCTGACAAATTGGATACACAAATGGCTTGACGGTAGGAAGTAGAGGTTAATAGTGGGAAATGCTTGTTAGACTGAAGCCTGTGACTAGTGGAGTGCCTCAGGGTCAGTGCTGGGCCCATTGTTGTTTGTCATCTATATCAATGATTTGGATGAGAATGTACAAAGGCACGATTAATAAGCTTGCTGATGACACTAAAATGAGCAGTATCGTGACCAGTGAGGAAGGTTATCAGAGATTGCAGCAGGACCTCGATCAGCTGGGGAAGTGGGCAGACAAATTGCAAATGGAGTTTAATGTAAGCAAGTGCGAGGCCTTGCATTTTGGAAAGTCAAATCAAGGTTGGAGTTTCATGGTAGGGGCTCAAGGAGTGTCGTGGAAGAGGAACCTTGGGGTTCAGGTGCACAGTTTGCTGAAAATGGTATCACAGATAGATAAGGCAGTGGCATACTGGCCTATACTCAGTGCCCTGACTAATGAAGTTGTTGGGAAGTTATGTTGCAGTTGTACAGGAAATTGGTGACGCTGCACTTGGAATATTGTGTTCAGTTTTGGTCACCTTGCTATAGGAAGGATGTTACTGAACTGGAAAGAATGCAGAACAAGCTAGGATTTCTTTCTTTAGAGCATAGGAGACTGAGGGGTGGATCTTATAGAAGCGCATAAGATCAGCAGAGGCATGGATAGGGTGAATGCACTCAGTCTTTTTCTCCCAGAGGAATCGAGGATGAGAGGGCATCAGTTTAAGGTGAGAGGGCAAAGAATAAAAAAGGAACCCGAGGGGCAACTTTTTTGTTTTACACAGTGGGTGGTATGATATGGAATGAGCTGCCAACTTCTTAACTTGGTCCCAATCATTTTCACTCTTCTCTCAAGACTGTGACCAGTGATTAGAACTTAGAGCCAACTGTGTTTCTCTCTACCTCTACTTCTTCAAAGGCAAAAAAGGTTTTGAGTTACCTTTGCTGCTATTTTAATGCTCATATTTGCTACTCTTTGTTAAAATTATGTTTTTGCTCCATCTTTTTCTTTGCACAAGCAAATTATATTTTCTTCATACTTCCATTTGTAACTACAGCACATAGACTGCAGCAGTTCAAGAAGCAGCTGACCATCCCCTTCTCAGGAGCAACTAAAAACTGACAATGAACGCTTGCCCAGCCAACCATGCCCATATCCCAAGGATGATTTTAAGAATACTTGTATTTCTGAATTTGAAATAATTTGTCTACCATGTCTATGCCACTCAAATTTAATCAATCTCAACCAAGTCTCCTCTGCTCTAAAGGAAAATAACCCCACTTTACCCAAACTCTCTTTGTAACAAACTCTCCAGCCTAGGCAACATCTTGGTCAGTCTCTTTTGCACCACCTCCAGTGCTCTCTCATTCCCCCTAGAAACATGAATTCCAGAATTGCACACTAGCTGTGGCTTAAACAACATTTTACTCAGTTCCACCACAACCTCCCTACTCTGAAGCTCTCTGCCTTTGTTACTAAAGACAAATATACCAAATGCCCCTTCTTTACCACTTTATCCACTGGTCATGAGGCTTTAAGAAACATACACATGCACACCAAGGTCCCTCTGATCCTGCATCATCTCACTTATCAGATTGAATTCCATTTGCCACTGATCAGGAAATCTGTATCTTCCTGTACCGTAAGGCTATCCTCCTCATTATTTACCATCCTGCCAACTTTTGTATTATTTGCAAACTTACAGATTAACCCTCCCAAGCGTTCAAGTTTGGGTCATTTATATAAACAACAATTAGCAAGGGCTCAAACACTAGCACCTATGGAATCCCACTGGACTCAGACTTGGTTTGAGGATTGGGTATCATTTGTCTCACCAAAACTGCAGGTAGACAAGCAAAGGAGACAGAACAGACAAGCTCCAAGTATCACAGGCTTGAATTCTGTGGAGATACTGGAGCAATCTGGGCTCCTCATATTTCAAAAGGAACATGACTGAGAAGGTCTGGGTTGACCAGTGTAGACATGGGCTGAATGTCCTTCTCGTGTGCTGAAACTTTAAGATTCAATGACTAATGCACAGCAGCAAAACAATAGATAAAGAAGACAAGTTGCAACTGGGAAATGAAAAGTTTACGTCCTACAGTAGGAATAACCATCTTTCCGTTGGGTAGTAGCATAAAACCAACAAAAACAACTCAAACACTGAAAATTATGAGAGAAGATTATGCAGTGATTTTCCTTGATAAGTGGGATGTGAAGGAGTTTGTAACTGCTGAGAGTCAGTTGATACAAGAGTATTTGGTATTACCACCGGGTCTTTTGGGAAAGGGGAACAGAAACTAGTCAACCAGGATTCCTGCTGCTAAAAAGGCTGTGAGGATTCATGGGAGGCCAGGATTGAGCATAGCTGTGATACAACTAAGTGAAACATTCTGACGCCAAAGGCTCACATAAATTACATGATCAAAGAGGTCCCGGAATGTAGCAAACGTCTATGAAATAATCCACAGCAAGGAATCAGAGTACAAACTTAAAGGGGAAAGAAACTACAGACTAGAAGAGTAAAAACCTTGAGACTCTTAAGGTAACACTGATTTGGGGAAAAAAAAGGAAAACATTTTATTCCAGATAAATTAAACTGCTGGTGTCAGGTTACACACATACCAAAGCTAGAAAATTATAAATCTCAACAGTATCTCTAAAAAATAGAAGGTCACAGAATTACTACATACAACAAAGTATTTTTAGTCTGTGAAGACATACTGAGCCAACCCATTACAGGCTGATTTCAGAGACAGGGCACTCACCTGCAGCTGCTTTCTGTATATTAAAGGCCTGTACTTGAGGTGTGACAGAGGAGACTTTGCCTTCAGAAATGACTGAAGAATCCAGTTTGCTAATCTCTAGGCTGTCATTGAGGTTTGGCTGTGTTATGCCTCCTTTACTGGTTTTGTTTTTTGGCTTCCTGTTCGGAATTTTAGGTGGAAACTTCATCTTCAGCTTTTTACTGTTCTCCTATTTGAAAACATGCACACAACTGAGCACATAGGCAGCTGAAGAATATCAGCAACTTAATTAGCACAAGGACTTCTATAGTATTCAAATGTAAACACTTTTGAATGCAAGCTAAATGTAAGCTTAAAAAACAGCTTTTGTTTTGCACTCAGACAATTCATTAGAATTACGAAAGGAAAGGGAAAATATTTATTCTGTACGAGAGCATGAGCTGGCAAGTGAACTCTAATACTAGTATTTCCATGAGAGAATTTCAAACCAGGCAGATTGATTGGTTAAAACACTGCTCCTAGAAATTAGCCGAAGAATAACTGTCACCTATTTTGTTCAGCTGAAACAGCCATGGTGTGTCTACACTGTGTATAAAGAACAGAACCCTGTTGTATGTATATGTGCACTTTTAGCACACACAGGTGAGTCACACTATAGGCCTGACTGACAACCCTACTAATGTTGCCACCATAATTAATCACACGTTTAGGATGGTTTCGCAAACACTGCCCCACCATAGAATCACATCCAGCAGAAGATACTGTTCAGTTTTGAAAGTGCGAGTTGGGAGGGCTCGGGCAGTATCTTGCTTTTGCAAATTGCTGAAGGGATATATTGTTTGTTATGATTCGCTAGTCTTTCGAGGACACAGCCTGCAGGTCAAGCATCACACTGGTACTGAAATTTATATACCACATGAGTCATTTGTGAGATAGGCCAAATGCCTCAAATTGCTTTTATTAAATTTAACATGATATGGGATTCAGAGGCATCAATGATCCTGTTTGAATAGTGATATAAGAAATTGAGGACACTCCAAAACTAAATTAAGGGTTGGAGAGGCACATAGCTCAACAATTCAGTCGAGAACTGGATCATTTTTAAAAGCACTATGCTCAACTTGGAATATTTGTACCTCAAATTAGCAAGTGTACATTAATACACCTAAATAGATAAACACAAAAAAAAAGCTATGGGATGATGAGGAGAGGAATTAACTTGACAAACCCTAAAAGGGTGTGGTTGAAGTGGTCTGAAAAAACAAATGCATGGAAGAGCAGTCACTAGCAAAAGATAAAGTCTGACAGTTACAAATACGAAGCGTTAAACGAGGCAGAGCATTTCACTATCTTTGTCAAGGACAAGAGAAGAATCAGATGAGTGAGAGTATCGAAGGACTAGAAGGGAACAGGTAGCATTTAAAGCGATTACTGCTTCTAAGCATTCACAAGGACATCGTGACAATAGTGACTGAGATGTCAAATATTTACAAAATCTAAGACAGGTCAAATGGCTCAAATTAAATAAATTAACTCAACAGTTAACATCTAGTAAGACTGTCTTACTAGAAAAGAATGGACAGACTTCATAAGAAATGAAGGGTGATTCAATTTATGTTTCCAAGACCATGAATGGTCTTAAAGTAGATATCAAAAGAATGTTGTCCCTTGTGGATGAGTCCAGAACTACTTTAAAATTTTGGGTTATTAGGTTTTTTTCTCTAATTCACTTATGGGACTTGGGTGTTAATTTATTGCCCATTCCTAGTTGACGTTGAGAAGGCGGTGGTAAGCTGCCTTCCTGAACATTGTTGATATCGGCTTTGGCAAGGGTTTCAACAAGAAGCTTTTGTAGCCTGGTTAGTAAGGTTAAATCACCTGGGATCCAAGGAGAGCAAGACAACTGGAGACAAAATTGGTAGAAAAAAAAGAGGGCAGTGGTAAAAGGTTGTTTGTCAGACTGGAGGCCTGTGCTGCCATTGATGTGCTGCAAGGATCATTGCAGGTCCACTGTTCTTCATAGTTCATACGAACGATTTGGATGAGAACATGGAAAGCATGGTTAATAAGTTTGCAGATGTAACCAAAATTGATGGTTGACAGTGGACATTGAAGGTTGTTACCTAAGGATACAACAGAATCGCCATCAACTGGGCCAGTGGACTGAGGAATGGCAGATGGAGTTTAATTTAGATGTAAAAAATGAGGTCTGCAGATGCTGGAGATCACAGCTGAAAATGTGTTGCTGGTTAAAGCACAGCAGGTCAGGCAGCATCCAAGGAATAGGAAATCCGACGTTTCGGGCATAAGCCCTTCATCAGGAATGAGGAGTGTGCGCCAAGCCCGAAACGTCGAATTTCCTATTCCTTGGATGCTGCCGGACCTGCTGTGCTTTAACCAGCAACACATTTTCAGCTTTAATTTAGATGTATACAAGGTGTTGCATTTTGGTTAGATGAACTAGGGCAGGGTTTACGCAGTTAGTGCCAAGTGGCAAGTGTTGGACTGAGAAACCAAGAAGTACATTTATAGTGTTCCTTTAAAGTGGTGTCACAGGTAGACAGGGTGAAGAAAATGTTTGGCAGTTCTGGCCTCATCAGTCAGAGCACTGAGAACAGGAGTTGGGATAGCATGTTACTGTTGTGCAAGACATTGGTAAAGCTAGATTTGGAGTGCTGCATGCAATTCTGGTTTCTCTGCTTTACAGAGAATTCACTGAGCTGGATAGGATGCAAAAAAAATTTACGATGTTAAGAAGGTTTGAGTTATAAGGAGAGACTGAAATTTTTTCCCTTTGGTATGCAGGAGGCTGAGAGGTGACTTCTTAGAAGTTCATAAAGGTCATGAGAAGCATAGATAAGGTGAATAGTAAAAGGTCTTTTCACTAGTGTAGGGGAGTCCAAAGTTAGAAGGCATGGATTTAATGTGACAGAGGAATGATTTAAACAGAGACCAGAGGGAAACTTTTTCACGCATATATGGAATGATCTGCCAGAGGACATCGGTACAGGCAAGTACAATTACATCATTTAAAAGACATTTGGACAGCTACATGGATAGGAAAGCTGTCAAGTGATTAGGGCTAAATGCAGGCAAATTGGACTAATTAAGTTTAGGAAACCTAGTTGACAGCTAGTTGGGCCAAAGGACCGGTTTTCATGCCCCATGACCCTTTTCCTTTTGATGGAGTAGTTTTAGGTTTAGAATGCTGTTTAAGGATAACAGACTGCTGCTCACTATAATGGTGATGGAGTGAGTCAACAATAGCGGATGTGGTCAAATTAAGCAGGCTGCTTCAGCTCGAATGGTGCTGAACCTCTTGGGTATTGCTAGAACTGCACTCAGCCAGGTTGGGTGGATTTTCTCTCTCAGACACTGGTCCAATTTTGGAAAATCTGCTTCAGAGAACAATGGAAGTGAAGCCACTGAGTATTTAAATGTGGAGGTAAATCAATTTTTTGTTGGGCAAGAGGATCAATATAAATCAAGGATTAAAGGGAATATGGAATTCTGAATTCAAACCAGATTGACCATTATGTTATTGAATGGCAGAAAAGGCCACAAGGCTCAAACAGCCGACTTCTGTTCCAAATTTTAATGTTTATATTTGATGCAGAAATACAGGAAAGACAATTGGGAAAGATTTGTGGGGTGGTTGAGAGGGAGATGCTAGGTATTCTGAAATGCAGTTGAATGGCATTAGTCCAGAACAATGTTTATTTTTGAAAATGTTGAAAAGACAGACAGGCAAAGACAGTTGTTTCAATTTAATATTGTGCAAGCTGCGGTACCAACAGCTTTAAAAAATGGAAGGTTATCTGGGCATAACAACCATAATAGACTGCAGCAGAAAATCTAGGAGTGCAGATACATAGATCTTTATGAATGCAGACAGAAAAAGACCACAAAGAGACAAATTCATTGTTCTGTGCAAAGCAGCTCTGCTGAACAGTAACACCAAATTTGTACAAGACGCTAGAAAAAGACATATCCAAAGAATCACTTACAATTTTGGACACCTCATGACATTAAGAACATTCAGGGCATTGGAAGAGTATTTGAAACCATGAAAATTCCAGAAATGAAGAGTTATTTCACATTTAAAAGGCACTTGGAGAGACACATGAACATGCAGGGAATATAGGCATATGGACCACAAGCAGACAGATGGGACTAGTTTAGAATGGCATTATGATCAGCACAGACTCAATGGGCTGAAGGGCTCATTCCTGTGCTGTCTCGTTGCTAACTTTTCATGTTCACATTTCTAGCATCTACAGAAGTCTGATTGTGTAGGCCTCCAAATAGTTCCAGAGATGTAGAGGACAGGATAGCAAAGATGATCCTCAGTAGGAGTGAGAGTGACAGTTGTTTTTTTTTTGGGGGGGGGGGGGGGGGGGTTTAATTTCCAAATATTGACTGAGAATACTATAGTTGAAGTACTTTAGGTGCATCAGTTTTTGTTCAATGTGTGCAGGAGGGTTTCCTGATACAGTATGTAAACAGGCCAACAAGGGGCAAGGCCACATAGGATTTGGTACTGAGTAATGAACCCTGCCAAGTGTTAAATTTGGTGGGAGGTGAGAACTTGATGATAGTGACTACAATTCGGTTATGTTTACTTTAGGTGATGGAAAGGGATAGGTATGTACCACATAGCAAGATATACAGCTTGGGGAAAGGCAATTGCGATATGATGAGGCAAGATCTAGGATGCATAGGATGGGGAAGGAAACTGCACAATTGAAATGTGAAGCTCATTCAAGGGCCAGCTACTGCGGGCCCTTGATAATTATGTGCCTGTAGGGAAGGGAGGAAGTTGTCGAGCAAAGGAGCCATGGTTTACTAAATGTGGCAAAACAATGACTGCAGATGCTGGAAACCAGATTCTGGATCAGTGGTGCTGGAAGAGCACAGCAGTTCAGGCAGCATCCAACGAGCAGCGAAATCGACGTTTCGGGCAAAAGCCCTCTCTTGTCAAGAGGAAGTCGGCGGCTTGTTAGGTTGTGAGGTGAAGGCTCAGTTAGGGTACTTGAGTTATAAGTTAACACAGGAAACACTTCAAGGAGAGAGCCAAGAAGAGCCAGGAGGGGACATGAGAAGTTGTTGGCAGATAGAACTATCAGGAAGAAAAGAATGACTAGAGTAAGATTAGGGGCCAAAGACAGTAATGTGAAGTTGCGCGTGGAGTCAAAGGAGATAGGGAAGTGCTAAGTGAATACTTTTCATCAGTATTCACACTAGAAAAGTACAATGTGGTCGAGAAGAATACTGAGACGCTGGATGAGATGGGATTGAGGTTTACAAAGAGACAGTGTTAGCAATTCTGGAAAGGGTAAAAATAGAAGTGCCCCCAGGCCAGATGGGATTTATCCTAAGATTCTCTGGGAAGCCAGGGAGAAGACTGCAAACCCTTGGGTTTGGATCTTTATGTCGTCATTGTCGACAGGAATAGTGCCAGAAGACTGGAGGAGAGCAAATGTTGTTCCCTTGTTCAAAAAGGGAAGGAGAGACAACCCTAGAAATTATAGGCCAGTGAATCTTACATCGGTTGTGGGTAAAGGGTTTGTAAAGGTATAAGAGATAGGATTTACAATCATCCAGAAAGGAATAATGTGATTAGGAATAGTCAACGTGGTTTTGTGAAGGGTAGGTTGTGTCTCACAAACCATATTGAGTTCTTTGAGACGGTGACCAAACAGAGAGAAGGGTAAAGCAGTTGATGTGGTGTATATGGATTTCAGTGAAGTGTTTGGTAAGGTTCCCCACAGTTAGCTATTGCACAAAATACGGAGACACGGAATAGAGAGTGATTTAGCAGTTTGGATCAGAAATTGGCTATCTGAAAGACGACAGAGGGGGGTGGTTAATAGGAAATGTTCATCCTGGAGTTCAGTTACTAGTGGTGTACCACAAGGAGCTGTTTTGGGTGCACTGTTGTTTGTCATTTTCCTAAATGACCTGGACAAGGCATAAAAGGATGGGTTAGTAAATTTGCAGATGACATAGAACAGAGAATAATACAGCGCAGAACAGGCCCTTCGGCCCTTAATGATGCGCTGACCTGTGAACTATTCGCAGCTCGTCCCCCGGCACTATCCCAAAATCATTCATGTGCCTTATCTAAGGATTGTTTCAATCTCCCTAATGTGGCTGAATTGACTACATTAGCAGGTAGGGCATTCCACGCCCTAACCACACTCTGCATAAAGAGTTAAGGTTGGTAGAGTTGTGGACAGTGACGAAGGATGTTGTAGGTTACAGGTTGTAGGTTTATAGATAGGCTGCAGAGCTGGGCTGAGAGGTGGTAAAAGGAGTTTAATGTGTAAAGTGTGTGGTGATTCACTTTGGAAGGAGTAACAGGAATGCAGAGTACTGGGCGAATGGTAAGATTCTCAGTTGTGCAGATAAACAGAAGGCTCAGCATCCAGGTACTCAGACCCTTGAAAGTTGCCACCCAGGTTGATAGGGTTGTTGAGCCGACATATGGTATGTTCGCTTTTATTGGTCGAGGGATTGAGTGTTGGAACCATGAGGTCATGCTGCAGTTGTATAAACCTCTGGTGTGGCCACACTTGGAGTACTGCATACAGTTCTGGTCACCGCAATATAGGAAGGATATAGAAGCATTGGAAAGGATGCAGAGAAGATTAACTAGGATGTTGCCTGGTATGGATGGAAGGTCTTATGAAGAAAGGCTGAGGGACTTGAGGCTGTTTTCGTTAGACAGAAGAAGTTGATAAATGACTTAATTGAGACTAAAAGAAAATCAGAGGGTAAGATAGAGAGGACAGCAAGAGCCTTTTCCCTCAGATGGCGATAGCTAGCACGTGGCAACATAGCTTTAAATTGAGGGGTGATAGATAGACGACAGATGTCAGAGGTAGTTTCCCTACTCAGTAGTAGGGATGTGGAACACACTGCCTGCAGCAGTAGTACACTTGCCACCTTTAAGGGCAATTAAACGATCATTGGATCAGCATATTGATGAGAATGGAATGGTGTAGGTTAGATGGGTTTCAGATTAGTTTCACAGGTTGGCACAACAGAAGTCCGAAGGGCCTGTACTGTGTTGTAATGTTTAATATTTTATTTCTTTTGAGTGCAAACATTACAGCACAGTGGCGAGCGTTGCTGCCTCACATTGCCAGGGACCAGTGTTTGATTCCAGCCTCGGGTGACTGTCTGAAGGGTGGGTTTCCTCCAGGTGCTCCGATTTCCTCCCACAATCCCAAGATGTGCAGGTTAGGTAAGCTGGCCATACTAAATTGTCCATTGTTGTCAGGGATGTGTCAGTTAGGTGCATTCATCAGGGGTAAATGTAGAGTAATAGGGTAGGGGAATGGGTCTGAGTGGATTACTCTTCTGAGGGTTGGTGTGGACTTGTTGGGCCAAATGGCCTGCTTGCTTTCACACTGTAGAGATTCTATTCTATTAGAAGAATAGAACTGAATACTGCAAAGGGGAAGAATCAGCAGAATAGTTTGTACAATCTGAAGTAAACATGACAATAAAGCCAGTTACCTTTGTAGTTGAACTGGCACTTGTAAAGAGTCTGGAACTTCTTCGGGGTGGTGCATTGCCAGGTGCATTTGTGGGAACTGTGCTGGTTGGAAACAGTACCTGCGTTGCACTGAACAACAAGATTATGACAGAGAAATCAGTTATTTTATGCAGGCTTCACAGCTCCTCAGTGTTTTGGGCAAGATCAACTCTCAGTTATTTGATTATAAGTAGTACAGTCCAGCTCCACAGCCTGAAATATTTGTTTTCAACAGCACAACAGGCACTATTTGGGTATTACAATTCTACAAATTTTGAAAAAAAAATTTCGCATTTCAATTCTTGATTAGTACTCGATTGTTCATTGGCTTCTTACGTTTTACATGTTTGTGAACTATCA
Organism: Hemiscyllium ocellatum; assembly: GCF_020745735.1. Classification (NCBI taxonomy): domain Eukaryota; kingdom Metazoa; phylum Chordata; class Chondrichthyes; order Orectolobiformes; family Hemiscylliidae; genus Hemiscyllium; species Hemiscyllium ocellatum. The sequence continues at coordinate 8,620,430 of NC_083432.1, read as the reverse complement.
AAAGGTGAATACACTGTTGAATTGAATGTGAAATTGAATATCATCATATTCCTGCAGATCTGAGTAAACATTGCTTTTCTATCCTAGATCTATTCACACACTGCTCACTCTCCCCATCCCTGCCTGCAGATCATCTTTCCCCCCACCAACTGTTACGTCCCATTCTAACTCTACATACGTGAGCTGTTTTCTCGCAGTCCTCTAACATTGTAACCCTTCCCCATTCTGTCCTATTCTGCTCTACTTTACACTCATAATTAATTTTACTGAAACAAACCTAGGAGAACAAATGAAATTCAAAAGGAAGTAGGTTGCACACAACTTGGGTTTATGATTTAAGTAACTTCACCAAGTCTGTTGTTTCCGGTCGGTTATGCACAGCTCAGTCAATGCTAAAGGCAAGTGTCAATTTGCCGTACTCCATGAATAACCCAATCTGAACCTAAACCTGCACATCAGAAAGCACAAGGTGTTTTAGTAGGTCAAATTCACCTGGTCACCTTCACTCCAAGTGAATCAGTATGTTTTTTGGCCAGGCCCATGAGATTTGTGATATTAAGTTATTACTGGCTTTTCCGCATTGCTCAGTTTCACGATAGATAAGCTGGACAAGAATCCAGTTTTGTAACTCTTACATCCCAGAAACAGGAACATATTCAGCCCTTCTGGTTAGGGCGGCAGGGTGGCTCAGTGGTTAGCACTGCTGCCTCACAGCACCAGAAATCCAGGGTTGATTCCAGCCTCGGGCAACTGTCTGTGTGGAGTTTGCACATTCTCCCTATGTTTGGACAGGTCTCCTCTGGGTGCTCCGGTTTCTTCCCAGTCCGAAGATGTACAGGTCAGGTGAACTGGCCATGCTAAATTGCCCATAGTGTTAGGTGCATTAATCAGAGTGAAATGGGTCTGGGTGAGTTACTCTTCGGAGGGTCAGTGTGGACTTGTGGGGTCAAAGGGCCTGTTTCCACGCTGTAGGGAATCTAATCAAATCAAAGTCTTTTGCACTATACTCCCACAGATCACTGATGACTGACCGCAGTTCAACTCCCTGCTTTTCAATCCACATCTACTAGATACACATTCAAGAATGAAAATGGACACAAAAGCAAAACTGATCTCCTACCTGGTCTGTGGACCTGACGTTTGTGACTGAGTCAGTGGAGTTGGAGTTACATCGCGACTGTTTCCACTTTGCGTAAAAACTGACTTGGTTCCACCTTGAGTTATTCGTGCTACAGACTTGGTTTAAGCAGGAGACAACAACAGGAAATAATTATGCTAATTACCTAATAATTGCCAATGCCAATCTGCCTTACAACATTGCACTAAAAATAGAACATTTAGAGTATAGGAACAGACCCTTCAGCCCACCATGTTCATGCCATGATGTTATTCTCAACTAATGTCAGCTGCATATACATGGTCAGTATCCCTCTATTACCTGCCTTTTCACATCACTGTCTAAATGCCTCATTAACAGTGGTACCACGTACCCTGGCAGCACGTTCTAGGCACTTACCACCCTCTGTATAAGAAACTTGCCTCGCACATCTTGTTTAGATCTTCCCCCCCTCCACCTTAACTATATGATTCTTATATTTGACATTTCCATCCTGTGAAGACGACCGATTATCCACCCTATTCAGGCCCCGTATTATTTCATACACTTCGCTCTTCAACCTTCAGTACTCTAGCGAAAACAATCCAAGCTTGTCCAACCTCTCCTCATAGCTAATATGCTCCAATCCAGGCAGCATCTTGGTAAACCTGCTCTGCACCTTCTCCAAGACCTCCACATCCTGTCTACTGTATAATGACCAGAAGTTTGCACAGTACTCCAAATGTGGTCTGATCAAAGTCTAATACAGCTGCCACATGACTTGGTTAACTTGATATCCAATGCCCTGCCCAATAAAAAGCAAGCAATTCATTCACCTACTTTACCCTAGCCACTTGCGTTGTCACTTTGAGCTATAGACTTGTACTACAAAAATCCCTGTGCGTCAATGCCCTTAAGCGTCTGGCCATTTGCAGTGCTTTCTTGCATTTGACCTCCTAAAATGCATCATCTCGCACAAGTCTGGATTAAACTCTATTTATCATTTTTCTTCCCTACTTTCGACCTGATCTATACCCCATTACATCAGGCGTATTTCCTGGATCATCTCTGCTGGCCTTCTTAAAACAAAAGGAACAACATTGGCTATTCCCCAGTCTTCTGGGCTCACATCTGTGGATCAAGAGGAGACAAAGGGCTAAGTCAAAGCCGCAGCAATCTCCTCCCTTGCCTCCTTCAATATCTTGAGATAAATTCCCAAGGCCAAATGGGATCTATCTTAATGTTTTTAAAGATACCCAACATAAACCCTCCTTCAGACTGACAAAGACACATAAAAGATAGGAGCAGGAGTTGGTTATTCAGCCCTTGCAGCCTGCTCTGGCATTCATAATGATCATGGCTGATCATTCGACTCAAAGACCTAATCCTGCTTTCTCCCCATAACCCTTTTTTTTTCCCCATTCGCTCCAAGTGCTATATCCAGCTGCCTCTTGAGTACATTCTATGCTTTGGCATCAACTACTTCCTGTGGAAATGAATTCCACAGGCTCACCCCTCTTTGGGTGAAGAAATGTCTCCTCATTGTCGCCCTAAATGGTCTATTCCGAATCCTCAGACTGTGAGCCCTGGTTCTGGACACACCCGCCATTGGGTACATCTTCTCTGCATCTACCCAGTCTAGTCCTAGTAGATTTTTACCAGCCTCTGTAAGATACCCCCCTATTCTTCTGAACAGCAGCCAAAACAATCCTAACCTAATCAGTCAACCTCTCCTCAGAAGACAGTCCCACCATCTTTGCAGTCAGCCTCGTAAATCTTTGCTGCACTCCCTTGAGAGCAAGAGCATCATACTTCAGAAAGGATGCCTTAAGAGCATCAACAAACCCCTCTCTAAACTTGGAATAATCCAGGTCTTTCTCCTTGGTGAATACCACGACAAAGCACATTACCCACTTCCCCACCCACTTCCTCTGGCTTCTTTGGTCCTTGAGTGAACCTACCCTCTAGCTTCTAATATACATATAAACTATTTTTGGATTCTTCTTAATCTGACTTGTCAAGTACAATTCATGGTCCCTCTCGCTCTCCTAATTTCTGATTTACGTTCTTTTCTGCTACTTTTATACTCCAGGGCCTGGTTTGATTTTTGTTTCTGAAACAGTGCATTTGCTTTCTTTTCCTTTATAACTTGCCTGATACCATTTCCCGCTTCGCTACCACCCCCATCCCCCCACCACCAATAGTCAGAGGAAATTGAGACGCAAATGTCGAGAAATCTCACATATGAATGAATGATAAGGTTTTAATAGTGAGATATTTTAATTTTCCAACATGGACTGGAACTGCCATAGCATTAAAGGTTTGGATGGTGAAGAATTTGTTAAATGTGTTCAAAACTTCTTTTTTAAACTCAATAGTGAATGTTAATACTGGAGAAGGAGCAAAACATTGCATTATTTCCCAAAAGAAAGTAATGAGAGTGGAGGAAACACATGAGGACAAATGATTGTAATATAATTAGTTTAAAAATATTTATGGTAAAGGAAAAGTCTTGTATAAAAGTTCTTACTTTGAACAAGGCAAATTTTAAAATTATGAACAAGAATTTTCAAAAATTGTTTGGAGTACACTATTCACAGGTGATGGGATAACTTCAAAAGTATGACAATGAGAGTTCTGAGGCTGGTAAAATTAGGAAACAATAGATGAGTAAAGATATTGATAGTCTAGTCAAGACTAAAGTAGAACCATTGATATAGACAACTGGGATCAACTGAATCTCTTCAAGAGGATAGGAGTGTAAGGGCATTCGTGAGGAGGTAATCAGGAAGGCAAAAAGAGAGGATATGAGATAGCCTTGGCAGATAACCCAATACGATTCTAAAAGTACATTAACAGCAAGAGGTCAACTATATAGAGAGGGAGAGTCGGACCCCTTAAAAATCAACAAGTCAACTTTGCATTGAATCTCAGCAGATGGGAGGAGATATTAAAATTAATATTTTGCATCGGTTTTTACTGAGAAGAAAGAAATGGGGTGAGTGGACTCCGGGAAATACATGTAGATGTTTTGAAAACAGTTCACATTACAGAATAGGATGTGCTAGAGGTCTTAGAAAACATAAAGGTGGATAAAGCTCCAGGACCTGATCAAGTGTATCCGGGGATATTGTGGTGAGTTAGGGAGTAAATTTCAATGACCCTAGCAGAAATATTTGTATCATCTATAAACATGGGTGAAGTACCAGCATGACTAATGTTGTGCTTTATTTAAGAAAGGCTCGAAGAAGCAGCCTGGAAATGAGAGATCCATGAGTGTGATATCGGTGGTGGCTAAGTTATTGGAGGTGATTCTGAAGGACGGGATTTACATGCATTTGGAGAGGCAAGGAATGGTTCGGGAAAGTCAGCTTTTGTGCAAATGAAATGCTGTCTCACAAATTTCATTGATTACTTCACTAAGAAACTCAAAACAGCCAATTATATACAAAATTGGCTTTACAGGAGGAGACAGAGGGTAGTGGTGGAGGGTTATTTTTCAGACTGGAGATGGATGACCAGCAGTGTTCAACAGGGATTGGTACTGGATCCACTTTCGTCCGTCGTTTATATAAAAATTTTGTATGATAAGGATAGCATAGGATAGATGGGATTCAGATTGGTTCCCCAGGTCAGCACCACATTGAGAGCCAAAGGGCCTGTACTGCGCTCTAATGTTCTATGAAAATATACAAGGCATGGTTAGCAAGTTTGCAGATGACATCAAAACTGGTGGTCAAGTGGACAATGAACAAATTTATCTAATAGTACAATGGCATCTTGATCAATTGGATCAATGGGTGGAGGATTGGCAGATAGAGTTTTATTTGGATAAATGTATTTGCATTTTGACAATAGAAACACGGACAGGACTTATGCAATTAATAGGTGGGCCTTGTGTAATGTTGCAGAACAGAGACCCCTGGAGGTTTCAGGTACATAATTCTTTGAAAGTTACATCACAGGTAGACAGGGTGATTAAGGTGGTTCTTAGCACACTTGTGTTCATTGCTTAAACCTTTCAGTATATGGAGTTGGGACATCATGTTGAGCTTATACAGAACATTGGTGAGGCCTCTTCTGGAGTACTGTGCAGATCTGGTCACCCTGTTGCAGGAAAGACCTTGCTAAACTGAAGAGGGTTCAGAAAAAAATTACCAGGATGTTGCCAGGAATGTAAGGTTTGAGATATTAAAATAGACTGGATAGGCTGAGACTTCTTTTCATTAGAGTTTAGGAGGTTGCGGGGTGACCTTAATGGAGTTTATAAAATCATGAGGGGCACAGATAAAGTGAATGACCAGGATCTTTTCCCTCAGGTAGTTGAGTTCAGAACTAGGGGACATATTTTTACGGTGAGAGGAAACGATTTAAAAAAGGAGAGAGAGAGTGGTTTGTGTATGAAATGAACCATGAGAGGAAGTGATAGGTGCAGGTACAGTTGCAACAATTAAAAGACGTTTGAATAAGTTCACGAATAGGAACGATTGAGAAATATGGGCCAAATGCAGGCAGGTGGGACTAGTTTGGTTGGGAACATATTTGGCATGGACTGTCGGACCAAAGGGTCTGCTTCCATGTAATGTGACTCTGTGCTCTAAACATACAGCATCCCTAGTCGTCCAAGGTTCCTGAATCTTGTCACACTTAACTTTTATCCTCACAGGAACATGCTGGTCCCAAACTCTGGTCAACTGGCTTTTAAAAAAAACTCCCACATGTCAGATATGGATTTACATTCAAACAATTGCCCCCAGTCTAACTTTTCCAGTTCTGGCCTAAGTGCAAAGAACCTAATCTTGTCAGCTATTCAAATTTTCTCTCCACTTCATGATCCAAAACTCTTCTTTTAAGAAAAAAATGCTCCTTACCTTCTTGGTGGAGCCTCCTGTAGAAGATGAATCAATTACAGAAGAAGAATTCGTATAATTTGGCAAAAAGGAACCATCACCAGGGCTTGGTGTCTCCAGAGGCAAAACTCCAAAGCTGAAAAATATAGTCAGTCCATTTAGTTGCATACAGTTTCACAAGTGCTAAATCCCTCCTAGGTTGCAACAGCCAATATGTCAGTCTAAGTTTAACTTTCTACAGACCACACCCACTCATTCCATTCACAGCCATCAACTTCACTAGTATTTGGTAGGTTTAACACTTGAAACCTCCACGGAGTCGAAAAGCTTGTGGCACGATAGCTTAGTGGTTAGCACTACTGCCTCACACCGCCAGGGACCCGGGTTTGGGTCCAGCCTTGGGCGATTGTGTGGAGTTTACACATTCTCCCCATGTCTGTGTGGGCTTCCTCTAGGAGCTCCGGTTTCCTCCCACAGTCCAAAGATGTGCAGGTTAGGTGAATTGGCCATGCTAAATTGCCCATAGCATTCAGGGATGTGTAAGTTAGATGCATTAGTCAGGGGAGATGTAGGATAATAGGGTATGGGAATGGGTCTGAGTGGGTCATTCTTTGGAGGGTCAGTATGGACTTGTTGGGCCAAATGGCCTGTTTCCACACTGTAGTGATTCTAATGATTAAAACGACCAGATATAAAAACAATTAATCTTTATGGCTTAGAGTATGCAGAGTATCAGACTGCAGGTTTGTTCCTTCATAGACTTGCAAGGAACAAGAAGGTTGAGAACTAAGAACAAAAATCAACAGAAATGGATTTGGAATGCAGAACCCAGGGATAGACGTTCCTGAGCCTACCACACTGAAAATAAACCAAAGGAATGCAGTTAATGCTGTGATTAAAATTCCAGAAATGTTCTTTTCTTCCCCTCACTGTTTCATTATTGCAATGCTCCATGCAACATTTCTTCTGAATCCAGTCATATTGCAGAAATAAAATAGGACTGTTCTGATTATTGAGATACAAGAAACAAAAGGAGAAATTAAGTGATTCATTGGGTGCATTACGACCAAAGATCCAAAAAGTTAATGTTTCTCTGGCCAAATGGGTATGCAGCTGCCAGGAAACTTGCATATTATTCCTCCAAGTCACTAACATGAAAAAACAAGACAGCTAGAGTAAGGCAATAAGAATTAACCGATACAGAAATTGCTGGAACACTGAGCACATCTGGCAGCAGCTGTGGAGAGAAATCAGAGTGAACACTTCAAGTCCAGTGACCCTTCCTCAGAACTGAGGAATTGAGCTCTGAGGAAGGGTCACTATACCCAAAACATTAATTATGATTTCTCACCATAGATGCTGCCAGACTTGCTGCTGAGCTTTTCCAGCAATTTCAGTTTTTGTTTCTGATTTACAGCACCTTCAGCTCTTCCAGGTTTTTTTTTAAAAGATTTAACAAACACAAAGCTTGGTTTTGATAAAAACAATAAGAATTACCTTGGCGTTAGGGGACTCAGAGCAGCAGGACCGCCAAGCAAACTCCTTCCGGACTTGGGTTTATTTACAAGCTGTTTGGCCAATATTGAGGATCCAGAACCAAGAGGCACAGAATCAGGCGAAATCACAGATGGATCAATTAAAGATACCGATGAATCAGACATCATTGAGGAATATTTTGAATTGGCAGAGGATTCAAGGTTTAATCTGTTTAATTCCTAAAAAACAAAACAGGAAAAAAAACTTGAAGACTATATCAAATTTCAGGCTTTATAAGCCAATACCCAGCTTTGAAGCATGCAGTGAACAGAATTTATATCAACTGGTTGTGAGGAAATTACACGTTTTCACATAGGAATTGAAGGACCTGGGAGCCAGAAGGACACAGCACATTGTCCCTATATATGTCAACATGCAGTAATGATGCTCAACATGCTCGACTGCTCTATTGTTATTTAAGAGGCCTTCCAGTATACTGAGAAAGCAGAGCATTTGCAGAATTTTTTCATTACATATCTAAAGTGGTGCCACTTGAAAGTAATGGAGGTCATGGAAAAAGGACAGTAAAAAAGAAACTTAAGCACTATCCCAACTCGCAAGGCACACCTGACAAAACAGTATCTTTTTTCATTCACTCATGGGCCTGCAGTTGGCCAGCATCTGTTTGTCCCAACTTATGCAAAAAAACCCAGAAATTTAGGAGTAGGCCATTTCACTGCCCAAGCCAGCTCCATCATTCAATATGATCACAGCTGATTCTCCAACTCAGTACCTTCATTCCTGTTCAGCTCCTCCCCACTCCTTGATCAGATCCTTGATCCCTTCAGCCCAAAGGAGGTTTCTCTCCTCCTTTCTTCAAAACAGAATATTTTGGTCTCAACTACTTTTTGTGGCAACAAACTCGACAGGCTCAGTAGGCTCTGGGTAAAGACATTTCATCTCATCTCAGTCCTAAAACATTTACAAAGAACATTGCAGCACAGTACAAGGCCCTTTGACCTATGAAACCAATCTGAAGCCCATCTAACCTATACTATTCCATTCTCATCCATATGCCTATCCAATGACCATTTCAATACCTTTAATGTCATTGAGTCTATTACTGTTGCAGGCAGTGCATTCCACGCCCTTAATACTGAGTAAAGAAACTACCTCTGACAGCTGCCCTGTATCTATCACCTCTCAATTTAAAGCTATGTCCCCTCATGTTAGCCATCACCATCCGAGGAAAAAGACTCTCACTAGCCAATTTATCTAACCCTCGGATTATCTTATATGCCTCAATTAAGACACCTTTCAACCTTCTTCTCACGAATGAAAACAGCCGCAAGTCCCTCAGCCTTTCCACTTAAGACCTTCCCCCCCATATCAGGCAACATCCTCGTAAATCTTCTCTGCATCCTTTCCAAAGCTTCCACATCCTTCCTATAATGCACTGACTATAACTGAATGCAACACCAAATGTGGCTGCACCAGAATTTTGTGCAGCTGCAGCATGACCTCATGGTTCCAAACCTCAATCCCTCTACCAATAAAAGCTAACACACCGTAGGCCTTCTTAACAATCCTATCAATCTGGGTGGCAACTTTCAGGGATCTATGTACATGGACACAGAGATCGCTCTGTTCATCTACACTACCAAGAATCTTGCCATTAGCCCAGTATTCTGCATTACCTGTTATCTTAAACGATCAACGCTGGTTCTGGATGTCCCCATCATGGAGTATCCTTCCTGTATCCAACCGGTCTACTCCTTTCAAAATTTTATAGATTTCTATAAGAACCACCACCCCAATTTTTCTTTAATGCAGTGAATTAAAGAATCCTAACTAACTCAACCTCTCCTCATAGAAAGATCCATTTATTCCGACTTTTGTTTCCTGTCGGTTTACCAATTTGCTATCCATTGCAATACACTACCCCTAATGCCATGACCTTCAACTTTATACATTAATCCCTTTTGTGGGACTTCAGCAAAAGCCTGCTGAAAGTCCCAATAAACCACATCCACCAACTCTTCTAATCAACTCTACTGGTTGCATCCTTGAAGATTACCAAAATATTTGTCGAGCAGGATTCCTCTTTGTAAATCCATGCCGACTGTGTCTGATTCCACCACTGTGTTCTCAGTGCTCCTGATAACAGAGCATCTTCCCCACTACCAAGTTCAGACTCACTGGTCTCTAATTTTCGCTCAACCTTCCTTTTAAAATAGTGGGGTTACATTAGCTACCCTCCAATCTGTCAGAACTATTCCAGAGTCTAAAGAATTTTGGAATATTACCACCAATGCATTGACTATTTCTAGGACCACTTAGTTAACTACTCTGGAATGGACATGATTAGGGCCTTAAGAACTCGTCTGCCTTCAATCCCATCCATTTCTCCAACACGACTACTCTACAATTACAGCCTTACTCAAGTTCCTCTCTCTCACGAAATAGTGTGTTCCTCATCATTTCTAGCAGGCTATTCATGTCTTCATTCAACAGGACATTGATCAGATGGGCCAAAAGTGCCAAGGATTGGCAGATAGACTTTAATTTAGATCCATGTGAAAATGAAGGCAGACATAAATATATAACAGTAAGATCCTGGGAGTGTTGCGGAACAAAGTGGCCTTAAAGTGCAGGTTCATAGTGTTACGACACAGTGTAAACCTCGTCTGCTAATTTAAACCTGCAGTATAGAAATGATTTAACCCGTGCTGTAACGTGTTAAAATTTGAGAGACCAAGAACTATCCCAAAAGTCACTAAAGTTAAAAAAAAATTAAGAACTTTGTTTTAAGTGTAACATAGAATATTAACTAAAAACTATTTACAACTCCTTTCTCGAACCTATTTTCTTAAAAAAAACCTTTCCTTCTACAATACTGGTCTGATAATACTCCCGATTAACATTTACCAAGAAATTGAGATTTCAAAACCAGCCAGTTGTCGAATCTTCTCCCTGTATCTTCCACGAGTTTCTGTCTCATTGGTCGCTGCTAGAATAAGGTCCCTTTAAGAGAGCTATACTACAGGTAGTCTGCATATGGTAGTAGCTTGGCAGTTCTCCCCCAACTGTTCAATTTGTCTATGCCCCAAAGCATCGGATAGTTTCATTGGTATTTTGACAATATTTAGACAAATTCAAGCTTGATTGGTATTTAGTATCTTGGGGCATGATTCAAACTGTTTGGCCAAATTTGAACTTTTTGTTTTATAGCAACCCAGGTACTGCTAGCTGCTAGATCAAATGTTACATGAAATTCACCAGCACTTTGGCCAACGTGGTGCCACTGTTTAAGAAGGGTGGTAAGGACAAGTCAGCGAACTATAGACCAGTGAACTTGATGTCAGTGAAGGAAATCACATCTCACAAACTTGATTAAGTCTTTTGAAGAAGTAACAAAGAGGACTGATGAGGACAGAGGGATGGATATGATCCATATGGACTTCAGTAAGGCATTTGACAAGGTTCCCAATGGGAGGCTGGTTAGCAAGGTTAGATCTTATGAATACAGGGAGAACTAGACATCTGGATACAGAACTGACTCAAAAGGTAGAAGACAAAGGGTGGTGGTGGTGGAGGGTTGTTTTTCAGACTGGAGGCCTGTGACCAGTGGAGTGCCACAAGGATCAGTGCTGGGTCGTCTACCTTTTGTCATTTATATCAATGATTTGGATGTGAGCATAAGAGGTATAGTTAGTAAGTTTGCAGATGACACCAAAATTGGAGGTGTAGTGAATAGCAAAGATGGTTACCTCAAATTACAACGGGATCTTGATCAAGTGGGCCAATGGACTGAGAAGCGGCAGATGGAGTTTAATCTAGATAAATGTGAAGTGCTGTATTTTGGGAAAGCAAATCTTATCAGGACTTATACACTTAATGGTAAGGTCCTAGTGAGAGCTGCTGAACAGAGACACCTTGGGGTACAGGTTCATAGTTTCTTGAAAGTGGAGTCGTAGGTGGATAGGATAGTGAAGTAGTCGTTTGGCAAACTTGCCTTTACTGCCCAGTGCATAGGAGTTGGGATGTCATATTGTGGTTGTATAGGACATGGGGAGGCCACTTTTAGGATGGTGTGGCTAATTCTGGTCATGCTTCTATTGGAAGGCTGTTGTTAAACTTGAGACAGTACAGAAGAGATTTATTAGGATATTGGTGGGACATTTTCCCTGCAATGTCAGAGGCTAACAGCTGACCTTACAGAGACTTATAAAATCACAAGGATAGGATGAATAGCCAAAGTCTTTCTTAGGGTGGGAGAAATTCATCGGTTTAAGGTAAGAGGGGATAGGTTGAAAAAAAGACAGGAGGGGTATCTTTTCATGCAGAGGGTGGTACATGTTTGTAATGAGCTGCCAGAGGAATGCTTTAAAACATTTTAAAGGCATCTGGACAACAATATGAACAGAACAAGGTTCAGAGTGATATGGGCTAAATTCTGACAAAATGGAACTAGGTGGAATTGAGTAATAGGGTTAGCACATACGAGCTGGACAAAAGGGTCTGTTTCTGTATGATGTGACTTCATGACTGTGAAAGAAAGAGATATATCCCTTATCAGCCATTTCCTTGTACCCCATTATAAACCTCCTTTCTGATTGTGAGGGACTGACATTAGCTTTCACCAATCTTTTTCACTCTACTTACCTTTAGAAACTTTTACAGTCAGTGCTTATATTCCCCACAAATTTACTCTCAGTTTGTTTTGCTCCTCTTAATCCATTCCATGTTCCTTTGTTGGCTTCCAAATTGTTCCCAATTCTCAGATCTATTGTTGTTCTTTACTAATGTCCATTTTGTTTTGCATAGAATACCATCTCTAACTTCACTCATGAGCCACAGTCTGGCCATTCCTCCGAGCACTCTTGCTTCAAAATAAGGACAAACAATTTTTGCACCTTACTCATTCTTCCAATGCTGGCCATTGCTAATCCACTATCATTACTTGAATATTTCCCAATCCATCATACCCAACTGTGCCTCAAACGGTATCCCTTTTTATAAAATAAAACTTATAGAGCACCTAAAGTATGGAAGCAGGTCATTTGGCCCACTCAGTCCACAACAAACATTTGAATAACATCCCAGCTCAAACTTCCTATTCTACTCCTGTAACCCTGCATATCCCATGGCTAATCCACCAAGGCTGTACATTCTTGGGCAATGGACAATTTAGTATGTTCAATCCACCTAACCTGCACATCTTTGGGCTGTGGGGGAAAACTGAAGCAGCCAAAGGAAATCCATGTAGACAGTCACCAGAGGCTTCCCCTAACTTAAGATTCAAAACCTTAGTCTCTGAATAAACTACTTCAACTCTCCATTTTTATGAAGATGTGGGTGTGCTGTATCTTTAAAAGAGTTAAAAGCTAGCAGTGACAGCACCAAGTGTTCTTAATAATGTAAACATGTGGCCCAGTTACTGGGGTAGCTAGAGTAGTTTGCTGTCTGGAGACAACAGCAGATTTGAATTAAGTCAGTTTTAATATACCTCAAAACAAATATCAAACTCCAATACCGTTTGCATTGTCAATATAATCAATCAATCAATCTTAAAAGCCAATGAGACAGTCCCATGCTTTGGGGGGGGTAATAAGCCTGGGGAAAATTGAACTGTTGAGGGGAGAACTGCCAACACAACACCATCTGCACACTGTCCAGAAAGTTAGCTCTCTTAAAAGGTAACTTCAACAGTAATCTGTAAAGCAGAATCCCCAAGAAGATAATGATGATAGAAATACAGAGAAAACTGAAAGCTGCTTGGTTTTGAGAGAAGAAGTTTTGTTTTGTAAATCTTAATCAGGACATTTATCTGACTAATATTATAGAAGGGAAGATAAAAGGTAGGTTAGAGGAAGGAGTTGTAAATAGTTGTTAGTTAATTATCTCTTAAAGTATAACAGAGAGTAAAGTTGTTATTTTTTATTTTAACTAGTTATTAGCCTATCAAATTTTCACAGATGACTACATGGGATGAATCTTTTGTGTTGCTGCTTTAAATTAAGGAGGAGTGTTTACCCTGTTCGTAACATGATAGAATTCCATATTAAGATGGTGTTATGTTCATTCATTCCCCTAAGACAACTACTAATTCTTCCTTTCTCCTTGTGAAATATTGAGTCTAAGAAGGCCTATTTCAGAGTTGGTTCTTCAATATATTGTTCAAGAATACCATTCCAGAAACAGTCTAGGAATTTCTGCTCTATGGGATTGTGACCGATTTGCCTAATATATAAGCAGATTAAAGCCGCCCACAACTACACATGTCCCTTTACTGCATTCATCTCCGATTTCCTGTTTAATGTTATTTCCAACATCACAACTCCCAATGTTGTTTTTTTGAACTTCAGTATTTCGCAATTCTACCCACAGATTGTATTTTGTCTGTGCTCATATCTTTCCTCAAGATTGTGTCCATATCTTCTTTAACAAGTAATGCAACTCCAGTAATGTTTTCCTTTTGACTGTCCTTTCTAAATATTGAATACCTCTGGATGTGCAGTTCTCAACGGTTGTCATTCTGCAGCCAAGTCTCTGGAATCCCCACTACATCACACCAATTTACATCTGTGCAAGATTAATTCACACACTTTAACATTTGCATTTGAACACAAAGTGCATTTGAAATAATAACGTTTATCTTTTTAGCTTTCTTGTCACATTTTCACTATTCTATTTAATCTGTGGCATTGTTTGATTCTGGCCTTTGGTTCCTCTGCCGACCATTTCCCATATTTCCCTTCTGCCTTGATTTCTCTTCCTTGGACTCGTTGCATCGGTTCCCATTTCCCTGCCAACTTAGCCTAAACCATCTGCAAAATCTCCACCAAAAAATCCCCTAGGACATCAGTCCCAATTCTGCCCAGGCATAACCCATCCAATTTGAACTGATGCCACCTCCCCAGAACCTGCCCCAATGTCCAAGGAAGCTGAAACTCTCTTCCTTACAAAATCTCCTCAGCCATACATTTATCCAATATTCCCTGCTATTACAACTGACTAGGATATGGCGCTAGAACTAAGCCAGAAATCACAACTTTCAGGCCCTATTTTTGAATTTGCTTCCTAACTCCTTATATTCTGCTTTTAGGATCTTATCCCTTGACGCTTGCACCAGAGAGGTAACTTACCATGCTGGAGTTTCATTTATGGTCACAGAAGTGCCAATCTATTCCCTTGGATTACTACATTTCAATACATTTTGCTCCTCGCTCATGCAGGAGAGCAAACGGGGATGCCATACATTTGGCTTTTATTCCCTCGAGAGGGCATTCCCAATAGTATCCATCTGTTCTTCGGAGAACGGCCACAAGGGATCCCTCAGTTGCCTGCTAGTCCTCTTACTCTGCCCGGTGCTCACCCATGTCCTTTCTGCCTGTGGACTCTTAACCTGTGGTGTGACCACTTCTCTATCAGTGCTATCCACTATTGCCTCTGCTTTGCACATAGTCCACAGTATCCCCATCCAAAGTTCCAAGTCTGAAACCTGGGCTACCAAGACTTGCAGCTGGAGACCGTTCTTGCACACATTTTGGTCTTTGACACTGGATATGACCCCAGTTTCCCATGTAGAGCAGGAACAGCACAGCAAGGGGTTAAACTCTGCTGCCAAGAATTACGCTTTTAAATCCCTTCAATCTTTCGAAAGATGCTTAACATCAAAGAAGATCAATTTGTCTTGAGTACTTCTTTCCTGTTCTTTGACGCAGAAACAGTGTTTGAAAGCTTCTGATTTCAAATAAACCTATTGGATTATAAAATGATGTTCTCCGACCTCTTACTGTTCCTTGTTACGACAAAATACAGCTGTAGAAACTATAAACCACAAAAAGACCTTACAAATTATAAACAATAAAAACTGTAAATAATAATCTGACCACAGCTACTGTCTCCTCTGGAGCCCCTCTCCTGAAATAAGGTAAAACCACTCCCCCATTTTCCTGGAGCTATCACTCTCTGCTGCTTCTTCTCAACAAGCAGGACTCTCCTCTTAAACTGCTTCACTATGTCACCAACTGCAACAATCTTAGCACACTGCTGCATTTGAGAAGGTGGTATTGAATCGCCTTCTTGAAAATTGAAGACTATACATAGGTAGGCTGTTAGAGATGGAATTCTACGATTTTGACCCAATAACACTAAAGGAATCATGATGCATTCCAAATATTCAGGATGGTGAAATGCTTCAAGAAAAACCTGCAGGTGGTGTGGTGCTCTGATGTGTCTGTAGTTCTTGTCCTTCTCAACAGAAGTTGTTGAAGGTTTGGAAGATGTTGTCTCAGTACAAGGTACAATTGCACAAGGATGACATCAGATGGCTACTCAACTTGTCTACGAGATATCCTCCTCATTGTGGCGCTATGTGTTATCATGGAGAAGTTGGCAAGATCAGTGGGGCTGTTTTTGCTTTTGTCACTTCTGATGCGGAGGTTGACGCGAGATGGTTTTTCGGTTTTGTTTCTTTTATCAGACTTTGTAGGAGTTGTTAACTAACTGAATGGGCTACTTGGCCATTTCAGAGGGCACAAATTATAGGCCAGACTTCATTTCCTGTAAGGCATTAGTGAACCAGATGAGTTTTGCCTACAATTGACAATGGTTTCATGGTCATCATTTGATTCGAATCCAGTTTTTTTTTAAATTGATTTAAAATTGTATCATCTGCCTTATTGAGTATTAAACCTTGGTGCCCAGGAAGTTATCTAGGTATCTCGGATTAATGGTCTAGTGGTGTAATTACTAGACTATCACTTACCCAAAATTAAATTATTGTCTATTTGAAAATGAAGAGGTATTCGGACGAAATACAAAAGTTCAACATTATCAAAATCAGTTACTGAGTTACTAAGGCTTTCAGAAGTTTCAATACTTATTAACTAGGAAATTGTCTGACAGAAATAGCAAGATAGAATTGCAAATATGCTTTCTTTCAGAGTCAGTCCTTCAGCATAGAAGCAGGCCCTTTAATCCAAACTGGTCCATGCAGACCAAAATGTCCATCCATGCTAACCCCATCTCCCTGCACTTAGTCCGTATCCGTCTAATCTTTGCAATCCATGTATTTGGAGTAGTGCTGGAAAAGCACAGCAGTTCAGGCAGCATCCGAGGAGCAGTAAAATCGACATTTTGGGCAAAAGCCCTTCATCAGCACCACTACTCCAGAATCTGGTTTCCAGCATCTGCAGTCATTGTTTTTACCTAATCCATGTAATTGTCCAAATGACTTGTAAATATTGTTAAGATACCCGCCTCAATCATTTCCACTGGCAGCTCATTCCATATGCGTATCACCCTCTGTAAAAAAAACAAAACAGTTGTCCCTCAGGTTCCCATTTATTCTTTCCCTTCTAACCTTAAACTGATGCTCCCCTAGTCCTCAATTCCCCAACCCTTGGAAAAACACTGAGTGCATTCACCCCATCCATGCCTCTCATGATCTTATACACCTCTAAAGGTTTCCACCCCCCCACCCACCCCCGCCCCAGTCTCCTATGCTCGAAAGAACAAAAAACGTCTTAGCTTGCCCAACCTCTCCCTATAACTCAAATCCTTGAGACCTGGCAACTTGCTTGGAAATTTCTTGTGCAGCACTCTTTCCAGTTCAATAACATCCTACCTTGAACAACATGACCAAAACTGAACAAAACGTTGCAAGTCGAGAGTGTGGTGCTGGAAAAGCACAGGTCAGGCAGCATCCGAGGACAGGAGAATCAACGTTTCAGGCGTAAGCCCTTCATTAAGGATGAGGCTTGTGGGCCAAGGGGGCTGAGAGGTAAATGGGAGGGGGGTGGGGTTAGAAAGCTGAAAATGAGACAGGTAGATGAACACGGGGGAGAAGGTGAAAGATTGGAGAGGAGGGTGGAGCGGATAGATGGAAAAGGTGATGGATAGGTCAAGAGGGCCCTGCCAAGTTGGAGGCTTTGTACTGGGATAACGTGGAGGGAGACGGGGGGGGGGGGGAAGAGGGAGGATGGTGGAGAGAGTGAGGAAATTGGTGACATCCACATGGAACCCTGCAATCACACAGGATCACAAGGTGGAACAGGAGGCATTCTTCCTCCAGATGTCAGGTGGTTACGGTTTGGATATAGAGGCTGCCCAGGACCTGCATGTCCTTGGCAGTGTGGGAGGGAGAGTTGAAGTGCTCAGTCACAGGATGATGGGGTTGGTTGGTTGGTGTGGGTGTCCCAGAGATGTTCTTTGAGACGATCCGCAAGTTGGTATCCTGTCTCCCTTTACTGTCTCCCCCAACCCCGCCCTCCCTCCTATTTATCTCTCAGCCCACGGGCTCCTCAGCCTCATTCCTGATGAAGGGTTTATACCCAACATCGATTCTCCTGCCCCTCAGATGCCACCTGACCTGCTGTGCTTTTCCAGTATGCTCTCTACTGATCTCCAGCATATGCATTCCTCACTTTCTCCTCCATAATATTCCAAAGTGCAGCCTCAACAACGCCCTGTACAACTGCAACATAACTTCATACCTTCTATATTCAATGCCTTGACTGATGGAAGGCCAGTGTGCCAAAAGCCTTCTTGACTGCCTTGCTTACCTTTTGATACCTACACAGTGTGATGAAAGAAATGTCTGAACTGGTTAAATGAGAAAGCAGATACAAGTAGCCTGTGTTCAACAAATGCATGGATTGAGAATACAAGGCCAGGTAAACATGATTTGGTGCAAACAATTTGGATCAGGAAGAAGAAATATATTCAACTGGAGTTATTAAAATTGGAATTCACAAATATTCAGGTAGAAACAATATCAACATTCAAGATTACATTGGATAGGACTGCCAAAAGAGATGAAAAGCTTTATAACCTGAGGATTAATCCATCTGGCACTGCGTTGACCAAACTGGAACTTGTTCAAAGATGTGCAGGAAACAGGCAAGTAATGGGTACAGTGAGCTTTAGAACAGAGAAATGTACAACACAGCAACGGGCACCTCAACCCATGAAGGTGTCCCAAACATGAAACCAACTTAGTGGGCGGCACGGTGGCACAGTGGTTAGCACTGCTGCCTCACAGCACCTGAGACCCGGGTTCAATTCCCGACTCAGGCGACTGTGTGTGGAGTTTTCACGTTCTCCCTGTGTCTGCGTGGGTTTCCTCCGCGTGCTCCGGTTTCCTCCCACAGTCCAAAGATGTGCGGGTCAGGTTGCACTTCGGCGGGTCGGTGTGGACCTGTTTCCACACTGTAAGTAATCTTAAACTAATCCCTTCTGCCCAACCCTGGTCTGTATGCCTCCATTCCTTGCAATTCATGTGCTTATCGCAAAGTTGCTTAAACACCCCTATTGTATCTGCCTCAACCACTATGCCGGCAGCACATTCCAGATTCCTACCACATTGTGTCAAAAAAAAACTTGTCCCTCACACCTCCTTTGAACTCCGTCGTCACCACCACCCCCCCACCGCCTCACCCTAACTTAACTGGATCCAGGTGTTTTTTTGGCATCAGAGACCAAAACAGTTCATCCACCTCCTGCACTATGGAGATTTCTGAGCTTGCACCATATGAGGCATGACTAATTGTGTAATGTAAAGCTCTGCTACAGGTTCACATTTTTCCTCCAAGTTGAACTGGAATTGCTACTTCCGGCAGTTCCAAATGCACACATGTCGAGACAGCATGCACGCGCAAATAATGAATAACAGCATTTGAGTTCACTAAAGTTGTGCACACAAACCAAAACTGTGTAGTCTCCCTAAAAAGAAACAATACAAGGTTTGAATGATGAACACAACTGAAAACAAATTCTTGTCCCAGTTGCAATGTACATTTTATTTTTGGAGAGAGTTCAGAAAAGATTTACCAGGATGTTGCCAGGATTGGAAGGTTTGAGTTATAAGGAGAGGCTTGGACTTTTTTCACTAAAGGTAGGAGGTTGAGGGGAGGCCTTATAAAACTTTAGAAAATCATGAAGGGCATAGATAAGGTGAGTAACAAGGGTCTTTTCAAGGGACCATTCAAACCCTGGGGACAGATTTTAAGGGTGAGAAGAGAAAAAATTTAAAAGTGGCCTGAGAGCAACTCTTTGAACTGCCAGAGGATGTGGTAGATGCAGGTATAGATACGATATTTAAAAGATGTTTGGATTGGTATGTGATTGAAAAAGGTTAGAAGGATATGAACCAAGTGCAGGCAAGTGGGACTGGTTTAGTTTGGGAAACTTGGTTGATGTTGACAAGTTGGACCGGAGGGTCTGTTTCCTTGCTGTATGACAAGGACTCTGGACCAACTAAGCATCATGGAAATTAAATCAAGCAGTGAAATGGAGCAAATAAATGAAGAACCTAGACCAGAACATTTGAACTCAGCAAGGGATATCGAAATGCATATAGAATAAGTGCAAAGACTTGTCCATTGTGCCCTCAGTACCATTTCGGGATGCATTGATCATTTATCACGTCACCAAAGCCGAGGCAAGATCACACTATAACAGTAAACATCAATAGTTAGCTCCTTCTCTCCTACTAAGGATGGGAGCATTCAATGCAGCAAGTTCATTTAAGTGGCACTGTAAATTGTCAAGATGTCAGAAAAATAGCTTGTGATGCCTGTACAGATGTTTGGATTGGTATATGATTGAAAAGGTTAGAAGCAAATTGGTATTCTTCTGCGTGGTAGTTTTCATGTCATCTGCGTCATATCTTGTTCGATTAATTCTGAGGCAATTTGCCCCGATTCCACAAGGACATAAGCATAGGTCATTCAGCCCCTGCAACCTGCACAGCCATTTGAGATCATTGCTGCCCGAACCCAATTGTCAACAGCTCTTTCATGTCAATGCCCCAATAATTCAATACTCTAATGCCTCTTTAAATAACTAGTGATCTCAACTCTACTTCTCCCTGGTAGTGAAGGGAAGGCATCGAATGTCCTCAGGCAAGAAATTTCTTGACATCTCAGTTTCCTTATTCGATGACTATATTCTCCACTCATGGAAACCTCTTGTCTTGCCATTTCAATATCATCTTTCATTCATTTAAACTCGAATGATTAAAGTCTGAACCTGCTGAGCCGCCCTTGATAAGTCAACGACCTCCTTCCAGGATTCAATGAAGTGAATCTCTTTCGAACTGCCTCTAACGCCATTACATTATTTTAAAATACGGGATGAAATCTGTGCACTATGCCAGGTGCAGTCAGACTTTTGTTTACATCTCCAAACACTCAGCAATACAAAAAGGTGAAAAATCCATTTACCTTCTTAATTATTAGTTGGATCTGCACGCCCTCTTTCTTGGATCATAGGTAAGAAAGCCCAGATTTTTCTGTGATGTACTTTGGTGGAGTTCTCTCCTTGGAAATAATAGTTTGCTTGTTGATTTTTCCCACAAATGTGCAAGACCTTACACTTCTCTATATTAAACTTCATTTTGCCCACCAACTCAACTGCATAGATCCCCTTTCAGAATCCTTACATCCTTTACAAAACGTGCTTTCCCATTTAATCAAGAATCATCAAATTTGGATGTATTGCAAACTGCATATATAGATGCGAAATAACTGAGGACTGATTACGTCACCAATTGTATTTTTCCAACCTGAAAAACAGCAATTAATGTCAATTCTGTCTTGCGTGTTAATGAATGCTAACATATTATCTTGAATATCAGGAGCTTTCATCTGTGCAACCATTGTTATTTGGTATCTTTTGAATTGCTTTCTGGAAGTCCAAATACACCAAATCTACTCCATCCTTCATTAATTGCTTGTTACACCCACAAAGAAGTCTAGCAAAAAGGTGAAAATCTTCTCCCTCGCATCTATCTCCAGTTTCTCAGCTATTGCCCTTGAAACCCAACTCCACCTGCTTCAACTTTGCTCACGTTGAACTGACCACCATACAAATTCGCTAATAGCCATATAAGCAGCTCTCGCCTTGCTCTGGTACTGTCATAAATGACTTACGACTGTAGCCACAGCAGACAATCTTTCTTCATTCTTCTTGATCTGAGCTTTTATACTTGATCACAGAATCATACAGTTGGGTGAGAAGAGATTCAGTTGGTACCATATTAATTGGTGCCTCAGAATCATGTTCTTCCTGCTGCGTTGCCTCTGCCTTTAAAACTCTATTGCTACTGCTCCTCAGTGATATCACCCAAAGACAAAAGTCAGGTGCCATATGCACACCAGCAGTGAATTCTCTCACCATGACCCATCTTACATCCAGAACTGGACAGCCATAAATTACTACTGATTAGAAATTAGGAAAACCAAGTAGTTGGTTTCACCACAAATCCTGTTCCCTAGCTCCAGATTACTTTTCTCACTGAAGTACCCATAAAGCTGAATCAAACAAGTCTCAGACTTCATGCCAGATTTAACCCAAAAATCACACATCAACTCCATCAAGATTACCCACTACTTGAAAGAAGGAGGCAGCCCTCCAGGCAGATTTTAGAAACAAGGAAAGACTCCAAACAGGAACTCACTCAGTTTCTCCCAGTGACACACTGATGAATGGCTGAGCAGGTTGCAGGGGCTGAATGACCTATGCTTATGTCCTTGTGGGATCAGGGCAAATTGCCTCAGAATTAAATCGAACAAGATATGATGCAGATGACATGAAAACTACCACGAAGAATACCAATTTGCTGATTTGACTCTGTACAGGGATCACAAGCTATCATTCTGACATTTTGACAAGTAGTGCCATGTTGCGAGTTTTTACAATGCAGAGGTTGAACCCCTTTAATTCAAACTGAAATACCAAGAAAAGCTCGCCTCCTATTAAAAATGTCAGTGAGTGAAAGAAAACCAGAGTTCCATTATTCAAAGGAAAAAGAACCTATTTTCCTAACTCTAACAGTGAGCACTAATGAAAAACTACTAGCAAGTTTTTCCCCTTTTTCCTTAACTAATCACTATCTGACCCCAACTCTAAAATGCTGCTCTAATACCAATCACTAAACATTACATTAGCTTAATTTCTCAAACACCACATAGTCTCTTATGTAGTCTTTCTTCCAGTCTTGTGAAATCCGCTGCCTCCTTCCATCCTTCCAATTCTGCTGTCTTCTCCCTGGATTGTCTTCTTACTGAGAGTATTTTTAGCTATCAAATGCTTTGGTACCTTTTTAAGTAGATGACGCCTGGTTAGAAAATTCTTTTGAGAGCTTTGGATGGCAGTTGGCTCTGACTAGTTTTCAAAATGGCCTTCCTTTTGAAATCTCCAAGACACATACTCTCTCATTGGTCCGACGTTGTCAATACAATCAAAATCACATTCAATTGGTTTTTGGTATCCTGGGCATAATTTAAATTGATTGGTTAAATTCAAATTCAATTGCCTTAACATCAAAACACAAGTTGACGGTGACATGTTGTCAATTCTCAGCACTCTCTGCACCTGTCAGTGAGTCACAGATACATGTGCTGTCACAACCTCTCAGCTCAGAAAAGGCTCCTTTCTCAAAGTGACAGTACACTCTTTCAACTTTGAAACATCAAATATTTAAATTTAAGGCAGACTCAGCAGTCACTCAACCAGAGTCTAGCTAAGCTTAATGTACTTTAGTTTTATGAACTAAAAGGCAGTCAAGCTGAAGTTAACATCTTCCCCACAGACAATGAAACCAGTAGGCAAGCACTTTGGAGAAGCTTGAAAACACCCTTAATCTCCTACTATACTTTACACATTTGTGGTAATGTTCACATGTTAGAGATGGAACTTTGCCCACAATTAAATTAAAAACAACACATGCAGACAAAATAAACAAATTAGCTCATATTTCAAGAAGCTGTTATTGGCATAGAAGAGAAACTAATGATGCAGCATTGAACACAGGCCAAGGTGTCTCTCTGTTTGTCAAGAAGAAAAAGCATCTCGTGGAAATAGACATCATGACACAGAACCCAAAGGATAACTGCAATATTCACTGTTGTTGATGCCCAAATGACCAATTAAAGGTAATTGTGGATCCACCACTTTCTGAAGTAATAGGGACAGGCAATAGATGCTGGTCAACCAGAGATGCCCACTTCCCAAGAGTGAATAATTTTTAAAAACTATAATCTCATGCTAAACCTTAATGCCTCAAGGTCCAGTAAGGACTAAAACAGCATATCCTCACACCCGCCTTTATACTTAGCAATGTACCTTTATGACTGGCGCCACATGTGCCAGTGAAAGGACTTTAAATTTCTGGGATATTAGACCCAGTTCTGTAAAGATGAGGCTGCACACAGGGGATGTATTGGCGTCAGTCCAAATGAGATGCAAAATCCTCAGAAGGCAGCTTGCAAGCCAGGTGAGAAGGGGTTTAAAATAATTTGGCAGCAGGAAATGCTGAGGTAGCATTAGAAAGGAGCAATGAATTATCTGAAACAATACACTAGTACAGACTTTCTGGTCAAAGTCTGGTAAGGCTATGATGACTTTACCTTTACCAGAATAAGAACTGGCAAAGTATTAGCAAGCTCAGAGAAACATGATATTTGTAATGGAAAGAAGAAGTCATTCTTGAAACAGTTGAAGGTTTTTGGGCCAACGACACTATCCTGAGAAACTCCTATCGTGATGCCCTGAAGCTGAGATGACTGACCAAAAACCAGAACCTGCTTCCTCTGTGCTAGGTAGGATTCAAATCACTGAAGAATTTCCTACCCCCACCAATGATTTGGATTGGCTCCAAAATAAAACCAAGAACTGCAGATGCTATAAGTCTGATACAAATAAATAGTTTGAAAGATTCTGCAGTAGTTCTGACAAAAAATCACTGATGCCTAAACACGGACTCTGCTTTCTCTCAACAGATGCTGTCAGACCTGCCAAGTTTATCCAGCATTTTCTGAATTGTCCCATTGACTCCAGTTTCTTTTGAGGGCTCCTTGATGCCAGACTAGGTCAAATGCTGCTTTAATGTCACCTTCAGAGTTTAGCTTTTTTGTCCCATGTTTAGGCCAAGGATTCAAAGTGAACATGAGTGAGGAAACTGGAAGAGTTGTTTGATAGCACCGCTTGACTATCCCTTCCGTCACTTTGCTGTTGAGGTGGAGTAGACTTATGGGGTGACAAATAAGCGGAGTTGAATTTGTTCTGCTTTTTGTGCACAGGACACTACTAGGAAATTTTCTATATTGTGAAACAGATGTCCATTTTGGAGCTATACCAGAATAAAGCTCAGTTAGAGGTACAGCTAGAGCTGAAGCACAAGTCATCAATATTATTACCAGAATGTTGTCAGGATGCACAGTGTTTATCATATTAAGTGTCTTGAGTCATTTTTTGCTTTCACATGGATTGAATAAATTTCTTGAAGGAGACATCACACTATAGAGATAGCTCATCCACTTGGCACTTCTGAATGAAAATAGTTACAAGTACTTAAGCTTTATCTTTTGAATTGATGTTCTTGGCCACCCCATTCTTGAAGATGGGGATATTTGTGGAGCTTCCATCTCTGATTTGTTGTTTAATTGACATTCATGATGATAGAACTTAGGTCTGATCTGTTGCTCATGAGATCACATGCTGCTTTCACTGTTGGACATGATAGTCTCCTGTCCTCGTTTCAGTACATCCACACGTCACTTTTAGAAGTATCTAGTGCTGCTCCCAGCAAGCACTTCTGTGGTCTTCATTGAAGAAGGATTGATCCTTGACTACATCTTGTGGTTGAATGCAATTCTGTTGTTGATGGCCCACTATGTCTCATAGATGCCCACTTCTGAGTCATAAGATCTGTTCAAAGACTGTCTAATGGTGGGAGGGTATCACATAATGCAATGGAGGGTACCTTCAATGAGAAGTTGTGACTTGGCATCCACAAAAATTGTGTGGTCATCAGTCGAACTGTGTTAAGAATGGGCATATTTGCGATTATTAGATTGAGGAGGATAAGATCAAATAGATTTTGTTCTTCTTCTGCTTGTTTGCCTCATCATTTGCTGCAGACTAATCTAGTATCAATGTTGTTCAGGACTCAACCAGCTCAGTTAATAGTGCTACTGTTGAAGACAGACATGGAAAATCTCCAACCCATAGCTTTACTGGACAAATCAAAACAAAAAAGACTGGCTGATAAAACTGCATTCAGCCCTGCTGCTTTGTTAGAAGAAATGGTTTGAAAAGAGTGGAGGAAAATTCCCAAGAGGAACTGTCAGGCTCCTAAAGAAGTGCTGAGTAAATGAAGCAGTAAAAGGGGAATGATCGATATCAGGTCACCTATAAAGTGAATATCCATTAGACCATAAAGAAAAAAAGAAGGTGGAAATAAGGCTATTTAGCCCATCAAGTCCATTCCACCATTCAATCATGGCTCATGGACATTTCGACATCACTGACCTGCACTAGTGACATATCAGGCTGATTATACATAGTTCAGTAGAGATGCAGTCAAGGAAACAAGGGAAAGTGAGGACTGCAGATGTTGGGGATCAGAGTCAGAAAGTGTCGCTGCACAAGTATAGCAGGTTTGGCAACATCCGGGGAGTAGGAGAATCGATGTTTCAGGCATGACTTCTGCATCAGGAGTTTGGTGGGTGGATGGAGTGTGCTGAGAGATAAATAAGGTGGTGGGGGTGAAGTTGTTCAGCAGAGGAAATGATGGGGAGTTGTGCCAGTGTAACTGCAGAAGATGGACTGTTCCAGGTATCCGAAGAGACAGGCATAGCTGGGTCCCATGACTACCCCTTTGGTCTAATGAAGTGGAAGGATCTGAAGGTGAGGCCGAAGAGGGTGAGGAGTAATAAAGAGGATTGATGAGGGGAGAGCAGTAGACATGATCTATATGGCGTTCGACAAGGATCCCAATGGGAGACTGATTAGCAAGGTTAGATCTCATGGAATACAGGGAGAACTAGCCATTTGGATACAGAACTGGCTCAAAAGGTAGAAGACAGAGGGTGGTGGTGGAGGGTTGTTTTTCAGACTGGAGGCCTGTGACCAGTGGAGTGCCACAAGGATTGGTGTTGGGCCTTCTACTTTTTGTCATTTACATAAATAATTTGGATGAGAGCATAAGAGGTACAGTTAGTAAGTTTGCAGATGGCACCAAAATTGGAGGTGTAGTGGACAGTAAAGAGGGTTATCTCCGATTACAACTGAATCTTGATGAGATGGGCCAATGGACTAAGAAGTGGAGTTTAATTCAGATAAATGTGAGGTGCTGCATTTTGGGAAAGCAAGTCTTAGCAGGACTTATACACTTAATGATAAGGTCCTAGGGAGTGTTGCTGAACAAAGAGACCTTGGAGTGCAGGTTCATAGCTCCTTGAAAGTGGAGACACAGGTAGATAGGAAAATGAGGCGGTGGTTGGTATGCTTTCCTTTATTGGCCGGAGTATTGAGGACAGGAGTTGGGATGTCATGTCGCGGCTGTACAGGACATTGGTTAGGCCACTGTTGAAATATTGCGTGCAATTCTGGTCTCCTTCATATGGGAAAGTTGTTGTGAAACTTGAAAGGGTTGAGAAAAAATTTACAAGGATGTTGCCAGGGTTGGAGGATTTGGGCTATAGGGAGAGGTTGAACAGGCTGGGGGCTGGAGTGTCAGAAGCTCAAGGGTGACCTTATAGTAGTTTACAAAATTATGAGGGGCATGGATAGGTTAAATAGGCAAAGTCTTTTCCCTGGGGTCAGGGAGTCCAGAACAAGAGGGCATAGGTTTAGGATGAGAGAGGAAAGATATTAAAGCGACCTACGGGGCAACATTTTCACACGGAGGGTGATACGTGAATGGAATGAGCAGCCAGAAGAAGTGGTGGAGACTGGTACAACTGCAACATTTAAGAGGCATTTGGATGGGTATATGAATAGGAAAGGTTTGGAGGGGAAATGGCTGGGTGCTGGCAGGTGGGACTAGATTGGGTTGGGATATCTGGTCAGCATGGACGGGTTGGATCGAAGGGTCTGTTTCCATGAAGTGCATCTCGGTGACTCTGTGATCCGTTCCACCAATTGAAAGGAGTGTGTCTGTGAAGAGGTACTGATTGGGTCAGTGGGAGAGGAAGAAACAGAGGG
The DNA here is from genome assembly GCF_020745735.1 of Hemiscyllium ocellatum. NCBI lineage: Eukaryota > Metazoa > Chordata > Chondrichthyes > Orectolobiformes > Hemiscylliidae > Hemiscyllium > Hemiscyllium ocellatum. Next base: position 8,593,010 of record NC_083432.1, on the reverse strand, counting down.
CTTGGAGGACTTTGCCATGGTGGATTCACATGTACAGGGACTGGATGTCCATGGTGAAGATGAGGCATTGTAGGCTGGGGAAACAGGCTGTAGGACGTAGAGTGCGTGGCAGTGCCACGCATGTATGAGGGGAGTTCCTGGACCAAGGGGGACAGGACAGTGTCAAGCTATGAGGAGATAAGTTCAATCACTATCACCCCTGACCTGCGTTTACCTATCCCCTAGCCCGATTCCCACCCTCCTCCGACTTATCTCTTAGCCCCTTCACCCCCATCACCATCACCCCTCACACCCAATAACTCGATTCTCCTGCACCTAACCCAATGTAGAGATGACAACATTGAGAAAAAACAGAAATAGAAGATTGTTTGCTTGTGCAGGAAAATCTCTGCTGGATGTGGAAGGATCCTTGGGGCCTTGGACCGAGGGGAGAGCAGGTTTTACACCTCTTGCAGCGTAGAGGGAGAGTTACTGGGGCACGTGGACGTAACAAGGGAGTCGCGAGGGCAACGGTCTCTGCGCAACACTAAAAGGGGTGGAGACTGTTGGGGTCTGACTGAAGCTGGCAGAAATGGCAGAGGATAATACACTGTATCCAGAGATTGGGGAGTGGAAGATGTGGACTAGGGAGGTTCAATCCAATTTCTGGTTGGAAGGGTGGGATTCAAGATCGGAAATGTGGAAAGTGGAGATGACGAACTAGGGCAACTTGTTGACGAACTAGGGCAACTTGTTGACCACCTGAAAGGAGAAATTGCAGTCCTTGAATTAGGAAGCCATCTGGGATGTTCTGGAGTGGAAATGATTCTCCTGGGAGCAGATGTGGCGGAGGCATTTAGAGTAAGGGATAGCAGTTTTATAGGAGGACGACAGGAGGTGGTGTAGTCCAGTGTGAGATTTGGTAGGTTTGACGTAGATATCCATGTTCAATTGGTCGCCAGAAATGGAGAAGTCCGGAGAGGTGGGTGGGGGATGGGTGTCCATAATGATCCAGGTGTCCACTGCTCTCAAATGTGATATCCTTGACGTTGGGGAGGCAGGACACCAACTTGAGGAACATTTCAGAGAACATCTCTGGGACACAAACACCCAACAATCCCACAGCCCTGCGGCTGACCACTTCAACTCCCCCTCCTACTCCGCCAAGGACATACAAGTCCTAGGCCTCCTCCACTGCCAATTCCTAGCCACTCGACAACGAGAAGGAGAACCTCTCACCTCGAGTCTTGGGTACCTCCAACCACACAGAAATGCGTCGATTTCACCACTATCCTTATCTCCCCTAACCCAGATCCAACCCTCCAACTTGGCACTGTCCTTTTGAACTGTTCTACCTGTCAATCTTCCTTCCCACCTATCTGCTCCACACTCCCCTATCACTATCATTCCAAACCTTCATCTACCTATCGCATTCTTATCTACCTTCCTCCCAGCCCCAACCCCTGCTCCCCCATTTATCTCTCAGTCCCCCTTGGATACCACCCCCAACCCCCGACATTCCTGATGAAGAGCTTTTGCTCGACATGTCAACTCTCCTGCTCCTCGGATGCTGCCTGACCGGCTGTGCTTTTGATTAGATTACTTACGATTAGATTACTTAGTGTGGAAACAGGCCCTTTGGCCCAACAAGTCCACACCGACCCGCCGAAGTGCAACCCACCCATTCCCCTACATTTACCCCTTACCTAACACTACGGGCAATTTAGCATAGCCAATTCACCTGACCTGCACATCTTTGGACTGTGGGAGGAAACAGCAAAAAATAATGAAAACATGCATGAGACACTTGTGTCAAACTTATCAAAGGTCAACCAACAGAAAGTGAGGACTGCCGACGCTGGAGAGTCAGAGTCAGAGTCAGAGTCAAAAAGGGTGGCGCTGGAAAAGCACAGCAGTTCAGACAGCATCGTGGAGAGCCGACATTTCAGGCATAAGCCCTTCAACAAGAATGCGAATCAGGAATTCCTGATGAAGGGCTTATGCTCGAAATGTCGACTCTCCTACCCCTCAGATGTTGCTTGAACTGCTATGCTTTTTCACTCTAAGAACAACCACCTTGGCATTTCAATTATACCATGCAACCCGAACATGTGAAAGGGTGTTCAAAATCATGAAAAGTTGAGACAAAAAAGGGAGTTTGGGTAGAGTACAGAAGGTAAAGCAGCTAGGCATTAAACATGCAAATCTGACTGTGTCACATCTTTACGAACAAACATTGCACAACAGCTACATCAATAAAAAGATCAATAATACACCACATAACTTGAGATAATTTCAACTATTTCACCTGGTAAGCTCACTAACAAATGAACTTCTGCCAAGTTGTCATGAATGCATTGGAGGACCAAACAAAGAAAAAGTATTCCTGAAAATTGAATTCTTTTCTCCTTAGTTAAGGCACAGCAATTGCAAAAGTTTCAAATGGTGAAATCCGGAGTAGAAAGGTTCAATCAAGTGCAAAACATGGATGCAACTGAACTCACTATGGTATCTTGTGGTGTTTCCATTAATACAGTGTCCGGTTGTCGGTGTTGCATGCTGTGATTCAACACCATTGGCATACATAAACTTGGTTGATAGCTACTAAAATTTTGAAGAGATGTTAACTTAAACGTTTGATCAGGATCTGGCTTTTCACCTGAAAGGGAGACAGAGAAATTATTCAGCTGCTTCTTCTTCAGATTTTACTTAAAATGTTTGCTGTAAAAAAACGTAAAATATTAAGTCAGAAAATGTTTCAAGTGCTTACCTATTTCACACAAGGATTCAAAAGGGGACCAAAGAAAGGGATTTAGACTAAGGCTCTTTTGGTAACACTCCGATCCTTTGGCCATTCGATCCGTTTTACTGTTAAAAAAGAATTACCTATTAGGTGACACAACACAGGATGAGATTCAAAAAATTCAAAAGGAAACCTAACCTTAACATGGAATTATCAATCGAACAGTGATAACATCTCATGAACTCAGCCTTGGTTACAATTTGAAAAATCCCAAAAAATTATGTCCAAGAATTATTCTAACCAGTTTCCTTGTCCAAATGACCCTGATTAAGAGACAGTGTTGATCCAGAACCTGCACAGCAGACAACAATGCACTGAGGTCACATGAATCACTGGTGTATGACCAGGAACTGCATAAAAAAAAAGAAAGTTTTAGGGCAACTAAGGAAAATTAAAATTTCTCTCAAACAGTCATGAATTTGTGGAATTCACCACCCTAGAGTGCAGTGATGGTGGGAGATTGAGTAAATTTGAGCAAGAGATTGACAAATTTTAAATCAGTAGCACGTTTATGGATTATGGAGACCAGATTGGGAAGTGGAGTTGAGGTCAGGATGAGATCAGCCATGATCTATTCAAATTGTGGAGCAGGCTCAAGAGGCTGAACTGCCTATTCCTGCTCCTCATTTTTACGTTCTTAAGCAATCCAGGCAGATTTTCCACATCCTAATCAGCATGCCATGAGGTTGAGAACTCCAATCCAAAGAGGTCATTCTGGACACAACATGTTAACTTCATATCTCCACAGATGCAGCCAACCCATTGAGTTTTTCCATCATTTTGTTTTTAAATAGGGTTCCAAACCATCATAAGACTTGGCTTTTAATTCTGGTAACGCAGCTAACTGTGGCACTTGTCTGAATAATGCAGAAGAATCCATGAACTCATTATAATCAGTACAACTGATATAGTGCCACAAGTCAAGAAAAAGGTGAGGACTGTAGATGCTGGAGATCAGACTCAAAATAATGTGGTGCTGGAAAAGCACAGCCGGTCAGGCAGCATCCAAAGAACAGGAGTGCCGATGTTTTGGGGGTGGGGGTGGCTGGGGAGAAGGTAGATTAGATTCCCTATAGTATGGAAACAGGCCCTTTTGCCCAACAAGTCCACACTGACCCTCCAAAGAGTAACCCACCCAGACCCATTCCCCTACTTTGTATTTACCCCGACTTGGCAATTTAGCATGGCCAATTCATCAAACCTGCACATCTTTGGATTGTGGGAGGAAACCCACAAGGACACGGGAGAATGTGCAAACTCCACACAGTCACCAGAGGCTGGAATAGAACCCAGGTCCCTTGCATTGTGAGGCAGCAGTGCTAACCACTGAGCCGCCCCGTAGCTGGGAATAAGACAGGTAGATGAAAGTTGTGGGGGGGGGGGGGGCGCGCTGATGGTGATAGTACGGAGTGGACGGTGGGCCACGTAGGTGGGAAGGATGCTGGACAGGTAGGACAGTTCAAGAAGATGATGCTGAGTTGGAGGGGTGAATTTGGGATAAGGCGGGGGGGGGGGAGAGATGAGGAAACCGGTGATATCAACATTGATTCCGTGTGGAGGGTCCCAAGGCAGAAGATGAGGTGTTCTTCCACCATGCTTTGGGTGGCTAAAATCTGGTGGTGGAGGCAGCCAAGACTTGCATGTCCTTGGCCGAGTGAGAAGGGGACTTGAGTGTTCGAACGTTTAGTGAGTGTCCCCCAGAGATGTTCTCTGAAATGGTTCACAAGTTGGCGTCCTGTCTCCCCAAGGTACAGGAGCCCACATTGGAAGCAACAGACACAGTAGATCACGTATGTGGAGTTGCAAGAAAATCTGTCAGACGTGGAAAGATTCATTGGGACTTGGGATGAGGCGCAGGTTTTACACTTCTTCTGGCGGCGAGGGAAGGTGCCAGGAGTGAAGGTTGGGCCGAGTTGATGGCGAGTGGCATGAACCTAACAAGGGAGTTGCGAAGGGAATGGCTCTGCGGAACGCAAATGGGATGGGGATGCAAATATCTCTCTGGTGGTGGGATCTGCTTATCAGTGACAGAAATGGTGGAGGATGAAGTGTTGCATTTGGACATTAATGGGGTGGAAATTGAGGACACCAGGTGGGTTTTGTCCTTGTTGGGATCGGAGGGGTTGGGTTCCAGGACGAAGGTGCAGGAAGTGGAAGGGATATACTGGAGGGCATTGTTGACCACGTGATGGGGAGGAATTGCAGTCCTTGAAGGAGGAGACCATCTGGGACGTTCAAGGAACGATTTGGTTCTCCTGGCAACAGATAGAGGAATTGCGAATTACGCAAAGCGTTTTTACAGGAGGTGGGGTGGAGGTGACAGCTGAGACAGTTGGTGGTTTGAAGTCAATATCCATGTTGAGTCAGTTGCTGAAAATGGAGATGGAGAAGTCCAGGAAGGTGTCCAAAATGGTCTAGGTGAACTGGAGGTCAGGGTGGAAGGTGCTTGCCAAGTTAAGGAATTGTTCAACCTCATGGGTGCACAACGTAGTGCCAATACAATTGTCAATCTAGCAAAGGAAAAGGTGAGGAATTGTGATTGGCTGAATTGGTCATCACCCTCAACAATTCCTCCATCGCGTCCGCCCACTTCCTCCAGACCAAAGGGGTAGGTATGGGCACCCACATGGGCCCCAGCTACACCTGCCTCTTGGTCAGGTACATGGATCAGTTCATCTTCCGCAGCTATACCGGCATAATTCCTCGACCTATAACATTCCCAGCTACCATCCCCTCAATTTCCACACTTGAGAGTTTTAATGCTGACATTTGAACAGTTACTTGGATCAGTGATTATATTTCTGTAAAAGAAAATCTTGTAACTTGATAAGCAACTGAACAAAACGTTCAGTCAAAAGACAAGGACTGAAATTTAAAGCAACTGTAAATATTGCAGTTAACTCGTACATGAAAAAGAATATTGAATACCATCAGGAATTCTGTACAAGGAAGGAACGGAAAATTTTGAAATGGAAATGGAATGTCGACAACCAGGATGTGCATGATTTGTTCACCACCATCAGGCTGCAGACATGTACCCAAGGTCCCACATCTGCTACAGGCAGGGAATGCAGAGGTGCCCATCAAGGAGAAAGGGGAAATCAGCAGCTGCTGGAAGGAGCACTTGAAAGATCTGCTAAACAGAAAGCTTTTAATGTCAGTGTCCTCAACTCCATCTTGCCAACCATTGAGGATCAACCTCAACCTAGAATAAGGCAGAAAAGGCTATTCAATAAATGAAGAATGAGGCATCAAAAGCAGGTGACATCCTCATCATAGCATTAAAATAAGGTTGAGACACTATCCAAACACATGAACTCATTTCCTAATCAGGGAGAGGAGATCGCAGAGATGCCACAGTTGGGACCATCTTCAAGAAAGTGACAGGTCTTCAATGCTGCCAACCATGAACGATTAGGATGCATCCTTCTGGGCAACAAAAGAACCCCCAGAAGTATTTCTCCACCCTCTGCCTGCTCCATAATGACAAGAAAGCTGTTCTTTGAAGCAAAAGATCCAGAATGGAAAAAAAAAGATTTAAATGGCCAACACCTATCTTCTATTATTCTATTCTGAAGTCAAAATTCTCCACAGCCTGCATGTCAGATTGATAATTCAGGATGAAAATCCTGCAGTCACATGACAAGAGTGACACAGAAATCTAAAAGTTCACTGGCTGAAGTATTCAATGATTGGAAGGCTACCCATGGAGTCAGAGAGGCAGCAGCACCTGTGAGGAAGTGGTGCAGAGCTGGATAACAAATTATGGCAAAGGCCGGAGGCCAACATTACTTACCTCAAGATGGAGACACAGCAAGGCCTGCGAGAAAGCAACACAGAGCAGGTATGTATATAAATCATGGCTGAGGCTTAAGGCCTACATCATTTAGCTTGGGAGCAGGTGAGGTGGCAGCACCTGCGAGGGCACAATTATCGCTAAGTTTGAAACGGAGTGAGAAAAAGAATGACAACACAGGAAAACTGCAAGTTTATTGGTTAGTAAGAAACTGCTGATGGGGATTGTCGACAGATTGCTGTAAATGAGAAAAGCTAGATAATATTTTTCAACAAGTAGTGTACTTGGACTCAACCAATAAAACTAGGGCCAACATAATAAAGGTAACAAAAATGACATAAAGAAAATAAAGTTAAGACTTAAAATATGGTTTCCAAAGATGGGAGGGAAAGACTTGGCATTGCTGCAGGACTGTTGGGAGTAAAACAAAGTTCCTGAAGTCAGAGAGATCTACGGTACAAAAATTTTGGCTTTGGTACATTGCATCTGCGCCCATCAAAAACAACCAACCATTCTCACCCAAGTATCCCTTGCACAGTTAATATTCTTTAAATGGAGCAACAAACAAGCTTTATTAAAAGGAAGAGTCATGGCAGTAAAACTTGCACTTGTGACATGATTCACCTGTGCTATGAGAGTCACGAGTAATGACAGTGCCCGTGACCACCATCTGCGCAGCAAAGTCCAGCTGCAGCTACTGTCTAACCATATTTCACATTGATTAACGGTGGACTCAATGTGGAGCATCTGTAATGCTGAGATTGTTGCAGACAACACATTCAATTAAGTGGTCACAGCACACTGAAGTTTGAAAAGACAAAGGGGATGAGTGACCACCAGAAAGGGTACAGCACAGTATAGGAGTGCCCAATAGCTGTCCCACTTTGGACACGGTTGGGGGAGATGACATCTCAGGAGGTAGCAGTGGAAACCAAGTTCATGGCACTCTGGGTTGTTCTGGTGCACAAAGGAATAATAAGACTAGCATTGTTAAAGTACAGATTTGAGACAGCCCAGGGAATCCCTTGTGGACTCAGACCTGTAAAGTCTTTCTCTTGGTTCATCCCAGAGATCGTACTCTTTGGAAGTCTGGAATCAAAACCTCTTACCGACAGTTTAGTTTAATTTTAGTCATTCCCTTTATTCACTAATAGCATCACTGTTACAACATAATACTGATACCTATAGGTTAAACTAACTAGGTTCTAATAACCTAAGAGAGTAGGGTACCAGCTCTTCCAAGTGCCCCAGCAGGCTACTTCGATGTACTGTTGCAAAGTGGCTTCCTTTATACAAAGTTGTAAAAACATTGCATGTCCTTAATTAGACATATAACAGTGAAAAACAATAATTTGTAAGGAAGAAAAGTTAATTGACAGGTCTGTGTACACTTGACGAATCACTCCAACAGGCCCCAAACCATCAATCAGGTGGGAAAAAAAATACCCAGCTGAGTTAGGCGCCTGCTAGGGAGATAAATCCCTATCATAAAGAGGTACCAGTCTGTGCTAATTGGAGAATTCATAAGGTAACCTTGCACAGCTCACATGTCAGATAAAACTGTTTTACAAAATAGCTTCTCAGCAAGGAGAGTAAATTTTTGATCATAAAATGGCTTCCTGACACTGTGCCGGAATCTCTTCAATGTTAGGCTTTAAATAGTTTCTAAACTCGGAGCAGACTCCTGCTTTTGAAGCACTGAACCCTTCTGTACCTGAGGCTGAGATATTACCATAAGGTTGCACTTAAACTGACTCATTAGTGTTTGAATTAACATGCTTTCTTTTCAAAGTTGTGATTCAAATTCAAATATGACATAAGATCTGATTTGGAAGAATGGACAGGGGTATAGTCTGTTAGTTCTGTAGAGTGGTCTGCAAGAACAGCAACTAAATTAAGGCTTCATCAATATTACCTTTTACACAGTTTGTATTTACCAACCAGTAATGGCTACTCAAAATCATCATAAAGTCCCAGAATGCAATTAAATTCAATCCATAGCAGATAAGCACGAAGAGTTAATTTTCTACTGGCTCCAAGAGCCTCAGCATTTAAACAGTCTCTCTCTCTCCAGTGACTTTTTGAACTCTCAAGTCAGGGTTTTGTAACAGCAAAGGTTTTTATTTCCCCTCTGTGTCTGCCCCGCTTGCAAGGGGTAATAAGAATCCATTATAATTAGCAGCATCTGACCAAGGTTTTGATGGCACAATTTTGTTTCAGGGTCAGAATCAAACACTGCCATTAATTTCACAAGGGAACGGCTGTGAATGCTATTATTTGTGTCCAGTTCACACAGATTCACCGATGCGAAGGCAAATGTTCCTAATTGCCTTACAGCATCCTGTTATCACTTGGTGAGCCCAGATGCCCCCATCTTCTGCATTCCTTGAGATTCCCCTCCACCCCCGCACCCCATTTTTTTCCTGAGCCTTCCTGCCGGTCTATTTTCGAGTGCAGTAAATGTGTTCTATAATTCAGAATTACATTTTAGTCTTAATGGTTAAAGACAAGTTTTAAGGCTATAGACTTTCTCAGCATGGCTGTTATGATAGAGAACAGACAATTAATGTGGCCACTAAAGAGAATCCAAGATGACACGTTGCCTCTGGTGTCAAGATCAGGGACGTCTCAATGGCTACAGGGCATTCTGGAGGGGGGTGAAAAAAGGTGAAGAACCACTGGTGGTTTCAGTACCAAGAGAGGAATATGCATAGTATAGGCAGTTAGCGTGTAAAACAACACATTGGACCACAAAAGACAGTAATGTCATGACTACTGCCAGCACCAGATGCCCAGAATGAAAATTAGGATGGAGAAATAGTATAGCCTTTGGGGAGGAATGGTGCGGCATGCGTTAGCATGCTTATGCAAGTTTAATAGTAGAAAGGAAATGGATTAAATTTAAAGAACAAGTGCATGAATTACCATTGCTATCTGGCAAAAAACAAGAGGCTCAAAAATGACTTACAAAAGTAGTTAGGTACAGTTTAGATCCAAGGAAGAGACATACAAAATTGCCAAAGCAGCTGCAAGCTTGAGGAATGGCGACATTTTAGAATTCAGCAGAAGTGACCACAACAGTTTGATCAAGATGGGGGAGAATAGAATATCAGAGTAAAACTGCAGTAAACAGAAAATGACTTGAAAAACTTTTATAAAATGTTAAGAGAGAGATTAGTCTTGAGAAATGCAGGGCACAGTCAGAAGCCAAGGAAATTATAATATGGATCAACCTGGTAGCAGAAGAACTGAACAAAGTACCATAAGTCCGTACCGCAAAATGGTGCTGGGGAAATTCACATGGTTAAAGCTGGAAAATGACGAGGAACTGATCACTGACACCCTAGGATACAAAAGAAAGCGACCCTTGAAATATATTATGCATTGGTAGCGACCTTGATGATGATGATTACTTACAGTGTGGAAACAAGCCCTTAGGCCCAACAAGTCCACACCGACCCTCTGAAGAGCAACTCACCCAGACCCATTCCCCTACATTGACCTCTTCACCTAACACTATGGGCAATTTAGCATGGCCAATTCACCTAACCGGCATATTTTTGGACTGTGGTAAGAAATCGGAGCACCCGGAGGAAACCCATGCAGACACGGGGAGAATGTGCAAACTCCACACAGACAATTGCCTGAAGCGGGAATTGAACCCGGGTCTCTGGCAGCTGTGCTAACCACTGTGCCACCGTGCGACCTTTCAACATTCTCCAGACCCTGAAAATGTCCATACAGATTGGAGTGTGGCAAATTTTCTGAAAAGGGAAGGACAGAAAACATAGGATTGGATTCAGGTCAGTTAGTCTGGTGGGGAAAATTATAAAGAAAGTGATAACAGAACATTTGAAAAGTTGTAGTGGGATTGGACAAAGCCAGCACCAGTTTAAATGAAATGCTCAACAATCTATTGGAGATTTAGGAGGATGGAACTAGAAGAATAGATAAGGGAGAACCAGTTGTTGTGGTGTAGTTGGATTTTGAGAAGGCTGATGATACATTTTCTAAAAGGATAGTATCCAAATTTAAAGCATATAGGATGGGGGTAATATATTGGCATAGATTGAAAATTTGTTAACATGCAGAAAACTGTGCGGGAATAAAGGCAGTTAATTGTGGGGAATTGCAAGGATCAGTGCTTAGGACCCAATTATTCATGAATTATGTAAATGATCTACATTGAACATGTCCAAGTTTGCTGACAACCAATATTGGACAGGAGTAACAATTGTTAGAGAATGCAAAAATGCTTCAAAATGATTTAGACTGGTTGAGAATGTGAGAAAACATCAAACAAATGAAGAACACTGTGGCTTAATGTGAAGTGATACTCTTCTTTTACTTTTTCATACCGAAGTTTATCATTTAAGGTGATGATGATACACTGGAAAATAGGATGTAGAAAAGGGATCTAGTATCCTTGTACACCAATGAAAGTAAAGAGGCAGATGCAACAAGCAATTAGGAAGGCAAATGGAAATTGCCTTCATTACAAATCAATTTGGAGTTCAGAAGTAAGAGATTTATTACTGCAATTACACAGGATTTGGGTGAGACCACACTTATTGTACTGCATTGGTCTCTCTATCGATGGAAGGAGATATTTGCCATCAAGGCAGTGCAGCAGAGGTACATTGGGCTGACACCTGGGATAAAGTGAGGACTGCAGATGCTGGAGATCAGAGCTGAAAAATGTGTTGTTGGAAAAGTGCAGCAGATCAGGCAGCATCCAAGGAGCAGGAGAATCAAGGGCTTATGCCCTAAACGTCGATTCTCCTGCTCCTTGGATGCTGCCTGAGCTGCTGCGCTTTTCCAGCAACACATTTTTCAGCTCTGATACCTGGGATGACAGAACTGCTCTATGAGGAAGCATTGGTTCAACTGAGGTGTTCACTTGAATTTGGAAGGATGCTTAGGTACTGTTTCCCACCCATCTTCCTCCTCTTCTAACCAAAAAAAGTTCTGTTTGCCAGGTTGGTACAGGAACTAGTTTTTTTTCTTTATTTTTCAATAGTATCTTCAGGAATTTAGGGCAGTTGAATGTTTGTCCTGCAGAATGAGAGGGGTATGTCCCTGCTGAATTAATCTGGAGGAAGTGCACACAACTCCAGCTCATCAAAAACCACATTAGGGAACTGGAGCAGGAGCTGGATGAACTTCGGATCATTCGGGAGGCAGAAGGGATTATTGAATGGAGTTACAGGGAGGTAGTCACATCTCGGGTATCTGAAAAGGCAGATGGGTTACAGTTAGGGGACGGAAAGGAAACCAGCAGACAGTGCAGGAATCCCCTATGGTCGTTCCCCTCAATAGCATGTATACTGTTGGGGGGGTCAACTTAGTGGGGTAAGCCATGGAGTACAGTTCTCTGGCACAGTCGGTCCCTTTGCTCAAAAGGGAAGGGAGAAAGAGGAGCAGACCAGTCACTTCAGTTAGGGGAAGGAGAGAAACCCACAGTTGGTGTATTATGTGCCAGGGTTCACGATGTCTCGGATCATGTTTGTTTTCGCTGTGTCTGTGTGTGTTGACAGGGGATCTTCTAGGGTAGGTGAGACCTCGACAAACAGGATGGTCTACACCTGAACCAGAGGGGTACCAGAGGGTGGCAGAGTGGTTAGCAGTGGGCGGGGGGGGGGGGGAAATTGGAAAGAGAGCGATATGCTAATGCGCTTCAGGAGGGTTTAAATCACTTCAGCTGGGGAAATGAGAGCCCAAATCGTTATTCCATTGTCCAGGAGGTTGAGAGTAGTGAGGCCAGAAGTAAGGTTGAGGTCACAACAGTGTGCCGGCAAGCAGGAAGGTGGTTTGAAGCGTGTGTACTTCGATGCCAGGAGCATTCAGAATAAGGTCAGTGAACTTGGAGCATGGGCTGGTACTTGGGATTTCAATGTTGTGGCTATTTCAGAGACATTGACAGGGCAAAGACAGGATGGTTGTTGCAGGTTCTGGGATTTAGATGTTTCATTAAGAACAGAAATGATGATAAAAGAGGGAAGATGTGACATTGTTAGTCAAGAACAGTATTATGATGGCAGAAAGGATGTTTGAGGACTCATCCACTCAGGTAGTATGGGCGGAGGTTAGAAATGGGAAACTAAAGGGGAGGTCACTCTGCTGGGAGTTTTCTACAGGCCTCTGAATAATTCCAGAAATGTACAGGAAAGGATAACAAAGATGATTCTGGACAGGAATGAGGGTAACAGGGTGGTTGTTATCAGGGACTTGAACTTACCAAATATTGACTGGGAATACTTTAGGTCAAGTACTTTAGATGGGTCAGTTTTTGTCCAATGTGTGCAGGAGGGATTTCTGACACAGTATGCAGGCAGGCCAACAAGGGTGAGGCCATATTGGATTTGATACTGAGTAATGAACACGACCAGGTGTTAGATTTAGAGGTAAGTGAGCACTTTGGTGAGAGTGACCACAATCTAGTTATGCTTACTTTAGCGATGTAAAGGGATAGGTATATAACCTCAGGGCAAGAGTTATAGCTGGAGGAAGAGGCAATTATGATGCAATTTGGTTAAATTTAGGACGCATAGGATGGGGAAGGAAACTGCAGGGGTTGGGCACAATTGAAATGTGCAGCTTGTTCAAGGATGAATTTCTGCAGGTCTTTGCTAAATATGTACCTGTCAGGCTGGGAGGAAGTGATTGAGTGAGGAAGCCATAGTTTACTAAAAATGTTGAATCACTTCTCAAGAGGAAGAAGGGTTATGTTCAGATGAGAATTGACGGCTCAGTTAGGGCACTCGAGAGTTACACGTTAGCCAGGAAAGACCAAAAGAAAGAGTTAAGAGCCAGGAGGGGACATGAGAAGGTTTTTCAGATAAGCTTTAGGGTTTTCCTTGAACCTTCGATAGGTACATCAGGAACAAAAGAATGACTAGAGTAACATTAGGGCCAATCAAGAACGGCATTCGGAAATTCTGCATGGAGTCCGAGGAGACAGGAGAAGTGCTTTTCGTCAGTATTCACACCCGAAAAAGACAAAGTTGTTGAGGAGAATATGAAAATATAGGCTACAAGACTAGTCAGGATTGGAGGTTTACAAGGAAGTGTTGGCAATTTTGGAAAGTGTGAAAATAGTTTAGTCTCCTGGGCCAAATGGGATTTATCCTAGGGTTCACTGAGAAGGGAGGAGACTACAAAGCCTTTGGCTTTGATCTTAACGTCGTCATTGTCTACAGGAATAGTGCCAGAGGACTGGAGGACAGCAAGTATTGTTCTCTTGTTCAAGGGAAGTAGAGACAACCCTAGTAATTATAGACCAGTGAATTTTACTTTGGTTGTGAGTAAAGTGTTGGAAAAGGTGATAAGAGATAGGATTTATCATCAGCTAGAAAGGAAAGGAACAAGTCGATTAGGGATGGTCAACACGGTTTTGTAAAGGGTAGGTTATTTTCTCCTTTCCTATTAGACTTACAGTGTGGAAACAGGCCCTTCGGCCCAACAAGCCCACACCGACCCGCCGAAGCGCAACCCACCCATACCCCCACAATTACCCCTTACCTAACACTACGGGCAATTTAGCTTGGCCAATTCACCTGACCCGCACATCTTTGTGACTGTGGAAGGAAACCGGAGCACCCGGAGGAAACCCACGCAGACACGGGGAGAACGTGCAAACTCCACACAGACAGTCGCCTGAGTCGGGAATTGAACCCGGGTCTACAGGCGCTGTGAGGCAGCAGTGCTAACCACTGTGCCACCGTGCCTCACAAACCTGGAGTTCTTTGAGAAGGTGACCAAACAGGTGGATGAGGGTAAAGCAGTTAACGTGGTGTATATGGATTTCAGTAAGACATTTGATAAGGTTCCCCACGGTAGGTTATTGCACAAAATACAGGCATGGGATTGAGGGTGATTTAGCAGTTCAGATCAGAAATTAGCTAGCTGAAAGACGACAGAAGGTAGTGGCTGATGGGAAATTTTCAGCCTGCAGTACAGTTACTTGTGGTGTACCGCAAGGATCTATTTTGGGGCCACTGTTATTTGTCATTTTTATAAATGACCTAGATAAGGGCGTAGAAGGATGGGTCAGTAAATTTGCAGATGACACTCAAGGTCGATAGAATGTGGACAGTGCAAAAGGACATTGCAGGTTACAGAGGGGTATAGATAACCTACTGAGCTAATCTGAGAGATGGCAAATGGAGTTAAATGTGGAAAAGTATGAGGTGATTTACTTTGGAAGGAGTAACAGGAATGCAGAGCACTGGGCTAATGGTAATTCTTGGTCGTGTAGATGAGCAGAGAGATCTCAGTGTCCACATACAGAGATCTCTGAAAGTTGCCACCCAGGTTGATAAGGCTGTTAAGGCGGCATATGGTGGCGAAGCATTTATTGGTACAGGTATACAATTGTTTATCCGAAATGCTTGGGGCCAGTTGTTTTTTTGGAATATTTCAGATTTCACAATAAATGACATTTCAGTGAAATTTTAAAAATTACCTAAAAGCAGATGCACATGTGAGTAGTACAAGTGCTGAGACACAACTGATGCCTGCCAGTGCTGGGCCACACCGCCATGTGACATCTGAGTGACATGGTTCAAGCGGGTGTGGAGTTGAGTCACCGGTTTTCACACCAAAATGACGTTCCATGAAATAAAATTTTGGAATTTCAAATAAAGGACTGTGTACCTGTTGAGGGACTGGGTTTCAGAGCATGAGGTCATGCTGCAGCTGTACAAAACTCTGGCACAGCCTCACTTGGAGAACTGCATATAATTCTGGTGACCACATTGTAAGAAGGATGTGGAAGCTTTGGAAAGGGTTCAGAGGAGATTTACTCAGAGGTTGCCTGGTATGGAGAGAAGGTCTTATGAGGAAAGGCTGAGGGAGTTGAGGATGTTCGCATTTGAGAGAAGTAGGTTGAGACGTGAATTAATTAAGACACATGATAATCAGAGGGTTAGATAGGTTTTCGCTGTCCACCCTTTTTCCTCGGATGGTGCTGGCTAGCATGAAGGGACGTGGCCTTAAATTGAGGAGTGACAGATATAGGACAGATGTCAGTGGTAGTTTCTTTACTCTGAGTAGAAGACTTGCTAACTATAAAAGGGCATTTAAATGGTTCTTGGATGAACATATGGATGTAAATGGAATAGCGTAGGTTAGATGGGCTTCAGATTGGTTCCACAAATCAGCACAACATCAAAGGCCTGTATCATGCTGTAATATTTTATGTTCTATGACGATAGGGAAACGGATTGAAATGCATAAAATTCTGACAAGGCTGAACAGACAAAATGCAGGTTGAACGGTTTCCCGAATTGGGGAATCCAGAACGTAGGAGATACAGTTTCAGGAACAAACAAAAATAGAAATGCTGGAAAAATTCAGCAGTTCTGCAGCATCTAAGATTATCTTTTTTCCACTTCACAGTTGACACCTGAATTTCTCGAGCAATTTTTTTTTTGTTTCAGATCTTCAGCATCAACTGTTCTTTACCTCATTGACACAATATCGGGTTACGAGTAAAGCATTTCAGACTGAGACAAGGAAACATTTTCATGCAATAGGAAGTAAACCTGTGGAATTCTTAACCACAGAAGGCGGTGGTGGCTAGGTCACGGAATATATTCGGGACAAAGACAAACATTTGTACACAATAAAAGGCCTCAAGAGAATAAAAGAAAATCAGGAATATGGCATCGAGACAGATAGAGTCATAGAGATATTCAGCATGGAACAGAATCTTGGGTCCAACTTGTCCATGCTGACAAGATATCTTAACCCAATCTAGTCCCACCTGCCAGTACCTCCAAACCCTTCCCATTCATATACCTATCCAGATTCCTTTTAAATGTTGCAATTGTCCTCGCCTCCACCTCTTCCTCTGGCAGATCATTCCATACATGTACCACCCTCTACGTGAAAAAGTCGTCCCTTAGGTCCCTTTTATATCTTTCCTCTCTCACCCTTAACCTAGCCCTAAGGGCTACGGGGAGTACGCTGGTAAGTGGAGTTGAAATGCCCATCAGCTATGATTGAATGGCGGAGTGGATTCGATGGGCCGAATGGCCTTACTTCCACTCCCATGTGTTATGGTCTTACTTCTGGACTCCCCCACCCCAGGGAAAAGACTGTCTATTTACCCTTTTCATGCCCCTTCTGATTTTATAAACCTCAATAAGATCACCCCTCAGCTTCCGACACCCCAGCCTGTCCAGCCTCTCCCTTTTGCTCAAATCCTCTAACCCTGGCAACATCCTTATTAAATCTTTTCTGAACCCTTTCAAATTGCACAATATCTTTCCGTTAAGGAGACCAGAATTGCACGCAATATTCCAACAGTGGCCGAACCAATGTCATGTACAGCCGCAACATGACCTCCCAACTCCTGTACTCAATACTCTGACCAATAAAGGAAAGCATACCAAACACCTTCACTATCCTATCTACCTGTGACTCCACTTTCAAGGAGCTATGAACCTGCACTCCAAGGTCTCTTTGTTCAGCAACACTCCCGAGGACCTTACCATTAAGTGTATATGTCCTGCTAAGAGTTGCTTTCCCAAAATGCTGCATCGTGCATTTAACTAAATTAAATGCCATACGCTACTTCTCAGCCCATTGGCCTATCTGATCAAGATTCCTTTGTAATTGGAGGTAACCTCCTTCACTGTCCACTACACCTCTACTTACTAACTATGCCTCTGATCAGCCATGATCATATTGAATAGCAGATCAAGCTCAAAAAGCTATATGGCCCACTCCTGCTCCGAATTTCTATGTTTCTCTGTCTCACCCAGTCATTGACTACAGCACGTAGACATGGCTTGCATGTGCACCCACTCAGATGCTGAGTCCAAGCCACTGCCAACAGCAGCATCCAAGGAACAGCGAAAATTTCGGAAGACAACAACTTGGAGCCTGGCACCAACCTCTCAGTTTACAGAATACTATCAAACCTACCCTTCAATGAGACTCAAAAACACAGGCTATGGCACAACGGGCACTTTCTAACCTCGAAAAACTATCACAAACCCTGTCTCTGCAAGATCCTGCAAATCCAGTGGCACACCAGGTGCATCAGTCGAAGTGCTCTCACGAAGGCCAACCCTATTGGGTAGGTTAAAATCTTCGAGGAAAAAGCGAGGTGTGCAGATGCTGGAGATCAGAGCTGAAAATGTGTTGCTGGTTAAAGCGCAGCAGGTCAGGCAGCATCCAAGGAACAGGAAATTCGACGTTTCAGGCATAAGCCCTTCATCAGGAATGAGGGAAGTGTGTCCAGCAGGCTAAGATAAAAGGTAGGGAGGAGGGGCAATGGAGATGGGATAGGTGGAAGGAGGTCAAGGTGAGGGTGATAGGCCGGAGTGGGGTGGGGGCGGAGAGGTCAGGAAGAAGATTGCAGGTTAGGAAGGTGGTGCTGAGTTCGAGGGATTTGACTGAGACAAGGTGGGGGGAGGGGGAAAATGAGGAAACTGGAGAAATCTGAGTTCATTTGTCAGCCATGGTAAAAGAGAACCAGTTTTAAACTGATAAAGAGACACTACCAGATACGTTGCCTATATTTTAGATGAATAAGGCACATGAACCAGATAAGATGCACCCAAGGGAAAGGGTAAAAACTGTGGAGGCACTCGTCAAAATTATCCAAGTTTCGCTGTTTTTTTACATCATCATCGAGTTGAATTAATAGAGAATTGTTACACTCTTCAAATTGGGGTTTAAAATAAACACAGCAACTACAGGCTAATCGGATTACCCTCCATGGAGGAGATGCTTTTGCGAATAATTCCAAACAACACCATCAGCCACTTTGATCAAGAGGAAGGCAGCACAAATTTCTTCATAAAAAGAAAATGAGGCTCAACTAAGAGACAGAAAAGTTTGAAGTGGGTAAAACTGATGCTGTCGTGAACATGGACATCAACATGACATTTGATAAAGTGCCACACAGACTTACATGAAAGGTACTAATGCTCAGAATGAAAAGGACAGTTGCAACATGAATACAAAATTGAATGAGTGGAAGAAAAAGCCATGGCTTATTGAGGCTTTTCCAAATGGAGGAATGGGCAGTTCCCCAGGAGTCAGTATTGGAACTCTTGCTATTTCTGATATATATTGACGATCTCGGCCTTGGTGTACAATTTTGGATGATAAAAACTACAAAACATTAACAGAGGACAGTGTAGAACTTAGGTCATAAATGTTAACTATTTCATAGATAACTTTGGAATAAACAACCATATTTCAAAATTTATCCTACAATTGTCCTCTCAAACTTGTATCTTTCACCCTCTCATGAAGTACATTCCATATCCTATCCTAAAGGTTTCTGTTATGTTGTCTTTACCTCCATTGTCAATTAACTCAAGTCTGTGCTGCCCTGTTGCTTCTAGTTTGAACAGTTTGTCTCTAAATATGTACTGCTCAGACCTTTCACTATTTTGAAGACTTCAACCTAATCCCTGGACAAATCCAATTTATCCTTTATCTTGTATCCTTCAAGTGTTCAGATATAGTTGGCGGAAATCACAAAACAGGTGCAATTTAATTTGTAGAAGAATGAAGAAATAAATTTGGTCAGAAAAGTATGGACAAACACAATCTTGGGTACATTTGTGAAAGGGGTGCAGAGAGATTTGAGGGTAGGGTATGTGCACCCACATGTTTAGATTATTGAAGGTGGCTAGACAAATGGATACGGCTTCATGAACAGTATTGGAGAATGCAAGAGCAACGTGTTTGGTTCATATAGTTGAAGACAATAGTTTGATTTGATCTGGCATATTGTGCCCAGTTCAAAGCACCACATTCCGTTTTTTTTTAAAATTGTCTTACCAGTATACATGCCCTAATAAAGACAACGTAAAACAAGCCGAATCTCCAAACTCTGTAACAATGTCATCATGACTTTTCTGCTTGTTCAACATTCCTCCAGCTAAAATCTGCTCTCCTTCAGCCAACCTAGGAAAACAAAAAAGAATTATTTTCGAACAGAGGTTCTCCCGACTAACGAGTAAAACAAAATCTGTTGCATTTCAAGATAAACTCTGCCTTCTGTGTACTGGGGTTTGACCTTGGTCAAGCAATGATGGGACACAATGAGTTACTTTTCTCCTAGACCACTAGCACAGTAACAAGATCATTTAATGAGTGACCAGTGATAGAATGATGTACTTGCACACAGTGAAGGCAAGTATTCTCCTACCATGACCTGGAAGAATTCAATGTCCATAACTCAAGTATTTAACAAGATGAGAAAGCATTTCATCAGTATAGCCTAGGTAGGGGGTTGCTTATAAAAGAGATTAGGAGGATAAAGAGCAGTTGTAAAATATCTTTGGTAAATAGGATCAAGGAAAACCCCAAGGCATTTTTCGTGTATTAACAGAATTACCAGGGAAAGAGTAACATTGTTTGAGATCAAAGGAACAATGCGTTTGTGGAGCCAGATTATGTGATGAGGTCTTAAACGAGTGTTTCTCATCTGTATTCTCAAAGGAGAAAGAAACCTTAGCTGGAAATTTCAGTTGGGCTGGTGAAATTCTGGATAATGTTAAGATTTAAGAGGCAAGTATTAGATAATTTAGCAGATATAAAGGTTCATAAACCTCCTGGACCTGAGGAGATGTATGTCAGGCTGCTTTGGAAGGTGAGGGAGAAGATGGCTGGGGCCCTAGCATAGATACTTAGTAATTCACTAGCCACATGACTGGAGGATAGTTAATGTGATTCCAAGAATCCAACATGAACAAATCAAGTAATTACATACCAGTTAGTCTGATGTCAGTGGGAGGGAAATTAGATGAAACAATTCCAGCAGAAAAGATTAAACCAACACTTGGACAGGCAGGGATTGATCAAGGATGGTCAACATCGATTTGCTGGGAGTAAAATCCTGCCTGAATAATTCATTTGAGTTTTTTTGAAAAAGAGTGACTAAATATATTAAACAAAAATCAAAGCACATATGTTAAAAATTCAAAACAAACCAGCAATTGCTGGAGGAATTCAGGTCTGGCAGCATCTTTGGCGAGAAAGCAGAATCAACAACTCGGGTCCAGAATCCCTCCTTTACACCCTGGTTCTGGCGGAGGGCTGTTTTTGTGATTGGAAGCCTGTACCAGCAGTGTACCACAGGAATCAGTGCTGAGATCCTTAGGTGATTTTTTTTTATATGGGCATGAACATGAACTTCCAACATAAAAAATTAGAAAAGTGAATTTGCAAATGCCAACAATGTTGACAGGGAGGAGGGTGGTCTCAGGCCATGTCTGAAATTAAGCAGGTAATATACTAAACAGAATGTTGGCAGATGGCATTTAATCCTGGTCAGTGAGAGATTATGCATTTTGCAAAGTCTAAGGAGGGAAGGTCATACACAACGAATGACAGGTCTCCAAGAAGGACTGAGGAACAAAGAGACCTTACTGTACAAATCCATAGATCTCTGAAGGTGTCAAATTTGGGAGATACTGTGGCAAAGCCGATAACGGAACACTTGCCTTCATAAACCAGGTGCAGAACGTAGGTATAAGGAAGTCTTGTTGCAATGTTAGAGTATTGGTATTCCGTGACCTAATCATGAACAGTTCTAATTACTATAGAACATAGAACAGTGCACCACAGAAATGGGCCCTTTGGTCCATGACATTGCATGAAAAATTATGCCAAATTAAGCTATTCCCTCCTACCTATCCTTGGTCTATTTCCCTCCATTCTTTGCATATTCATGTGCTTACCCAAAAATCCCTTAAATGCCTTTACCATAGCTAGTTCCACCACCACCACCCCTGCTCGTGTGTTGCAGACTCCTACCATTCTGTGCAAAACATTTCCTTTAGACTCCCCTCCAATACCACCACCTGCACCACCCCCCTCCTCCCGCCTCCCCCTCCCCCCCAACCTCATTCTAAATGTATGCCCCCTTGTATACAAAGTCCTTGTATTCAACTCTGGGGAAAAAAAGATTCTGACCATCAACCCTATCTGTGCATCTCAATTTTATAAACTTCGGTCAAGTCTCATCCCAGCTTCCGCTGCTCCAGAGAAAACAACAAGTTTTGCTAGCCTCTCCTTTCTAGCTCATATCCTCTAATCCAGCATCATGGTAAACCTCTTCTGCACCCTCTCCAAAGCCTTTACATCCTTCCTGTAATATGGTGACCAGAACTGAATGTATATACTCTCAATGTGGCCTAACCAAAGTCTTAAGCTGCAACATGATATCCTGACTCTTGTACTCAATTCTCTGGCCAAGCATGCCGTACTTGTTCATTACTTATGTGGCCACTTTCAGAGAGCTATGGACTTGAACCTAAAGATCCCTCTATATAGCGCTGCTGTTCAGGGTCTTGCCATTAACTGTAAACTTTTCCTTATCATTTGATCTCCCAATC
The DNA here is from genome assembly GCF_020745735.1 of Hemiscyllium ocellatum. NCBI lineage: Eukaryota > Metazoa > Chordata > Chondrichthyes > Orectolobiformes > Hemiscylliidae > Hemiscyllium > Hemiscyllium ocellatum. The sequence continues at coordinate 8,571,064 of NC_083432.1, read as the reverse complement.
ACATTTGTCCAGATTAAACTCCATCTGCCATTTCTCCTCCCATATCTGTAACTGATCAATATCTCATTATATCCTTTCACAACTATCTATACTATCCACAACTCCATCAATGTTTGTATCGTCTGCAAACTTACGAACCCACCCATCTACATTTTTCATCCCAGTCATTTATATATATCACAAACAGCCGGTGTCCCAGTGGAGAACCCTATGGAACACCACTAGTTACAGACCTCCAACTAAGAAAATACCCTCCCACCACTATTTTCTGCCTTCAATTGGCGAGCCAATTCGGAATCCAAGCAGCCAATTCACCATGGATCCCATGCATCTTAATCTTCTGGATAAACTTGTTGAAAGCCTTATTATAATCCATGTATAGAACCATCATTGTTCACCTTGGTCACCTCCTCCAAAAATTCAAATCAAGTTTATAAGACATGACCTTATCCGGTCTGTACCTAATTAGGCCATGCTTTTCCAATGTCCATAAATCCTATCTCTCAGAATTCTCTCCAACAGCTTCCCAACCACTGATGAGAGACTCATTCGTCTATAGTTTCCTGGATTATCCCTATTTCCCTTGAACAGAGGAACAAGATTAACCCATTAGCCATACATCGGAAGCATGCGATTGCACCAGAGGAGGTACACAGGAGAGTCAACAGGATGTTACCTAGGATGGAAAGTCTCAGTTATGAGGAGCAGAGGAGGATCTGATGGAGGTATACAAAAGTTTGAGTCATAGATTGGTAGACCATAGTGTCAAAGTCGTCCAGCACAGAAACAGACGACAATTGTCCCCATATGCGCAGACATGGCTAGAGACCAGAAGGCAGAAGATGACAGCAAGTAGTGGCTTAGAGGGGAACTAAGTAAAAATTCTTTCACCCAGTGCGTCGTACATATTTGGAACTTTTGCCAGAGGTGGTGGTGGAAGCAAATGCTCTCGCGACATTTAAGAAGCATCTAGACAAGCTTGTAAAATGCCAGTACAGAGTAGACTATGCACCAAATGCAGATAAATAGGATTAGCATAGTTTGTTAGTTGACAGTTACATTGGACTGAAGGGCTTGTTTCTATGCTATACAACTATGATTGATTTTGCAGCCCAAAATTCCAAATCTCCTTGGGAAATTTAGATTCAAATATAACCAAAGATCACAAGCATTTGAAGCATGGTGTCAGTTTTGGTTAATTTAATCCAAAGTGTAGCTCCAGGTCAAAATGCACTGAAACATCCTTGGTCAGGCAAACTTTCACTGAGACACTCAGCATAAAACTCCAGACTTTTCAGGCAGGTTTTTTTTAAATCCACTATCTGCCCAGAGAATTCAACCATCAATTGGCACAGAGAAAAGTTAAAAGGAAAATGAGTCAGATTGTGCAAATATAAAAATAGACACTGAACAGTCCAATCCAATATCACTTGGAATTTCTTCAAAACAGTGTTTCTTAAATCATGCTCCATCATGAGCAACTGAAATGTAGCCAGGGTCAGTTTATTCAGATGACCAACTTTTTAAAAAAGGACAGAACAGCCATATAGGCAGAGAATAATTTCAAGTGAGCTCCCTGGCTTATGAAAGGCAGTGATCTCAATTACAGTCTATCCTCAAAATTCAAATCATAAACCAGAAAAATTTGGAAAATCAGAATGGTGCGGAACATAGGAACAGAAAATTAGTGGTTGAGAAAGGACACCAAAACAAAAACAAAATTTAATAGTTGGACATTTGTGTGTAGTTATGAGAATCCAACTGTACGTGAAACTTCAATACAAAGATTATACCGGGCTGCTCACTCATTTGTAGGTAGCAAGAAGCATTTCCCTTCCCCATTCTCACCAACACCACCCTCACCCCACTTCCCAAACACACCAAACACTCCCCCATCTGACCACACTTGATTTGATGCAATCTCATGCACTACACCCTTCAAAAGCAGGGGGTAAATTTTAAAGCCAGACAATAGGAATTAGCTTCGCAATTTTACCCATGCACCAAATCCCAAAAATGGCATATGAACATACAAGGAAACATGACCAACTCTCTTAAAATGGAGAAGACATACTTAGGTCACACCAGCAGCAGCCTTAAGTACAATCCAATGTTGCAGAATTAAAGAATGTGCGGTTGCCAAATTTCTATTTACATATACTTACTTGCTGAGATCGGTGCAACATTTGGCAAGAAGATATTTGCACTGAGGGGTAGTACAGCTATGTGTTTTCAAAAGCCTATAAGCTTTGTATGCCTTCCCTGAGCGATAATAACATGTTGCCAAGAGAAACAGAGCCTCTTCTGAACGCACTGCAGAACAAAATAAAGTAGCTTTTAGAGACTTGTAACTCTTAATTTTTCAATTTAAGTAAATCATTCATGAGACCAAATGATGACAGGTGAGAGATATCAAGTTTTAGTTAAGAAATTCAAAATTCCGAACCACTTCCATTGCTTAAAAGTTAAAATCCCTGTAATGTCTGATAAGAATTAGAGAAAACCAACATCTAAAATTTACTTTGAATACACAAAAGCATGTAACCTATCTCCACATTCAGAGCTTGTCATAAATCAAATTGCGTTCTAGTATAAATATGCTGCTTAAAACACAAAGTTAATGTTTAAACATATTTAACACCATTTAAAAATGTTCATTTCAAAAGAATCCTCTCAACATCGGACTAGAGTTGTATGCCAGAGAAACGGGGTGCAGTTAAGTTTCATTATTTGAAATACATCGACAATAAAATAGTTTTCCTATTAATTTGCCATTTCATCATCAGATTGATGATTTAGTGGATTCAAAAATCACACCATACCATTGTTGAATTTGAATTCATAACTCCTGAATTGCCAGGCTTAGACCAGAACACATGGATTCACAAGAATACTGTTGCAACAAAAAATACACCATAAGACCATAAGACATAGGAGTGGAAGTAAGGCCATTCGGCCCATCGAGTCCACTCCGCCATTCCATCATGGCTGATGGGCATTTCAACTCCACTTACCCGCATTCTCCCCGTAGCCCTTAATTCCTTGCGACATCAAGAATTTATCAATCTCTGCCTTGAAGACATTTAGCGTCTCGGCCTCCAATGCACTCTGCGGCAATGAATTACACAGGCCCACCACTCTCTGGCTGAAGAAATGTCTCCGCATTTCTGTTCTGAATTGACCCCCTCTAATTTTAAGGATCAGTCCACGGGTCCTAGTCTCCTCGCCTAACGGAAAAAATTACCTAGCGTCCACCCTTTCCAAGCCATGTATTATATTGTAAATTTCTATTACGTCTCCCCTTAATCTTCTAAACTCCAATGAAGACAATCCCAGGATCCTCAGCCGTTCCTCATATGTTAGACCAACCATTCCAGGGATCATCCGTGTGAATCTCCGCTGGACACGCTCCAGTGCCAGTATGTCCTTCCTGAGGTGTGGGGACCAAAACTGGACACAGTACTCCAAATGGGGCCTAACCAGAGCTTTATAAAGTCTCAGTAGCACAACGGTGCTTTTATATTCCAACCCTCTTGAGATAAGTGACAACATTGCATTCGCTTTCTTAATCACGGACTCAACCTGCATGTTTACCTTTAGAGAATCCTCGACCAGCACTCCCAGATCCCTTTGTACTTTGGCTTTACGAATTTTCTCACCGTTTAGAAAGTAGTCTATGCTTTTATTCTTTTTGCCAAAGTGCAAGACCTTGCATTTGCTCACGTTGAATTCCATCAGCCATTTCCTGGACCACTCTCCCAAAGTGTCTAGATCCTTCTGCAGCCTCCCCGCTTCCTCAGTACTACCTGCCTGTCCACCTAACTTCATATCATCGGCAAACTTCGCTAGAATGCCCCCAGTCCCTTCATCCAGATCATTTATATATAACGTGAACAGCTGTGGCCCCAACACTGAACCCTGTGGCACACCGCTTGTCACCGGCTGCCATTCTGAAAAAGAAATAGTTCCCTCAATTATTTATTCTCATATTTGCCAATATCAAGGGTTTGATTTTGGGAAAAGGAGATAATTAAACAATGTCACTAGCAGCATTTACATGTGATGCTGTACAGTTCAGCTCACAGTAATCATTACATTGTGACATTAATAAAAAGGGCTAATTCCAACACTAAAAAAGTTGTGCGTGCGAAGCGGTGTCACTAATTTGATGGGCTTCAAAACGTTAAGGAATAACCTTCACCCAGTATACAATGCCATAAAAGTCTTCAAAATTACTTTTGACAGGATGTATCGACCTCATATGCAAGTGAATAGGACTGCCTTTGATATTAACATTGCACTTTGCCAAAGGGTGCCATAAGGACCCTAAGAAAAACTACAAACAATGAGTCGGGCTAACTTCTCCACTGGTTGGAGTCATACGTAATGTGAAGGGAGCTGAAAATGTGTTGCTGGAAAAGTGCAGCAGGTCAAGCAGCATCCAAGGAGCAGGAGAATCGATGTTTTGGGCATGAGCCCTTCTTCAGGAAATTGAATCAGTAATCATAAATTTGAAGCAGAGAGCAAACCCAGGTTCGACCTTACAAAGTGGTTCCTTTCTGAAAGAACTGTGTTTCTTTGAACAGGTTTCCAGTTAATGCTGAGGACATAAATTGACTAAATAATTCCTCCAAGTGAGCGCTAGGTATGTTCACTGCTAGTGAGAAACATTACTTGGAAAGAGATAGAAAATACTCTATCAGGAGTAGCGTGATCTCTGAGATTAGCTCAGCGGATTGGGAGAGCAACAGAGCAGAGTCAAAGGAGAATATTTCCATGAAAGCAAAGAACCTTTCAGAAGTGGAGAAATTGCTACATGTATTCCAAAGCAGACAAGAACAAATACTTCGAAACTATCTTGCAATACACAGTACCACACTGCACCATCACCTGTGCATTATCTGAATCAGCCACTTACTTCTCCAGCTGCCAAGGAAGGTTCTTGGATTCAGTGTATAATAGTAAGCAAAAGTGTTTCAATTAAGTGACTTGTTAACTCAACATTGATGCATAGATAGAACTCGTGGAGTTACACTCAACAACATAGTTCTTACATACCTTCAGCGTACAGTCTTTCTGCAAGGAAGACAGCATCTCGATAAGCATAGTGGTTAAGTGCATGCCAAATAGCAGCCTGTTGATAAAGACAAACAATTGTTACAAAGATGCGTTATAGTTAATATTCTTAAAGGACTTGAAATAAATTCATTTTACACAATCTGAAAAACTCAACTCTAGTAGGCATACCTGGCATAGTTGCTTTAAAAAAAATTAGCTGCTTGGAAATTACATCTCTTGTGGTAACTGCTTGCTTTGCTATAAAGCCCTGCTGGGGCTGTTTTTAAACAGTTATTGGGTTGGAGAGATGCTTGTTTTTTTATGCTGGAAACAAGCTACCCAATTGATTACACATTTTCAGAAAAGAAAACACACTCTTGTGGAGCTCAGCTCTTTTGACAGAATGATTGAAGAAAAGTTTGTATTTCCTGTAACAGTTCAGAGCCAAATATTTACGAAATTATGACTTGACCACCAAGCCAGCAAAAGATAACCAAACAGCAATGATTTAAGCTTAAAGACAATATTTGCAGAGGAAATATCAGCTATTTTCCACTCATTTTCTCAGACTATGCATATGCTAGAAGGATATTTAATGGGATAAACAATCCAGATGTATATTATTGTCTATGTTAAACAACTTCAGCATTGAAGAAATTATATTTTAATGATCACCAATCACTTATTTAAGAAACCTGCAGATCTTGATGTCTGAAACCTGACAAAGTTAGAAGATATTTAACTGGTCAAGTTAGTAACTGGAAAGTCTCCAATGCTGTAATCCATGGAGAAATTGAGCAAGAATTATACAATCTTCCAGTCTCCATTGTACATAGGTTTAATCAATCTTGCAGAGTTGGCACTGACACTTTGCAGCAGGTAGGATTGAACCTGGGCCTCCTGGTTCAGATGAATGGATGCTACCACTGCATCAAAGTAGCACTGGAACACAATTAGCACTGATAATCGAAAAAAATGACTTGTCTAAATTATGATTTGAGAAGCAGAAGTCAAAAATCAATGCATATAAAATTGAATCAAGAGCAAGGGGAGATAGGCTGGGAATTGAGGCTCATGAGGCGAAGGGCCTTGATAGAAGTCATCAACAAGTAACAATGCCAGAATTGCACCAACATTAAAAATTTGGAGACTGCAGAAGAGAAGCAGAAAAAGTTCTAGCTTTGAGTAAATGGGTAAAAGTCAGACCTCCATTTCTTATCAAGGTCCAACATCAAAACATAGCACAACTTAAAAAGCAGGCGGTGGTGGAAAGTAGCACAGGAAAATCAGACAACTTACCAAGAGCCACGTGTGGATTCTTCAGCAGAGTGAAGATCATATACAACCCAAGCACCAATGGGCTGACCACAGAGTGTAGCTCCTCAAGGTCAGAAAGACAACTCAACATTCATTTGAGGACACTACAAAATTGTCCTCAACCAAGACTCAGTCCCTAATTTGAACATCATTGGTCAAATTCAACAGCAGGATACCTGTCATCATATCTGCATCAACACCCAGTGGCACCTCTCAGAGTAACAATGAAGGTGCCATCCAAAAGAAAAAGACACAGCAAACCCAATCTTCACAGCGCAGCACAGTGATGTGGGGCAAAATGAAGGGAGGGAGGAGAAATGGAGTGTTCTCCTCGAATTTAGAAGCCTGCACAAATTGATCATTCTCCCCTTGCTGCCTCAAATCCTTAATGACAGACCCAATGGATTGAAGAATAGCAAGGTTGTGTCTTGGAACCAACATTTGCTTCCATCTTCCTCACCCAACACTCCACCCTATTTCAATGAAGTTTCTTGCCAGATTGAAATTTCTCCAGAAGAATGGGAAACTGAAAACCTTGTTTCAGAACAAAAAACATGGTTAATTGCCATCAAGTTGCAATGAATAGATAATGTTGCCTATTTGCACACTCAGAGAAAGCTCCAAATTATCATGAGATTTCTGCATGAAAGACTCAACATCTGCATGACCAAGGTTCTCAGTATTCATCCATCACTGATCTGCTTGTAACCACCCTGCATTAGGTTGGGTTCTTATTATTGACAGATTCCCAACAGTGCAGACAGAGGCTGCTTAGCCCATTGAGTCCACATCAACTTTCCATTGAGCATCCCATCCTATCCCTGTAACCCCACATTTACCACAGGAAACCCAGCTAGTCTGGATATCCTTGGACGCTACTGGGCAATTTCATTTGGGCAAACAACCAATCCCACCAATTTCTGACTGGGAGAAAACTATAGTACCTGGAAGAAACCCACATAGACATGGGGAGATTGTGCCAATGCCACACAGACAGTCGCCCCAGGTTGGAATAGAACCTCAGCCCCTGGTGCTATGAGGCAGCAGTGCTAACTGCAGGAATTATTTCAGTGTTTAACTGAGAAATACCAGGGATAAATAAAAGTCAGGAAAAATTATGATAGGGAGTGTAAAATAAGCCAAAGTAGGATACAAGAAAGGAGAGTAAAGTTAATAGTACTTAGAGCATGGATCAGGACTTGGGGCTATGGTCTTGTGGCCATAATGGAGATGTGGGTTTCACAGGGGCAAGAATGGTTGCTTGAAGCTCCAGGGTGTAAAACGTTTAAAAAGAACAGGTAGGGTGGAGAAAGGGGAGGGGGTATAGCATTGCTAATCAGAGTGTGCATCATAGCTACAGAAACAAAGGTTGTTGAGGAAGGTTTGTCTACGAAGTCAGTATGGATGGAAGTTAGGAAATGCAAGGGAACAGTCACCCCCTCATTGGGGGTTTTCTACAGACCCCCTAATTCAAATAGAGAGATTGAAGAACTCATAGGTGAATAGATTCTGGAAAAATGCACATGTAGCAGGGTTGTTGTCATGGGTAATTTCAACTTTACCAATATCGACTGGAACCTCCTTAGTGCAGATGGTTTGGATGGAGCAGTTTTTCGTCAGGTGTGTTCAGGAGGGTTTCCCTACTCAGTATATAGACAGACCGACAAGGGGAGAGGCCATTTTGGATTTGGTGCTCGGCAATGAGCCAGGACAGGTGTCAGAACTCACCATGGGAGAACACTTTGGTGACAGTGATCACAACTGCGGGCAGCACGGTGGCACAGATGTGGGCAGCACAGTGGTTAGCACTGCTGCCTCACAGCACCCGAGACCCGGGTTCAATTCCCACCTCAGGCGACTGACTGTGTGGAGTTTGCAATAGGTTTCCTCCAGGTGCTCTGGTTTCCTCCCACAGTCACAAAGATGTGCGGGTCAGGTGAATTGGCCATGCTAAATTGCCCGTAGTGTTAGGTGAAGGGGTGAATGTAGGGGAATGGGTGGGTTGTGCTTCGGCGGGTCGGTGTGGACTTGTTGGGCCGAAGGGCCTGTTTCCACATTGTAAGTAATCTAAAAAATATTTACCATAGCCATGTAGAGGGAAATGAGCAGTTACCAAGGGAAGATATTTAATTGGGGAAAAGGAAATTATGACACTATCAGACAGGAGTTGAGTACAGACTGGGAGCAATTGTTCCACAGAAAGGGCACAGCAGATGTGCAGAGATGATTTAAGAAGCAATTGTTGAGAGTGATGCATGACTTTGTTGCTCTACAACAGGTAAGAAGGGGTAAGATTAAGAAACCTTGGATGATGAGAACAGAGGAGCTTCTCATCAAAAGGAAGAAGGCAGCTTACGTAAGGTGGAGGAAGCAAGGATCTAGCACAGCTTTAGAGGATTACAGGCTTGCTAGAAAGGACCTCAGAAATGGACTGAGGAGAGCCAGGAGGGGCCACAAAAAAGGTCTGGCAGGAAAGATTAGGGAGAACCCAAAGACATTTTACTCATACGTGAGGAATAAGAGAATGATCAGGGAGAAGGTAGGACCGATCAGGGATAGCACAGAGAACGTGTGCATGGAGTCTGAGGAGATAGGGGAAGCCCTAAATGAGATTTTTGCTTCAGTTTTCACTAAGGAAAGGGATCTTGTTGTGAATGAGAACTTTGAGGAGCTTGGAAACAGGCTTAAACTGATCAAAATTGATGAAGTTGACGTGCTGGAAATTTTGGCAAACATTAAAGATTGATAAGTCCCCAGAGCTAGACCAGATTTATCTAAGGCTGCTCCGGAAAGCGAGAAAGGAGGTTGCTAAGCCACTGGCGAAGATCTTTGCCTCCTCACTCTACAAGGGAGTCATACCGGAGGATTGGAAGGAGACGAATGTTGTTCCTCTTTTCAAGAAGGGTAATAGGGAAATCCCTGACAATTACAGACCAGTCAGTCTTACATCTGTGGTCAGCAAAGTTTTGGAAAGAATTCTGAGGGATAGGATTTATGACTATTTGGCAAAGCATTGCGCGATTAACGGCAGTCAGCATGACTTTGAGAGGGGCAGGTCATGCCTCACAAATCGTATTGAGTTCTTTGAGGAGGTGTCAAGACAGGTTGATAAAGGTCGAGCAATGGATGTGGTGTATCTGGATTTCAGCAAGGCATTTGATAAGGTTCCCCATTGTAGGCTCATTCATCAAGTCAGGAAGTATTGGTGACAGAGGGATTTGGCTATCTGGATTCAGAATTGATTGGCTGACGGGAGGCAGAGAATGGTTGTAGATGGAAAGTATTCTGCTTGGAGGTCAGTGTTGACTGGGGTCCCGCAGAGCTCTGTTCTTGGGCCTCTAGTGTAGGTTAGGTGGGCTTGGATCGGCGCAACATCGAGGGCCAAAGGGCCTGTACTGCGCTGTATTTTTCTATGTTCTATGCTCTTTTAAATTTTTATAAGTGGCTTGGATGAGAAGGTTGAGGGGTGGGTTAGTAAATTTGCAGATGACACAAAGGTTAGAAATGCCATCGATAGTATCGAGGGCGATTGCAGGCTGCCGCGCGACATACACAGGATGCTGAGCTGGGCTGAGAAATGGCAGATGCAGTTCAACCTGGATAAATGCTAAGTGATCCATTTTGGAAGGTCGAACTCAAATGCTGAATACAGGATTAAAGACAGGAGTCTTGGCAGTGTGGAGGAACACTGTATTCTCTTCGACAACCTGAGAAAAAGACAATGGGTGTGCAAGTACATGGATCCCTCAAAGTCGCCACCCAAGTGGATAGGGTTGTTAAGAAAGCATATGGTGTTTTGGCTTTCATTAACAGGAGGATCAAGTTTAACAGCCGTGAGGTTTTGCTACAGCTCTACAAATCCCTGGTGAGACCACACTTGGAATATTGCGTCCAGTTCTGGTCGCCCTACTACAGCAAACACACAGAGGCTCTGGAGAAGGTACAAACCAGGTTGAGCAGCATGCTGCCTGGACTGTAGGGCTTGCCTTATGAAGAAAGGCTGAATAAGCTCAGACTTCTCTCTCTGGAGAGAAGGAGGAAGAGAGGTGACCTGATCGAGATATGCAAGATAAGGAGAGAAATAGATAGAGTCAATAGCCAGAGACTTTTCCCAAGGCAGGATTGACTGATCATAGTTATAAGATATTAGGAGAAAGACAGAGGGGACATCAGAGGAAGGTTCTTCATGCAGAGAGTTGTGAATGCATAGAATGCGTTGCCAGTAGTGGTGGTGGAAGCAGAGTCATTAGGGACATTTAAGCAACTGCTGGACATGCACATGGATAACAGTGAGTTGAGGGGTGCATAGGTTAAGTTATTTCATTTTACATTAGAATTATCCCTTGGCACAACATCATGGACCAAAGGGCCTGTTCTGTGCTGTACTTGCTATGTTCTAAGCATCGGAACTTGCAGAATAATTAGTCAAAAAAGCAAGCAAATAAGCATAATTAAAACATGGCAGCTCAGGTCAGTCAAGCAGAAGTTGCAACCTGTAATATTTCCTAAATGTCACATGAACTGAAGTGTTTCCAACTACAGAATCTTTAATTAGGGTTTGCAGCTGGGGCAGCAGCTGGAGATATTGTGGCAGATCTGCTCGGCTCAATTATGTGCATAACATTCTTAGATAGGCAGCCACACCACACCTGATGGAATTGGAGGGAATTAGACCTCCAGCCAGTCCAAGAAAAACAGGGAGGTAGTGCAGGAGTCTTCAGTCCTGCTCACAGATCAGTTTTCTACTTTGGAAGTCAGTGAGGATGCGGGTTCTTCAAGGAGTAGACAAACAGCCTTGCTCTTTGACAATCCAAACATACAGAAAGAAAGAAAGTAATTAATAGGGGATTCATTAGTTACGGGAACAGAAAGGTGTTTTGGTGGCCATCAATTTGACTCTAGGATGGCATGTTTGCTCCCAGTTACCATGATTAAGGACGAAGAACCCCAGAGTTCAAACGGAGAAAACTGAGAAATAGTGGAGATGTTCGTGGTGATCTTTCAGGAATCGTGATGATCAGGGAGGGTGCCAGATGATTGGAAAATCACTAATGCGACACCCTTGTCTAAAAAATGATTGTTTCAGGCAAAAGACAGAAAATTACAGGCTCATTAGTGTAACCACCTGGTTAGATCTTGGAATCTATTGTGAAGGATAAGATTTCTGAACACTTGGAAATGTATGGTAAAATAGTGCAAAGTCAGCATGGTTTCATCAAAGGATGCCTAACAAATCTGCTAGAATTCTTTGCAGAAGTAATGAATAGGTTAGACCAAGGAGAACCAACGGACGTTATCTACCCGGACTTCAACAAGGCCTTTGATAAGGTGCCACACAGGAGGCTTCTATTAAGGTAAGGGCCCATGGTGTCAGCGGCAAGATGCTAGCATGGACAGAAGCTTAGCTGTCTGGCAGAAAGCAGAAGTGGGGATAAAAGTGTCCTTCTCAGGATGGCAGGCAGTGACAAGTGGTGTTCTGCAAGGCTCAATGTTGGGACCACAACTTAGCACTTTATACATTAATAATCCAGATGAAGGAAGTGAGAGTATTCTAGCACGGCTCGCAGACGATACAAAGATCGGTAGAGAGACAGGGAGCAATGAGGAGGCGGAGGGCTGTAAAAGGATTTGAACAGGTTTGGAGAGTGGGCAAAGAAATGGCAGTTGGATTTCAACATGGGAGAGTATGTGGTTGGAAGAATAGAGGCACAGACTATTTTCTCAACGGGGAGATAATTCAGAAGGGTGAAGTGCAAAGAGCCTTGGGAGTTCTAGTCCAGGATTCTCTCAAGGTAAACTTGCAGGTTGAGTCATTTGTTAGGAAGGCATATGCAAAGGTAAAAAATGAGAAGACGAATATAAAAGCAGGAATGTATTTCTGAGGCTCTATAGGACGCTGGTCAGACCACATTGGGACTATTATGTGCAGTTTTGGGCTCCATACCTCAGGGAGGATGTACTGGCCCATGGAGCATGTTCAGAGGAGGTTCACGAGAATGGTCTCCGGAATGAAAAGCAGAACATGTGAGGAATGTTTGAGGACTCTGGGTTTATACTTGGTGGGGCTTAGAGAGGGGATCTAATTCAAACTTACTGGACACTGAATAGTCTGGGACGAGAAAGTGAGATCTGTAGATGCTGGAGATCACAGCTGAAAATGTGTTGCTGGAAAAGCGCAGCAGGTCAGGCAGCATCCAAGGAGCAGGAGATTCGACGTTTCGGGCATAAGCCCTTCTTCAGGAATCCTGAAGAAGGGCTTATGCCCGAAACGTCGAATCTCCTGCTCCTTGGATGCTGCCTGACCTGCTGCGCTTTTCCAGCAACACATTTTCAGCACTGAATAGTCTGGACAGAGTAGGTATTGGGAAGATTGGTAGGCGAGATGAGGACCTGAGGACATGGCTTTCAAGTAAAGGGAATACCTTTTAGAACGGAGATAAGGAGAAGCTTCTTCACCCAGAGAGTGGTCAATCAATGGAATTCATTGGCACAGAAGGCCAGGTCATTGAGTGCATTTAAGACTGAGATACAAAGGTTTTTGAGTATCAAGGGGATCAAGGGTTACAGAGAGAAAGCGAGAATGGGGGTAAGAAACCTATTAGCCATGATTGAATGACATAACAGACTTGATGGACTGAATAACCTAATTTCTGCTCCTCAGTCTTATGGCCTTATTTGTTTCTCTATCTTTTCCACTAGATGGTGATCTGTAGACGAAACTGTACTGGAGGTCATGGTTGTAAATCTAGACAACCACCTCTTGCTGTTCACTTTCCCCAGAACAAAATCCTGGAGCTATTCTGTGACTAAATAACTTAACTAACATGGTAGGGGTGTAGGAATTAAATGAGATGAGAAGAACAGAATAACACCATTCACAAAATACTTCGGAATACAACTGGTACTAGGATAGAGAATAGTAAACCAACAGGTGACCTAAGGAGAAAGAACTGAAATCCACAATAGAATTTGCATACATGCACATATATAAATGCACAAAATAGTAAAATAAGATTGGGAGCTACAGACGCAGACTGTCATGTGGAAATATAATGCTGGGATAATAAGAGAGACCTAGCTCAAGGAACGGAAAGACCAAGTGTTAAACATTCCTGTCCACAAGCTGTTCAGGAAAAGTATAAAACAAAAAGGTAAATGAGGTGGAAGAGTTGCAGTGCTAATCGGGGCGAATGTTACATCTGCGATCAGCGGATGTACTGGAGGGTTCATCACTGAGGCAATATCAGTACAGCTCAAAAATAAGATGGGTGCAATCACTGTGACAGGATTATACTGCAAGTCCCCCCAAAAGCCACCCCAAATATTTGGGGAACAAATATGGAAACTATTATGGAAAAGATACTAATAACAACAAGGTTGTCATATTGGGGAACTTCAACTTCCTCAATATTGACTGGGACTCCCTTACAGTAAGAGGCTCAAACAGGGCAGAATTTCAAAGTTGAAACAGTACATGGTTAGACCAACTGGAGAAGAGATCCTACAGGACCTTGTATTGACTAAATGGGCCTGGCCAGGTGACTGACCTTTCAGTGGGAGAGCATTTTGGAAACCGTGATCACAACTCAAGTTTTCAGATAACTATGAAAAAGGATAAGTCAGGACTTTGGGAAAGGTATTAAATTCAGGTGTTGGCAGGAGCAACCACTTAATACATGCTCTTACTATCAAGAAAATGGCTTCTTAATACAAGTAAAATGACAAAATGGCTTCTCGGTTGCAAATTAACAATTCTGCTTAAAGTGGCTTTAACCCAGCTAAAAGCTATATTCTTGAAATAAACATACAGTACTGAATCCAAGTTTGGCAGACGATGCTTCCTTTACAGCATAGACTTCCTTTACAACCAACCAGATAGGTAAGACATTACTAGCCATCCTAACTGGCCTTGCAATTGCAGGTCCAAAGGGACGATAAAAAAGCTTGGATGTGTAAAACAAAGTTGGTTCCGAAGAAATATCATTGGGCTAAGTGGCTGTCAGTAATGTCATTTTATTAAATTTGATTGGTAACTGTCTGAATCTGTTCTGTAACCATGGCTGTGCTTCTTAAAAAAAAAGGACAAAAATGTCTTAGTCTTAAGCCATGCGCGCAGCTTTCTCAGAGGAGCACAGAAGTGTTTAACCTCTGTAGGACAACCTGCGCCCGGCCTTGATAATAAAGTGTGAAATCTTGCAGAACCAGACTGAATTTCTAGCGTCTTTTTGATGGATCACAGAACCGAGAGACCCCGCCTGTGGGTCGAGATCTTTTGGGGGGGGGGGGGGGGGGGGGGAAGAGAGAGAGCAAATTTCATCAGCATTAGGCAGGAGCTAAAGTGAATTAATTGGGAAGAGCTGTTATGGGGCAACTCCACATTAGACATGTGGGAATTGTTCAAAGACCTGCTCAAAGTTCAGGACTGGCATATTCCAGTAAGGAGGAAAGATAAGAACAGCAAGGTAGGGGACCCTTGGATAACAAAGGAGGTTGTGAATTTCGTCACAAGGAAGAGAAGCACATGTAAGATTTAAGCAGCTAAAATCGGACACGGCCCATGAGGAATATAAGCAAAGCAGGAAAGAACTCAGAAGAGCAAAAAAGGGCCATGAAATGACCAAGGCAAGTAGGGTTAAAGACAATCCTCAGGCATCCTATTTGTAAATAAAAAACAAGAGGATACCAAGGGATAGAGGAGAACCACTCCAAGATTAAAGGAGGAAACTTGACCTCTGAGGCAGCAGATGAGGGGGAGATCCTCAATTAGTATTTTGTGACAGTATTCACTTAGGAGGATAGTAAGTTTAGTGTCGAGCATGCTAATATGCTCGGGCGTTTTGAGATCAAGAAAGTAGTAACGTTGGGTCACATGAAGAGCATTAAGGTGAATAAGTTTTTGAGAGGGGCAGGAGAAGAGATTGCTGGGACCTTGACCAACATCTTTGTCTCAAGATCACGAGCCACTGGAGGTGTCTTGAGGACTAGCGAATACCTAATGTTGTTCCTCTGTTCAAGATGGAAAATAGGGATAAAAGCAGGAAACTATAAACCAAGGAGTCTCACTTTGGTGGTTAGAGGCTGTTGGAGAGAATTATTATGCTCATTTGGAAAAACATGGCCTAATTAGGGACAGACAGCACGGTTGTGTGTGGGGCAGGTCATGTCTTAATGAAATGGATTGAATTTATTGAGAAGTAATGAGTTATCAATCAGAGTAGAGCGGTGGATTTTAAGGTGTTCAACAAGGTCTCTCTTTGTAGGTACATCCAGAAGATTAAGATGCATGGGATCCATGGTGACTTGGCCACTTCGATTCAGAATTGGCTCACTCATTGAAGACAGACGGTAATGGTAGAAGGAGGTTTTTCTCACTGGAGGTCGTGAAAGGATACAGTAGAATGTAGATCAGTTGCAGATATGGGAGAAGTGACAGATGGAGCTGAACCTGGGTAAACGTGAGGTTCTGCACTTTGGAGATACAGTGTGAAGGAAAAGTATACAGTTAACCTTGGGTTTCACGTCCATAGTTCCCTGAAAGTGGCCTCACAACACATAAGATGGTAAAGAAGGTGTACAACATACTTGCCATTATTGGTCAGGGAATTGAGTATAAGAGTCAGGATGTCATGTGCAACTTTATGAGACTTTGGCTAGGCCACATTGAGAGTATTGCATTCAATTCTGGTCGCCATATAACAGGAAGGATGTGAAGGCTTTGGAGAGGGTGCAGAAGAGGTTCACTAGGCTGTTGGATTAGAGGGCATAAACTAGAAAGGAGAGGCTAAAAAAAAACAACTTGTTTTCTCTGGAGCAGCAGAGGCTGAGAAGAGACTTGACAGAAGGTCTTTGAAATTATGTGGCACACAGATAGATTCTAACCATCAACCCTTGTTCCCAAAGTTGACATGTACAATACTGGGAGGCATGCATTTAAGGTGGGGGGTTTCAAAAGGAGATGCAAGGAGCAATTTTACTTTATGCCCAGAGTGGTAGAAGCCTGGGTGTGCTACCAGTGGAAGAGGCAAATATCAGAGGGGTATTTAAAACACTTTTGGATGAGCATACAAACATACCAGAAATGGAAGGATATGGATGAAGAACAAACAGAAGGGATTAGTTTGTTTCACATCATGTTCAACAAAACATCATGGGCAGAAGTGCCCATTCCTGTGCTTTATTGTTCTATATTCTGATGCAAGGAGAAGGGGAAGCTGTATTGGTTAAGCTGGGCATTGAAGTGCAAAAGAAAAACAATGTCTTAGAGGATTCAAGGACAAAGTAAATTTGGCTGGAGTCAAGGGATACAAATTGGTTTTACAGTGGACAGTGAAGGCTATCTACGATTACAAAGAGACCTTGATAAATTGGTCAATGGGCTGAGGAGTGGAAGATGGAGTTTTATTTGGTTATGTGTGAGGGTGTTGCATTTTGGTAGAACAAACAAGGACAGGTCTTTACAATTAATGGAAGGGCCTTAGGCACAGTTGGAAAACAGGAAGACCTCAAGGTTCAGGTGTATAATTCTTTGAAATTTGCATCACAAGTCAACTGAGGTTAAGTGGGTGCCCAGTATGCTTGCTTTCAGACCTCTTAGTCGAGGAGTTGGGACGTCATGTTGCGGTTGTACACAATGTTGGCAAGACCTCTTCTGGAGTATTGAGTGCAGTTCTGGTCGCCCTGTTCCAGAGTGCTCAGAAAAGATTGAGCAGGATGTTGCTGGAAATACAGGGCTTGAGATATAAAAATAGACCGGAAAGACTGGAAGATGTTTTCCATTGGAGCGTAGGAGACTGAAGGATGAATTTATTGAGGTTTATAAAATCATGAGGAGAAGGTGAAAGACAGGGTGAGTAACCAATATAGCTGTTTCACTAGAGTTGGGGAGGGTATATTTTTAAGGTGAGAGGAGACAGGTTTAAAAGAGGACATGAGGGGCAACTTTTTTTTTTACACAGAGAATGGTTCGGAATGCAACGAACTGCCAAAGTGGTTGAAATACAGCAACATTTAACAAGACATTTGGAGAAGCTCATGATTAGGAAAGGTTTGGAGGGAGGGATATATACCAAACACAGGCAGGTGGTACTCGTTTAGTTTGGAGATACATCAGAGAGACAGAGTATCTCCAGGGGACCAGCTCAGGGAGCATTAATGTGTATGGTCTGCACACTCCAAATGAACTTCAATTAACCAAATATAGACTGGGATACCAGTTGTGGAAGGGGCAGAGAGGAGTAAGCATTTGTAGTTTGTAGATTATGTTCAGGATAGATTCCAACAACAGGAGGTGTCCAGTCCGACAAGAAGTGACGCATGATGAAAATAAAGAAATGTGGATGCTGTAAATCAGAAACAAAAAAAGAGAAACTGCTGCAAAGGCTCAGCAGGTCTGGCAGCATCTGTGGAGAGAAATCAGTTAATGTTAAGGGTCAAGTGATGGATTGCTGAATCTAGTTCTTGGCAACAATATGTGCCAACTGAATCAAGTGTCAGTGGGGAAATATTTTGGAGACAATGATCATTGTCTCATAAGGTTTCGGATAATAGTGGATAACACGCAACAATCCTGAGCAAGAAAAACCAAATAGCAGACAGCTTATAGCAATTCAACCAAAACAGAGCTGAGCAGGAATGACTCCAACAAGAGATTGGTGGGAAATGAGTGATTAGAAATGTGAAATTAAGCAAATCAACAGATGGACCAAAACCATTCAACATGTATTCCCTTAAATGGGAAAGGTAGAACAAATACAGAGTTCCTTGGATGTCAAAAGAGGCAGAAAATAACATGAGAAAATAAAGTGTGCTTATGACAGCTTTAAGGCAGAACATACAGCTACGAACTGGTGTGGGGGAATTTACTCGTGGGTGTATGCCTCAAAAAAACAAGTACGGCAAGCCAAAGAGGAATGGTGAGTTAGCACTTTGTACAGGCGTATAAATAGTTAAAAACAGTGACCAAGGGAGGAGCACAGCCTACCAGAGACCAAATAAGGGAATTTACTCATGGAGGCAGGGAATGTTGCTGAGGTGTTACATTAATAATTTGCATCTACCTTTACACCCATGGAAGAGCTGTCGAGGCCATCACGACTGGGTTGCACAAGTCTTGAATAGAGTGTGGGTACTTAAAGTTGACAAGACTCTGGGAGTGTATAAGATACATCCAAAGGCTTTTGAACAGAGTAGAAATCTTTCATCTTCTCTGAACTCCAGGGGAAGTGCCAGAAGCCCAGAGAATTGCAAACATCACGGCCTTGTTCAAGAGAAGATAAAGGATAATCACACTTTAGTGGTGGGGAAGCTTTGAAAAATAATTATTCAGGATACAATTAGTAGTCACACGGAAAAAGTGGGTTCATTTGGAGGAGGGTCATTATGGATTTCCAAAGGGGAAATAATGTTAAACTGACGAAGTTTTTATTAGAAAGGAGGATCAATGAGGATAACACTACAACAGTTAATGTGGTATACATGATTTCCTGAAAGTGTTCGATATTGTGCAAACAGTGGACATCTCGGAAAAGTTCTCAGTAATGGGATAAAAGAGAGTGTAGCGATGTGGATATAAAATTAGCTGAGGGATAGAAGCGAGGGGATAGTGTTTAATTCAGTGTTTTGGGGGCTAGAGCTTCCTAGGCGGTCAGTACAGGAAACCTTCTTTTTCCTGGCATATATGACTAATCTGAACCTTGATGCACTGAGGACAAGTGGAAAGTTTGCAGATTATACCAAACTTGGCAGAATTAAAAGGACATTGGTATGTTAGTGGAGTTGGCAAATGAGGTTCAATGCAGAGAAGTGAGAGATTATGCATCTTGATATGAATACCATGGAAAGACAACACAAAATAGGGAATAGGAGAAAGTGTGGACTGCAGATGCTGGAGATCAGACCTGAAAAATATGTTGCTGGAAAAGCGCAGCAGGTCAGGCAGCATCAATCCTGCTTCTTTGATGCTGCCTGACCTGCTGCGCTTTTCCAGCAACACATAAAATAGGGGGTACAATTCTAACCAAGGTGGAGGAATTTCTACTGAGAGGGTTGAGACTGTAGAATTTACTGTCACAGAAATTAGTTGATGCCAAAACATATGATTTCAAGCAGTGGTGAAACTATTACTTGGGGCTAAAAGAATCAAAGGAAAAGCAGGAACAGACTATTGAGTTGGATGATCAGTCATGATCACATTTGAGCCTGTTCTGCCATTCAAACGGCCAAATGGTCTACTCCTGCTCCTATTTTCTATGGTTCTAATGGGTGTGGAGGAGTAGACATGGATGTGGACATTATGTGCACAGATCATTGAAGATGGCAGGACAGATTAAAAGGACATTTAATGAAGCATACAATGTGCTTGGCTTTATTAGTAAGGGCACAGAGTGCAGGCGCAAGGTGTGATTGAACTTGGATATTCATGGGCATCACATTGGAGAAAAGATGTGAATGCAGTGGAGTGAGTGCAAAAGCAATTTACAAAAAATGGTTACAGGGATAAGAGACTTCAGTGAAAAGGATATATTGAAGTAATTGCTGTTCTTGGAGAGGAGAAGGCTAAAAGGAGATATTATAGAGGTTTTCAAAATCATGACACGAGTTGGACAGAAAGACGACAGAGGAAAAACCATCCAGATTTTTACGATGAACAAGAATGAGATGGCATAGATTTGAAGTGACATACAAAAAAAAAGAGTGCTAATGAGGCAAATCTTTCACACAAGTGAGTCATGAGAATTTGAGCAGAGTCACAGGGATGTACTGCACAGAAACAGACCTTTCGGTCCAACTCGTCCACACGGACCAGATATACCTACCTAATCTCGTCCCATTTGCCAGCACTTGGGACATGTCCTTCTAAACCCTTTCTATTCATATAGCCATGCAGATGCCTTTCAAAAGTTCTAATTGTAACAGCCGCCACCACTTCCTCTGGCAATTCATTCCATACAAGCACTACTCTCTGCATGAAAAAGTTGCCCCATAGGTCCCTTTCAAATCTTTCCCATCTCACCCTAAACCTACCCCCTCTCATCTGGACTGCTCTACCTCATGGTAGAGACCTTGTCTGTCTATTTACCCTATCCAAGCCCCTCATGATTTTCTAAACCGCTCTAATATCACCCCTCAGCCTCTGACACTCCAGGGAAAATAGCCCCAGTATATTCAGCCTCTTGCTACAGCTCAAACCCTCCAATCCTGGCAACATCCTTGTAAATCTTTTCTTAACTTATTCAAGTTGCACAACATCCTTCCTAGAGGAAGGAGAACCAGAATTGCACACAATATGCCAACAGTGACCTAACCAATGTCCTGTACAGCCACAACACAGACTCCCAACTCCTAGACTCAATGCTCTGATCACTAAGGTAAAGCACATTAAACACCTTTTTAAACTTTCCTGTCTATCTGCTGAGACATGAAATGGTTAATTTGCTCTGCTGACCTGCAGGAAATTGGATATCCAGAGAGAAGGTAAGCCTCGAAGGATGGTTTGTCTTTGTCTTAGAGTGTAAGGAATTTACATTCCCATCCCTTGCCATTCACAGCCATTCGAAACATCCTTCCCTATTCAGGATCAATTAGAACATTGCAGTTAAAATTCTGACCGCACCCAACGGTTAACAAAAAAAAATACAAATTTCACCAGGTCTTGCTCTTAAGGAATGATTTACATTACATTATCTCTAGAAATAATATCATCACTACATGGTATCTCGAGTGGCATGTGACTGTGGGGAAATGGCTGGGGTTGTCTTGTGGGCATCACTGAGTATTGTGAAACTCGTGTACTGCATAAAGAAAGGACTGTTTGTTTTGTTCAAAGAGATTTCCTAACACAGCTTCACAAGCATCAAGAAGATTGTTAAGGGTCCCGCCAAAGCTTGTACTTGCTTAGTAAAATTTTTGTTGTTCTCAGAAGTTGGCATATTGCAGTTGCATCAAGTGCGTAAAAATCTCAAAGAACCAAACAATTTCAACTCCACTTTCACAGAACTATGAATGAGCACTGCAAGGTCGCTTTGTTCAGCAACACTCCCCAAGACCTTACCATTAAGTAAATAGGCCCTACCCTAATTTGCCTTTCCAAAATGCAACACCTCACATTTATCTCAATTAGACTCCATCTGCGACTCCTCGGCCCATTGGCCCATCTAATCAAAATCCTCTTGTACTCAGAAATAACCTGTCCACTACATCTCCACTTTTGGTGTCATCTGCAAATTTACTAACTATACCTCTTATGCTTACATCCAAATCATTTTCATGAATGACAAAAAGCAGTGGACCCAGCACCAATCCTTGCAATGCTCCACTGGTCACAGACCTCCAGTCTGAACAACCCTCCACCACCACCCTCAGTCCTCGACCTTCAAGCCGGTTGTGTCCAAATGGATAGTTCTACCAGTATTCCATGTACTTTAACCTTGCTAACCAGTCGACCATGAGGAACCTCAAACACCTAACTGAAGTCCACATAGATCACATCCACCACTGTCCTCATCAATCCGGTTTGTTACTCATGCAAGTAGTCAGACATGAATTCCCACACACAAAGCCATGTTGACTGTCTCTAAACGATGCTTGCCTATCCAAATTCATGTTAATCAGATCACTCAAGACCCCCTCCAACAACTTGCCCACAACTGATGGCAGGCTCACTGGTCTATAGTTCCCTGGCTTTTCCTTACCACTTCTGTTAAATCTTGGCAACACGTAAGCCAACCTCCAGTCTTCCAGCAACTTACCTGTAACTATCAATGATCCAAATACCTCAAAAAGCAGCCCAGAATCATTTCCCTTTCTTCCCAGAGTTCTAGGGTACACCTGATCAGGTTCTAGCATTCATCTTTTTGCATTTTAATACATCCAGCACCACCTCCTCTGTAATATGGTCATTTTCAAGCTGTCACTATCTATTTCCTCACATTCTATATCTTCTATATCCTTCACCACAATAAAACACGTAAATATGGGGCAGCACGGTGGCTAGCACCGCTGCCTCTCAGTGCCAGGGACCCGGGTTCAATTCCTGCTTCCGGCAACTGTCTGTGTGGAATTTGCACATTCTCCCAGTGTCTAGACTGTGGGAGGAAACCCATGCAAAGATGTGCAGGTGAGGTAAATTGGCCCATAGTGTTAGATGCATTATTCAGGGGTTAATATAGGGGGTGGGTTTCTCTTCGAAGGGTCGGTGTAGACTTGTTGGGCTGAAGGGCCTGTTTCCACACTGTACATATCTAAAACTGATGCAAAATACTTGTTTGGTATCTCTCCCATCTCTTGTGCTTCCACACAAAGATCAGTGAGGCAGCCTGAGGGGTCATATTCTCTCCCTAGTTACCCTTTTGTCCTTAAAGTTATTCATAAAATCCCTCTGGATTCTCTTTAACACCATTTGCCAAAGCTATATCCCCTTTTTGCCCTCCTGATTTCCCTCTTAAGCATACTCCAACTGCACTTATACTCTTCTCGGGATTCACTCAATCTCTAGTCTCTATACCTGACAAAGGTTTCCTTCTTTTTCTCAACCAAAACATCCATTTCTCGAGTAATCCAGCATTCTCCACACCTATCAACCTTGCCTTTCATCCCAACAAGAATATATTGTCTGTGGACTGTCTTTATCTTCAATTTCTAGCCATCTCTTAACCTGCAAACATCCACCCCCAATCAGCTTTTGAGAGTTCTTGCCTAATACTGTCAAAATTGGCTTTCCCCCAATTTTAGAACTTCAACTTTTAGATCCAGTGTATCTTTTTCCATCACAATTTTCAAGTTGATTTGTAGGTGTCTGTGTTGGACTGGGATATACAAAGTTAAAAATCACACACACACAGGTTATAGTCCAACAAATTTATTTGGAAGCACTAGTTTTCGGAGCACTGCTCCTTCATCAAGTGGTATTTTAAAACAAATAGAATAATAGTTGCTGGTCCAAAAGTGCTTCCCCATTGATACCTCAGTCACTTGCCCTGCCTTATTTCCCAAGCGTATGTCAAGTTTTGCACCTTCTACATCTACATACCGAATTAGAAAAGTTTCTTGTACGCACTTAAATTCCTCTCCATCTGAACCCTTAACACCATGGTAGTCCCAGTCTACACTTGGAAAGTGAAAATCCCCCACAATTACAACCCTATTCTTACAGATAGAAGAAATGTCCGAAGAAATTTGTTTCTCAATTTCCTGCTCTTGTTGGGGAAGGGGTCTGTAGTACAATCCCAATAAGGTGATCATTCCTTACTTATTTCACTTCCATCCAAATAACGTCCCTGGACATATTCGCAATAAAACCCTCGCTAAGTACAACTGTAATATTTGACTTTTTTAAAAAAACACTCGTTCTCCACCTCCCCCCCACCACCACTTTCTCTCCTTCTATTTGCATTCTAGAACATAAAGCTGCAGTCCTGTCCATCTGTGAGCCATACCTCAGCAACTGTTTTGATATCCTAGTCCCATGTTCCTAACTGTGCCCTAAGTTGATCTACCTGTCCTGTTTGGCCTCTTGCATTGAAATAAATGCAGTTTAATTTGATCAGTCCTATCTTGTTCTCTGCTTTTTTGCTGCCTACCCTGACAGTTTGACTTGCTCCTTTTCCTAACTCTTCTAGTCTCGAGTTGATCTCTTCCCTCACTGTCTCCTTGGGTGACCCCACTCTCGCTGACTAGCTTAAATACTCCTGATCAGCTGCTGCTCATCTACCTGCCAATCCCTTCTAATTCAGGTGCAATCCATCCCCCTCATGTCACTTCTAGCCCAAAAGCGATTCCAATGATCCGAAAACACGAACGCTTCTCCCCTGCACCAGCTTCTCAGCCATACATGTATCTGCCTTATTCTTCTATTCCTACCCTCACTAGCTCATGGCACCAGCAGTAATTCAGATATTACTACCCTCAAGGACCTCCTTTTCAAATTCCTGCCAAACTGCCTATATTCTCCCTCAAGAATCTTATCCTTTTCCTTTCCTATGTCAGTAGTGCCAATGTGTACAATGACCACCTGCTGATTCCTCTCCCCTTTGAAAACATTTTACACTCTCAGATATCCTTGATCCTGTCACCAGGAAGACAACATTGTCTGATTTTTCATTGCCAGCCGCAGAAACATCTGTCTGTACCTCTGACCAGAGAATGTCCTATCACAATCGATTGCTCTATTCCTGATGAAGTGCTTTTACCCGAAACGTTGATTTTCCTGCTCCTTGGATGCTGCCTGAGCTGCTGTCCTTTTCCAGCACCACTCTAATCTAGAATCTGGTTTCCAGCATCTGCAGTCCTTGTTTTTACTCAATCTGATGTATCTTTCAGTACATTAGAGTTCGGCATTGTACCAGAAACTTGGCTTTTTGTGCTACATTCCCCTGAAAGTCCATCATCCCCTAACTTTTCCAAAACATCATATTTGTTTGACATGGGGAAAGCCACAGGAGACCCATGAATGACCCGCTTACACCTCGTACCTTTCCTGAAGGTAACCCATTTACCAGACTGTATCTGTGGCTTTTTTCCCTTCCTGTAACTGCTTTCGATCACACCCCCTTACTCCTCTAAGTTCCTCATTGCCTCCAACTGCTGCTCCAACTGGATTTACAACCAAAGACACTCTCTGCAGACATTATCATCACTCACATGGAAGCATTCCCTCATCTCCCACATCTGACAGGAAGAACACATCACTTAATCTACAGACCCAGGAAATAGCACCGTCTGATTGCTAAAAAAGACTGCTCCAGGCCAAATTAGTACCCGTGTCTTATATTTTCCAAATTTAATCAAAAGACAAGTCTCAAGAAAACATTTAAATATCCTTGGAACCATTTTGATAGATCTCCTCTGCACAGTCTCCAAGATCCTCACATCCTTCTTGAAGTCCGATAATCTTGAATGGATGTAATACTCATTTGCGGTCGAACTGGAGCTCTATAAAGCAGAGCTCCCCTGCTTTTATAATTCATACCTCGAATCACGAACCCCAAGGCTTCATTTGTTTTACTGAACAGTTTCTTAAAATGTCCTGCCATCTTCAAAATATATGTACACATCAATGCCTCGGTCCCTCTGTCCAGAACACTGTCTTGAACTGTGTCATTAAGTCTTTCCTCAATTACTGCAATTTGAAGAATACAACAGGAAAAATCAAGAAGTGAGCATGTTCTCAAAGAGAAGATAAAAGCTGCATAGTCAGAGAAAATGTTCTAAGTAAAGAGCGAAGCTGATTCATCCATTTTCATTAAAGCAGATACAGAAGAACAGAAAAGGCAAAGAAAAACAATATCCAGATATACATATAAAAACTGTCCATATTTTATATATGAATAAGATGGCACCAGCAGATATGGTATCTTGGAGGTACTGCCTGGATTAAGATGTATCAGCATTAATACATGTCCAGAGTACTGTGCATTTCTAACAGTCTCTGAATACTCTTCAAATGAATAAGTCACATTTAATCCTGTGATTCAAAGGGGTGGTGCAACAAACTAACCTGGGTTTTCTATCACCTCTAAAAAATGCATTCGAGATGCCAGCTTTACAATATGTTACTTTGAAAATTCGTCACGTTACACTGAGTGGTAATATTACAGTTCCAGTACTTTAGATGGGTCAGTTTTTGTCCAATGTGTGCAAGAGGGTTTCCTGATATGGTATATAGACAGGACAAGGGGCGAGACCACACTGGGCAATGATTTAGTACTGCGTAATGAACTCGGACAGGTGTTAGATTTGGAGGTAGGTGAGCATTTTAGTGATAGTGACCACAAATTCTGTTACATTTACTTTGGTGATGGAAATGAATAGGTACATACCACAGGGCAAGATTTATACGTGAGGGAAAGGCAATCACGATGCAATTAGGCAAGTGTGTGGCACAGTGGCTCAGTGGTTAGGACTGTTGCCTCACAGAACTACGGACCCAGGTTCGATTCCCCCCTCAAGCAACTGCCTGTGTGGAATCTGCACATTCTCCCAGTTTCTATGTGGGTTTCTTCTGGGTGCTCCGGTTTCCTCCCACAATCCAAAGATGTGCATTTCGGGTGAATTGGCCATGCTGATTTGCCCACACAGTGTTAGATGCAGTAGTAGTTAGGGACAAATGTAGATCAGGGGGAATGAGTCTGAGTGAATTACTCTTCAGAGTGTCGGCAAGGACTTGTTGGGCCAAATAGGGAATCTAATCTAATCAAATTTAGGATGCATATGATGAGGAAGGAAACTGCAGGGGATGGGCACAGTCGAAATGTGAAGCTTAGTTAAGGAACAGCTACTACGGGTTTTTTTTAGATTAGACTTACAGTGTGGAAACAGGCCCTTCGGCCCAACAAGTCCACACCGACCCGCCGAAGCGCAACCCACCCATACCCCTACAATTATCCCTTACCTAACACTCCGGGCAATTTAGCATGGCCAATTCACCTGACCCGCACATCTTTGTGACTGTGGGAGGAAACCGGAGCACCCGGAGGAAACCCACGCAGACACGGGGAGAACGTGCAAACTCCACACAGTCAGTCGCCTGAGTCGGGAATTGAACCTGGGTCTACAGGCGCTGTGAGGCAGCAGTGCTAACCACTGTGCCACCGTGCCGCGTTCTTGATAACTATGTACCCGTCAGGCAGGGAGGAAGTTGTCAAGCGCGGGAGGCATGGTTTACGAAGCAAGTTCAATCTCTTGTCAAGAGGAAAGAGGCAGCTTATGGAAGGATGAAATGTGAAGGCTCAGTTACGATGCTTGAGAGTTACATGTTAGCCAGGAAAGAAAGAGTTAAGAGCAACCAGGAGGTAAGTGGCAGATGGGATCAAGAAAAACCCAAAGGCTTTCTATAGGTATATGAGGAATAAAATAATGACAAGTAAGATTAAGGCCGATTAAGGCCAATCAAGGGTAGCAGTGGGAAGTTGCACTTGGAGTCCAAGGAAATAAGGGAAGCACTAAAAAGAATATTTTTCCATCAGTATTCACATTGTCTTTTTCTAATGTTGTTGATGAGAATACGGAGATACAGGGTACAAGACTAGAGGGGGGTTGAAACTAATTTGACAGGGGGATGGGATCCGGACTTGTAGTCCAGCAAGTACCTGTTTTTCAGGATGTCCAAGAATGTAGGGAGGCTGTGGAGAAGGTAGCACTGACAGGGAATTCTTGCGGACACAGAGATGGGTTCAAGTGTATATACTTCAATGCAAGGAGTATCAGAAATAAGGTGGATCAACTTAAGGCGTGGATCGGTACTTGGGACTACGATGTGTGGCCGTCACGGAAATGTGGATAGAAGAGGGACAGGAATGGTTGTTGGAGGTTCCTGGTTACAGATGTTTCAGTAAGATTAGGGAGGGTGGTAAAAAAAGGAGGGGGTGTGGCGTTGCTAATTAGAAATGGCATAATGGCTGCAGAAAGGCAGTTTAAGGGGGATCTGCCTTTGGAGGTAGTATGGGCTGAAGTCAGAAATAGAAAAGGAGCAGTCACCTTGTTGGGTGTTTACTATAGGCCCCCCCCCCCCCCCAATAGCAGCAGAGATGTGGAGAAAAGATTGGGAACCACATTTTGGAAAGGTGCAGAAGCTAGAGGGTAGTAGTCATAGGCAATTTCAACTTCCCAAATATTGACTGGAAGCTCTTGAAATCAAGTAGATTGGACAGGGCAGTGTTTGTGAGCGTGTCCAGGAAGCTTTTCTAACTCAGTATGTAGATTGTACGACCAGAGGGGAGGCCATATTGGATTTGGTACTTGGTAACGAACCGGGTCAAGTGATGGGCTTGTTAGTGGGTGAACATTTTGGTGATGGTGACCACAATTCTGTGACTTCCACCTTGGGTTATGGAGAGAGATAGGTGCATGCAACAGGGTAGGTTTTACAATTGGGGAAGGATAAATACGATGCAAGACAGGATCTGAGGAGCATAAGTTGGGAGCATAGTCTGTCAGGGAAGGATATCTTAGATTAGATTACTTTCAGTGTGGAAACAGGCCCTTTGGCCCAATAAGTCCACACCGACCCGCCGAACCGTAACCCACCCATACCCCGACATTTACCCCTTACCTAACACTACAGGTAATTTAACATGGCCAATTCACCTGACACGCACATCTTTGGACTGTGGGAGGAAACCCACGCAGACACAGGGAGAATGTGCAAACTCCACACAGACAGTCGCCTAAGGCAGGAATTGAACCTCGGTCTCTGGCGCTGTGAGGCAGCAGTGCTAACCACTGTACCACTGTGCCACCCACATGTCGTTGAAATGTGGAACTTTAACAAGGAACAGATACGACGTGTCCTTGATATGTATGTACCTGTCAGGTAGGAAAGAGATGGTTGTGTGAGGGAACCTTGGTTGACAAGGGAGGTTGAATGTCTAGTGAAGAGAAAGGAGGAAGCTTAGGTTGAGGAAACAAGGTTCAGACGGAGTGTCGGAGGGTTACAGGATAGCCAGGGGGGAGCTGAAGAAAGGGATTAGGAGAGCTAAGAGAGGGCATGAAAAATCTTTGGCAGGTAGGATCAAGGATAACCCCAAGGCCTTTTATGCGTATGTGAGAAACATGAGAATGACGAGAACAAGGGGAGGTCCAGTCAAGGACAGGAGTGGGAGACTGTGTATGGAGTCAGAAGAGTTAGGAGAGGTCTTGAATGAGTACTTTTCTTCAGTATTTACAAATGACAGGGACCGTATTGTTGAAGAGGAGAATATGAAACGGACTGGTGAGCTACAGGAGGTACTTGTTAGGAAGGAAGATGTGTTGGACATTTTGAACAACTTGAGGATAGACAAGTCCCCCGGGCCTGACGGGATATATCCTAGGATTATGTAGGAAGCAAGAGAGGAATTTGCAGAGCCGTTGGCAATGATCTTTTCGTCTTCACTGTCAACGGGGGTGGTACCAGGGGACTGGAGAGTAGCAAATGTTGTGCACCTGTTCAAAAAAAGGGAATAGGGATAATCCCAGGAATTACAGGCCAGTTAGTCTTACTTCGGTGGTAGGCAAAGTAATTGAAAGGGTACTGAGGGACAGGATTTATGAGTATGTGGAAAGACGCTGCTTGATTAGGGACAGCCAGCATGGATTTGTGAGGGGTAGGTCTTGCCTTACAAATCTTATGGAATTCTTTGAGGAGGTGACCAAGCATGTGGATGAGGGTAGAGTAGATGGATTTTAGTAAGGCATTTGATAAGGTTCCCCAAGGTAGGCTTATGTGGAAAGTCAGGAGGCACGGGATAGTGGGAAATTTAGCCAGTTGGATAGAGAACTGGCTAACTGGTCGAAGTCACAGCGGTGGTAGATGGTAAATATCCAAGTTAGCTCATATTGGCAAGTGATCGACTCAATTCCTTAATCAATCCAGAACACATGTTGAAGTACAGCTCAACTGATTGCTGGAAGACATTTGAGACAGCCTTCACCAATGTGAAGACTGGAGACAACATTCTAATGTGGCAGTATAATGATTTGGCATTTTTCAGATTACAAGCCTCGGTACACCCATCGCACTAAGTCCAGAATACAAGGATCAAGTCATTTCTTAATTCATAGTTTTTTAGATTGGTAAATTTAAATGCCTAACCACATCATGGAATCCCGACAGTGTGGACACAGATGAATTGGCCCAGCAAGTCCAAACCGACCCTCCGAAGAGTAATCGACCCAGACCAATGCCCCTACTCTATTAGTCTAATGCACTTAACCTACACATCCCTGAACACTATAAACAATTTATCACAGCTAATCCACCTAACCTGCCCATCTTTGAACTGTGGGAGGAAATGAGAGCACCCAGAGAAAACCCACACAGACAGGGGGAAAATGTGCAAAATTTCACAGTTGCTTGAAGCAAGAATTGAATGCCACCACTGAACCACTCGTGCAAACTGAAGATAGAAACCTTGACCAAAACAGTGATCAAACATTGCAAAGCAAGAATAAAACTTGTGTTTTATATCTCTAAATACTGGGTATTCCATATTTCCATTCCGAAAATATTAACAAAAATGTTGAGCTACTTAGGTCTGCTCAAAAGAAAGTGTAAAGTTGTTTTTTTTCCAAACAATACATTTTATGATGAGAAAAATTACCATTTACTGCAACATTGATGCAAGTGAATCTGGTATTACAATCCCACTCAAGCAGTACAGAGGGATTTTCTCTGATGCATGTTCACTTGTACATTTAACATCCAGATCAACTTCAATTAGTCCCTTGACTTCTTCTGTCCTATAGTAACAGACATCCAATCTTGGTGAATTACTGATAACACCAAGAGGATCCAAGGCAACATCTCAGGTTGGGATGGTAAGTGCCAAATCACATTGTGTCATTCAAGTGCCAAAAACAAAAAAAGCAGAGATAATCCAACCATTGCCTTTTGACATTCAGCACAATCATTTCTGAATCTCCCACTATCGACATCTTGGGATTACCACTGACCAGATACAGGTACTACTTCTATAACGCGATGGTTGAGTTCTTGTGCAATTCCACATTATTGAAAAACCATGTCCCCAATTTGTCAATCGCATTACAATAAATTTGCAATAATGAAATGCATATTATAGCAGAATGACCTGTACTGAATTGGCCCAACCAAACACACCAAGTGACTAAGACCAAGTCAGAGGTGAGAAACCCTGCAGTGAATAACTCGTCTCCTGACTCTCCAAAGCCTATCCACCATCTACACAGGACAGGTCAGGAGTTTAATAGAATACTGGTTCAAGATTAAGGATACTAAGAAAACTCTCTATTTACTTTCAAGATGATGTGGACTTTTATTCATTTACTTCAACAGGCAGACAGATTCACAGACTCGTCTGAAACAAAAAACCACTTCCAACAACGTGGCAATCAGTACTGCGATGAAGCACTTATACTTTTTCTGCTAATGCAGCTTGAACCAACAACTTTTGAGTTTTGCCCAGCTTTTCATTGTAGGTTTACACATTTTTCTGTTTAGATCCTTTTGAAAGCAGAGATTGAAACTCGACACTCGGAGTGGAATCCAGATCCCCATTACTCGATGTGGAGAAAGGTTTTCGTATCATTTTTGAAATTTTGTGCACACTGCCATAAACAGATAATCCTCAGCAGCTCTGTCCCTTATCTTAAAAGACTTAAAAGTTCATGAAACAGGAATTGCCTTGAATAGTTCTTTCATCAATTAATTCAATGCTGTGCAAGTGCCATTTAATCTTGTCCCTGACAATCATTTCTGAAGTGCTTTGTCCTCCTGGAACTTCATCTTGGCCCAACTCATTCATCAAAATTGCTCCGTTGAGAGCAAGGACCAGGTGCAACTGGGAAAGTAAGTCAATCCTTTAAAAACTTACCCTGTGAATAGGCGGAGCGCATGCCAAGTAGGAGCGGAGACGGAACTGCTGTGTCAGTGACATAATATATTTGAGCGGTTGCTTTACCCAATACAAGACTGCGGTAGTGTTTCCCACCCATCCTTCTCCTCTAACCAAAAGAAAAGGTTCCGTGCACTGATTTGGTAAGGTTATTAGTTTTTTTTCCCCCAATAGTCTCTGAAGAGGTTGGGGAGGCTCTAAATGAATTTTTTGCTTCAGTATTCAGTCGAGGGAAGGACCTTATTGATAGGCTTGAACAGATTGATATTAAGAAAGTGGACGTGTTGAAAATTCCAGGAAGCATCGAGATAGATAGGGCCGGACCAGATATATCCAAGGTTACTACAGGAAGTGAGGAATGAGATTGCTGCACCTCTGGAGATGATCTTAGCATCCTCACTCTCCATGGGAGAAGTATTAGCTGAGTGGGAAGGAGGAGAACGTTGTTCTTCTATTCAAGAAAGGGAATAGGAAAATCCCTGGGAATTATAGACCAGTCAGTCTTACGTCTGTAGGAAACAACGTGTAAGAAAGGATTCTTAGAGATAGGATTTATGACTATTTCGAAAAACATGGTTTGATTAAGGATTATCAGCATGGCTTGGAGAGGAGCAGGTCATGCCTCACAAGCCTTATTGAGTTCTTTGAGGATGTAACGAGATAAGGTGACGAAGGTCGAGCAGTGGACTTGGTGCAT
Source organism: Hemiscyllium ocellatum (assembly GCF_020745735.1). NCBI lineage: Eukaryota > Metazoa > Chordata > Chondrichthyes > Orectolobiformes > Hemiscylliidae > Hemiscyllium > Hemiscyllium ocellatum. The sequence goes on along the minus strand of NC_083432.1, from coordinate 8,538,646 downwards.
ATGGATGACAGTAAGGCATGAGATTAGGTTCCCATGGTAGGCTCATTGCCAAAGTTAGGAGGTATTGATACAGGGAAATTTGGCTGTCTGGATACAGACTTGGCTGGCCGAAAGACGACAGCCGATGGTAGTGGATAGAAAGCATTCCGCTTCAAGGTTGGTTACCAGTAGTGTTCCGCAGGGATCTGTTCTTGGGCCTCTGTGCTTTGCAGTTTTTATAGCCAACTTGGATGAAGAAGTGGAAGGATGGGTTAACTAAGTTTGCCCCAATGTCACAAAGTTAGGCGGTATTGTAGATAGCATTGAGGGCTGTTGCAGTCCACAACATGACACTGACAGGATGCCAAGCTAGACTAAGAAGTGAGAGATGGAGTTCAATCTGGATAAATGCGAAGTGATTCATTTTGGAAGACAGAACTTGAATGCGGAATACAGAGTTAAAGACGCTGTGTGGAGGAACAGTGTGGGGGTCCATGTCTAACAACACCTCAAAGTTGCCACCCAAGTTGATAGGGTTGTTAAGAAGGCATATGGCGTTTCGGCTTTCATTAACGGGGGATTGAGTTTAAGAGCTGCAAGGTTTTGCTGCAGCTTTATGAAACCCTGGTTAGACCACGCTTGGAATAGTGTCCAGTTCTGGTTGCCTCATTCGAGGAAGGATGTTGATGCTTTAGAGAGGGTACAGAGGATGCTGCCTGGATTGGAGGGCTTGTCTTATGAAGGGAGATTTAGTGAGCTCGGGCTTTTCACACTGGAGAGGACAAGGAAGAGAAGAGACTTAATAGAGTTGTACAAGAGGCATAGAGAGTAGATAGCCAGAGACTTTTCCACAGGGCAGAAATGGCTGTCACAAGGGGTCAGAATTTTAAGGCAATTGGAGGAAGGTGTAGGGGAGATGTCAGTCGCAGGTTCTTTGCAGAGAGAGAGGTGGGTGCGTGGAATGCACTGCCAACAGTGGTAATAGGATCAGAGACATTTAAGTGACTGCTGGACAAACACACGGGCGGCAGCAAATTGGAGGGTTTCTTGGTTAGGTTGGTGTTTGATTAAGATAAATGCTTGGTACAACATCAGGGGGCAAAGGGCCTGGACTGCACAATACTATTTTATGTTTTAAAATCAGATCCACGAGTCATTCCTCATTGCATCATTCTCTTGATGACACTCCCAAAACTCTACACCCTTCAAACAACCACAATCCAAATTTATATTAAAAATGTTAAAAGTTCCTGAAGACAACTACCAAATTTCACTTGATTTTGTACCACTAATATATACCTTTGTTTTTATTCTTCTCTATCAGGATTTTAACAAAGTCAGCCAAGTGGACCTTGGAGAGAAAGGTCCTTGATTGATCAGTTTATGTGGTCAAATCAGGGAGCCCTGGCTGATAGGTATAGACAGTAACGTACCTCCTCGTGGGTCATCTCCTGGGCCTGGCCAAACTGGCCATAAACAGGTCCAGGCAGCGGGCCGTGGAGGGGGTCGTTAGGGCCGACTGCCTGCCCCTCTTCCGCGGTTACGTTAGGGCCCGGGTGTCCTTGGAGAAGGAGCACGCGGTGTCCACCAACACCCTGGAGTTGTTCAGGGAGAGGTGGGCGCCGCAGGGAGTGGAGTGCATCATTTCCCCCTCCAACTCTATTTTGATTTAGTCCCTGGCCTCCCCTTCACTGTTTGATCACACAGCATTGCCCTTTTTGATGTGAAGGGCACTGCTTGTCACTGGCCACTCGGGTGTTTTCCTATTTTCCTGGTGGTGGAAATTGAATAAAGATTTGTGCACTTTGTGTCTCTCACTGTGTCTCACAATTGCACACCCACACCATGGGTGCTGGGGGAAAAATAAGCACTACCGCAGTTAGGCGGTAGTGTGGGGGTTAAAAAGAGAAAAAAAATAGACAGTAACGTTTTAATGTAAAAGGCACTGCTCGTTACTCGGGGGTTTCCTTTCTTCCTGGTGGTGAATAAAGCTTCTGGCACCTTGTGTCTCTCACTGTGTCTCACACCTGCACACAACACCATGGGTGCTGGGGAAAAAGAAGCACGACAACAGTTAGGCGGTAGTGTGGGGGTTTACAAAGAAGAAGAAAAAAAAAGGACAAAAAAAAATAAGCAGGAGCATCAGAGGTTTTGTTCACTCAGAGCTGGCTCTGAGGGAGCTGGATTAGTGTAAATAAAGGATGACTTGGTGACAGGATACCAGCCTTTGTTAAAAAAAAAGCCACATTTTGATGTGAAGGGCACTGCTTGTCACTGGCCACTCGGTTGTTTCCTTTCTTCCTGGTGGAAACTGAATAAAAGATTTGTGCACCTTGTGTCTTGCACTGTGTGTCACACCTGCACACACACAACATGGGTGCTGGGGAAAAAACAAGCACTACTGCAGTTAGGCAGTAGTGTGGGGGGAAAAAAACAGCAACGTGAAACTGAATAAAGATTCATGCACCTTGCGTCTTTCCCTGTGTCTCACAAAAATAGTCAGGGGTCCTGTTCACTCAGAGCTGACTCTGAGGAAAAAATATAAACAGCAATGTCGGAGGTTTTGCTCACTTGGAGGGCTGTTGGATCAAAGAAACAAAAACAGAAGTTGCTGGAGAAGCTCAGCAGGTCCAACAGCATCTCTGAAGAGAAATCAAGAGTTAATGTTTCAGGGATGGCAGCTCATAAAATGTCAGTTTTTATGCAGATGATAGGTAAGGAGTAAACAATAGGTGGGGATAGAGCCCAGAGTGAGAGAGCGAGAGAGCGAGAGATGGACAGACAAAAGAGTGAATAACGATCTGGCTAGGAGAGTTAAGAGAGGCTGTTAGAGACTTACAATAAGTAGTATGTAATAGCATAAAACATCATAAGACCTGGTGTGTGAGGTGGAGCGCTGGACATCGAGAGTTTAGGCCCTAAAATTCTTTAGGACAGCAGCAGGGTCGCCAAGTTGAAAATAAAGGTGTTTTTCCTCCTAGCTTGCGCTAAGCTTCACTGGAGCACTGCAGCAAGTCTGAGACAAAGATGTTGGCAAGGCAACTGAGTGGTCTGTTGAAGTGCAGGCAACTTGGCGTTCAGAGTCATTTTTCTAGGCAGAACATAGACACTCCACGAAACCAGTTTACACTTAGTTTCCCCAGCGCAGAGAAGACCACATTGTGAGCATTAAATGCAGTGGACCAGATTACGTGAAGTACAGGTAAAGTGCTGCTTCACTGGAAGGTAATTTGGAGTCTTGGATACTTTGGAGGGAAGACGTAAATGGGCAGGTGTTACACCATCAGTGAATGCAGAAAATGGTGCTGGGTGGGGCGGGGTGTTGGGAGTGAATAAAGTGTGTACCAGGGTATCCCAAAGGGAACAGCCTCTGTGGAAGGACGGCAAGGAACGGGAGGGGAAGGTGTGCCTGGTGGTTGATGATCTTCTGGGAATGGATGCTGGTGGGATGATAGGGTTCCACTTGTCTTTGCCTACCACTGTTGCGAGGGGAAATGGCTGAGGGCAGAAATGCAGGAGACAAGTCAGACCCAGCTGATAACCCTGGTCGATAAAGTGTTACACAATCCTCGGTTCAGGAAGAAAATGGATATTTCAGAGGTTCCTTTGTCAAATTTGGCTTCACCAGAACGTGTGACGGAGAAACTAGAAGAATGGAATGGAATCTCGACAGGAAGCAGGGTGCAAGGACAGAGTCTAGGTAGCTATGGGAGTCAGCAGTTTAATAGTGGAGATTAGTTGCCAGTTTTTCCCAGAAATGGCAACAGAGACATCAAGGTAGGGAAGGGAGGTGTCAGAGATGGACCAGGTGAAAGCAAGGGCATGGCGGAAATTGGAAACAAAAATCAATGAAATTCTCTAACTCCGGACGAGAGGAGGAAGCAGAACTGATGATATCATCAATATGCCAGAGAAAGAGTTGTGGGTGGCGGCTGGAACAATCAATGTTCCACATACCCTGACAAAAAGACAGGCATAACTGGGACCCATGTGCGAAGAAAATGAGAGTTAAAAGAGTAGTTATTCAGTGTGTTGTTATTATTCTTGAGATTGTTACACATTTGATGCAACTACAATACGTCAATTTCTGTGCACAACAACTAAATTTTATTAAGCAAATATGGTACAAGCTTTCTGGAGGAACATTAAACACACTTTGCAGGGCTTGCAGAGTCATGTCAAAGATCTCTCTGAACAAAAGAAACAGTCCTGTCTTTATGCAGGACAAGAGTTTCACATTACAGTCAGTAAATGCCCACAAAACAACCCTCAGCCATTCTCCCACAATCACATGCCACTCAAGACACAATGTAGTGATCACATCATTTCCAAAACAATATAATGAAAATCATCCCTTACTGGTCAAATCTGCTGTCAATCTTTTTTTAAAAACTGCAGGTAGGAGTCAAAATTCCAACTGTAAGCTTCTAATCGATTTCTGAAAAGGGGATGATGATGCAAATGGCTTTGAATGGCAAGAGATATGAAAGTAAATTCCTTACATTCTACCTGCAAGACAAAGACATACCACCCGAAGACACCAACCTACCCTCGGGACATCCAATTTCCTACACGTCAGCAGAGCAAATTAACCCTTCAATATCTCACAGGGTGAGGATAAGCTTGGCAAAGTGGAGGAGGGTGTTGATGGTTCAGGCCTTAGCTCCAGAAGGAACCAGACAGACACAAGACCATCCTGGTGCGGGGATGGACGTGTAAAGAGATTTCACGTCCATGGTAAAGGGGAGGCAGCTGGATTTTGATTGCAAGTTCAGAAACTGTCGTAAAGCGCCAGTTAGATCCAACTCTGATTTTGTTATCACACCTGCTGACAAACTGGTGGTGCTGTTGTAGTCTGACAAACAGACCTTTCTATTGCAGATGCTGAGTGCCAATCTCAGCTAAGTCCCATCTTCCCCCAGACCTTTGCATCAAATAGGGTAACTGACCTCATTTTAGCCAGTGATGCACAACCCCTGCCCAGTGCCTTCAAGCCCGTACTCCCCCAACCCCTTTTTACCTCCTTTCGAAAATCCACAAACAGGACTGTCTGGGCAGAACCATTCTTTCTGCCTGCTCACGCCCCACAGAACTTCCTAACTTGACTCAGTCTTTTCTCACCTACCAGTCCACTTATATCATGGCTCCTCAGACGGTTTACACCAGTTTCAGAAGTTTCAGTCAAAATAAACATCTAGAACAAAGAACATAGAAAAATACAGCGCAGTACAGGCCCTTTGGCCCTCGATGTTGCGCCGATCCAAGCCCACCTAACCTACACTAGCCCACTATCCTCCACATGCCTATCCAATGCCCGTTTAAATGCCCATAAAGAGGGAGAGTCCACCACTGTTACTGGCAGGGCATTCCATGAACTCACGACTCGCTGAGTAAAGAATCTACCCCTAACACCTATACCTACCATCCCTTAATTTAAAGCTATGCCCCCTCATAATAGCTGACTCCATACGTGGAAAAAGGTTCTTATGGTCAACTATCTAAACCCCTAATCATCTTGTACACCTCTATCAAGTCACCCCTAAACCTTCTTTTCTCCAATGAAAACAGCCCCAAGTGCCTCAGCCTTTCCTCATACGATCTTCCTACCATACCAGGCAACATCCTGGTAAACCTCCTCTGCACCTGTTCCAGTGCCTCCACATCCTTCCAAAGTATGGCGACCACAACTGCACACAATACACCAGAGTCTTATACAACTGCAACATGACCTCAGGACTCCGGAACACAATTCCTCGACCAATAAAAGCCAGTACGCCATATGCCTTCTTCACAGCACTATTTACCTGGGTGACAACTTTCAGAGATCTGTGTACATGGACACCAAGATCCCTCTGCTCATCCACACGACCAAGTATCAGACCATTAGCCCAGTACCCCATCTTCTTGTTACTCTTACCAAAGTGAATCACTTCACACTTACCAACATCGAACTCCATTTGCCACCTTTCTGCCCAGCTCTGCAGCTTATCTATATCCCGCTGTAACCTGCCACATCCTTCCTCACTGTCAACAACTCCACTGACTTTTGTTTCATACGCAAATTTGCTCACCCAACCTTCTAGCCCCTTCTCCAGGTCATTTATAAAAATGACAAACAGCAATGGTCCCAAAACAGATCCTTGCGGAACACCGCTGGTAACTGCACTCCAAGATGAACCTTTACCATCAACTACTACCCTCTGTCTTCTTCCAGCCAGCCAATTCCTAATCTAAACCTCCAACTCACCCTCAATGCTATACCTTTGTATTTTTTGCAGTAGCTTCCCATGGGGAACCTTATCAAATGCCTTACTAAAATCTATATACACCACATCTACCGCTTTACCCTCGTCCACCTCCTTAGTCACCTTCTCAAAGAATTCAATAAGGTTTGTGAGGCACGACCTGCCCTTCACAAAACCATGCTGACTATCCTTGATCATATTATTCAGATCCAGATGTTCATAAATCCTATCCCTTACAATTCTCTCTAAGACTTTGCCCACAACAGAAGTGAGATTCACCAGCCTATAGTTACTAGGGTTATCCCTACTCCCCTTCTTGAACAAGGGAATCACATTTGCTATCCTCCAGTCTTCTGGCACTATTCCTGTAGACAATGAGGACATAAAAATCAAGGCCAATGGCTCTGCAATCTCCTCCCTTGCTTCCCAGAGAATCCTAGGATAAATGCCATCAGGCCCAGGGGACTTATCTACATTCACCCTTTCCAGAATTTCCAACACCTCTTCCCTACATACCTCAAAGCCATCCATTCTAATTAATTGTGACTCAATATTCACATCGGCAACAATGTCCTGTTCCTGAGTGAATACTGACGAAAAGTATTCATTCAGTGTCTCCCCAATCTCGTCAGCCTTCACATGCAACTTCCCACTACTATCCTTGACTGGACCTATTCCTACCCTAGTCATTCTTTTATTCCTGACATACCTGTAGAAAGCCTTTGGGTTTTCCCTAATCCTACCAACCAAGGACTTTTCATGTCCCCTCCTTGCTGCTCTTAGCTCTCTCTTTAGATCCTTCCTGGCTACCTTATAACTCTCAATCGCCCCAATTGAACCTTCTCGCCTCATCTTTACATAGGCCGCCCTCTTCCCTTTAACAAGGGATTCCAATTCCTTATTAAACCATGGCTCCCTCACACGACCCCTTCCTCCCTGCCTGACAGGTACATACTTATCAAAGACACTCAATAGTTGCTCCTTGAACAAGCTCCACATATCGATTGCACCCTTCCCTTGAAGCCCACTTTTCCAAGCCATGCATCCTAAGTCATGCTTCACTGCATCATAATTTCCCTGCCCCCAGCTATAACTCTTGCCCTGCAGTGCACACTTATCCCTCTCCATCATGAGAGTAAAAGTCACTGAATTGTGGTCACTGTCCCCAAAGTGCTCACCTACCTTCAATTCTAACACTTGCCTGGTTCGTTACCCAGAACCAAATCCAGTATGGCCTCACCTCTTGTTGGCCTGATTACATATTGTGTCAGGAAACCCTCCTGAACACATTGGACAAACACCAACCCATCTAACATACTCGAGCTATAGCTTTCCCAGTCAATATCTGGAAAGTTGAAGTCCCCCATAACAACCACCCTATTACTTTCACTCTTCTCCTGAATCATCCTCGCAATCCTATGTCTCTAGGACTATTACGAGGCCTGTAGAAAACTCCCGACAGGGTGACCTTACCTTTCCTATTTCTAACCTCAGCCCAAACTACCTCAGATGGCGAGTCGAGTCTTCATCCATCGTCCTTTCCACCGCTGTAATACTATCCTTGACAAGCAATGCCACACCTCCCCCTCTTTTACCCCCACCTCTGACCCTACTAAAACATTTAAACCCTGAAACCAGCAACAGCCAATCCTGTCCCTGTTCTACCCATGTCTTCGTAATAGCCACAACATCAAAATCCTAGGTACCAACCCAGTTCACCTACTTTATTTTGTATACTTCTCACGTTGAAGTTTACACACTTCAAGCCACCTTCCTGTTTACAGGCACCCTCCTTCGAGATCGATGCCATGTTCCTAACCTCCCTACACTCCAGGTCCTGCACCCTAAAGCTACAGTCTAGGTTCCCATGCCCCTGCACAGTTAGTTTAAACCCCCCCAAAGTGCACTAACAAACCTCCCCCCAAGGATACTGGTGCCCGTCAGGTTCACGTGTAGACCATCCTGTTCATAGAGGTCCCACCTTCCCCAGAAAGAACCCAAGTTATCCAGAAACTGGAATCCCTCCCTCCTGCACCATCCCTGTAGCCACGCATTTAACTGCTCTCTCTCCCAATTCCTCGACACTCTATCCCGTGGCATGGGTAATAAACCAGAGACAACAACTCTGTTTGTTCTAACTCTGAGCTTCCAACCTAGCTCCCCGAAAGCCTGCCTAACATCCTCACCCTCTTCCTACCTATGTCGTTGGTGCCAATGTGGACCACGACTTCGGGCTGCTCCCCCTCCCCCTTAAGGACCCGGAAAACACGATCAGAGATGTCACGTACCCTTGCACCTGGGAGGCAACATACCAAACGTGAGTCTCTCTCGCCCCCACAAAACTGCCTATCTGTGCCCCGAAATATCGAAATGCCCCAATAACTATTGCTCTGCTCTTCTCCACCCTTCCCTTCTGAGCAACAGGGACAGGCTCCGTGGCAGAGACCTGATCCCCATTGCTTACCCCTGATAAGTTGTCCCCCTACAAGTATCCAAAACGGTATACTTGTTCTTGAGGGGAACGGCCGCAGGGGGTCCCTGCACTGGCTGCTTCCTCCCAGTCCCCCTCACTGTCACCCATCTGTCTGCAATCTTTGGAGTTACTATCTGGTTAAATGGTCACCCAATGTTAATGGATGTTGATACTGACGCTACTGTTTCAGCGATTGCAGAACAAGTCTTTGCTCTGGACTCAAAACGCTTAAGTTTGCACAAGACCTAGACTAGCCTGAGAAATTTTACAGATTAAAAAGGTGAAAACTTAATTCTGGTCTCTTGTCAGAAGCACCTGATTCAGATACCATTGACTTTAGGAAAAGTGTTGGGTCAAAGCTTGATGGGGTGAAATTGGTTGAGAAAGATTCAAACAGTTAGGTTCTGACTTCTTGATTAGAAAATAGCTACCGGAACAAAATCCTAATTAAATATTTAAAAGTTTTTTTCTGGAATGGTCTTGGGACCAAAGGAGCCAAAGCCACCTTGCATGTTGACCAGGAAGCAATTCCCCGAATCTGCAAGGCCCACTCAGTGCCATTTGCCCTCGGGACAAAAGTACAAAAGGTGGAAATCAGAAGGTAGGCAAGGAATAGAATAAAATTAGTTCAATTTGTGGAATAAGCAGCACTGAATTTGAAGCGGGATGGGTCAATTTGCCTTTGTGGCAATTTTAAACAAATGGTAAACTGTTTTTCACAGCTGGCTAAACACACAAACCCTTACATAGAGGATTTATACACAAAGCTGCACAAACCTTGGGTACATGCAATTGCAGTTAGATGAAGATTCTCAGAAGTATGCTACAATTCAAACCCATAAGGGTTTGTTCCAACATAGAAAGCTGCCATTTGGGGTATCTTCTGAACATACAATTTTTCAGTAGAAAATAGATAATATTTTACAAGGTCTACCCCAGGTCACTATTTACCTCGATGACATACAAATAAGGAGCACATACAGAACTTGAACCTTAGACATTTCACCCTGGTAGGTATATGCCTAAGGGCAACATGCGCATTCCAGGTACCCCAAGTGACCAACGTGAGCGACAGAGTCAACAAGAATGCACTACATTTATTGGAAGATAAGGTGGCGGCGATCAATGTGCCCCAGCTCCCACATCAGTACCAGGGTTTAAGCTTTTCCTTGGGCTAGTGAATTATCACAAAGTTCATACATAACCAGGCCTCCATCTTTGCATCAACTCTTGAAAAAAGACATGCTTTGGAAATTGTTGCGTAACCAAGCCATTGCATTTAAATTAGATTAAATTAGATTCCTTACAATATGGAAACAGGCCCTTTGGCCCAGCAAGTCCACACCAACCATCCGAACAGTAACCCACCCACACCCATTCCCTTGACGCTATATTTACCCCTAACTAAATGCACCTAACACTATGGGCAATTTAGCATGGCCAATTCACCTAACGTGCACATCTTTGGATTGTGGGAGGAAACCAGAGCATCCATAGGAAACCCATGCAGACACATGGGGAGAATGTGTAAACTCCACCCAGAGACAGGAATCGAACCCGGGTCCCTGGCATTGAGAAGGACTGAGCCACCGCGCCATCAGACATCAACAAGTGCTGGCACACTGTGATCCCAAGATAGCACAGCAGGTTAGGCAGCATCCAAGGAACAGGGAATTCGACGTTTCGGGCCAAAGCCTTTCATCAGGAATGAGGAGAGGGTGCCAGGCAGGCTAAGAGTGCCTTCTTAGCCTGCCTGGCACCCTCTCCTCATTCCTGATGAAAGGCTCTGGCCCGAAACGTCCAATTTCCTGTTCCTTGGATGCTGCCTAACCTGCTGTGCTTTAACCAGCAACACATTTTCAGCTCTGATCTCCAGCATCTGCAGACCTCACTTTTTACTCGTGATCCAAAGATAGATCTGGTATTGACATGCAATGTCTCCAGGCACACCGCTGGGATAGTATTAGCAGATAGGTGGTCCAATGGAAAGGAACATCTCTGCTTCTAAATGTTTGGCTAATGCAGACTGTAAATATGCCCAGATTGAGAAGGAAGGTTTGGTGGGTGCTGAAATTAGGAATTTCCAATAATGCCTTGACAGACATAAATTTGGACAAAACCACCCACTTAAACAGGACAAAGCAGGGCCCCCCATAGCTTCAGGCCAACTTCAGCCATTGGCTCGAATACTAAGTACATTTAATTACAAGTTGGGACACCAGGCACAAAGCCAAGTAGCAAACACAGATTCATTGAACTGCCTCCTAGTGGCAGAGATGCCACTAGTGGTACCGCAACTGGAAAAATCCAAAATGGTGAACTTTTCTGGACTTCCAGTCACAGCTGACAATATCAAACCTTGGACGCAGAAAGATACAGTATTGGCAAAACTGAAATAGCTGGTGCTGGGTAGGAGACAACAAATAGGTATCATAACTGGAACTGAAACCTTTTGGAACCCAGAAAGATCAGATCACATTAGACGCCAGCATTTCACTACGGGGAGCAAGAGTGACTGTACTGAGCAAAGGTCGCTGCCAAAGGCTCAATTCCACCAGGGTCATCCAGGGGATTCCAAATGAAGATGCTGGTAAGAGTTTATTTCTGGTAGCCAAGACTAGATGCAGACATGGTTGGATTGGTGTGGCAGTCCCCAGACTGCCAACAAGGACAACACTTACGACCAGCAGCTCTCCTATATTCATGAAAATGGTCATATAAACCCTGGACTCAGTTACACATTGAGCCTTTGAAAGGCTCTGCACAATGTTCTGAGTCATTATGGATGCCTACTCAAAGTGGCTGGACGTACACAGGGTTCTTCATCAAACACAGGATCATAGAAAAACTATGTGCACATTATTTGCAATGCAGACTCCCAGAAGTGTTGGTCACAGACCATGGAGTGTCATTTACCAGTAGGGAATGAGTATTTCCTGAAGTCAAATGGTTTTCATCATCACTGGTCTGTCAGGAAGAGCAGTCTAAACTTTGAAGGCAGGCTTAAAGAAACAGCCTACAGATTCACTTGATACCAAACTGCCCTGGTTCCTGTTTGATTGTAGGATGCAACTACAAGGATCCCTCATGCAACTACAAGGATAGCTCCAGCAGAGCTGATAATGGAGAGAAGACTCCACCTCAGGTTAAATCTAATCTTCAGGACCAAAGTAGCGAGTGGGGGATGAAATCATCAGGAACAACAACATCGGACACAAGACTAGGCCAAGCGAGAAAGACACTCTACTTCAGGGTAGGAACTTTTGGTATAGGAACCATGGGTATGGCACTGTGTGGGTAAGGGACATGGTTGATGACAGGTCAAGTCCAATGATGTTTAGTTCATGTAGATGCTACAGTCCTGAACAAGGAAGTAAACTTGAAACTCGAAAATAGTCAGGGAGCAAAACATTTCCAGTTTGACTACCTTTCCAACTGTTCAGAACCCATGGTGTTCAGAACCCATGGGTTATCCCTCTCCGTCAAGGGTAGGTGATACCGTAGAATCTGAGATGGACATAGTGGATGTCGTTGCTACCTGAAGAGGAGAATGAATTCCTTCCGAGATTCCTGTGAGCACGAGAGGCAAGCTTCTGAGTGTTACACACCACCCGTATACAATGTGGAGTCAGAGGTACCTGGCCTACTAAAATACCCCACAAGAAGATACAAGAGAAAGAACAAGCCTATGTCCCCGGACCTAAAGGGGGAGGGATGTAATGATTGCGATGAGGTCAACCTCAGAGAATGAATTCCCCGATTGTACCACATGAACAGTGCCAATCAGTGAGCCCTGGCTGACAGATATATAGGAGTGTCAGAGGTTCTGCTCACTGTGAGGTCTGGCTCTGAGGAGGTTGGATCAGTATGAAGTGCTATGCATGTGTAAAGAGCAACCTGATGACAGAATACTGTGTCAAGTTATTTCATTCTCTTCACATTTTTCACCACAAATTAATAGCCCATACAACTAGTTACAAAGTTTTAACAAAAAAAATCACATGTCCAGTTAACGAATTAAATGCTGTCTTTGGCTCCTATTGGACTTGCGCTCTCTCTCTCTCTGACCAATTGCTGACTTGCAGCAACAATCCAGAAAGAACCATTCTTCTTCATTAACCCTGACACTCTTGCTCCTTTCCACGCTTGCATATCTTCTCTGAAGACATTCTATCCAGTAATATTTGGCACGCAGTCTTGCTCGAAGAAAATTAGATCAATATTATTCCAAAAATAGCCATTTGGGATGCTGGCGATCTGTGCCTCCAGCTCATGGACTAATTACCTGCCTCAAGTGTGGATACACATGCGCTGTATGCAAGAGATCTTGTGACACAGTGGCAGTAGTTCTACATCTGAGCCAGAAGGTCCAGCTTCAAGCTTCACCTGTGTTCAAGGAGTGTCATAAAGAGCCATTATGTTACAGCACAGAAAAGAGGTCATCCAGTTTATTATGTCTGCTTCAGCTGAATAAATGACCTATAAATTTTAACCCCAGTTTCCAGTAGCTGGTCTGTAGCCTTGCAAGTTAGTGTTTCGGAGAAAATGAGAACTGCAGATGCTGGAGAGTCAGAGTCTAAAAGTGTGGCACTGGAAAAGCATGGCGCTTGAAATGCACAATAGGTCAGGCAGCATCCAAGCAGCAGAACAGTTGACGTGTTTGGCTTAAGCCAATCATCTACCCATCAACTTTTCCACTTACCCACCCCTATCGCCCTATTTATCTCTCAGCCCCCTTCCCTTTCCGCACTCCTGATAAAGGGCTCATGCTCAAAGTGTAGAATCTCCTACACCTTGGATGCTGCTGGACCTGGTGCTTCTTTCCAACACCACACAAGTTACAGTACTGAGAGTCGTAGAGATGTACAACATGAAACAGCTTAGATTAGATTAGATTCCTAACAGTGTAAACAGGCCCTTCGGCCCAACCAGTCCACACCGACCCACCCTGACCCACTTCCCCTAACACTATGGGGCAATTTAGCATGGCCAATTCACCTGATTTGCACATCTTTTGGACTGTGGGAGGAAACCGGATCACCCGGAGGAAACCCACACAGACACAGGGAGAATGTCTGTGTGGCGTTTGCACAGTCATCCGAGGCTGGAATCAAACCTGGTACCCTGGTGCTGTGAGGCAGCAGTGCTACCCAAAGAACTATTGTGGCGCCCTAAATCCTTCGGTCCAACCCGTCCATGCTGACCAGATATCCCAACCCAATCTAGTCCCACCTGCCAGCACCCGGCCCATATCCCTCCAAACCCTTCCTATTCATATACCCATCCAAATGCCTCTTAAACGTTGTAATTGTACCAGCCTCCACCACTTCCTCTGGCAGCTCATTTCATACACGTACCACCCTCTCCGTGAAAAAGTTGCCCCTTAGGTCTTTCCCCTCTCACCCTAAACCTACGCCCTCTAGTTCTGGACTCACCATCCCCAGGGAAAAGACTTTGCCTATTTACCCTATCCATGCCCCTCATAATTCTGTAAACCTCTGTAACATCACCCCTCAGCCTCTAACGGTCCAGGGAAAACAGCCTCTCCCTGTAGCTCAAAAGCTCCAATCCTGGCAACATCCTTGTAAATATTTTCTGAACCTTTTCAGTTTCACAACATCTTTCCGGTAGGAAGGAGACCAGAAATGCACGCAATATTCCAACAGTGGCCGAACCAATGTCCTGAACAGCCACAACATGACCTCCCAACTCTTGTACTCAATACTCTGACCAGTAAAACAAAGCATACTAAACGCCTTCTTCACTATCCTATCTACCTGCGACTCCACTTTCAAGGAGCTATGAACCTGCACTCCCAGGTCTCTTTGTTCAGCAACACTCCCTAGGACCTGACCATTAAGTGTCTATGTCATGCCAGGATTTTCTTTCCCAAAATGCAGCACCTTGCATTTATCCGAATTAAACTCCATCTGCCACTTCAGCCCATTGGTCCATCTAGTCAAGATCCTGTCGTAATCTGAGGGTAACCCTCTTTACTGTCCATTGCACCTCCAATTTTGGTGTCATCTGCAAATTTACTAACTGCACCTCTTATGCACGCATCAAAATCATTTATGCAAATAACAAAACATAGAGGACCCAGTACTGATCCTTGTGGCACTCCACTGGTCACAGGCCTCCAGTCTGAAAAACACTCCTCCACCATCACTCCCTGTCTTCTACCTTTGAGCCAGTACGGTATCCAAATGGCTAGTTCTCCCTGTATTCTGAGAGATCTAACCTTGTTCATCAGTCTCCCATGGGAACTATGCTGAACACCTTACTGAATGAAGTCCATATAGATCATGTCTACCGCTCTGCCTCAATCCTCTTTGTTACTTCTTCAAAAATTCAATCAAGGTTATGAGGCATGATTTCCCATACACAACACTATGTTGATAATCCCTTATCACTCCTTGCCTTTCCAAATACATGAACATCCTCTCACTGAGGATTCCCTCCAACAACTTGCCCACTGCCAACTTCAGGCTCACTGGTCTATAGTTCCCTGGCTTGTCCTTAAACAGTGGCACCATGCTAGCCACCTTCCAGTCTTCTGGCACCTCACCTGTGACTATCAATGATACAAACATCTCAGCAAGGGGCCCAGCAATCACTTCTCTAGCCTTCCCACAGAGTTCTCAGGTACACTTGATCGGGTCCTGGGGATTTATCCATCTTAATCCATTTCAAGACATCCAGCACTTCCTCCTCTGTAATATGGACATTTTGCAAGATGTCACCATCTATTTCCCTACAGTCTATATCTTCCATACCCTTTTCCACAGTCAATACTGATGCAAAATATTCATTTAGTATATCCTCCATTTTCTGCGGCTCCACACAAAAGGCTGCCTTGCTGATCTTTGAGGGGCCCTATTCTCTCTCTAGTTACCCTTTTGTTCTTAACGTACTTGTAAAAATCCTTTGGATTCTTCTTAATTCTATTTGGCAAAGCTATCTCATGTCCCTGTTTTGCCATCCTGATTTCCGTCTTAAGTATACTCTTAGGATTCACTCGATCTATCCTATTGATACCTTACATATGCTTCCTTCTTTTAACCAAACCCTCAATTTCTTTACTCATCCAGCATTCCCTATACCTACCAGCCTTCTCTTTCACCCTGATAGGAACATACTTTCTCTGGATTCTCGTTATCTCATTTCCTAAGGGTTGCCATTTTCCAGCAGTTTCTTTACTGCGAACATATGCCTCCAATCAGCTTTCAAAAATTCTAGCCTAATTTTGACTGTATTAGGCTTTCTCCAATTTAGAACTTCAACGTTCAGATCTGGTCTATCCTTTTCCATCACTAGTTTAAATCGAACAGATTTGCAGTCGCTGGCCCCAAAGTGCTCCCCCACTGACTCCTCAGTCACCTGCCCTGCCTTTTTTCCCCAAGAGGAGGTCAGGTTTTGCACCTTCTCCAGTGGGTACTTCCACATACTGAATCAGAAGTGTCTTGTACACACTTAAATTCCTCTCCATCTGAACCTTTAACACTATGGCAGTCCCAGTCCATGTTTGGAAAGTTAAAATCCCCTACCATAACCACCCTATTTTTCTTACAGATAGCTGAGATCTCCTTACAAGTTTGTTTCTCAATTTCCCTCGAACTATTAGGAGGTCTATAATACATTCCCAATAAGATGATCATCCCTTTCTTATTTCTCAGTTCCACCAAAATAACTTCCCTGGATATATTTCCAGGAATATCTTCCCTCAGAACAGCTGTCATGCTATCCCTTATCAAAAATGTCACTCCCCCTCCTCTCTTGCCTCCCTTTCTATCCTTATGTAGCTTTTGTATGCTGGAACATTAAGTTGCCAGTCCAGCCCATCCCTGAGCCATGTTTCTGAAATTGCTCTGATATCGCAGTCCCATGTTCGTAAACATGCCCCGAGTTCATCTGCCTTCCCTGTTAGGCCCCTTCCATTGAAATAAATGTTGTTGATTTATTAGTCCTACCTTGTCCCTGCCTGTTTGACTCATTTCCATTCTCAACTGTACCAGTCTCAGATCGATCTCTTTCCTCACTATCTCCCTGGTTCCCAACCCCCACCTTACTAGTTTAAACCCTCCCAAGCAGTTCTAGCAAATTTCCCTGCCAATATATTAGTCCCCTTCCAATTTAGGTGCAATCCATGCTTCGTGTACAGGTCACTTCTACCCCAAAGAAATTCCCATGATCCAAAAATGTGAATCCTTCTCCCATACACCAGCTCCTCAGCCATGCATTCATCTGCTCTATCCTCCTATTCCTGCCCTCACTAGCTCCTAGCACTGGGAGTAATCCAGATATTACTACCCTTGAGGACCTCCTTTTTAAATTTCTGCCTAACTCTCTGTAATCTCCCTTCAGAGACTCAACCTTTTCCCTTACAATGTCGTTGGTTTCAGTGTGGACAAGGACCTCTTGCTGGCCCTGCTCCCCTGTGAGAACATTCTGCACCCTCTCTGAGACATCCTTGATCCTGGCACCAGGGAAACAATATACCATTCTGCTTTTTCTCTGCTGGCCACAGAAACGTCTGTCTGTACCTCAGACTAGAGAACCCCTTGACACAATTGATCTCTTGGAACTAGACGCACCCCTTGTTGCATTCGAGTCAGTCTCAATACCAGAAACTTGGCTGTTCGTGCTATGTTCCCCTGTGAATTCATCACCCCCGACATTTTCCAAAACAGCCTACCTGTTTGAAATGGGCATATCCACAAAAGACTCTTGCACTAGCTGCCTCCCTCTCTTACCCTTCCTGGATTTAACCCATCTATGTGACTGTATCTGAGACTTTCCCTCCTTCCTACAACTGCCATCCATCACATACTGTTGCTGTTGCAAATACCTCATTGGAGAGCCAGTAAGAAGCAAACGATCCATTGAATCTGATAAGAGTCGCAGCCAACAGCATTCATGGCAGATATAATCCATAGTAACCCTTAAACTCTCTTCAAACTCTCACATCTGTCAAGTATATATCACTGTACTAAAAAACAATTTTGCTCCTTCACAAACTACAGACACATACGAACACCGTCTACGAACACTGCCCCAGGTTAAATTAATAGTTATGGCTTATATTTTAAGTTTAATCAAGAGACAAACTCCAAAAACAATTGCCATTCACATCCCAATTTCCTGTAAATGAGCATTTGTCTCAATCTCCTGAGGAGCAAATTTCAGATATCCATCATCTTCACCCCCTTCAAGGTAAAAACAATGACTGCAGATGCTGGAAACCAGATTCTGGATCAGTGGTGCTGGAAAAGCACAGCAGTCCAGGCAGCATCCAAAGTGCAGCAAAATCAATGTTTCGGGCAAAAGCCCTTCATCAAGAATAAAGGCAGTGAGCTTGAAGCGTGGAGAGATTAGCTTATCTCTCCATGCTTCAGACTCACTCCCTTTATTCCTGATGAAGGGCTTTTGCTGCACTTTGGATGCTGCCTGGACTGCTGCTCTTCCAGCTGCAAATGTGTTGCTGGTCAAAGCACAGCAGGCCAGGCAGCATCTCAGGAATAGAGAATTCGACGTTTCGAGCATAAGCCCTGCTCGAAACGTCGAATTCTCTATTCCTGAGATGCTGCCTGGCCTGCTGTGCTTTGACCAGCAACACATTTGCAGCTGTGATCTCCAGCATCTGCAGACCTCATTTTTTACTTGCTGCTCTTCCAGCACCACTAATCCAGAATTCGCCCCCTTCAAGCCAAGTTTCCGTCATGGCAACAATATTTTGCTGGTACAGTGGCTTTATTTGCTCTCCTCCTTGCATTATACATAACCTGGTGTTGAGATTTTTGGATATGGTCCAACCGGTTTATTTCGAAGCACTATCTTTCTGACCACTAATCTTCATCACACGGTTGTCTCAACTACCTGATGAACGAGCAGAGCTTAAAAAGATCATAGCTGATCTGATATTACTCAACTGCACTTTCCTGCTTTATCCCCACAAGCCTTAATTCCCCAAGTGGTCAAGTGAGAAGGGTGCTATCAGCACACATACACTGTCATGAGGGGCAGTCAGTATTTGAGATATAGCAGAGGCCAAAGACTCTGCCACGAGGACACAAGACAGAACAGTGCTGGAACAGCGAAGCTGCTGAAAATGATTTTCTGCTGTAGCTAATTAGGTTAGGTTAATGTTTATTTCATAGATTCATAAAGTGCAGAAAAAACCCTGCAACCCCATCAAGTCTGCATCAACGTAACTACCACTAAAAATTGCCCTTATCCCAGTTTCCTGAGCCTGTCCCACATCCTTGCATGTTATGATATTTGAAGTGTTCATCCAAATATTTTTTGCATATTGTACAATTTCCAGCTTCTACAATTTCCTCAGGCAGTGCATTTCAGATTCCTGCCCCCACTGAGTAAAAACATTCCCCCTCCCTACCCCCTCCGAATCTCCTACCCATTACCCTGAAACTATGACTTCTCATCATTGAACCCTCAACTAAGGGGAACAGCTGCTCCCTCCCTGTCCTTATCCCTCAATCTTATATGCCTCAGTCATGTCCTCCTCAATCCTCACTGCTCTAAGGAAAACATCCTTCCTGAAGTGGGGTGACCAGAACTACACACAGTACTGACAATGGTCCATTCAACTTCAACAATACTCCTTACTCTTATACTCTTTTCCATGAACGATGAAAACAAGTGTCCATTTGCTTTAATTACTCTAGTCATGTGTTCTGCCAACTTCAGGGATCTATGAATAATTACCCCAAAATTCCTATTTCTCTAAGCTACCCAGTGTCCTGCAATTCATTAAATACTCCCTCACCTTGTTTCTTCTTCCAAAGTGCATCATCTCTCACTTATTCAGGTTAAAATATTATCTGCCATTGGTCTGCCCATCTGACTAATCCATCTACTACTTCCAATAATCCACAAGCATAATCTTGGCGATTAATCTCTATTAATCCCATGTGCAAATTTGATTAACATTTCCACACACCCCCACCACAACATTTTCATCCATGTGCATCACAAACAATGAAGGCCTCAGTATCATCCTTGTGGTGCAAAGCTGGACGCCGGTCTCTAGTCACTCAAACAGCCTTCTACCATTATCTTTGTGTCCTATTAAGAAGAAGAAAGTGAGGACTGCAGATGCTGGAGATCAGAACTGAAAATGTGTTGCTAGAAAAGCACAACAGGTCAGGCAGAATCAACGTTTCAGGCATGAGCCCTTCTTCTCCAATTCCTATTAAGGAGCCAAGTTCTGATCCATATCACCATTTTCCCCTCAATTACACATTCTTTAACCTTCTCAATCAATCTCCCACATGGAATTGGTCAAAAGCTTTGTTAAAATCCACATAAACTACATGAACTGAACCTCCTGCATCTTCATGCTTGATGACATTTTCGAAAATGCCTGACAAGTTTGTTAGGCATGATCTCCTTCTAACAAAGCTGAGCTAATTATCCCTTATTTACTCATGCCTTTCCAAGTTGGTTTTAATTCTTTCCTTCAGAATTTCCTCCAAAAGTTTGCTTACCACTGATGCGAGACTCGCCAGTCTGTAATTTCCTGACTCATATCTTCCATGGTTGATATTAACAAAAAGGTGAAACCATATTTGTCGTTCTCCAGACCACTGGCACATCGCCCATGGCCATAGCGAAATTAAAAATTCATGTCAGAACCCTTGTAATTTCCTGCCTCACCTCACACAGCAGCCTGGAATGGAATTCATCCAGGCCAAGGGATTTGTAAGCCCAACAGCAGATTCAATACCTCACCATTTCCCATGTCAAACTGTCCAAGTTCCTCACTATCACTTTTCCTGGACACTATACATACGTTCTCATCTTCCAGACTGAATACCGAAGTGCTCATTCCACACCCTTCCAATACCTGCAGCTTCACACGCAGATTTCCCCCTTGGTCCTGAATGGATCCTATTCTTTCTCTGGTTAACCTTTTTCCCTTGAATCTTTGGATTCAACTCAATCCCTTTGGTCAGAAGAACATCTTTTCTCCCAAGACTACCATCAACATTTTCTCCAGCATTCAGAATTTCCACCCACTGAACAAGCACTAGTTGATTTTTTTATTGCAACTGAGAAAAACTGAACTTGGCAAAATCATGCCCCGTTTTCTCTCTAATTGCTTTCAGTTCCCTTGTGCTCTTCCTGTATTCCTCTCGGTCCACAGCTGAATTGCTCCCTTTAGACTTGCTAAAAGCCTTACTCTTCTTTCCGATCTACTCCAGAATTGTCCAAAGCATCCGTTGCTGAATGTATTGCTCCTGCACTTCCTCCGAAAGTCGGTACATTTGGACCTGTACTCTGCCAACTCCTTTATGAATGCCATCCATTGCTTTGCTGTAGACTTACCCACAAGAAGCTGTTCCCATTTTACTGTTGGTAACTGAGAATGGCACTGGTGACTGCAATCCCACCCACTTGAACATCTTTGAAGTAGCATGTCCTGAATGAGTCAAAGTTCTTCAGATGTAGACTAATCAGAACTTGATACAACTGGAACATAACTTCCAGCCCTTTTTATTTCAATCTTGTACAGACCATTGATTGTTCCAGTAACCTTTGAACATGATTTTAATTGTTTCTGCATATGGAGCTTTAAAGACCTCAGCTCAACTGTTATTAGCTTTCTACAATTTAAAGTAATACTTTGTTTGAAGTGGAACTTATTCTGACTAGTTTCTCTGCCAAGGGAGAAAGAATCAATCACCAGCCTTTGGTTCAATGCTGCTGGATGGGTCTCAGGACCAGCAAAGTCGTTACAACACATCTATTCAAAAGCATACGTGCTTGTAGGTTGGAACAAAAGGAGACAAAGAAGACATTTGCAATGATATTGCATTTTCTGCAACTCTGGTTAGTTGAATAACATTTCGAAATGTAAACCTTTAGGGTAAGCAGTCACTAGGTTTCACACAAGTTCTCACAAGCAGCAATAAGATGAATAGCTACATCATCTGCTTGAAGCAATGTCAGTTGGAGAGTAAAATACTTCGAGTTAATCAAGTCAACATTCACTCAAAGCAAAGTTGCAGATTTGTGCCTCAATCTCTATTTCTTACCTTCTTTCTTGCTCATCCTTTTGGCCTGAAGAACCCCCCACCCCCCAATCCCGAGGATAACATGAACATTTTCTACAGCATTTAGAGTTGAAACCCTATCAACAGCACAAATCAATTTTCTTTTGATTGCAACCAAGAAAAACTGAAACTTGTCAAACTCAGTCAGCTCACAATAATTCTTGACTTAAATCAACCAGCTTCACAATTCTTGTCTTGACGCCCAAAGTAATCACGACAAATCATGCAAGCAGTCAAAGTGAAAAAGTTTTGTTAAGCAAAAGGGTGAAAAGTAAGCAGGAGTGTGGATCTGAGGTTACGAACAAATAGATCATTCACGATTTTACTAAATAACAATAGGTTCGAGGAGCCGAATTATTAACTCTCGCTACTTCTTCATACATTCCCAGTGCCTGCAATACTCGTGATCATTAACACTCCTTTCTATACAGCTGACATTTTTCTTCCCCGTATACACAATGTCTCGAGCCAATTATCTTAATCCTACCTCATGGAACTTTGCTGTTCAGAAGTGGACATTCCAACACCCACAATTACACTTTCAGCACCTACTAAACAGGAAGAAAGCAGTTAAATTCCAACAGGACCAGCACCAAAAGCTAAGTATTTTATGTTTCTCTCGAAGCCTGCAGGAGTGCCTGAAAGTAGCAAAGTTTTGGGGGAAAAACAAAAGGAAAGCGATCTTTGGGTAGAGTAGGTGTGATCTTCCTATGGACCAGGTCCAACTGTTGTGTTTGCCTCAAAATCTTTTCTTAAAAAGCAACAAACTAGGCCTGGCAGAATGCTAGATTAACATAAATCCACCAACCAGTCCCGCTGTTTGGAAAACACAAAATCTCATCCAACGAGAATGCCACTGTTCTCATAAAGACTTGACATCCAGTTTAAAAACTCAATAACAAGCCACCCACCTCCCAAACCACCAGGCCCGGTCCCTTGGCCGGTCCGGACCGGGCCGGGCCTGGGAGGTAGGGGCGGCCAGCCAGCTCTTCACTGACACACGGGCCGGTTTGGCAAGTGACAGCCAGCCCGGGAACCCCCGAGGCCCAGTTTACCTGAACGGGTTCCTGCAGCACTGTCATGATGTGAGAATCAATCTGTACCCAGTGGCGCGGCTTCGCATCACCCACAGCTCGGCCCAGAATTCAAATTTCAACAGTCACAACCACCGGATCCTAACGGCCGGCAGCACGACAGCAAGCCAGTCGAAAATCAACGAGTCACTCCGGAGATAGCCGAGTCTTGTCGGAAATCATCGAACCTTGCCGGAAGTTGAGTCGCCGGAAGTGAATCCATTGGAAGTTGTGAGGAGGAGGATTGGGAGCTGAGTTGATGCTGATTTGGTTCCAGCTGATGGTAATGTTCGACAGGTTAGCTTCCAGGGTGACACTTTGTAGACCATAAGGTTTAATATTTCGTTTGTTTCTTTTACCGCGGTGATCAGCAACTGCAATTTTGCAAAGATTTATCACTATTGCAGAATTTTACAGTGTAGAAGGAAACCATTGTGTCTGCATCAGCATTGCGCCATTCTCCTGCTTTTTCAATGAAAGCCTGCACATGGTTACTTTTAAAATAATGATCTAATGCTCTCTTGACGATCTGAATTGAACTTAGCTCTCTCCACATTTCCAAATACTGCATTCCTGACATAAAAACAGAAATAGCTGGAAAAGCTCAGCAGGTCTGGCAACATCTGTGGAAAGAGTCAAAAAGTGTGGCGCTGGAAAAGCATAGCAGATAGCAGCTGAGGAGCTGGAGAATCGACGTTTCAGGCATAAGCCCTTCACCAGGATCTTTGCAAAGAAATCAGAGTTACATTCCAGTGACTTCCTCAGAACTCTCTTCCTCGTTCTAGACTCCCATTATTCGTGCTGTGAGAAAGTTTTCCTCTTGCCCCATGTTTGTTATGTTTGCAAATTACATTCCCACTGAAGTCCAGGTCTGAGGTGTTCACATCAGGTGACCCTGACTTACATGGGAAATCTAGGTATGATCTTTGCAAAGCCATCAAGGATGCCAAGAGACAACGCCAGACTAAACTAGTGTTACAGACAAAAAAACGGCAGATGCTGGAATCCAAAATAGACAGGCAGGAGGCTGGAACAACACAGCAGGCCAAAGGGTTACACCAGAAATATCGACTACTCCACCTCCTGATGCCACCTGGCTTGCTGTGTTCTTCTAGACTAGAGTCCAAAACTAACCACACAAACACACATCTTCTGTGGCAAAGTTTACACAATATAATGGGATACAAAACAAAGTTGAGGAGAATTGGTGACAACAGTGCTTCCCTCCCTGAGAGCTCAATGCATTCTATGCTCGTTTTGAACAGAAGGTTGGTGAAATGATGTTACCCTTGAAAACCAGTGTTCTTTGGATTGACTTCATCTACACTTTCTGCTGCCTCAGAAATGCTCCAACATAATTGAAGACCCTTCCCACCCCTGTTAAATAATCTTCCATTCTTTTCCATCAGGCAGAAGATATATAAGTTTGAAAACACATACCAACAGAGTCAAGAACAGCTTCCCCACTGTTATGATACTTATGAATGGAGTTGGAGTCATCGAGATGTGTAACATGGAAACAGACCCTTCAGTTTAACTCGTCCACGTCGAGATATTCTGCACCAATCTCATCCCATTTGCTAGCATTTAGCTCATATGCCACGAAATCCTTCTATTCATATAACCTGATGCCTTTCAAATGTTGTAATTTTTACCAGCCTCCACCACATCCTTTGGCAGCTCATTCCATGCAAGTATCGCTGTCTGTGTGAAAAGGTTCTCCCTAAGCTCCCTTTAAATCTTTACCCTCTCACCTGGGCAGCATGGTGGCTCTGTGGTTAGCACTGCTGCCTCACAGCAACAGGGATCCAGGTTTGATTCCTGCCTCGGGTGACTGTGTGGAGTTTGCACATCCTCCCTGTATCTGCGGAGTTTCGTCCGGGTGTTTCTGTTTCCTCCCACAATTCAAAGATGTGCTGGTCAGGTGAACTGGCCTTGCTAAATTACCCATAGAGTTACGTGCATTCGTCAGGGTAAATGTGGGGTCACTCTTCGGAGGGTCGGTGTAGACTTGTTGGGCAGAAGGGCTTTTTCCATAGTGTCGGTAATCTAATCAAATCTAAACCTGTGCGCTAGATCTGCACCTTCTAGATTAGATTACTTACAATGTGGAAACAGGCCCTTCGGCCCAACAAGTCCACACCGACCCGCCGAAGCGCAACCCACCCATACCCCTACATATACCCCTTACCTAACTACGGGCAATTTAGCATGGCCAATTCACCTGACCCGCACATCTTTGGACTGTTGGGAGGAAACCGGAGCATCCGGAGGAAACCCACGCAGACACGGGGAGAACGTGCAAACTCCACACAGTCAGTCGCCTGAGGCGGGAATTGAACCCAGGTCCCTGGCGCTGTGAGGCAGCAGTGCTAACCACTATGCCACCGTGCCGCCCCTGGAGTTTTATTCTCTTCTATTACCCTGATGCACTTACATAAAGTATGAGTTGTTTGGATAGCACTGCATGATGGTGCATGTGACAATAATAAATCACATTTTGATCCTTTTTGAAGCAGCAACAATTCTTGCCTGTCTACTCTGTCCAGACCCCTCAAGTTTTGAATTATTTTATTCATTAATGGGATGTGCTTGCTGTTGTCTGGGCCAACATTTATTGCTCATCCCTAGAAAAGATGGTGGTTAACTGCCTTCTTGAACTACTGCAGTCCTGGTTTTGCTGTTAGAAAGATAGTTCCAGGATTTTGACCCAGGGACACGAAAGGAACAGCAATGCAATTCTATGTCAGATGATATTACTGCAGATGCTGGAATCTATCAACATCCTTTCTTCCCCCCCTCTCACTATAGCATGAATGCTGCCTCCTCCACACTTCAGTACTGATGAAGACTCTTTGAGATTTTAAATGTTCGCTTGCTTTCTCTCCACAGATGCAGCCAGACCAACTATGATATATGGCATTTTTTGTTTTCAATTCTGTGTCAGATTGGTTGGTGGCTTGGAAGGTAACTTGGTGGCATTTCCATGTATCTGCTGCCCTTGATCTTTTGCACATCAGTGATTAGTTAAATTTTCTCTCCAAGGAAAACAGTCACAACATCTCCAATGTTTATCCACCTTTATGTATTTTGAATATGTCCAATACCACCTCTTCTGTAATATGGACACTTTTCAAGATATCGCTATTTATTTCTCCAAGTTCTGTAGCCAGCTCTGTGTTTGTAACATTAGATGGGTGGCATACTGGCTCATTGGTTAGTGCTGTTGCCTCATAGAAGCAGGAACCAATTTCATTTCAGCCTTGGATTACTGTCTATGTGAAGTTTGCAGTTATCCTTGTCTGCATGGATTGGCCATCCTAAATTGTTTGTCGTGTCCAGGATGTGTGGGCTCAATAGATAATCCATGGTAAATGCAGGATTGTTTTTGCTGGAGCATCAAAGACGAAGAGGAGATCTGATCAAAGTATATACAATTATGAGAGGCCTAGATGTAAAGAGTGGATAGTCAGAATCTTTTTTCCACTGTGGAAATATGAAATACTAGGTATTATAGATTTAAAATAAGAGGACAAAAGTTTAAAGGAAATGTACAAGAAAGTTTTTTTTAACGCAGAGAATGGTAGGTGCCTGGAATATGCTGCTGAGGAAGTGGTACAAGCAGCTACAATAGAAACATTTAAGAGGCTTTTAAACAGACACATGACAGGCAGGAATAGAGAAATATGGGCCTGTGCTGATAAATGGGATGGTTTAGAATAGCATTATGGTCTCCCCAGGCATGGTGGGCCAAAGGGCTTGTTCTTGTACCGTAATGTTCAACGTTTTATTTGGTATTGTGCAATGAGAAAGATTTAGTTAACAAATGTGTTGAGTCCTTCTGCGATAATTTGAGAGAATTATTCATTTAGGATGGAAAGTGAAATAGATCAATCCAGAAGAAAGATAACTGCAAATGTATGAGGAGTGACTTGGCTATGACACATTGGATAATTTTGTTAAAAGTCAGATGATGGATAGGCAATTGCTAATATTTGAGGAACAATTGCATTGCATCAATCACACGTTTTAGATTAGATTAGATTCCCTATAGTATGGAAACAGGCCCTTCAGCCCAACAACCCACCCAGACCCTTACTCCATATTTTCCCCGAATAATGCACCTAACACTATGGGCAATTCACCTGATCTGCACATCTTTGGAATGTGGGAGGAATGTAGAGCACCCGGAGGAAACCTACACAGACATGGGGACAATGTGCAGGCTCCATACAAACAGTTGCCTGAGTCTGAAATCGAACTTGAGACCCTGGTGCTATAAGGCAGCAATGCTAGTCACTGAGCCACTACGCTGCCTCTTCTTCCTTATTCAAAAATGCTCCAGGATACAATAAACTATAGCTAACAAAAAAATTAAAAATTACCTTAGATCCAAAGAGGAGTCATAAAAAGTTGCTAGACAACATAACTGAGGATGGGTGCAGTTTAGCAAAACAGGATGACGGTATTGGTTAAGAGGGCAAAATTAGAGTATGACATCTGCAAGGAGCAGAAAAGCAGACTGTAAAAGCTTCTGCAGATGTATAAATTTTTGGTTTGTTATATTATAAAATAGGAAAATTGAAAATAGAGACCAAGGAAATGGCAGTGCAATTAAACAACTTAGTTTAATTCTGTCTTCACAAAAGGAGTCGTAAATAACTTTGCGGAAATGCTGGGGAACCAAGGGTCAAGTGAGATGGAGAAATTAAAGGAAATATAATCATGAAGAAAAGGTGCCGGAGAAATGAGAGAGACAGGGCAGCACTGCTGCCTCACAGCGCCAGGGACTCTGCTTCAATTCCAGCCTTGGGCAACTGTCTGTGTGGAGTTTGCAAATTCTTCCCATGTCTGCATGGATTTCCTCCTGGTGTTCTGGTTTCCTCCCACACTCCAAAGATGAGCAAGTAAGGTGGATTGGCCATGCTCAATTGCCCTTAGTGTCCAGGGATGTACAGAATAGGTGGATGAGCTGTAGGAAATAGAGTGCTACAGGGATAGGGCTGTGGGTCTGCGTGGGAAGCTGTTTGGAAGGCTGGTGTTGATTTGATGAGCTGAATAGACTGTTTCCACACTGTAGGGATTCTATGACTACAAGCTGACAAATCCCCAGGGTGCTAAAAGAGGTGACTATTGAAATGTTTTGGTTATCATCCAAAAGTCTGCAGATTCTGGAACAGTCTTGGCAGATTCAAGGATGACCAATATAAGCTGACAATTTAAAATAGGAAAATAGGGATTTAAAGATAGGTTAACCTAATATCAAAAGTAGAAAAAATGCTGGTCAGGGAACACAATCAAGCAGGAAACCAAATGGTGTGTTGACGTTCATTGCAAGAGGTTTTGAGGAGCAATGCAGTCTTACTGCAGCTGTCCAGGGTCTTGGTGAGACCATACCTGGAATATTGTGTGCATTTCTGTTTCCCATAAAAAGCTATACCCTTGCCATAAAGCAAGTATAGAGAAAGTACACCAGACTGGATGGCAGGTTTGCCATATGAGCAGAGGTTTGGTTGTCTCGGCCCTTATTCACTGAACGTGTGTAAGAGTTCTGGATGTACGTTTGCTCGCTGAGCTGGAAGATTCATTTCCAGACGTTTTGTCACCCTACTAGGTAACGTCTTCAGTGGGCCTCCGGATGAAGCACTGCTGATGATTCCTGCTTTCTATTTATATGTTTGGGTTTCTTTGGGTTGGTGATGTCACTTCCTGTGGTGATGTGATTTCCTGTTCTTTTTCTTAGGGAATGGTAAATAGGGTCTAACTCGATGTGTTTGTTGATGGAGTTCCGGTTGGAATGCCATGCTTCTAGGAATTCTTGTGCGTGTCTCTGTTTGGCTTGTCCTAGGATAGACATGTTATCCCAGTCGAAGTGGTGTCCTTCCTTATCTGTATGTAAGGATCCTAGTGAGAGAGGGTCATGTCATTTTGTGGCCACTTGGTGTTCATGTACCCTGGTGGCTAGTTTTCAGCCTGCTTGTCCAATGTAGTGTTTGTTACAGTTCTTGCACAGTATTTTGTAAATGACATTAGTTTTGCTTGTTGTCTGTATAGGATCTTTCAAGTTCATTAGCTGCTGTTTTAGTGTATTGATGGGTTTGTGGGCTACCATGATGCCAAAGGGTCTGAGTAGTCGGGCAGTCATTTCCGAGATGTCTTTGATGTCGGAGAGAGTGGCTAGAGTTTCTCGACGTGTTTTGTCTGCTTGTTTGGGTTTGTTGGTGAGAAATCGGCAGACTGCGTTCATTGGGTACCCATTCTTTTTGAATACACGGTATAGATGATTTTTCTCTGCTCTGCGTCGTTCTTCTGTGCTGCAGTGTGTGTTGGTTGTTGAAATAATGTTCTGATGCAGCTTGTTTGTGGATGTTGGGATGATTGCTTCTGTAGTTCAATATTTGGTCCGTATGTGTTGTTTTCCTGTAGGCGCTGGTTTGAAGTTCCCCATTGGCTGTTCACTCTACTGTGACATCTAGGAATGGCAGTTTGTTGTTGTTTTCCTCATTAGTGAATTTTATGCCAGTAAAAGTATGATTGATGGTCTTGAAGGTTTCCTCTAACTTGTTTCATTTCGTGGTGACAAAGGTGTCATCCTGTAGCAGACCCAGAGTTTGGATTGCATGGTTTGCAGAACTGTTTGAGTCTCTGCATTACTGCCTCTGCTAAGAACCTGATATTGGAGATCCCCTGGGTGTTCCGTTGGTTTGTCTGTAGGTTTTGTTGCTGAAGGTGAATTGTGTGGTAAGGCATAGGTCCACGAGCTTGACGATATCTTCAATAATACCGTGACTGCCATAAAATTCACGAAAGAGGAGGAAAACAATGACAAACTGCCATTCCTAGATGTCACAGTAGAGTGAACAGCCAATGGAGAACTTCAAACCAGCGTCTACAGGAAAACAACACATACGGACCAAATATTGAACGACAGAAGCAATCATTCCCAACATCCGCAAACGAAGCTGCATCACAATATTATTTCAACGAACCAACACACTGCAGCACAAAGGAACCATGCAGAGCAGAGGAAAATCACCTATACCGTGTATTCAAAAAGAATGGGTACCCGTGAACACAGTCTGCCAATTTCTCACCAACAAACCCAAACAAGCAGACAAAACACATCCAGAATCCTAGCCACTATCCCCTACATCAAAGACATCTCAGAAATGATTGCCAGACGACTCAGACTCCTTGGCATCATGGTAGCCCATAAACCCACCAACACACTAAAACAGCAGCTAATGACCTTGAAAGACCCTATACAGACAATGAGCAAAACTAATGTCATTTACAAGATACCAGAACTGTAATGAACACTACGTTGGACAAATGGGCAGAAAACTAGCCACCAGAATACATGAACATGTATTCACAAAACGACAGGACTCTCTCTCACTAGTATCCTTACATATAGATAAGGAAGGATACCACTTCGACTGGGACAACACGTTCATCCTAGGACAAGCCAAACGGAGACACGCACCAGAATTACGAGAAGCATGATATTCCAACCGGAACTCCAACAACAAACACATTGAGTTAGACCTATTTACCACCCCTTGTGAAAAAGAACAGGAAATGACATCACCACAGGAAATGATATCACCAACCCAAAGAAACCCAAACATATAAATAGAAAGCAGGAATTATCAGCAGTGCTTCACCTGGAGGCCCACTGAAGATGTTTCCTAGTAGGATGACGAAACGTCTGGAAATGAACCTTCCAGCTCAGCGAGCAAACCTACATCCAGAGCCTCAATCTGAGCTACAAATCTTCTGTAAACTCACTAATATTTAAGAGTCATACCAGATTCAAAATGTGCCTCTGTTTGTCTTTCCACAGTTGCTGCCAGACCTGTTGAGTTTCTTCAGCATTTTCTGTTTTCTTCCCAGTATTTGCAATATTTTGGGTTTATTATTCCGAATAAATACGAAGCTGTCTTGTTGTCAGCTTCTAATGTTAGTGTGATTTACCTAACCCTCACATAGATTAAAGTGACTGATGATTATTATGATATTTTTCTAACATGACCCATTTCTTTCTGTTTAATGTGTTCGACAGTGTAACTACTGTTTGGGGCTATATCAACCACTCCTGCACGTGACCTCTTAGTTTTTTGATTTTGTATTTCTACCCAAAAGTACTATTTCTCAAACATAGGTAATCTCTGTCTACTATCTGAATTACGTCCTTAATTAACAAAACCACCCACCACTTTGTTCAAGCTTCTTCAGTTTGGTAGATGAAGACAGATTGCAGTTCTTCCACACTCTCTTACTTAGCTCTGATATAACTGCTGCAGCTTTTGCAATGTATATATTGATTTCAGCATCAAGTGATAGATTGCTGGTGATTATGGAGCTGAGAAATGTGAAATTATCAACAACCTCCAGCATCACACCATCAATGCTGATTGATAACTGTTTGCAACATCATGGGCTATGAATTTCTCCTACTCATGGTTAAACCAAACTCATACCTGTGTGATGCCACTGCGGATCTCACTGGGTACCAGTGTTACCCTGTCATCGCTGACCTTTCTCATGATGTTTTCATGGAAAGTCCCATTGACCAGCTTCATCAGGCAACCAGTGTTCTCCAGCTTTTTAAATAGACCATCTCTGTTCACATGGTCAAATGCCTCAGTGAATCAATGAAGATAGTGGGTGGCATGGTGACTCAGTGGTTAGCATTGCAGTCTCGCTGCGCCAGAGACCTGGGTTCGATTCCAGCCTCGGGCGACTGTCTGTCTGGAGTTTGCACATTCTTCCCGTGTCTACATGGGTTTCCTCCAGGTGCTCCGGTTTCCTCCCACAGTCCAAAGATGTGCAGGTCAGGTGTATTGGCCGTGCTAAATTGCCCATAGCATTAGGTACATTCGTCAGAGGGAAGTGGGTTACTCTTTGTGGGGTCGGTGTGGACTTGTTGGGCCAAAGGGCCTGTTTCCACACTGTAGGGAATCTAGTGGTTAAGTGTAACCTTAATTACTGTTTTAATTCCATTGATAATAAAGAGGAAGAATGTGTAGTTCGCACAGGATTTGGGAGTTTTAAGTGACAAATATTAACTTAGAACATAGAAAAGTACAGTATAAGAACACCTTTGGTCCAAGGTGTTGTGCTGAACATGATGCCAAATTAAAATAATCCATTCTGCCTGTCCATGGTCCATACCGCTCCATTGCTTGATTATTCATGTGGCTATCTAAAAGCCCCTTAAATATCCATATCATCTACTTCCACCACTCCCCCAGAAGCACATTCCAGGCTTTTGGAAGGAAAACCTGCCCCCTCTTAGCTTAAATGCATGCTGTCAAGTATGAGATATTTCAGTTCTGGAGACAAGATTCTGACTGTCAACCCTATCTATGCCTCTCAATTTTATAAATTTATGTGAGTTCTCCCCTCAGCCTCCGCTGCTCCAGAGAAAACAACCCTAGTTTGTCCAGCTTCTCCTTCTAGCTTATACCCTCTAGTCCAGGCAGCGTCCTGGTAAACCTGTTCTGCACCCTCTCCAAAGCCTTCACATCATTCCTGTAATGTGGCAACCAGAATTGCACATAATACTGCAAGTGCAGCTTAAGCCAAAATTTTACAAAGCTGCAATGTCCCTTGCTTACTCTTGTACCCAATAAAGGCAAGCATGCCCTACACCTGCTTTACACCCTATCAACTTGATTAAACACAGCTATTGGAAGAGTTGTGACTGGGTGGATTGTGCTCAAGATTTCAGAACTTGAGACATCTTGGAACTTCAGGGAGAGTGAGTAGTTACTTGAGTGATTACTTCTGAGCGTAATCTCACCAATTAGAAATAAAAAGCTTACAATGGAAAAATAGCTTCATGAGAGTGAGGACTATTGACAGTTTATGCCAGGTGAAGAGGTCCACCCTTTGTTGGTAGAACTGTCCCACAAAGAGATATTTAGGAGATGAGGCATTATTTCTCTGGAGTTTAAATGAGAGGCAATCTCATAAAATCTTAGGAAATTCATTAAAGGGAGGGACAGAGTGGATGCCAAGATACTTTAGGGTCTAGAACTAAGGGACACAATACCAGAATAAAAAGCAAGCCACCGTAGACTGAGATGGGGAAGACCTTCTTCACTGAGGGTGGTGAACTAGAATTCCCTATTTCAGAAGATTGTGGAAGCTGAATTAAAGCCAAGACCGAAATTGATTTCTGGTTACCAAATATATCAAAAGGTTTTGGGAATACCATGGGAAAATAGCTATAAGTTAGATGATCTGCCATGACCTTGAATAGGGAGCAAGCTGGAAGGTGCTAAATGGTCTTCAGGTAGTTCTTTTATAACACGATTGTTGCGTTCTTGTGAAACTCCATATTATATAAAAATTGCGCTTTAGTAACAGCGCTTGGCTTCACTTTTTAGAAACAGTGTTCCCAATTCGTCAAATTCTGGTGAATTTGCGTTAACAAAATGCTCGTATCAGAACGATCTGTCCTTGTATTTTTATGTGAGCCAATATCAAAATGTTTGAGGAATTGTCTTACTGCAGAAAGGTTGTGGACTCTTTGCCGGACCATCAAGAGAACAAAAAATGATACAAAGAAACCAAAGTTGTCTGACGCAGGAGAGATCACCAATCCAATTAGAAATGCAACTATATTTACTTTAAGTGTTCTCATGTGTGATACTAATGTGACTTTATGAACGATAATCTCCAGATTACTGGCCAGTCCTAATACAGGTATAAGTAAGAACTGGGAAGATGTGTTTGATTGTTGTTATTGGACCATTCAGAGACATATTAGGGTGGTAGGTGTTTATGGAAATCTCATTCACAAATGACAGAGGCTTGTTTATTTTAAATATGAGATAGATAAAGTTTTGTCTCGCAAAGATTATATCCAAGCACAATAATTGTCACGTGTAAAGGTTGGGTCATTGTTCACCTTAAAACATTGCAGAAGGACCACAATAGTTACCTTGAAAATATAAACAAATATATATGATTCATTTGGGCACGCACTTTCAACACATGATTTTATAAAACAAAATTGTCCTTGGACCATTTGGTGAAAATTAAGTTTTAGGAACAAATTCCTTCTTAGTTGTGGCCATTGGTTTCTGCAGAATGCTTCAAATGAGAAAGAAGCAATGAAATTATTCCCACCTGTGCTAATAGCAAACATTACAAAGCATCATTTGCTTTGGGAACAATAAAGATCAAGCACAGATTCTGTCTACCAGTGCAGGATACAGTAATTTACAAATGGCATTCTTGAACCTCACAAAACTTATCCTTCTTCGGAAGCAAATGCCTGTGAAGTCATGTGAACTCTGGCTGAAGGCAGATTGTTGGCTCCAAAACTGTTGGAGCATCATCCTGACCTGTTTTCTTGGCAGATTTTGTCAGTGGCAGTTTGCTGTTATTTTCCGATCTCGGAGGTACATGATAAGATAGGTTATTTGTCCATGGGAATTGAACCTGTGCAGTTTGCGTGATTCTGGACAAGTGCCCTTCACATTGATTACTTTCATGAAAGGTGTTTCTAATAACTTAGATATGAGGCCCTCAATTACTAACTTTAATTACGATTAGAAATGTGGTCCTTCCACTAAATATTCGGGAACCTTTGATCTATTAGCCTGAACTGCACTGAGTGATAGAGTTCTGCATTCCAAATCCTCTAAAAAGAGAAAGAGAAATTTGCATTTATTTCGGACCTCTCACGATCAAAGGACTGCCAAAATACTACCCAGTCAACTCAGCTCATCTGTTTTGGACCTAGAAAGTACCTGTTTTGTCCTTTTTAAATGGTGAGATGTTAGAAGCAGTCAATGTCCAAAGAGACTAGAGGGTCCAGGTACTCAGATTATGAAAATGTCACATAAAGATACAGAAAATTTTAAGTCTAAGATTGATGTAGTTTTGTTATCCAAAGGCATTAAGGGATTCGGCAAGGACTGACACATATGATCTGATTGAATGACGAATGATCTTGAGAGAATAAACTCCAGTTGCTAAGTTCCCATTCCCACCTATATCCTTCATTCTTTCACTGTCCTCTATCACTCTAATAATTTCATTCACTCACCCAAACTGTCTTGTTGAAATGAGTGAAGTGACATAGAATTCCTTTACACTTCTAACCCAGTGAAAAGCCAGAGGGATTTTCTAATTGTTTCTTGAATGGAGGCCCAGTCAGTCACCATTCAGTCCTATCCTCTTTGTTTCTGAATTTATTTTTGTCAGGAATAACTTCAACCTTTGATAACACTTAATTCATCTGATTGCAAAATCTTGCTGTGGGGACATTTAAAGGTGAAACCCACATCTGTCTTTCCATGTGCTAAGTGGAGATCAGAGCTGAAAATGTGTTGCTGGAAAAGTGCAGCAGGTCAGGCACCATCTGAGGGAGGAAAGAGCTTCTTCAAGGAAGGCATCCTTACAAGAGGATTCGCAGTAGGTTAAAAATGATGCTGCCTGACCTGCTGCGCTTTTCCAGCAACACATTTTCAGCTCTGATCTTCAGCATCTGCAGTCCTCACTTTCTCCTCGAAGATTTTAACCTACTGCAAATCCTCTTGCAAGGATGCCTTCCTTGAAGAAGCTCTCTTCCTCCCTCAGATGCTGCCTGACTTGCTGCGCTTTTCCAGCAACACATTTTCAGCTCTGATCTCCAGAATCTGCAGTCCTCACTTTCTCCTCGAAGATTTTAACCTACTGTGAATCCTCTTGCAAGGATGCCTTCCTTGAAGAAGCTCTCTTCCTCCAAACACGTGCCTGCTCAGTTTTCTTTGGATTCCCACTACTTCTAGCTTTCATTATTTCGACCCCCCCCGCCACCGTACAATCCACTTTATATCTAAGGGGAAATTATCTTACATTTGCCAACATTGATATCTATTTGTCATAGTTTTTCCCATTTACTTCATCTGTCAATATCTTTTTATAATTTTGTATTTTCTTTTGCAATGACATCTCATGAACACCTGTAACATCAGCAAATATAGATATATGGATTTCTACCTTATTATCATAAACATTGTGAAGTGTGAGACTGCAACACACATCTTGTCAGACACATCATTTGTTGAACCATGCCAATTCAAGTATCTGGCCTCCATCCCAGTTAGCTGTTTACTGCCACTGAACCAATTTCCGTACCAGTAATTTGTGTTCAATTCCATGGGCTTCACCTTGAGCTTGCAGTCTCTGATGAAGGATTTTAGTCAAATACCTTCTGGAAGTCTATGCAGACAACACCATGGTTGACAATGGAAGTGAAAGGAAAAGCACAATACATGGTGAAGATTAGTAGGAAGCCAGAGGATTCGGAAGCATTTAAAAACCAGCTGAGGCTAACTAAACAAATCAGTTTGTGGGTTGCAGATGAAATATGAGAGTAAGCTAGCTCGCTAGTATGAGAGTAAGATAAAAGAAGATTGTAAAAGTTTTATTTAGATATCTAAAAGGTAAGAGAGAGGCAAGAGTGGACATTGGATCAATGGAAAATGAGGCTGAAGCAGTAGTAATGGAGAACAAATAAATGGTGGAGGAACTAAATAGTTTTCATGGTGGAAGACACAAGTAGCTGCCAGAACTTCAAGAGAGTCTGGTGGTATCACCACAGCCATCGCTTCAGGAGAAGGTGCTGGGGAACTGAAAAGTCTGAAGGCAGATAACTCACCCAGACCAAATGAACTACAGCACAAAGTTCTGAAGGAGGGAGCACAAGAGACATTGGAATCACTGGAGTCAGGGGTGTTCTTGAAAACCATGTTAGGGTATTGGAGATGGAGCTGGATGAACTGCGGATCATTCGGGAGGCTGAGGGGGTAATTGAGATGAGTTACCAGCAGTTGGTCACTCCTGAGGCTCAGGAGATGGGTTACAGTCAGGGGAGGAAAGGGGACAGACAGACAGTGCAGAAATTCCCTGTGGACATTCCCCTCAGCAATAAGTATATCGTTTGGATACTGCTGGGGGGGATGACCTACCAGGTCATGGAAAGCCAGAGTGGTCAGTTCTCTGGCACTGAGCCTGCCACTGCGGCCCAGAAGGGAAGGGGGCAGAATGGAAAAGCCTCGTGGTAGGAGACTCGATTGTTAGGAGAATTGACAGGAGATTTTGTGGTCAGGATCGAGATTCCCGGAAGGTATGTTGCCTCCCTGGTGCCGGGGTCCGGGACGTCTCTGATCGGGTGTATAAGATTCTGAAAGGGGAGGCGAACAGCCAGAAATTATGATACAGATTGGCACCAAGGATATAGCCAGGAAAAGGATCGAGGATATAATAAATGATTTCGGAGAGTAAGGTTGGAAGCTGCAGAGTGCTACCAGTGCCACGAGATAGCGAGGCAAGGAACAGGGAGTGGGCGCAACTTAACCTGTGGCTGCGCAGCTGGTGTAGGAGGGAGGGCTTCAGATATGTAGATAATTGGGATGCCTTCTGGGGAAGGTGGGACCTGTACATGAACAATGGGTTGCACCTGAACTGGAAGGGGACCAGTGTCTAGTGTGGAAGGTTTGCTTGAGTTGTTCAGGAGGGTTTAAACTAGTATGGCAGGGGGGTGGGAACCTGAGCTATATACCAGTGATGAGAGTTGGAGATGAGGCAATAGCAAGAGGTAGTGCAGCCAGTGGGAAGGAATTTCCTGGAAAAGAACCAAGGGATTGGTTAAAGTGTGTTTGCTTTAATGCAAGGAGTATCAGGAATAAAAGTGATGAGCTTAGTGCATGGATCAGTACCTGGTGCTATCATGTTGTGGCCATAACAGAGACGTGGGTTTCTCAGGGACAGGAATGGTTGCTGGATGTTCCCGAGTTTAGAACATTTAAAAAGAATGGTGGGGAGGGTAAAAGAGGAGGGGATGTAGCACTGCTAATCAGAGAGGGTATCATAGTTACAGATGTTACCATTGTCAAGGAGGGTCTGCCGACTGAGTCAGTATGGGTGGAAATTGGGAACAATAAGGGAGCAGTCACCTCATTAGGGGTTTACTACAGGCCCCCCAATAGCAGCAGGGAGATTGAAGAAAGCATTGGTCGGCAGATTTTGGAAAAGTGTGAATGAAGGAGGGTTGTTGTAATGGGTGCCTTTAACTTTCCTAATACTGATTGGAACCTCCTTTGAGCAGATGGTTTGGAAGGAGCTGTTTTTGTAAGCTGTATTCAGGATGGTTTCCTAACTCAGTACGTTGATAGGCCGACGAGGGGAGAGGCCATTTTGGATTTGGTGCTCAGCAATGAGCCGGGGCAGGTGTCAGATCTTGTGGTGGGAGAGCATTTTGGTGATAGTGACCACAACTGCCTCACATTCGACATAACCATGGAGAAGGAGAGAAGCAGACACAATGGGAGGATATTTAATTGGGGAAAAGGAAACGATGATGCTATCAGACGTGACTTGGGAAGCATGGACTGGGAGCAATTGTTCCATGGAACGGGCACTATAGACATGTGGAGACTGTTTAAGGAATAGTTGTTGCGAGTGATGCATAAATGTCTCCCTCTGAGACAGGCAAGAAGGGGTAAGATAAAGGAACCTTGGATGACGAGAGCGGAGGAGTTTTTCGTCAAAAGAAAGGCGGCAGCTTACGTAAGATGGAGGAAGCAAGGGTCTTGCTCAGCTGTAGAGGATTACAGGCAGGCGAGGAAGGAGCTCAAAAATGGTCTGAGGAGACCCAGGAGGGGGCACGAAAAAGGCTTGGCAGGAAGGATTAGGGAGAATCCAAAGGCATTTTACACATATGTGAGGAATAAGAGAATGGTCAAAGAAAGAGTAGGGCTGATCAGGGATAGCATAGGGAACTCGTGTATAAAGTCTGAGGGGGTAGAGGAAGCCCTAAATGAGTTTTTTGCTTCTGTCTTTACGAAAGAAAAGGACCTTGTAGTGAATGAAACCATTGAGGAGCAGGTAAGCATGCTGGAACAGATAGAGATTGAGGAAACGGATGTGCTGAAAATTTTGACAAACATTAAGATTGACAAGTCGCCGGGGCCAGACCAGATTTGTCCTCGGCTGCTTTGGGAAGCGAGAAATGTGATTGCTTTGCCGCTTGCGAAGATCTTTGCATCTTCGCTCTCCACCGGAGTCGTACCTGAGGACTGGAAGGAGACAGATGTAATTCCTCTCTTCAAGAAAGGAAATAGGGAAATCCCCGGCAATTACAGATCAGTCAGTCTCACGTCTGACGTCTGCAAGATGTTAGAAATGATTCTGAGGGATAGGATTTATGACCATCTGGAAGAGCATGGCTTGATTAAGTGCAGTCAGCACAGCTTTGTGAGGGGCAGGTCATGCCTCACAAATCTTATTGAGTTCTTTGAAGATGTTACTAGACAAGTTGATGAGGGTCGAGCAGTGGATGTGGTGTATTTGATAAGGTTCCCCATGGTAGGCTCATTCAGAAGGTCAGGAGGAACGGGATACAGGGAAATTTAGCTGTCTGGATACAGAATTGGCTGGTCGACAGAAGACAGCAAGTGGTAGTGGAAGGAAGGTATTCTGCCTGGAAGTCAGTGGTGAGTGGTGTTCCACAGGGCTCTGTTCTTGGGCCTCTACTCTTTGTAA
Source organism: Hemiscyllium ocellatum (assembly GCF_020745735.1). Classification (NCBI taxonomy): domain Eukaryota; kingdom Metazoa; phylum Chordata; class Chondrichthyes; order Orectolobiformes; family Hemiscylliidae; genus Hemiscyllium; species Hemiscyllium ocellatum. The sequence goes on along the minus strand of NC_083432.1, from coordinate 8,499,252 downwards.
TTTTTATTAATGACTTGGATGGGGAGATTGAAAGAGGGGATAGCAACTTTGCAGACGACACAAAGGTTGGAGGTGTCATTAACAGTATAGAGGACTGTTGTCGGTTGCAGCGTGACATTGACAGGATGCTGAGAGGTGGCAGATGGAGTTCAATCTGGATAAACGCGAAGTGATGCATTTTGGAAGGTCGAACTTGAAATTTGAGTACAGGATTAAAGACAGGATTCTTGGTAGTGTGGAGGAACAGCGGGATCTTGGTGTGCAGGTACATAGATCCCTTAAAATTGCCACCCAAGTGGACAGGGTTGTTAAGAAAGCATATGGTGTTTTGGCTTTCATTAACAGAGGGATTGAGTTTAAGCGTCGTGAGATCTTGTCGCAGCTCTATAAAACTTTGGTTAGACCGCACTTGGAATACTGTGTCCAGTTCTGGTCGCCGTTCTCCCCGTGTCTGTGTGGGTTTCCTCCGGGTGCTCCGGTTTCCTCCCACAGTCACAAAGATGTGCAGGTCAGGTGAAATGGCCAAGCTAAATTGCCCGTAGTGTTAGGTAAGGGGTAAATGTAGGGGTATGGGTGGGTTGCGCTTCGGCGGGTCGGTGTGGACTTGTTGGGCCGAAGGGCCTGTTTCCACACTGTAAGTCTAATCTAAAAAAAACCTCTGAAAAGCCTCATTAATCTTTTCAGCATCATATGAAAGTACCCTGGCACTGTCTCTGATTGCAGTAATGGATTGGGGAGCACTCTTTTTCCTAGTCAGGTACGCTAAATACTTCTCTAGCCTATCTGCATGTTCGAACAGCCTTTGTCTAGCAAAAGCAAGATCTTTCTTTGCGTTTTATGTCAGTATTGAATTCAAAGCAGCCCGGAGGGGTGTGATCCACGTAAAATATGCCGCCTGAGCGGCTTTCAACTGCCTCTCAGGTAGACGCTGCTGTTCGTCCTCTGTCATTTCCAGCTAGCCGAATAGAAAATAGATAATCCCCTAGCAAAGGCCTTAGCAGTCTCCCATATCATAGATGGACTACTAAGGGCACCTGAGTTGATAGTCATGAATTCCTGAAACTCCTTCAAAAAGTATTCCACAAATTTGGAATCCTTAAGGAGAAAAGGGTCCAAACACCAGTGCCGCAAACCGAGACCTTCACTCTTGGCCTTAACCTCCAAATATACCGCTGTGTGATCAGAGGTAGCTATATTCTCAATTTTACAACCCATAATCGAATCCAGAAGGGCTGAGGGAGTCAGAAAGAGGTCAATCCTTGTGTGACATTTATATGGATTTGAAAAAAAGGTGAAGCCCCTGCCAGTAGGGTGAAGACATCTCCAAATATCCACCAGCCCCAACTCCTTGCATAAGTCAACCATCTGCTTGGCCTGCAAAGAAATAGTTGGGGGCCCACAAGGCATCCTGTCCACTGTCAGATCCAAAAGACAATTAATATTCCCCCCCTCCCATAATAATGTGCTGTGTTCCAAAAGCACTAAACTTAGAGAAGGCACTAATCAAAAATTTGAGGGGTTGCGCTGGAGGACAGTAGACATTTAAAATACCATATTCCTGCCCATGCATCAAGGCTTTAAGTATCACAAATCGTCCCTGCTCATCTTTCACCTGTTCGAATAATGTGAATGGAAGATTTTTATCATAAGTACATAAAAAAGTACATCCCTACATTTAGTATTAAAGGATGAAAAGAATACCCGATCATAACCCCCCCTGTTGTGAGTTCAGGTGTTCCCCATCAACAAGGTGGGCTTCCTGCAACAAAACGATATCAATCCTTACCCTCTTCAGGTTAGAAAGCACTTATTTTCCTTCTAATAGGCGAATGACTTCCCTTATTGTTCCAGGTGCACCATTTAATAAGACACTTAGCATATCCCCTTTCAGAGATGCTTGAACCCTGCTTACAAAGTGCTGAGCACAGGTAAATAATGACTCATAATGTCGAAGAGCTATATATACAAAAACTAGTTACAAAAACTATAAACAACCATTACTACCAAAAATCTACAAAGAAATCCAACTATAAAATCTTGAGTGGAAGACTCTCCCCGCTGCCCATAGGAGGTACTCACCCTACACAGCCCCTTCAAACCCGGACTATGCCCCAGCCTTAGGCCAGAAAAAATCAAGGAGATGATCCTTGAAACAACAGAAAAAAAAGACAGTCAGGATGAGCACTTCATCCATCCCTAGCTTCATGCCACCCCCACTTGAACAAACAAAATAAAAGCCAGGGGCGGGGAGACAACAGAGAACATCCACAAAATTTCCCATCAGAAAATCCAGTTATAAAAAAAGGAACAACTTATTCCAAGTATTTTCCCCCCTTTTCAAAAAAGAAATTATTAGCGAGAAAGAAAGGAATAAAAAAAAGGAAGGGAAAACATGGGGAAAGAAGGAAAAGAGAACAAACATTAACCATATTCTTCAGGCCAGTCTGTCTATTTTCAAGTGTCACAAAGATTTTAGCTTTATCCGCTGAGTCAAATGTATAAACTGATCCTCGTGGCTGAAACGGAGCACTGCGGCGTATCTCATGGAGTACTGGATGCCCAGGTTCCTCAGCCTCTTTTTAACTTCATCGAAGGACTTCCTCTTTCGAATTAAAGCTGCTGAGAAATCCTGGAAAACATGATTTTTGACGCCTTGTACAACAGTGCCTGTGGATCATTTCCCAGTAATCTAGAAGTTTCCATTACTTTTTGCTTGTCCTTGTATGAGTGGAAGTGCACCAGGACCGGGCGGGGGCACTGCACAGGCTCTGACCTGTGCACTGTAAACCAATAAGTCCTTTCAATCTAAAACCTGCTGGACTCAATATGAAGGCCCAAAAACTTCAGCAGCCAGCTTTCAAAGACTGGCTGCTCACCTTCAGGGAGCCCAACAATTTGGAGATTTATTCTCCGACCTCAATTTTCAAGGTCGAGGATAAGGTCTTGCAAGGCCCACACCTCTCACTCCAGCACTTGGATCTGACTGGATGAAGACTCCATCACAGCTTCTGAAGCCTTAGTTCGATCCTCCACCTCCTCCAGCCACGCCCCGAGGCCCTGGATCTCCTGCTCATGCTTCTGCAGCGTGGATGTGATAGGTTGGACCTGAGCACGGATCTCCTCAATCTCAGCCCCAACTTTCAAGGTAAATCTGTCCATCACCGCAGCTAATTCCTGTGAGTCTGCTGTTGCTGCTGTCTCTGGTATGCCTGGTGCTGTAGGGGAGTGTCCTCCCTGCTGCTGTTTGCTCGCTCCTTTTCCCTTTGGCATCCTTCCCACTCCCAAACATGAACAAATATGTGTTCTGTAAGGTTTTAAATTAATAATTCCACCACATAAATTGGCCAGGGATGGCAAAAAAACACCAGTATGCCTTCGCTGTTAGGCAAGTTGTCCATAGCAGTTCTACAGAATCGCTGCCACCTTGTCGAGTTCCCCGAGTCATTTTTAGACAGTGATAGATAGGTTCTTGATTAGTAAGGGGATGAAGGTTATGATAGGAAATCAGGAGAATGAGGTTAAGAAACATATCAGCCAAGATTGAATGGTGGAGATGACTTGGTTGGCTGAATGGCCTAATTCTGCTCCTCTCTCTTATAGTTTTATGGTCTGATTGACATTCCAATGTCCACTTCATTTGCCACTTCAAAAAAGATTGGCAGGTGTGAGACTTTTTACAAAGACAAAGTTTTTCATCGATCTGAATATTTTCAAGCTTCAGCTATCCTATTACTTCTAGTAATTTACTAACAAATGTTAAGCTAAACAAATTCTTTGTTTTTACCTCTTGAATCTTTCTTAAAAAGCAGCGTCTTGCACAATTTTCAATTCAAAAACAGTTTTGAAAATCAAGAGAATAATGGTCGAAACAAAATTTTCCAAAGTTCTCACCTTCTTTCTTTCAAAGTGTGGAATGAAAGCTATATGATCCTGGTCCTTTGTCCTTCGTTCATGACATTAATAATTGTTGATTGTTTGATTGATTGTTTCTTATCTGTTATTTTACTTATGTTAACTTCGTTAAAACCGCACCAGCTTTACTGTTCGTGAATATAATATTGCTCTAAAATAATTCTTCAGCATTTTTATGGTTACCACACATCCAGTGACTCTGAGCAGAAATTTCCCAGCCCCTGAAAAATGTGGTTATTGATGAATCAGTCTTGAAAATAGAGTGCGATTGGCAGAAATAACGTTCTTAACATCAGAAGATAAGGTCATATTCTCCAACTACATGTTAAATGGCAAGACAAAACTTTTCCTTTGAGCGGTAGGAGGCCTATTTGCATCCACTTGCATAGATTATCATGCTGTAATTACCTAATCTTGCCTCATTGATCAGTAGTTTTCCATTCTCTTACATGCTTGACAAAATCAGGCAGGGCAGTTCTCAACATGAATGTCAGAGACAAAACATGGTGACTCCAGCTCACTGCTTGTTCCTATGCAGCACCATCTTTGTCAGCAGTTCTCAACATCTCTGGCATGCTCCTGTGTCTACAGACTCTGTCATTGGACACATGCCAGCCTCACTGCAAGTCCATGCCACATTTACAATCCATTACAATCCTTTTCTGTACATCATTGCCACACTTTGGAGCACAGCAGCATCCCTTGTTGTAATGTTGCTGCCAGAATACATTATGCACAGAATCAAACATTCACCTTATAGAATGCACCAAGCTGCATGTTGCTTGAACTCTCAATGCTCATTTAATTTGCGAGCAGGTGGATACTCACAGCATCTGTCTTGCCTTATTTTTGCACTTTGCTGCCCCAGCTGTAGCTGAAAGATTCACTGTACTGCTGTCTTGCCTTTTTGTTGAGCACAGTGGATGAATTTGTGCTCTACGGCACTTGACTCCATCAATATCGCACCTGCACCAGCAGCATATATTGCAAACACAGCAAGTAGGCAGCCATGTCTGAAAGTCTAAGGGGAATAGCCCTCAGTCGAGGATTTGTCGCCCAATGGTCACTAATCTCACCTCATCTGGTGATTTTCCCCTCCATGCTTCCAAGCTCAAAGCACCCCCAATTTTGCCTGTTCCTGCACCACAGAATTCATGTTTTCCTACATTGACTCAATTTATTTCTCCCCTTCCTACTGTGATCCTTCTGACATTTTATGTTAGTTTCTGGTTTGCTCCACCCATCTCTTCACCATGAACATGCATTCACTTTACATAGCCATCCCCTATCAGGATGGTCTCACGGCTGTCCGCTTCTTCCTGGTAAAAAGGCCCATCCCCATCCACTACCACCTTCTTTCACCTGACTGAGCTCATCCGACTTTGAACAACTCCTTTAACTCCTCTCACTTTCTCAGGTCAAAGTGGGGTAGCCATGGGCACATATATGGGACCCAGTTATGCCTGTATCTTTGTGAGGGATGTGGAACATTCCTTGTTCCAGTCCTCCTCCGGATCCACCCCACAACTCTTCCTCCAGTACATTAATGACATCATCAGTGCTGTTTTCCTTTCTCATCAGGAAATGGAAAAATTAATCAATTTTGCTTCCAATTTCCACCCCTCTCTCACTTGGTCTCACCTGGTCCACCTTTGACTTTGCCCTTCCTTTCCTTGACATCGCTGTTTCATTTCTGGGGATAAGCTGGCCACCAATATCAGGTGTAAACCCATGACTCGCACAGTTACCTGTACTTGATGGCCTCCTATCCCACATCCTGTAAAGACTCCATTCTTTTCTCCCAGTTATTCCATCTCTGTCATATCTGTTCCAATGATGCCAACGTCGACAGGGGGGCCTCCAAAATGTCCACTTTTTTCCTCAACCAAGGATCCCCTACTGCCATGATCGACAGGGCCTATCTTCCGCACTTCGACCCTCATCTCCTCTTTTCCCTCTCACAACAGCAATTGCCCCCCTTGTCCTCACCGACCATCCTATCAACTTGCACATCCAAAAGATTATCAGCTGCCATTTCCACCACCTCCAGCAGGATGCCACCACCAAACACATATTCCACTCCCTTGCCAACCTTCTGCAGGGACGATTCCCTTTGCGACACCCTGATCCACTCTTCTTTTACACCCAATACATCCCCAAGGCATCTTCCTATGCAATCACAGAAAGTGTACCACCTTCCCATTTAGCTCCTTTTTCCTCACTAAGGCCCCAGACACACCGAGGTGAAACAGTGATTCATCTGCACTTCACTCAATGTAGTTTAGAGCAGGCAACATTACAGCACAGTACAGGCCCTTCAGCCCTCGATATTGTGCCGACCTGTGGAACCAATCTGAAGCCCATCTACCCTACACTATTCCATTTTCATAATTGGTTAATATGTTGCACTCATCACTGTCATACTGCTCTACACTGGGGAAACAAAGTGCATGCGAGGTGATCACCTTGCAAAACCTCGATGTTCTGCTCGCAAAACATACCTTGAGCTTCCAGTTGCCTCCTATTTCAACACGTCACCGTGTTCCCTCGCCAATATCTCGCTGTTGTGCTCCAGTCATGGTCCTTGCAAGCTGAAAGAATAACACCTCATGTTCCTCTTTGGAACTCTGAATATCAAGTTCAATACCTTGAGAGTCTGAGCACCTTCTCCTATGCTTTTATCCCAGCACTCACACACAGCTATTCATTAGCAGCTATTCATTCTCCCAGGCTGAGCCTTTCCCCATCCCTTTGTCTGCCCAGTTGATTTTCTCTCTCTTTGGGCTCCATCTCAACCTATCATTTACTCCCTCTACCACCAACGCACAACCACCACCTTCAGCATACACACCAATCCTTTCCTTGCTACAGTCAGTTCAGAAGAATGGTCATTGGACCTGAAATGTTAACTCTGCTTTCTCTCCACAGAAGAGAAAGTGGGGACTGCAGATGTTGGAGATCAGAGTTGAGAATATCGTGCTGGAAAAGCACAGCAGGTCAGGCAGCATCCAAGGATCAGGAGAATCAATATTTTGGGCATGAGCCCTTCATCGTCTCTCCACAGATACTGTCTGACCTGCTGTGCTTTTCCAGCAATTTCTGATTGTGTTTCTGATTTCCAGCATCCATAATTCTTTCTTTTTTAGTTAAATCCTGAGAGAGTGTCTGTTCTCATAGGACAGTCTAGGACCAGAGACCATAGTCCCAGAATAAAGAGGATATATTTAAGATTGCGATGAGGATGAATTTCTTCCCTCAGAGGACTAGGAGTCTTTGGCCTCCTTGTCACAGAAAGCTGTGGGATTGTGTATATTTAAGGCTGAGATGGGGAGATTCTTGATCAGCATTACAAGGTCAACAAAGGAAAGAGGATTCAAGGAATGTTGGATCAATCATGGTTCTGTTGTATGGGAGGAGCAAGCTTGCTCCCAATCGGCCTTCTTGATGCCACACATGGTCCAAATGCTGCCTTGATATCAAGGACATTCACTGTCACCTCAGTACTGAACAACTCTTGTTGTTTGAATTAACACTGTAACAAGGTCAGAGGCTAAGGAACCCTGGCAGAACCCAAATTAAGCATCACTGAACAGGTTATTGTTAAGCAAGTGACCATGTGATGACAAGACCTGGTGTGTAGGGATTGAGGTAAGGATATGGGAGAAGGTGTCTCAAGCCCTCAATTGTTGAACTTGATATTGAGCCCAGAAGGCTTCCCAAGCAGAAAATGAGGTGCTATTCCAGCTTGCACAGAGCTCTGCTGGAGCACTGCAGCAAGCCTGAGACAGAGATGTTGGCCAGGAAACAGGATGGTGTTTTGAAATGACAGGAAGGTAACAGTCTTTGCTGATTGCAAAACATAGGTGTTCTGTGAAGCAGTCACTCAGTCTACGCTACGTTTTCCCAGTGTTGAGGAGATCACATTGTGAGCAGCAAATTCATTCGAGCAGATTGAGTCAAGTGCAGTTAAAGCATTGCTTCACCTGGAAAGTATGGTTCTGCCCTTGGATACTGAGGAGGGAGGAAATGAATGGGCAGGTGTTACACCTTGTGTGATTGCAGAAAGGTGCTTTGTGACTTTAGGAGAGGTGTTGGGAGTGAAGGAGGAGCGGACCAGGCTATCCCAGATAGAATGGTCTTTGTGGAATGCTGACAGTGGAGGGGAGGGAAATATGTGCCTGTTGGTGACTTCCCCCCCGAAGGTAGCGGAAATAGTGGCTAATGCTCCTCTCCTCAAACTGGGTGAGGTGATAAATATCAGACACTTCATCACCTGTCATGTGCTGTATTGTGGGGCATTTCTAGGTGAGATGAAAGAGGCTGTCAAAGCTGTTAGTGCTGGTGCAGGTAGAGGAAACGTGATGAGGTGAGGTGCTGCATGAGTAGGCAGCGCAAAGGGTGTGCAGGATTAGTAGTCAAGGGATTGGGTTGGTGGGATCCAGCGAAGGAAGATCTTGCATTAACAGTGAACGTGGGAGACAGTGAGCCTTAGTGGGAGGTGTATAAAGTCGCAGAAGGATGATGCTACTTAATCTTGTAAGTTGTGACATTCATTGACCTCATTGCATAACTGCTGCATGTTCCTCTGGACGAACACCGTACTGACTCCAGTGGCAACTTTGGACCAGGCTAGCAGAGTCTGGTGGCATGATCTCCTCTCGCAGTCCTGAGATAAGATGGCCCTCCTGCACCAGGACAAGCAAGTTCCTGTCAGTAAACTGTGCTCCCAACTTGCTTCTGTCTGCCATCTCTCAGGTCATTCATCAAACAAAGGAACTGTGTAGGGCAGCTCGAGACTGACAACACTTGACCAGGTGTACAACTGCATTTTAGTTATTTGCCACTGCTGGGACTTCCTGACATTCCAGGTGCCAGTATCATATCTCCAAAGAGAAGGAAGATTGGAAGAATTGAGTACCAAAGTGGTGTAGGTAATAAAGTGAGTTTGGGATGATACATTGAGAAATTTCAGAAGAGTTCAGAGAGAACTCCTTCATGAAATTGTCAAACTTAGCAGAAATCAAGGATGTGTAAATTTTGATTGGTTTCATGGAGGGTTTCTCTCCATTAAGTTGCGTGAGATTTCTTGCTGTATCATCTAACCCAGATGCCCATGTCCTTGCCTCATTTACAACCCATTATGTCCCTGTGATACTCCTCTGGTTCGATGCTTCCATAGTTGATTGTATCATTTGTTGGACCTGGTTAAAATTTACCGCTGCCATGATATCCCAGAATGAAACTGCATCTCCGGTATTGGTGCTCTCTTTAAAAGTCCATTGTGTGCCCAAACAAGTCCTGACATTTGACCCAGTTGAGACAGATAAGGAGAAATTGATGCCCCGTTTTGTGGACAGGCAGTCTTTATGGAGGGATGCTGCAGAGTAGGGTTGACCTTTTTGTCCAGGACTGGCAGAGGATGCCACACCATCTCATGCTGTGAGCCTGGGCCAAGTATGTCACCTGTGTCAGAATGGTCCCGGCTGTCTGGAGGAACACCCAGCAGTGAAGGAAGAAAATCAATAATATTCTTCAATTGGCCAGGCCAAGTGCTGCCATTTTCTTTCTGCTACCTCAATCTCTGCTGTTGCATCAACCAAGGCTCTCAACCACACTCACCATTCCTTCTCTCAGTTTCAACCACCCCAAGTCTCTCCCTTCTCACCCCAGATGGCCCCCCTATACTGCATACTCACTCTTTTGGAATATGTCATCACTTTTCACCCACAACCACCAGCACTAACAACTATGCTACCTCCTTTAATTTCACTTAAACTCTCCCTTTATTTAATTTCAGGAGAAAATAGGACTGAAAGAGTGAACAGGGATGGTGTGCTGCCTGTTATTCAGTTCTCACTTCTTATGAGTGGCGGAGCAAAAGTGATGTCCCAGAGTGACCAACTAACCATGCCCAAGATTCCGGACTGATACTGGAGGCTGCCCTTTAACTGTTGTACCTGGGATCCCCTGACTGAAGGTTGTCTTCCTTGAGTGACTGAGGACTGCTGTCAATCATCGCAAGCATCCTGACTTTGTGTATGCACAGAACAAAGCAAGACCGAAGTAATCTGATAGCTCTGGCTGGTGGAGGACAAAGCATGAACAGCTCTGAAATGCAGCCTGGTCCAATGAACTGAATACCTGACCCTGTGTGCAAAGTGTCCTTGCAGCATCCCTCCAAGATTCATGCATGGCTGCAAGTTCCAAACCACAGTCCAAAGATGTGCAGGTTAGATGGATTGGCAATGCTAAAATTATCTGTTGTTGGGCAGGCTAGGTGGGCTAACTATGCTAAATGTGGGGTTACAGGGATAGGATCAGGGTCTGTTACGGACTTGATGGACTGAATGGCCTTTTTCATCACTGTAGGGATTCTATTATACTCTTTCTCCATATATATTCATAATACGTCTTGGTGTTGAATCCCCTTCACCAGATTCTCGTTGTTTTATCTGTCTTTCTATTTCATTAAGTTAAAACTCACACAACACCAGGTTATAGTCCAACAGGTTTAATTGGAAGCACTCTAGCTTTTGGAGCACCGCTCCTTCATCAGGGATTGTGGAGGACACAAATCTAATTTATAACAAAAATTTAGTGTGATGTAACTGAAATTATACATTGAAAAATACCTTGATTGTCTGTTGAGTCTTTCATCTGTTCAAATACCATGACAGTTTCAGTTCTTTCATGCATAAATCACAAAACCTTTTTATATAAATGTTGCATTCTCAGCTTAGCTGTAACAATGGGTGTGAGCTAGACAATATGTTGAAGGTGTTAGCCCCCTGTGTTCTCTGTCTATGCCATGATGTTTAGATTGATTCTAATCTAAGCAGTGAGATAACATAGTTTTACATGGATTCATGCAGTTTTTGAGCAAAGTACAATGTAACTCTGCAAGTACAAATTCACCCCACAAAATGTATGTGTGCATGTGGGTCTTTGTCTGTCTGTGTGTGTGTCTGTCTGGGTTGGGGGTTTTGAGTGTGAAAGGGAGTGTATATGTGTGTGTGTAGTGAGTGTGGAGTGTCTTAAGTCTGTGAAGGGGTGCAGGTGGGAGTGTGTATGTGTGTCTGGGGTGGGGGGTTGTGAGTGTCTGTGAGAGAGAGTGTATATGTATGTGCATGAGTGGTCTAAGTCTCTGAGAGGATGCCTGTGTGAGTGTGGGTGTCTGTAAGGGTGTGTGTGTGTGTGTCTGTGTATATGTGTATCCGTGTGTATGTGTGTATATAGGAGTGCATATTTGTGTGAGTGTGTATAGTGCAATGGTGGTCACCTGTAATGTCACATGAACCCAAGGTCCCAGTTGAGGCCCTCCATGCTGCCTGACCCAAAGTCCACCTTGGAGGATGGTCACCCGAAGGTCCGAGGTGAAATGCCCTGGACCACTGAAGTGTTCCCCAACTGGGAGGGAACACTCCTGTCTGTTGATTGTTGTGCGGTGCCCATTCATCCGTTGTCGTCGCCTTTCCTCAGTTTCCCCAATGTACCATGCCTCCGGGCATCCTTGCCTGCAACGTATAAGATAGCCAACGTTGGCTGAGTCACATGAGTACCTGCCACTTTGTACGTGACTCAGCCAACGTTGTCGATCTTATACATTGCAGGCAAGGATGCCCTGAGGCATGGTACATTGGGGAGACCGAGCAAAGGCTACGACAACGGATGAAAGGGCACCGCATAACAATCAACAGGCAGGAGGGTTCCCTCCCAGTTGGGGAACACTTAAGTGCTCCAGGGCATTTGACCTCGGACCTTCTGGTGGCTATCCTCCAAGGCAGACTTCGGGTCAGGCAGCATGGAGGGCCTCTATCGGGACTTTGGGTTCATGTCACATTACAGGTGACCACCATTGCACAATACACACACACAGACACTCCGACACGCACACACTCACATACACACAGGCACTCCTATATACACATACACACGGCCACACATATATACACAGACACACACAGACACTCCCACACACCCTTACAGACTCACACACTCCCACACTCACACAGGCATCCTCTCAGAGACTTAGACCACCCTACACTCATGCACACACATATACACTCTCTCTCTCACAGACACTCACAACCCCTCACCTTAGACACGCACACACACTCACACATGCACCCCCTCACAGATTTAAGACACTCTACACTTACTACACACACATATACACTCCCTCTCACACTCTCAAACCCCAACCCAGACAGAGACACACACAGACAGACAAAGACCCACATGCACACATATATTTTGTGGGGTGAATTTGTACTTGCACAGTTACATTGTACTTTGCTCAAAAACTGCATGAATCCATGTAAAACTATGTTATCTCACTTTTTAGATCAGAATTAATCTAAACATCATGGCATAGACAGAGAACACAGGGACCCCCACCCTCTAGCTTATCTCTCCACACTTCAGGCTCACTGCCTTTATTCCTGATGAAGGGCTTTTGCCCGAAACCTCGATTTCGCTGCTCCTTGGATACTGCCTGAATTGCTGTGCTCTTCCAGCACCACTAATCCAGAACCTTCAACATATTGTCTAGCTAACACCCATTGTTACAGCTAAGCTGAGAATGCAACTTTTTTAAAAAAAGGTTTTATGATTTATACATGAAAGAAGTGAAACTATCATGGTATTTGAACAGATGAGAACCTTTTTCCACGTATGGAGTCAGCTATTACAAGGGGGCATATCTTTAAATTAAGGGGAGGTAGGTATAGGACAGATGTTAGGGGTAGATTCTTTACTCAGCGAGTCGTGAGTTCATGGAATGCCCTGCCAATAGCAGTGGTGAACTCTCCCTCTTTATGGGCTTTTAAACGGGCATTGGATAGGCATATGGAGGATAGTGGGCTAGTGTAGGTTAGGTGGGCTTGGGTCGGCGCAACATCGAGGGCCAAAAGGCCTGTACTGCGCTGTATTTTTCTATGTTCTATTTTCTATGAAAGACTCAACAGACAATCAAGGTATTTTTCAGTGTATAATTTGAGTTACATCACACTGTAAATCTTTGCTATAAATTCTGTGCCTTAGAATTGTGCCCTCCACAATCACCTGATGAAGGAGCAGCGCTCCGAAAGCTAGTGTGTTTCCAATTAGACCTGTTGGACTATAACATGGTATTGTGTGATTTTAACTTTGTACACCCCAGTCCAAAACCGGCAGCTCCAAATCATTTGTATTTTATGTTATCTTGATATCTTGAATACCTCCCATTGATTTTCTGCCATTTTAACCACTTCCATATTTGCCCACTTTATTGTCGGTAGTCTCTGTCTCATTAATATTAATATTACTATTATGACCTTAATCCTGGCCCAGAATCAGTCAGACATGAAAGATATAACTTTACTCAGTCGGGACCAGGGATAGCTTCAAGTCACTGACCAAGCTGTATTCCTTCTGAATGGCATTGCATCATGGGTCCAGTATCATGTACATTTTCTAGAGCATTTCTGTCAGTGCTGCCTTCACAGAATCCCAGGGACAACTGGCAAGAACACCTTACAAATAGTGCCGTACTGGAAACGGGCTGCAACACCAGTATCAAGACCATTCTCCTACAAGGTAGGTGAGCAGGAGGCTGGAAGAACACAACAAGCCAGGCAGCATCAGGAGGCGGAGAGTCAATGTTTTGGATTTAACACTTCTTCAGGACTGGGTTGGGCGTGAGGGGGGGTGGGAGAGGGTGGGGTGGTGAGACAGTGATAGGTGAATACAGGTAGGGGTTACAGCCTGGTTGGTTGATGGGAGGAAGGAATCTGATTGATGGCTGGAAGGGAAAGGGAGGGGCTGGAAAGGGAGTCAGAGGATGGGAAGGCAGGCTATTTGAAATTGGATAATTCAATGCCCTAGCAGAAAATGAGGTCTTGTTCCTGCAGTTTGCGGTCTGATTCACTGTGGCAATGGAGGAGGCCGAGAATGGTCATATCAGAGAGGGAATGGGAAGGGAAATTAAAGTGGAGGTTTCGCCGGCCCTTGCGAGCCTGGCTGAGATGCTCGGAGAAGCGTACCATTAGTTTATGTTTTGTCTCACTGATATAGGTCTCACCACATGGGGAGAACTGAATACAGTAAACTAGATTGGAGGGGAAGCAGGTGAACCTCTGTCTCACTTGGAAGGACTGTTTGGAGCTCTGGATGGACATGAGAAGGGTGGTGTGTCGGCAGGTTTTGCCTCTTTTACGGTTGCAGGGGAAGATGCCGGCAGGTTTGGGACGTTGGTGGAGAGAATGGTAGAAGCCAAGGATTGGTGAAGGGAATGGTCCTTGCAGAAGGCAGAGGCGAGTTGGATGGGGAAGATGTTCTTGGTGTTGGGGTCTAATTTGAAGTTGGTGCAAGTGTTTAAGGATGATACATTGGATGCGGAGACTGGTGGGGTGGAAGGTGCCCTTTGTCCTCATTACGTTTAGAAGGAGGGGGCTACGGAGCCAACTGCATTGGGCAGGTCATATTGCCTGAATAGATGTCAGTCATCTGTCCAAGTTTGTTTGTATGGAGAACTAACCACTGGCAAACAGAACAGGAGGGACCGCAAACAAATGTCTCAAGATCTTCCTGAAATTGTCTGTGTGCCGTCAATTAGATTGTAAGCTAAATCTGTCTCATTGCTCACGATGAAACCAAATTATGGGCTGTCCTCTGTGTGCTTTCAAAATAGGTGAGTGAGGTTGCAACATAAAATTTTGGAGTTACAAGCACAGAGGCAGCAATTGGTGCTGTGTAGCTTAACCCACACCACCTCTCCCTGACATCTTCTCCCTCCTACCCTGTCTTCACAGGTCTTCCCAACTCAGACCAGATCTCTCTGAAGGCCCAGGACAGTTTTTGAAATGGGAATCGCAGTGGAAAAATGTTTGAAAAGTACTGCTGCATGGCACATTGCTACAGAAAATGATAAAAATTAAACAAGACTAGATTATAGTCCAACAGGTTTATTTGGAAGTAGTAGCTTTCAGAGTGGTGCTCCTTCATCAGGTAGCTCGTGGAGCAGAATCATAGGGCACAGAATTTATAGCAAAAGATCATAGTGATGCAATGTTTTGAACAAACCTAGATTGCTGTTCAGCCTCTCATCTTTTAGAATGAAGTTGCAGGTTTAAATTCATTAATATGTAAATTCCAGAACTTCTTTCACGTCACATTCCTGAACTAATTTCAGGTTTTATTTCAAAAAAGAAGATATCTCAGCTCAGACAGTATTGTAAAGGTGTGAGATTAGAGTCTGTATGTATTCCAATCTTGAGTCAGACTGGTTCTATTTCCAAAGTGGAAATTTATAAAATGTCACATGGATTATTAAAAAAAAGACTGCCTTCAGATTGTGTGGTCTTTGAACAAAATAGAATGTATTTGCAAATACAATGCTGCAAATGCAAATTCACCTCATAGACTTATATGTGTGTGTGCATGCATGTGAGTGAGAGAGTGAGTGTGATGGCGTATATCCCTGTGAGAGTGTGTGCATATGGGTGTGAGTGTTGGGTGGTGTGTATGTGCCTGAGAGAGCATGTGTATGAGAGAGGGTCTGTGTGAGTGTATGACTATGTAAGAGCTTATATGTGTGTGTATGTGTGTAATGTCATGGGGTCACCTGTAGTGTGACATGAACCCATGGTCCCGGTTGAGGCCATCCCCATTGGTACCGAACTTGGTTATCGGCCTCTGCATTGTTGCACATCCTGAAGTCCGCCTTGAAGGACGGTCACCTGAAAATTTGAGGCCAAATGTCTCTGACCACTGTTCAATATGTTGCATCAGTGTGTGACAGTGTGATTTTTTCCAATAAATTCTGTGCCCTATGATCTTACTCCACTAGCTACCTGACAAAGGAACAACACTGTAAAAGCTTGAACTTCGACATGAACCTGTTGAACTATAACCTGGTGTCATGTGATTTTAACTTTGTCCATCCCAGTCCAACATCAGCACCTCCACATGACAGAAAATGAGACTACATTCAAGAAATTCCAAGTGTCATAAGCTACCTATCTCAATCTACATGAAAATTAAAACCCTCAATTAAAACTCTGTATATGCTCAATGCCTGTCCAATCTCTATGTTGAGAAATCTTTCGTATTACAGCTTGGACCAGGAGCCTTTGCACAACTCCCACAACAGCCTTAACTCCTTTTCAGCTAAATCTACCTTAAGCTGATTCAACAAAATCTGAAAGGTCACGAATCAACTAGTATTTTTCCATCTGGGGATATGAAGGTAGCACCACTCTCAATTTGTGTGGCTTGGGCTGCTTTTGGGCAGCCTTATTTGCAATATAGCTAAGGAAGCAGTTAGGCTATTTTCCAGCTCACTGATGTTGTGTGCAGAAGAACCACCCAATTTTGAACTTTTGGCACCATATCTGGGCAACAAAATGCACTCTCTTAGAAGGTGGTTGAGGTGAATGGCCTCATAACTTGTCGAAAGTACTTGGATAAACATTTGGAGTGTCAACATTTAAGGCTATGAGTGGAGTGGCATTAGCATAGGTAGTGTATTTTTGGTGATACAGACTCAATGGACCGAAGGGCCTCTTCTTTACAATATGATTCTTTGATAGAGATCCATATTTGGCGCATTGACTTCTCCTGCTGGTTGCTTCCATTTCCTTCTGGGTAATCTCGAGACAGCCTCTT
Organism: Hemiscyllium ocellatum; assembly: GCF_020745735.1. NCBI lineage: Eukaryota > Metazoa > Chordata > Chondrichthyes > Orectolobiformes > Hemiscylliidae > Hemiscyllium > Hemiscyllium ocellatum. The sequence goes on along the minus strand of NC_083432.1, from coordinate 8,482,695 downwards.
GCTGTTGTTACAGGATATTTCTCATTTCCACCTCATGCACCATAACCTCCAGCAAAGTGTCTGAAAACCTTGGTACACATTCTGTTACATGTTCATTAGACTCTAGATTCACGTTTCAAATGACTGCTTCTCGTAGTCATGATGCAGTTCACCATGAACAAGTTACCTTAAGGTAGTAGCAACAACCAGCAACATTAGTTCCCCTGCTGCTGTGTGCAACTAATAAACAACATATGGTGCGCAGAAATCATATTAACAGTACTTTAACAAGCTACCTACAACACAGTAACATTGCGAATGTAGCACCTTTCATCAAAAAGGAACTGAGATGAAAAAAGGGGTAAGTAGGTGAATTGGCTTAACTTCTGTCACTGGAAAAATATTAGAATCTATTGAAAAGGATGTAAAAGCAGAATTTTTATAAATATGTAATACTGTCAGTTCTGATGTAACACCATTCTCATGCAATCTCACGTTATGAGAAAATTGTGCAATAGCTTCACCATTTAAACTAATGGTGCCAGAATTGTGTTATAGCCAACATGCATAAGGAAAGTTCGTATTCGACAAATAATGATCTAAATTCTTCCATCGCATTAAAGCCAATTGGCATTGAAGAAAATCTCATTACAGCAGAACTGATAGTATAATCAAGCAGAGTCAGCCTGGCTATAGTGAATATCCTCTGGAACCTGTACAGACCCTATCTTCCTGTATTCCTTTATTTGTCAACTTTCTTACTTCCTTGGAAAGTTTAGCATCCTTTTAGATCTGGTGTATTATTAAAAAGCCATGTACCTCTCTCTGATTAGCTCATTTAATCCAAATGGCAAGCCACTATTTCCCCTTTAAGGAAAATTCAAGTAACTTTATCACCAACAAATACCTTGCGGTGATAATGCCTGGAAATAGAACATAAAACATTACAGCGCAGTACAGGCCCTTCGGCTCTCGATGTTGCACCAACCTGTGAAACCAATCTGAAGCCCATCTAACCTACACTATTCCATTATCATTCACATGTTTATTTCCCCTTGTGCTAACCATTGCCACGCGAATAAAAAGGCTCTCACTCTCCGCCCTATCTAACCTTCTGATTATCTTATATGTCTCAATTAAGTCACCTCTCAACCATCTTCTCTCCAACGAAAACATCTCTCATGTCCTTCAGCCTTTCCTTGTAAGACCTTCTCTCCAGACGAGGCAACATCTTAGTAAATCTCCCCGAACCCTTACCATAGTTTCCACATCCTTCCTATAATGTGGTGATCAAAACTGTACGCAATACTCCAAATGTGGCCGTACCAAAGTTGTGTACAGTTGCAGCATGACCTCATGATTATGAAACTCAATCCCTCTACCAATAAAAGCTAACACACCGGATGCCTAAACAACACTATCAATCTGCGTGGCAACTTTCAAAGATCGATGTACCTGGACACCGAGATCTCTCTGCTCCAAGAACCATACCATACCAAGAACCAGCCCAGTACTCTGCATTCCCGTTATTCCTTCCAAAGTGAATCACCTCACACTTTTCACATTAATCTCATTTGCCACTTCTCAGCCCAGCTCTGCAGCTTATCTATATCCCTCTGTAATCTGCAACATCCCTCGTCACTATCCACAACTCCACCGACCATATTGTCATCCGCAAATGTAAATGTAAAATGTAATGGAACCTTTCTACACACTGGTTCTTGACATGAATGATTCTCAGACATTCAATCTAAACTCCACTCTTTCACAGAATTACCTTCATGAGAAATTTGGGGTTTTGTGGGCATTGTCAACATGATGTGAATTTGCCAACTGACACCCTGTACCTGATGGACTCTCACCACTCCATAATGTGAGAGATCCTCTCTCTCTCTCTCTACTATCTCCCTGGAATGACAGAGCTAATGAATTGGACAGCTCTCCTATACACGAGTCAGTGAACTGGCAAATGTTTGAACTGCTCCATGTCATGTGTTGTGTATAAGAGAGAGCCTGAAGTACAAAATTCATGAACAGACAGAATATCTATGTGCATAACTTTCTCAGTGATGCTCAGTTTAGGTTCTGTTCAGCTTCAGACCTCATTCTAACTTGCGTCCGAACCAGAAAAAAGAGCGGAATTCCAGAGGTGAGATAAGAGTGATTCTACTAGACATCAAGACATAATTTGACCAAGTGTGGTATCAAGGAGTCTTAGCAAAACTGAAGTCCATAAAAATCCAAAGGAAAGCACTCACATTTGATGATTCAAGTCATTTCTCACACAAAGAAAGATAACTGTGGTTGTTGAAGGTCAGTCTCTGCAGGATGCCTCTGCAGGAGTTCTCATAGTCAAGTCCAACCATCTTCAGTTGCTTCATCAATGATCTTCCCTCCATCATAAGATGGAGAGGTTCACTGATGACTTACAGCGATGCCCATATCCCTTTAGCGAATTTTTAATATATGCCCATTGTAGCTTTTCTGAAGCAAAACCTTCAGGTGAATCTCACCACGATCTGTGTCATCTGTCAATTCTGATGGAGAGGTAGAATATCTGGTTGGCGGTATTCGAATGGAACAGTGCCATGTTACACAGAAAAACATCAACACAGAAAAGATTCACCCAGTGCTGTTGTCTGTTAAAATTTGAGAGACAAAGACCTATCCCAAAAATCATTATTTAAAGTAAAAATTAACAACTTTTTTTTGAAGTCTAACAGAGAATAATTAACTAACAAATATTCGAAATTCCTTTCTCTAAACCTCTTTGACCTTCCCCTCTACAATACAGGTCTGATAAATAATCCTGGGGATGATTGACAAAAAAAAATCGTGTTTCAAAACCAGTCAGCTTTGCCAAGTGTCCTCTGTAGATTTTTCTCTGTCTTTTCCTTTTAGGAATTCTGCTTCCCAGGTCTTTGATAGATAAAGGCACCTTTAAGAGAGCAGATCTTACTGCAAGCAGTCTCTCTAATTGTTGATGCTGGCTGCTCTTTGCCACTGTGAGTAACTGTTCAAAATGTCTGACATTATATCCCAAAACATCAGATCATTTCATTCTTTTAATGTTGCCAAAACATTTTTTTTTCAAATTCAATTGGATTTTGGGAACTTGGGGCATAATTTAAACTGAAAAATGTGTTGCTGGAAAAGCGCAGCAGGTCAGGCAGCATCCAAGGTGCACGAGAATCGACGTTTTGGGCAGAAGCCCTTCTTCAGGATGGGCTTATGTCCGAAACGTCGATTCTCCTGCTCCTTGGATGCTGCCTAACCTGCTGCGCTTTTCCAGCAACGCACTTTTCAGCTCTGATCTGCAGTCCTCACTTTGTCCCAGCATAATTTAAACTGATTGGCCAAATTTGAATTTGTTTTTGTATCCTGCCAACATAGCGCTTAGCTGTTTTGATCAAATGTTACATTGTTACTTTGTTCCGGACTCTGCGTTTCTCTAAGTCCTTGCTAGCTTTTCAAGTCTTAAAGGTACAGTACCCCTACATCTTCATAACAGCCAAGCTCCTTTCCTCCAACCTGAGCTCTATTCCTCCATTTAAAAATCTGCACTAAGAGAGATACTCCCAAAGAAAAAGGAACGGGAATCTGTTGTCCATTCCCAATTGCTCTTGAAAAGACTGTGGTGAGCTGATTTCATTTTGCTCTTCCTGAGCTGCACTAACTCCACAGGGAGCGATGTCGGGTAGTGGGAAATCAAAATCAAATGCCAATTGAATTAAATCAAGAACTATGTCTTTGTCATGATTTGGAGATGCCGGTGTTGGACTGAGGTGTACAAAGTTAAAAATCACACAACACCAGGTTATAGTCCAACAGGTTTAATTGGAAGCACACTAGCTTTTGGAGCGACGCCGATGAAGGAGCATCGCTCTGAAAGCTAGGGTGCTTCCAATTAAACCTGTTGGACTATAACCTGGTGTTGTGTGATTTTTAACTTTATACCTTGGTCTGTTTGGATGTTCTTATCCTCTCTTTACACACAAGGGAAAGTATTTCTAAAGCATCTACCAGAACTAACATCCTTTTAAGTTACCTCAGTTAAAGAGTATACATGAAACATTTAGTGTGCAATTTATGTGCACTTTATATATTATCAGGTTTTCTATTTTCTTTCTCTGTTTACAGCTGCAAGTATATCAGCTCAGAGCCAGGCCCACCACTGATACATAGGAAGTTTATGGGTATACTCTTCTTTATCTCTTCCCCATTCTGAATTCTTTACAGAAACAACATATCTGCAACTGGTTCCCATGGTCACCATTCTTGCCACTTAGTGGAACTAGCCAGTCAGTCTGAAAAATTGAAAAAATATTTTGGTAATATTCCAATAGCTTTGGAAAGCCTTACCTGACACAGGGTAGGACTAACAGTAAATCCCACGTCTGACACTTCATGAATGGTTGGACAATCCCAAGGACACTGCCCTTGGTTCCTATTGCACCCATCAGCCCCAGGACATCACTGAGAGTCATAGAGATGTACAGCATGGAAACAGACCCTTTGGTCCAACCCCTTCATGCCGACCAGATATCCCAACCCAATCTAGTCCCACCTGCCAGCACCCAGCCCAGATCCCTCCAAACCCTCCCTATTTATATACCCATCCAAACACCTCATAAATGTTGCAATTGTACCAGCCTCCACCACATCCTCTGGCAGCTCATTCCATTCACGTACGACTCTCTGCGTGAAAAAGTTGCCCCTTAAGTCTCTTTTATATCTTTCCCTTCTCACCTTAAACCTATGCCTTCTAGTTCTGAACTCCCCAACCAATTTATCCTATCCATGCCCCTCATAATTTTGTAAACCTCTGTAAGGTCACCCCTCAGCCTCCGACGCTCCAGGGAAAACAGCCCCAGCCTGTTCAACCTCTCCCTGTAACTCAGATCCTCCAACCCTGACAACGTCCTTGTAAATCTTTTCTGAACCCTTTCAAGTTTCACAACATCTTTCCGATAGGAAGGAAACCAAAATTGCATGCAATATTCCAACATTGGCCTAACCAATGTCCTGTACAGCCGCAACATGATCTCCCAACTCCTGTATTCAATACTCTGACCAGTGAAGAAAAGCATACCAAACGCCTTCTTCACTATTCTATCTACCTGCGACTCCACTTTCAAGGAGCTATGAAGCTGCACTCCAAGGTCTCTTTGTTCAGCAACACTCCCGAGGACCTTACCATTAAGTGTATAAGTCCTGCTAAGATTGGCTTTCCCAAAATGCAGCACCTCGCATTTATCTGAATTAAACTCCATCTGCCACTTCTCAGCCCATTGGCCCATCTGAGGTAACCCTCTTTGCTGTCCACCACACCTTCAATTTTGGTGCCATCTGCAAACTTACTAACTGTACCTCTTCTGTTCGCATCCAAATCATTTATGTAAATGACAAAAAGTAGAGGGCCCAACACTGATCCTTGTGGCACTCCACTGGTCACAGGCCTCCAGTCTGAAAAACAACCCTCCACCACCACCCTCTGTCTTCTACCTTTTGAGCCAGTTCTGTATCCAAATGGCTAGTTCTCTTCTGCATCAACACATCAGGTTTTTATTTATTCTATTCTATTGGTTCAGGTCTTTTAGTTGCTTTGGACTTTCTTTTGCTCAGTTTTTCTTTAAGTTATGATCCTGGGTGCAAGACCCAGAGCCAGAAGCAGCAGAGTATGATTCACAGTGAAGACACTTTGTTTAGGTCGGTCCCTGGTGGTGAGATGTAATTGGGACATGAGTAATAGGCTGTATTTTTGTGTTAATGCATGCTGGTCTGGGGCATGCTCAGCCAGGGTGAATATTAGAGCTTTTGCACTGATTCTGTGCTGCTATGCTTCACCCACAAGGTTGTTTATTTGTGGTGTTAGCCTTTTGTCAGTCTCCAGAAAGGACTTCCAATGAGCAGGAACAGTTATAGGAAATCAGATTCCAGAAACTCCAGATAATCCACCCACCTTTTGGTCAGGAGCCCTGTGTTTTAATCAAGTAGCAGGAGGTCCTATTTTCTGCTGCACGGAGAGATTGCTATTCTGGGCTACAAGTTGCAAAGAGCAGACAATAGCGAAGAGACAGCAGAAGATTGTGAGGTCAGTTAATGTCAAGTAGTGTTCTAGAATGCTTGGCAGAACAGTTAAGCTCAAAGGAACAGAGGGATCTTGGGGTGTTTGTTCTCAGATCTCTGAAGATGCCAAGCAAATTAGTCGTGCAGTTAAGAAAGCATATGGGACACTTGCCTTTATCAGTTCAGGCATAGATTATAAGAGCAGGGAGATTATGTTGGAGCTGTGCAGAACTTCACTGGAGTATTATGTGCAGATCTGGTCTCTGCACAATAGGAAAGATGTGTTTGCATTAGGGGGTGCAGAGGAGATTCACCGGGATGTTGCTTGAAATGGAACACTTAAGCTATGAAGAGAGGCCAAATAAGCTTGGGTTGTTTTCTTTGGAGCAGAGAAGGTTGAGGAGCGTCCTGTTAGAGGTGTGTGACATTGAGTGTTATAGACAGGGTGGATAGAAAGCAGCAGTGGATAGAAAGGAATCCCTTCAATCAAACGGTCAATAACACAAGGACCTAATTTTCAAGTGAAAGCAAGAAGTTTAGGGGGGATTTGAGGAAAAATGTTTTTATCCAAAGGCTGGTGGAGATCTGGAATGCACTGCCTGAGTTCTGGGGATGCAACTGAAAGTTCAGTAATGTGAGGTTATAAACCATTTCAGGGATCAACATTTTTAGTCTCATGGAGGATGAGGAATAGAGACAAATTACTAATATAGATATCTATACATTCAACAACAGTCTGGTGGTATTATCACTGAATTGTTATTCCAGAGACCCAGGTAGTGTTCTGGGGACCTGAGTTTGAATTCCTCCACAGCAGGAGGTTGAATTTAAATTTAATAAGCAATCTGGAATTAAGAGTCAACTGATGACCATGAGGCAATGATTGGGGAAAATCCATTTGGTTCACTGATGTCCTTTAGGGAAGCAAATCTGCCATCAGTACCCGGCCTAGCCGATAGGTGACTTCAGACCCACAGCAATGCAGTTGACTCTTAACTGCCCAATGAGTTATTAGGGATGGGCAATAAATGCAGGCAAGCCAGTGACTCTCTCATTCCGTGAATGAATAAAACTTAAACAGAAAGTGCCGGAGAAACTAAACATGTCTGGAGAGAGAAACAGAAGTTTATACTTTGAGTCTGATATGACTGTTCTTTGGAACTGAAGTAGGCTGGATATAGAATATAGAACGTTACAACATGGTACAGGCCCTTTGACCCTCAATGTTGCACCAATCTGTGAAATTAATCTGATGCCCATCTAATCTTCACCGTTCCATTATTATCCATATGTATGTCCAATGCCCATTTAAATGCTCTTAACGTTGAGTCTACTACTGTTGCAGGGAGACCATTCCACGCCCTTACTACTCTCTGAGTGAATAAAATACCCCTGACATCTGTCTGAAATCTATTACCTCTCACTTTAAAGCTATGTGCCCTTGTGTTAATCTTCACTATCCAAGGAAAAAGGCTATCAGTGTCCACCCGCTCTAACCCTCTGATTATTTTGTATGTCTCAATTCAGTCACCTCTCAACCTTCTTCTCTCTAATGAAAACAGCCAAAGTCCCTCAGCCTTTCCTCATAAGACCTTCCCTCCATACTAGGCAATATCCTAGTAAGTCTCCTCTGCACCCTTTCCAAAGTTTACACATCCTTCCAATAATGCACGGTGACCAGAACTGCACTCAATACTCCAGGTGTGGCCTTACCAGTGTCTTGTACAGCTGAAGCATGACCTCATGGCTCTGAAACTCAATCCCTAACAATAAATGCGAACACACCATATGCCTTCTGAACAATCCTATCAACCTGGGTGGCAACGTTCAGAAATTGATGCAACTGGACACTGTGATCTCTCTGTTCATCTGTACTGCTAAGAATTTTACCATTAGCCCAGTACACTGCATCCCTGCTATTTCTTCTGAAGTTAACTAACTCACACTTTGACCGCATTAAACTCTATTTGCCACATCTCCGCCCAGGTCTGCATCTTATCTAAGTCCCTCTGTAACCCACAAAATCCTTTGGCACTATCCACAACTCTGCCGACCTTAGTGTCATCCGTAAATTTACTAACCCAAATAAACGATAGGTGATGATTTTTGTGCTGCTAAAAAAGAGAGAAAAGCAAGTAGATTATTTTTATTACAAGGAGAATGGCTGTCCAGAACAGCTGAAATTAGAGGTTGAAAAGTGCACAAGTCGTACTTGCTTGATGCACAGTGCAAGGTTAGACCTCAGGAGAAAAGAACGGGTTCATTTCAACTTGGACAAGCTAGCTGTCAATGAAAATCTGGATTTGATTTGGTGAGTCAGTACTGAAGAGTAGTTTTTGGAGACCAGGACAATGTCGAGTCATACAGTCATAGAGATGTAAAGCATGGAAACAGACCCTTCGGTCCAACCCCTACATGCCAACCAGATATCCCAACCCAATCGAGTCCCACCTGCCAGCACCCGGCCCATATCCGTCCAAACCCTTCCTATTCATATACCCATCCAAATGCTTCTTAAATGTTACAATTGTACCAGCCTCCACCACTTCCTCTGGCAGCTCATTCCATACCCGTACCACCCTCTGTATGAAAAAGTTGCCCCTTAGGTCTCTTTTATATCTTTTCCCTCTCACCCTAAACCTATGCCCTCTAGTTCTGGACTCCCCGAACCCAGGGAAAAGACTTTGCCTATTTACCCTATCCATGCCACTCATAATTATGTAAACCTCTATAAGGTCACCCCTCAGCCTCCGCGCTCCAGGGCTAACAGCCACAGCCTGTTCAGCCTCTCCCTATAACTCAAATCCTCCAACCCTGGCAATATCCTTGTAAATCTTTTCTGAACCCTTTCAAGTTTCATAACATCTTTCCGATAGGAAGGAGACCAGACTTGCATGCAATATTCCAACAGTGGCCTCACCAATGTTCTGTACAGCCGCAACATGACCACCCAACTCCTGTACTCGATACTCTGACCAATAAAAGAAAGTATACCAAATACCTTCTTGACTATCCTATCTACCTGCGACTCCACTTTCAAGGAACTATGAAGCTGCACTCCAAAGTCTCTTTGTTCAGCAACACTCCTTATGACCTTACCATTAAGTGTGTAAGTCCTGCTAAGATTTGCTTTCCCAAAATGCAGCGCTTCGCATTTATCTGAATTAAACTCCATCTGCCATTTCTCAGCCCATTGGCCCGTCTGGTCAAGATCCTGTTGTAATCTGAGGAAACCCTCTTCGCTGTCCACGACACCTCCAATTTTGGTGTCATCTGCAAACTTACTATGCTCTTATGCTCACATCTAAATCATTTATGTAAATGACAAAAAGTAGAGGACCCAGCACTGATCCTTGTGGCACTCCACTGGTCACAGGCCTCCAGTCTGAAAAACAATCCTCCACCACCACTCTCTTCCTTCTACCTTTGAGCCAGTTCTGTATCCAAATAGCTAATTCTCCCTGTATTCCATGAGATCTAACCTTGCTTAATCAGTGTCCCATGGGGACCCTTGTCGAATGCCTTACTGAAGTCCATATGGATCATATCTACCGCTCTGCCCTTATCAACCTTCTTTGTTACTTCTTCAAAAAACTCAATCAAGTTTGTGAGACATGATTTCCCATGCACAAAGCCATGTTGACTGTCCCGAATCAGTCCTTGCCTTTCCAAATACATGTACATCCTGTTCCTCAGGATTCCCTCCAACAACTTGCCCGAGGTCAGGCTCACTGGTCTATAATACCCTCGTTTGTCCTTACCACTCTTCTTAAACAGTGGCACCACATTTGCCAACCTCCAGTCTTCCGGCACGTCACCTATGACTATCGATGATACAAATATCTCAGCAAGAGGCTCAGCAATCACTTCTCTAACTTCCCACAGAGTTCTTGATCAGGTCCTGGGGATTTATCCACCTTTACCCATTTCAAGACATCCAGCATTCTGTAATCTGGACATTTTGCAAGATGTCACCATCTATGTCACAACAATACAAATCTTCCATATTGTTTTCCACAATAAATACTGATGCAAAATGCTCAGTTAGTATCTCCCCCATTTTCTGTGGCTCCACACAAAGGCCGCCTTGCTGATCTTTGAGGGGCCCGATTCTCTCCCTCGTTACCCTTTTGTCCTTAATATATTTGTAAAAACCCTTTGGATTCTCCTTAATTCTATTTTCCAAAGCTATCTCATGTCCCATTTTTGCCCTCCTGATTTCCCTCTTAAGTAAACTTCTACTTCCTTTCTACTCTTCTAAGGATTCATTCGTTCTATCCTATCTATAGCTTACATACGCTTCTTTCTTTTTCTTAACAAAACCCTCAATTTCTCCAGTCATCCAGCATTCCCTATACCTACCAGCCTTTCCTTTCACCCTGACAGCAATATACTTTGTCTGGATTCTCGTTATCTCATTTCTGAAGGCTTCCCATTTTCCAGCGTCCCTTTACCTGCAAACATCTGCCCCCATTCAGCTTTTGAAAATTCTTGCCCAAAATTGGCCTTTCTCCAATTTAGAACTTCAACTTTTAGATCTGGTCTATCCTTTTCCATCACTATTTTAAATCTAATAGAATTACGGTTGCTGGCCCCAAAGTGCTCCCCCACCAACACCTCAGTCACTTGCCCTGCCTTACTTCCCAAGAGGTAACGTTTTGCACCTTCTCTAGTAGGTACATCCACATACTGAATCAGAAAATTGTCTTGTACGCACTTAACAAATTCCTCTCCATCTAAAGCTTTAGCACTATGGCAGTCCCAGTCTATGTTTGGAAAGTTAAAATCCCTTACCATAACCACACATTATTCTTTCAAATAGCTGAGATCTCCTAACAAGTTTGTTTCTCAATTACCCTCTGACTATTCGGGGGTCTATAATACAATCCCAATAAGATGTTGTCAATCCAAGAAAGGGTGATCAACCAGAATGGGAGCTGCCATTGAGGAAGTCCATAACAGAATAACACCTGAGATAGACAATCAAGTCAGATTGGCAAAAGAGAAGATTTATAATCCTTTCTGAAATTTAATGTGATCTGATGAGCCCAATGAGAGATTTGAGGAAGTTTGCTGAGATATATTCCCCTGTGGTATACTCAATCACAGTTTATTGTCCGTCTCGCTTGAGAAGATGGTAGCATTATAATGTCACTGGCCTTGTAAATCAGAGACCCAGGCAAGTATTGTGGAGCCATAGGTTTGAATAACATCACAGCACCTGGTGGAATTTAAATTCAGTTCATGAAATCTGGAATATGAAGCTTGCCGCAGTAAGAGTGACCACAAAACTATCATCAATTATTTTTTAATAATGTACTTACTGTAGTTCACAAACGTCCTTCAGGGAAGGAAATGTGTCATCCAGCATTAGCTGGTCTAGTTCATGTAAGACTCCAAATCTACATTCATGTGATTGACTCGTAACTGTCCTTTGAAATTGCCTAGTCTGCTATTCAGTTCAAGGGCAATTGGGGATGTGTCATCTTATAGTTAGTAAATCAGTATATCTTTAAGATATATGCTAATGATGAAAATCAGACAACATCAGGTTATAGTCCAACAGATTTAATTGGAAGCACTAGCTGGTCCTTCATCAGGTGTTTTCAGAGCAGTGCTCCGAAAGCTAGTGCTTCCAATTAAATCTGTTGGACTATAACCTGGTGTTGTTTGATTTTTAACTTTGTACATCCCAGTCCAACACCGGCATCTCCAAATTATGCTAATGATATGATCAATATGTCACAGCATGTGACCTGGCAGACTCCATCTTAAATCATCTGACTTGAAGCATGCCATGCTAATGAAAGCTTTTGGCAGCCAATTGCCTAATTCTAGTCTGGACACCTCAGAGATGTCCACTGCACCTATTATGAGTCATGACATAAACATTGCCATTTCAGGTAAAGAACAAAGCGAGAAGCAAAACCAGTAAAAGAAATCAATAAATACTGCACTGCACTTCTAAAATAAAATTATCCAGGACACTCAAAGAGTAGTGGAAAACACGTCTTTATGAGCTGGGTAAACAATGATACCTTTGCTGAGTGGCAACTAATTAAAAACCAAAACCCAGTTTTATTTAACAGATCAATCAAAAAATTATCCCAAGAGGAGAGCTCTGAAAACCTTGTTTGCCATTGGCAAGGAGGGACATGACAGAAATAATTTGTCTGATTTTTCTGAAAGAACTTCACAGTGGCCTATATCCTGTCACTGAGTTACCCTTTATTTACACAAGGAAAGTCCTTTACACTGATCCAGGTTCCTCAGACGGAAGTGGGTACTGCAAATGCAGGGCTGATGAAGGGCTTTTCCCTGAAACGTTGATTTTCCAGCTCCTTGGATGCTGCCTGACCTGCTGTGCTTTTCCAGCACCAATCTAATCTTGACCCCAGCTTCCTCAGAGCCAGTTCTCAGAGAGAACGGAACCTCTGACTCTCCTGGTTACATTTGTCAACCAGGGCTCCTTGATTGGGGTTGTTAATCTGATTCAATCAGGGAAATCATTCTATGAGGTCCTCCTGGTAGGCCTCATTACATTCACTACATTCCTTCCCCTCTGAGTCCAACAACATTGGCAAGTTGTTTTTGTCGCATCTCTGGGTGCGTTTGAGCACCAGGTCAGGTTCCATTAGCTAACTTGTAATTATATGCAATTATAGTATTTGAGCCCACTGCTGAATTTAGCCTGAAGCTATGGGCAGCACTACCTTGTCTTGTTAAATTGACCTCGCAGGGGTTTGTGGTCCATTATTATTACTAATTCATGCAAATGGTTCTGGTGCAACTTCCTGTCTCCATATTATGACTGCTAAACCTTCCTTCTCTATTTGAGTGTATTTACCCTCTGTATTAGCCAAAGTTCTGCTATTGGATGTTTATACAGATTCTCTTGGTTCTTGAATTGCCACGTAAAGCAATTGTATTTCAAAATTAGACAAGGCTAAGGGATATAACATTCCTTCAGCAAATACGCCAATTCTTGAAAGGTTTAGTGTCTGGTGCCTCAGGGCTCCTAATAACTGAAAAAGCTGTCAGGAGAATTACTGATTGCTTTTCATTGGCACCAATGTCACTTGCCCATAAAAAAAATGTATTTTTCCACATACTGGGCCCAGTCTTCGACCGCACCGTTGAACAAGTAAAGCTTCCTGAAAGAAAGACAGGATGCCAGAAATACCCCAACGCAAAGATGAATTGTTGTGAATGACTTTCTTCAGGAGTATGCTTTTCTCTCATCGTCACTGAAATAACTCCACAGAGGCTGATTCCTGTCACCAAGTCACCCTTTATTTACACATGCAAAGTTCTTGACCCTGACCCAGTTTCCTGAGAGCCAGCTCTCAAAGAACAGAATCTCTGATCGTCCTGCTTATATATGTTAACAAGGACTCCCTGATTGTCCCAGATTAAGAGCCCCGATCAGGGATCTCATATTCTATGGCTGACTTTGTTACAATCACTACCCTTTCTGTGGGAGATCAGAAAAATGCAGAAATTATCTGGAAGGTTCTCAGAGGTGAGCATAATGTAATAATTAATTTCAGGATTTTCAAACTCCAACTCACACATCACAGAGAGCCAACCCCAGAGTCGATTGACCAATGAGACGGAAGATACCACCAACAAGCTTTGAAAAAACTACTTTTCTAAACAGTATCTACCAGGGAGGCTCATCAAATTAGTAACTATCACTAACCAGTTAAAACCTTCAGGAAGGATGGTCTGGCCCAGAAATGGGCTCAGTCTTTGAAAATTGAGCCATAGAGAGAAGCCAACATCATTACATGCTTTGCATGTAGCCAATATTATTATTACAATCAGTCTAATGCACCAATAAAATTTATCACATTACCCAAAAGATATCCCAACTTTTCTTCATGTCTGCAAAGCACCAAAGAACATTGCATATATGTGCAGGAAATGTGATTTTAAAGGCCACACCAGATCCTGAGCAAAACAAAGGTAATTAACACCACCACACTGTCAGATAGGCAAATGTTAAGTAGGTACACAAACTGAAACATGTCTATGACTTTTAGAGGAAACTAAGAGAAAGGCAGGCTGTAGAAGACCAGGTTTTCCAAATTATTAACCTTAGGCACCATGTTGATGGTTTCAGGCAATCAGACGCTTTTAAAATAATCCTGAAATGACAGCATGACATACTTTACACAGGAGCTAATGGTAAAATAATACTGCGATGCACCTTGAAAGACATTATCCTTAGAAGTGGCACCCATGGTATATAATCTATGAGAGACCATCTCAGCGTAAAACTAATCAGCAATTAGATATATTAACAGAATCACTGCAAGACCAATGTGTAAGCTCACTTTGGTTTTCTGAAAGCTTCTATCAAGTAGAGACCAAGCTGCACAGTGATATAAGAACATAAGATTCATGAGCAGGCCATCTGGCCATTGAGCCTGCTCCGCCATTCAGTAAGATCATTGCTGATCTTTTTGTGGACTTAGCCCCACTTATTCACTTGCTCACCATGATCCTTAATTCCTTTACTGTTCCAAACTCTATCTATCTTTGCCTTAAAAACATTCAGCGAGGTCGCCTCAACTCCTTCACTGGGCAGGGAATTCCACAGATTCACAATCCTTTGGCTGAAGAAGTTCTTTCTCAACTCAGACCTACCTCTGCTGGCCCTTATTTTGAAGGTAGGCCACCTAGTTCTCATTTCACCCGCCAGTGGAAGCAACCCCTGCTTCTATCTGATCTCGTCTCTTCATATTTTATATGTTTTGATAAGATCCTCCTCTCGCTCCCCTAAATTCGAATGAGTACAGTCCTAGTCAATTCAATCTCTCCTCCTCAGCCAATCTTCTAATTCTGGAATCAGCTCAGTGAACCTCCTCTGTATTCTCTGGTGCCAGTGTATCCTTTCTCATATTAGGGATCACGAGCACCCTATTTAGCTACAGCTAAATAACCTCGAATCCTTTCGCAATGAAGGACAAGATTCAATTTGCCTTCTTCAGTACCTGCTGCACCTGCAAACCAATTTTTTGTGATTCATGTGCAAGGCCACCCAGATCCTTCTGCACAGCAGCATGCTACAATATTTCACTATTTAAATGATAGTCCATTTTGCTGTTATTCCGACTGAAATGGATGACCTCACATTTACACTAAGTATACTCCGCCTGCCAATCCTTTCCCCATTCACTTAAACTATCTGTATGCCTCTGCAGACTTTGCTCTACCACTCATTTTATTATCATCTGTGAACTTTGACATGTTGTACTTGGTCCTCAACTCCAAATCATGAATGTAAATTGCAAACAATTGCAGTCCCAACACTGATCCCTGAGGCACAGTACTAGCCACTGATTGCCAATCAAGAAAACACCCATTTACCACACTCTTTGCTTTTTATTAGTTAACCAATCTTGAATCCATGCTAAAACATTCTCCATAAATGCCATGCACCACTTATGCAGCAGCTTTTTGTACGTACCTTGTCAAATGCCTTCTGGAAATCCAGATACACTACATCCACCATGCTCGTAATGTCCTCAAAGAATTCCAGTAAATTAGTTAAACATGACATGCCTTTCATGATCACATGGTGTTTCTGCACAATGGAGCAATTTCTAAGCAGATTTCTTGCCATTTCTTCCTTGATTTTAGATTCAAGTATTTTCCCCACTACAGATGTTAAGCTAACGGACCTATAGTTACCTACCTTTTGTCTATCTCCTTTCTTAAACAATGGCATCATGTTTGTTATTTTCCAATCTGGTGGATCTGACCCAGAGTCCATCAAATTTTGGTATATTACCATGAGCGCAAGTCCTGTTTCCCCACCATCTCTTGTAGTACCCTGGGATACATTCCATCAGGGCCAGGAGACCTGTCTACCTTTAGACCCATTAGCTTGCCCAACACGACCTCCTTAGTGATAATGCTAGTTTCTAGGTCCTCATCTGCCAAAGCCTCCTTGTCATCATTTATTGTCATGTTATTTATGTCTTCCACTGAGATGATGGGCACAAAATATCTGTTCAACACCTTGCATTTCCTCATTTCCCATTATTAAATCTCTCTTCTCATCCGCTAGAGGGTTAATGTTGACCTTAGCCACTTTTTTCTTTTATGTATTTGTAGAAATCTTTGCTATTTTATTCTGAGTTAGTTTACCCTCACAATCCATCTTAGTTTTCTTTATAGCTTTCTTCATGACTTTCCGTTGACGTTTGAAAATTCCTAATCCCCTAGTTTCCCACTAATCTTTGCCACTTTGTATGCATTTGCTTTCAATTTGATCGTTGAGAATGTGGTGCTGGAAAAGCACAGCCAGACAGGCAGGATCCGAGGAGCAGGAGAATCGATGTTTTGGGCATAAGCTCTTCATTAGAAATGAAGCTTGAGGGCTGGGGGGCTGAGAGATAAATGGGAGGGAGGGTTGAGTTGGGAAGAAGGTAGCAGAGAGTGTGATAGGTAGATGAAGGTGGGGGAGAAGGTGATAAGTCGGAGAGGAGGGTGGAGAGGATAGATGGGAAAGGTGATGGACACGTCAAGAGGCAATGCTGAGTTGGAGGCTTGGGACTGGGATAATGTGGAGTGGGGGGAGGAAATGAGGAAACTGGTGAAATCCTCATTGAATTGTGTGGTTACAAGGTCCCAGGGCAGATTATGAGGTGTTCTTCCTCTTGGTGTCAGGTGGTAAGGGTTTGGTGACGGAGGAGCCCAGGATCTGCATGTCCTTGGTGGAGTGGGAGGGGGAGTTGAAGTGCTCAGCCACAGGGTGATGGGATTGATTGGTGCAGGTGTCCCAGAGATGTTCTCTGAAATGATCTGCAAGTTGGTTACCAACCCATGCCAAACTAGTTTAAAGTCTACCAGTATAATCACAATGCAGAAGATTCAAACCACACCAATTGGATGTAACAAGCCACACATGACACAGTCTATTCTATTAAAGTTGAAGACTTTAAGTCTTAAGGTTCATCTGCTACACTTTGTCCACAAGCAATATGAATAGTTAAAATCAGCAGCTGCCAAAAATTAGCAACTTCAGGAGTTACAAGTGATAGTTGTCAGGAATGCCTGACAGTATTAAAGAAGTACCAGAGAACATTTGTTCATGTTATCCACTCCAAGATGAGCTTTATACGTTTGTTATGAAGTTGTAGGTGCGTACTGTATCTTTAAGAGAGAGTGAAAGCTGTCAAGGACCTAGCAAATTAGAGTGTGCAAAAAATGTAACATTTATGTGGGACAAATATGGAAGTCGGGGGCATAACTTGTGTCCCCCACATCTGCCATCGTCGCCACCACTTCTGTCCCCAAAAACGCCACTCACCTGCAGACTGCTGACGACCGCCCCCACGGATCCCACTGACACCATCCCCACCTCCCAGAACCCTGAGGGGAACATCACCTCTGCTAATGTCTCCAACCCCATTTCCCCTACATTCCCACTCCAGCGACAGGCTTCGCCCCCCCCCCCCTCCCAGCTCCACACCTACCACAGGTCCTAGCTCCCAGCCCTGCCAAATTTTCACCATATCCCAAGACCTCCCCCTTACTGAGAACAAACAATCAGTCATCAATAAAGGCCTTACCTTCATCCCCCTCCGTCCACACATCAACGAATTCAATACGCATCGTGACATCAAATACTTCTGCTGCCTCTGCCTCCAAGCTTACTTTTTCAATCAGGCTGTGGAACAAATACAGGGGAACCTCAATTATCTAAACGAGATGAGCGGGCACTATTTTGTTCAGATAATTGATTAAATGCCTTTCCTCTGGGGCTTGGAGTTTTTAAAGTCTGCTTCCTGTTCAGGAGACCCCACCCCCAACCCCGTACAATACCTCCCTCAACACCACTCCCCTTGTCCCCATCCAGCACCGCCCCTGCCCAACCCCCAAGCCCATTCAACAACGTCCCCACACCCTCCAACACCGCCCTGAGCTCACCCCCAACCCCATCCGAAACCGCACACCCACCGTCCCAACCCCATCCAGCACTAGCTCCCTCTGTCCATCATCCCCCAACTCCGTCCAACACCGCCCCCCACCCGTGCCCACAATCCCATCCAACAGTGGCCCCTGCCCCCAACCCCGTCCAACACCCACCTATCCCTGTCCAACACCGCCCACCCATGCCCCAACTCCGTCCAGCACCACCCCGCGTCCATTGCCCCCCAACCCTGTCCAACAACATCCCAGCCAACGTCCCCCAACCCTGTCGAACGCTGCACCCTGTCTGCCTGCCCTCCAACCCCATCCAACACCGCCCCCAATCCCGTCCAAAACCGCCCCCCAACCCCATCCAACACTGCCCCCCCGCTTGCCTCCCCAACCCCATCTAACAACCCCCCCACCCCGTCTGCCCCGCCAACTCTGTCCAATACTGCCCCCTCTCCAGGCAGTTGGACTGGACACCAACCACAAGACTGCTGCTGCAGCTCCAAATTGCACACACATCCACAGCCACACACACAACTTTTTACTGCAACTTTTTGACAGGTTCCACGTTTGCCCTTTTCAGGAGAGATTATTTGGGGAAGGTGGGGTTTCGGTAACACCCGTCTGTAGAACTCCAGGGAAAGTGTGGGGGGAGAGAGAGAGGGCAGGCAGTCAGTCATTTGGAAATGGTGCCTGTTTAATCACTGTAAACAAAAGGCACAATCACTATTGGAAACACGTTTCTATCAGGACCTCGAGTTTTCCTTCAGATAATCCGAGTTTCAGATAATTAGTATTCGGATAATCGAGGTTGCTCTATAGCTGAGCTGAGTTGCTATGTCCCACAATAATTCGAATTTAGCCTATCAGTTTAAATTATACCCCAAGATACTAAAACCCAATCAAATTTGAATTTTAGTATTTTGACGACATCAAACCAATTAGACAATCCAATGTTTTGGAATATAGAAATCAGACATTTTGAACAGTTAGCAAGAGAGAGAGAGACAGAGAGAGAGAGAGGCAAAGAGCATCAATACAGACTGCCTGCAAACCTGCATTCTGAAAGGTACCTTGATCTATGAATACCTGTGCAGCAGAAGACTGAAGAAGAGAAGACCCAGGAAGATACAAAGGGAAGATCGGTAGCTGGCTAGTTTTGAAACTGATTTTTTTGTTGTAAATCTTAATTGGAGAGTTTTATCAGATTAGTATATTGTTGTAGATGGGAGGTAAATAAATTAATCAGATTTATCAGGTAAATACACCAATCTGGGTGGCACATTGGCTCAGTGGTTAGCACTGCTGCCTCACAGCACCAGGGACCAGGGTTTGATTCCAGCATCGGGCAATTGTCTCTGTGGAGATTGCACGTTCTCCCCATGTCTGCGTGGGTTTCCTCTGGGTACTCCGGTTTCCTCCCACAGTCCAAAGATGTGCAGGTTAGGTGAATTGGCCATGCTTAATTCCCCATAGAGTTTGGTGCATTAGTCAGGGGTAAATACAGGGAAGGGGGAATGGGTCTGGGTGGATTAATCTTCGGAGGGTCGATATGGATTTGTTGGACCAAAGGGCCAGTTTCCATACAGTAGGGAATCTAAATCTAATCTCATCTAAAGGAGGCTTACGTTGTAGATAGCTGTTGTTTAATGTACTGTTTCTTTTGGAGTTAATAAACTGGTGAATTTTTCTTTTAATAGTGTGATATGAGTAGTTCTTTGTCACTGATACTTTAACAGATTACGAGGCGAGGTGAGCTTTTCTGGGTCTCTGGTTTAAATTAACAGAAAGGTTTATCTCATGTCGTAACACATTGCATCAAGTAATTTTCAGGGGCATAACATCAGGCTACCATGTTGATATTACACCAGGGATATCTGGATATTGAATACACAACACAATTAGCATGTGAATGCGCACTGGCCAAAGTATCAATTACTCATGAATCCATGAAAAGCACATCAAACGTACCCGCCCCAGCACTGCCAGGAGCCTCTGCATCCACACAATGTTCAATCCTTGGATGAAACTGCAACAGACCTGTGCACAGGAAAAAATGCATCCTTGTGATGGATTATTTTTTTCTAAATTTCCCATTGTTTAACAACTTGGCACCATTATAAGTTATTAGACTGCTGACTGGACCTCACTAACTTGAAATAATGTTGATCTTGCTTTGCACACTGTGTAGTGGTAACCTTGTATGCCTCGGTCTGTTGAATCACCCTATGATTCTGTATATCCTTATTTGCTATGATCTGCCTATACTGCTCACAAAACAAAGCTTTAACTGTACCTTGGTACACGTGACTACAATAAATCAAATCAAATCAAACAATGAGTGTTGTCAGTTAATTCAGCAGCCTGGAACCGATTGTGTCTGTCAATTAACTGGCAAACCATTAAAAGTGAGTATTCTTGATCACATCATCGCACTGTCCACACTCAAATAATCAAGCAGAATGTGTAATATGTGCTATCATAGGAACAAAGCAACAAGAAAAGGCTATTGAACCTGTTCCTTCATTTAATACGATCATGATGATTGAACATGATAAGGCTTTTCCCCACACTATCTCCATAACCCTCTATTCTACTGATGATCAAACATTCATCAACTTCTACTTTAAGCATACTCAAATGAGCTTCCATATCCTCCAGGGTAGAGAATTCCAAACAGAAGACACTTGCTGAGTAAAAGTTAATAGAACAATACTGTGCAGAACAGGCCCTTCAGCTCTCAATGTTGCGCCCACCTGTGAACTATTCTCAGCTTGTCCCCCCTACACTATACCGAAATCATCGATGTGCTTATCTAAGGATTGTTTAAATCTCCCGAATGTGGCTGAGTTGACTACATTAGCAGGTAGGGCATTTCACGCCCTTACCGCTCTCAGCATAAAGAACCTGCCTCTGGCAACTGTCTTAAATCTATTACCCCTCAATTTGTAGTTATACCCCCTCGTACATGCTGATGTTATCATCCTAGGAAAAAGACTTTCACTGTCAACCCTATCTAATCATCTTGTACGTCTCTATCAAATCCCCTCTTCGCCTTCTTTTTGCCAATGAGAACAGACCCAAGTCTCTCAGCCTTTCCTCATAAGACCTTCCCTCCAGACCAGGCAACATCCTGGCAAATCTCCTTTACCTTTTCCAATGCTTCCACATCCTTCCCAAAATATGGGAACCAGAACTGTACACAATATTCCAAATGTGGCCGCACCAGCGTTTTGTATAGTTGTAGCATAATATTGTGGCTCTGGAACTCAGTCCCTCTATATATGCCTTCTGAACAGCACTATCCACCTGGGATATGTACATGGACTCCAAGATCCCTCTGCACATCCACACTACCAAGAATCTTTCCATCGACCCAGTACTTTGCCTTCCTGTTATTCTTCCCAAAGTGCATCAGCTCACATTTAGCTGCATTGAACTCCAATCGTCACCTCTCAGCCCAATTCTGCAGTTTATCCAAGTCCCCCTGCAACCTGTAACATTCTTCCACACTGTCCACCAGTCCACCAAATTTACTAATCCATCCACCTATGCCTGCATCTAAGTCATTTATTAAAATGACAAACAGCAGTGGTCCCAAAACAGATCCTTATGACACACGGACTCCAGGCTGAATATTTTCCATCAACCACCACTCGCTGCCTTCTTTCAGAAAGCCAGTTTATAATCCAAATTGCTAAATCACCCTTAATTCCACGCCTCTGCATTTTCTCCAATGGCCTACCATGTGGAACCTTCTCAAAGGCTTGACTGAAGTCCATGTATACCATGTCAACTGCCCTACCCTCATCCACATGCTTGGTCTCCTTCTCAAAAAAACTCAATGAGGTTTGTGAGACATAACCTGCCCTTGACGAAACCATGTTGACTATCTGAAATCAAATTGTTGTTTGCTAGATTATTATAAATCTTATCTCTTATCATCCTTTCCAAAACCTTTCCTACAACAGCAGTAAGGCTCACTGGTCTATAATTACATGGGTTATCTCTAATGCCCTTCTTGAACAAGGGCACAACATTTGCAATCCTCCAGTCCTCTGGTACCAAACCTGTAGACAATGAGGACTTCAATATCAAGCCTAAGGCTCTGCTATCTCCTCCCTAGCTTCCCAGAGAATCCTCGGATAAATCCTATCCAGCCCAGAAGACTTGTCTACTTTCACTCCTTCTAGAATTGATAACAGTTTTCTCATTGTGATAGCTCCTTTAAGGCCCATGTGGAATGACTAAATAATCTCAGATGGAGATCACTGAGTATGGATTCACATGGTAATAGACAAACTGTGTGATCATATCTTTGAGCAGGTTGACTCAAAAATATCTACAAAGCTAGTGCGTCCAAATAAACCTGGTGTTGTGTGATTTTTAACTTTAAAAAATAAAGCAGACTCAAGGTTCTTCTGTTGCAATGCTAGTGTCTCTACCTCTAAGCCAGAAGGGTTGTGTTCAGATGCCATCTGTTCTGGAGGGTGTGCAATAACATCTCTGAATACGTTGATTAGTAAATACCATAAAGCACACCCACAGGGGTTCTTGATGTGCAATGGTGGGGTTCCCTACCTCTGGACCAGGAAACCAAGGTTCAAAACCTGTATGCTCCAGGAGTGTGTTGTAACATCTTTGCACAAGTCAACTGCAAAATAAAGCAGACCCCAAGGCATAGATCTACAGAACTGTCTGATCTAGGCTGGGTCCACCCTATATATACCATAAATAGCAGCTCTACCTTGGTGTGAACAATAAATTTTGTTTCTTTCCATTTGGGCTTCGTGAGTTATTATATTCACCATTGCCAAAATCGCAATCTCTTCTTTTAAATTGTATTCCTCGCTGTAGATTTCCCAACCAGGGGAACTGCCATATTAGTACCTATCCTGTCGACCCTTTTAATTATTTCGTGAGTTTCAACACGATTATCTCTCATTCTTTCTTTCTTTGGAGGATAGTTCTGCCATTCCAGCAACAAAAAGGTCTGGCGAACATTTGTCGTACTTGCTCTCTGGCAATGATGTCTTTCCTGAAATAAGGAGACTAAAACTTCACACGGTATTCTAGTTGTCGTCGAATCAAACTCCTAAACAACTGAAACAAAATACCACTCCTGTATTCAAAATCCTTTTGCAATGAAGGGCTGACATTCCATTAGTTTTTCTCATACTCGCTGCACCTGCTCATTTAGCCTTTAGTCACAAATTAACAAAGATATCACAGTCTCTTTGCATATCTACACTCACTAACTTCTCACCATTTCAGGAATATTCTGCACATCTGTTCTCCCTACCATAGCAGATAACCTCACATTTTTCTGTGTAATATGTTCTTGTCCAGTCACCAAGCATTTCTGCCATCTTCACAACACACATTTGACCTTATATCATCTGCAAATTTTGAAATATTACAGGTGGCACCCATCTTCAAATCATTGATGTGTTGATCATAAATCATTGGTCACCTGGGTCATCTTCACAGTACTCCACTCATCACAGTCTGCCAATGCAAGAATGATCCATTTATTTCTGCCCTCTGTTTTCTGTCTGGTTTTTTTTTTATCCTTTATCTATGTAAGTCTTCAATACCACATGCTTTAATTTCTGTAATCAGCCTCCTGCAGAGACATTATCAAAACCCTCCTGAAAATCCAAATCCAAATACATAGAATTCTATATTTGGATTTTTAGGAAGCTTTTGATAACATCTTCACAGCCATCCTCTGCCACCACTCCACCATGATCAACTTTGTTCGTAACATCTTCAAAGAACTCGCAACAGATTTATCAAACACAATTTGCCACTCACAAATCTATGCTGACTATGTTGAATCACATCATTTTTATCCAAGTGACCATTTCTGATTCAAGCA
This sequence comes from Hemiscyllium ocellatum, assembly GCF_020745735.1. Taxonomy (NCBI): domain Eukaryota; kingdom Metazoa; phylum Chordata; class Chondrichthyes; order Orectolobiformes; family Hemiscylliidae; genus Hemiscyllium; species Hemiscyllium ocellatum. Next base: position 8,458,832 of record NC_083432.1, on the reverse strand, counting down.
TTTTCGTTACTGTTGATGTAATGCTAACAAGTCTTAAATAGAGGGATAATATTTACAAGCTTCCGATATGTAGGAATCATTCCTGAGTTTAATTTTGGAAGATAATTAACAAACAGAAACCATCTTGACAGCCATGTCCTTCAACAGTCTGGGATGTAGACTACTAAATCCCAGGTATCAATCAACTTGCAGCCCCATTAATTTTCTTAGTTACACCATCGAATTCTAATTTCCTTCTACTCCTCATTCTCCCTCGTCACTTGGATCTACAATTTTGGAAGATTTGTAATTTCTTCCTCAGTGAAAACAGACTCGCTATTTATTTCTTGGAGGGCCTCCAGCCATTGGCAAGGCAACAGACCCAGCTCTTGACTGTAGTTAGCCTGGAGCCAGGGTGGCCTGGTTGTCAGTGAGGTGGTGGCAGTGGAGTCGAGAGCTGGTTCCAGGTCCAGCACGTGACCCAGCATCAATGGTCCGTCAATGAGGTGGGCCCAGTGACGAAGAGATGGTGCCTGAAGGTTGGTGACTCTGACACTGGTGGGTCCAACATTGGCAATGGTGCTAGTGTAATTGCTCAGCTAACTCAGGGCTCGGGACTCATGCTGGAGGCAGCGGAGTGACAATGGATTTTCTTTCAGTGTTGTCTTTTATTCATTTTATTCTTGAAGCATTAGAATGGCAATGGATTGTGGTGACAGTTGAAGCTTTTCACTGTATTTTACCTTGTTGTTCATTGTAGGTATAAGTGACAATAAATCATCATCATCATAAATCATTATCATCCCATTCCCTATTGTTAATTCTCTACCCTGGCTACCTGCTTTCCTTTCACTTTCTCATCTTTCTTTTCTCAAATTTCTGGGGTGATGGAGAAAACATTTATGGATCAATTCATGATCGTAGTTGCTTGCATTGCTGCTGCTATCCTTTCATCTTCTTCTAACAGCAAGTTTTGAATTCTTCTAAAAGAATGATTTATTTGAGAGTTTTATAAGTATTTTAAGCCTTTAATAATTATTATCTACCTTCCAAAATTGTCTTGTTTAACTCTCACACTCAACATAGTTTTGCCCGGACTTTCTCCTTCTATTCTGAAATCCCTGCCCATCCACTTCCAGGACCAACTCGTGTACTTAAAATAGCCCTTTTTTCTTCATTATCGTCTCTAGAATCTTCCTCCAACATAAATCTTCGTGCTTTATCGGTCAATTTGCTTTGTATTTGTAATGTTCAATCTGCTTTTAACCAATCCATTATGATTGCTACCATTTCAAATTACATTTGAAAAGCTTCTACATCCTTCTCTTCAAATTTTGGCAAAACCTGTTCAACATTAAACCTCTCCTGACTGAACAATGACTGACCTGCTTTCTTTTAACTAAGCACTCACAAAATTCTGGTTTAGCTTGTCTAAACTGCACCATTTGCAATTTATATTTGTGATTTTTCTCCTGCCTCTCTAGTTCCAGTGTTTTAAGTTTTAATGGTCTTTGGAATTAGTTCTCCTTTTCCTCCCTTTCTTTTTCTTTGTCTGCCCTTTAGAATTCCATCTTCAATTATTTCATTTCCATTTGCCTGAACTGCAACTTCAGGTTCACTGATGCAGCCAATATGCTATCTGTACCACCCAACCTGTAATTCCACTGAACCTAACTGCTTTATTATTAAATAGGTAATGTCTACCTTCTTAGCTTGCTCTGGCAGCTTTATTTATGATCTGCGGGCTAACTCTGATCGTTTAGCTTTCATTCATACCAGGAAAACATCTGACATTTTCAAAAACTCTTTGACAATTTCCAATGCCATCTTAAATCTGTGTGCAAACTTGGTGTTCAACTACCCACACTAATTACCAATTCCAAATCTACTTTGTGCCCAGGTTCCTTGATGACCCCCCAGTTATGTTCCAATATGGAGACAACCAGGCAAATCCAATCAGCTTCCCTATCTCTGTATTCACAACACAGGAAAATTAACATTCCTAATGGCCCTCAAAATTGCCCAAATAGTTCTTCACCAGACTCTTTAAATACTACAACAAGATTTTGTGAATAACTAATACCAGACTTTGTGGATAACTGATGCAAATACCATGTTTGTATCTTAAACCAAAGAATTAACAATTATAGGAACATACAAACAGAAGGAGGTCATTCAGCCCATGAAGTTCTTACACGATCAATACTATCAGAGTTTATAGTAATGTCATATTCCTGCCTTTCACCCACATCCGTTAATACATTTTATTCACAAAACAAATCTGTCTCAGCATGAACTGCCGTTTTTGGAAGAGAGTTTAAAACACCCTTTTGTATATGAAATTGCTTCGGAACATCTCACCTGAATGGTCTGACCCTAATTCTTTAACTGTGCCCCCGAGTACTAAGATGTAATTTATTAATACAGTAGCAGAGCAAAGTTAATCAAATAAAATCTGTGATTTAAACTTAACCTTCTTTGATTCTAGCCAGGGTTAAATCAAATGAAAAATGAATGAGATGCAACTGGCTAGTTCACTTGAGTGATCTTCATCAGCCATGAGATCACAGGCAGGTGATTGGATCTTGCTTTCTTTCTGAAGACATCAGTCAGTGCAAACAGCTTCCAGTAGACTCTGAAGAATGTTCACTTAATTTACAAAACTGAGGTTCCAATCTCAAAATTTTCAATGATTTTCAATTTTCTCACAAGGATAACCAGGGAGCAATCAGACCTCTGTCTTGTAGCTGTGGTAGCCCGAGTTTGGGGAGGAGGGAGAACGGAAGCATTGCTTTTTCTTTCACCAAGCATTTTTGCAAGAGGCTGCTTTGTGGTCAAGGTGCTGGTGATTAGATCTAAGAACAGGCCGAGGTGAATACCAAGCTTTGTTGAGGAAGGTGAGCAACATTAAGATAAGAAAGACTTTTTATTTTTCCTTAAGCCTGCTCATTGTTAAAGGGGCAAAGAAGGCAGTCATTGGAGTTGTGTGGTCCTCCTGTCAGATGTGAGATCAGAGAATCAGGGAAGAGCGCTTCAGAAAACTTCAATGGGACACCTGCACCAACCAACCCCACTGCTCCGTGGCTGAACACTTCAAGTCCCCCGACCATTCTGACAAGGACATGCAGGTCTTGGGCCTCCTCCATCGCCAAACCCTTACCATCCAATGCCTGGAGGAAGAACATCTCATCTTCCACCTTGGCATCCTCCAACCACGCAGGATCAATGTGGATTTCACCAGTTTCCTCATTTCCCGTCCCAGGTAAAAACAAGGACTGCAGATGATGGAAACCAGATTCTAGATTAGAGTGGTGCTGGAAAAGCACAGCAGTTCAGGCAGCATCCGAGGAGCAGGAAAATCAACGCTTCGGGCAAACACCCTTCATCAGGAATAGAGCAAGGGAGACTCCAAGATATTGTCTTGCCTCTCTGTTGCCAGGATCAAGGACGTTTTGGACCAAATTTGCAATGGGAAACATGAGTAGCTAGAGGTTAGTGTATACATGAAAAAGGGATGAGGTTCTGCAGAGTGAATATAGGAAGTTAGGCAGGAGGTTAAAAGGCATGACCTTTAGGATAGTAATTGCTGGATTACTCCCAGCACCAGATGCTAGTGAGAATAGGAATAGGAAGATAGGGCAGGTGAATGTCTGGCCGAGGAGCTGGAGTAAATAAGGAGTTGAGCTGGAAAAAATTAGCAAGTCAAACAGCATCAGAGGAGAAAGAGAGTCAATGTTTCTGATTGGAACATTTCATCTGGACTGGGGGAGGGGAAGCAAGCTGTAAAATAAATATAGGGTGGGGGGCTGGGGCTAGGTGACATGGCAAAGGTGGATGCAGATGGGAGGTGGCTGTGATTGGTCAGTGGGAGGGTGGAGCAGATAGATGGAAAGGAGTCCAGAACTCGAGGGAATAGGTTTAGGGTGAGAGGGGAAAGATATAAAAGAGACTTAAGGGGCAACGTTTTTACCCAGAGGGTGTTGGGGTATGGAATGAGCTGCCACAGGAAGTGGTGGAGGCTGGTACAATTGCAACATTTAAAAGACATTTGGATGGATAAATGAATAGGAAGGGTTTGGAGGTATATGGGACGGGTGCTGGCAGGTGGGACGAGATTGGATTGGGATATCTGGTCGGCATGTACGGGTTGGAGCGAAGGTTTTGTTTCCATGCTGTACATCTCTATGAATCTATGACAGGTAGGGTCAGATTGAGGGGGCAGGGTGGAGTTGGAGGGCTGGGCCTGAGATGAGATGGAGGGATGGGAAGATTTGGAATCCTATGGTGAATCCTATGTTCAGGCCGTATAGTTGTAAGGTTCCAAGAGGGAGGATGAGGTGTTCTTCCTCCAGTTTATGTGTGGACTTGGGTTGACGGTGGAGGAGGCCCTGGAGGGATATGTCATAGGGGATTGGGAAGGGGAGTTGAAATGGATGGTGACCGGAAGATGGGGTTGATTGGAGCAGATGGACCATTTCAACTACCCCCTCCTATTCCTGCAATGACATGTCCATCTGGGCCTCCTCCACTGTCAACACAAGACTGGATGTAAGCTGGAGGAAGAACATCTCACCTTCCACCTATTATCTCACTTTTTAGATTAGAATCAATCTAAACATCACGGCATAGATAGAAAACACAGGGGGCCAACACCTTCAACATATTGTCTAGCTATCACCATTGTTAACAGCTAACCCGAGAATGCAACTTTAAAAAAAGGTTTTGTGATTTACACATGAAAGAAGTGAAACTATCACTGTATTCTAACAGATGAAAGGTTTAACAGACAATCAATTTTTCAATGTATAATTTCAGTTACATCACACTGCAAATTTTTGCTGTAAATTCTGTGTTACGATCGAGCCCTCCAGTATCACCTGATGAAGGAGCGTCGCTCCGAAAGCTAGTGTGCTTCCAATTAAACCTGTTGGACTATAACCTAGTGTTGTGTGATTTTTAACTTCCCATTAATGAATCACAGTCACCTACGACCTGTATCCACCTATTACCATCCCGCCCACCATTTCTCCAGCCACATCATCCTCCCTACATTTATTTCTCAGCCACCGTCCCCCTTCCTACTCCTGATGAAAGGTCCCAACTTAAAATGTTGACTCTCCCCCTCCTCTGATGCTGACTGACACACTGTGTTTTTTTCCAGCTTAACTCTATCCACGCTGAACCTCCTACTGGCTGGGAAGCTGGTGCCAGGATTCAGATTTTCGGATCATTAGAATATTTTCTGGGGCAAAACTGACCTGTTGAAGAGGGATGGGTTGCACCTGAACTGGAGGAGGGCCAATATTCTAGTGGGAGATTTGTCAGAGTCACTCGAGAGGAGTTAAAATAATCTGGAAGAGGGTGGAACCCTAAGCAGTAGTGAGACAAGACGGAAGGTTGAGGTTGGTACAGGAGTTAAAGAGACCATGTTAAATAGATAAGGCAGGCAACAGCATGGCAAGGAACGAGGGAAGATTATGAATTACACTGCAATTATTTAAATGCACAAGGCAGATGTTCTCAGGGAATGGATGGAAGGTGGGGCTGGGATATCATAGCTATTAAAGAAACATGGCTGAGGGCGGGACAGGATTGGCAGCTCAATGTTCCAGGAAGAATAGAAAGGGAGGCAAAAGAGAGGAGGCATTTTTGATTAGAGAAAACATCATGGCAATACACAGAGAGGAAATTTCTGAGGGACCGTCCAGTGAAGCAATATCAGTGGAACTGAGAAACTAGAAGAGGTGATGACTTTGATGGGATTGTACTATAGCTCCCTGAGTAGTCAGCAGGAAATTAAGGAGCAAACATACTGGGAGAACATAGATAGGTATAAGAATAATAGGGTCGCGAAGGTAGTGCTGGAAAAGCACAGCAGGTCAGGCAGCATCCGAGGAGCAGGAGAATCGACGTTTTGGGCATAAGCCCTTCACTCCAGCACTACACTCTCGACTCTGAGCTCCAGAAGTCCTCACTTTCTCCTGGAAGAATAATAGGGTTGTGACAGTAAGGGATTTTAACTTTATGAACATTGACTGCTATGGTGTTAAGGACTTGGATAGGGAGGAATTTGAAAACTTCATCAATATGTAGATGACTGTATTAGAGAAGGGGGAAAAACCTTACATCCTTTTGTGAAAAAAGGCAGGCCATGTGACTGAGGTTAGTGGGGCACACTTTGGGACCAATGACCAAAATTGTATTAGTTTTAAATTAGTTACAGAAAAGGATATGCCTGAACCACAAGTTAAAATTCTAAATTGGGACAAGGCCAATTTTGATGATCTTGGACAGGAACTTTCAAAAGTTCACTGGGCAAGGCTGTTCACAGGTAAAAGGACGTCTGGCTTTCAAAAGCAAGATCATGAGAGCTTATGGCCAATGTGTTCCCACTCGTGTGAAGGTCAAGGATAGTTGGAATAGGGAACGAGATGACGAGAGACATTGAGACTCTAGCCTAGAAAAAAGAGGCATATGTCGGGTATAAAGAGCTGGGATTTAACCTTGAGGTCTCTAGATGGTGGAGGAGTAAACTTAAGAGAGAAATCAGGAGGGGAAATATGATAATTTTGAGGTAGCTTTGGTAGATAGGGTAAAGAAGAATCCAAAATGATTCTACAAGTGTAGAACATCGAACATAGATCATAAAACATTACAGCACAGCACAGGCCCTTCTGTCCTCAATGTTGCGCGACCTGTGGAACCATTTGAAGCTCATCTAATTTACACTATTCTATTTTCATCCATATGTTTATCCAATGACCATTTAAATGCCCTTAATGTCACCAAGTCCACTACTGTTGCAAGCAGAGTATTCCCCCATCTTACTACCCTCTGAGGAAAGAATCCACCTCTGACATCTGTCCGATATCTGTCAGCCCTCAATTTATAGCTCTGTACCCTCATGCTAGCCACCACCATCTGAGGAAAAAGGTTCTCACTGTCCACCCTATCTAATCCTCTGATCATTTTGTATAGCTCTATTCATCTTCTTCTCTCTGAAGAAAATAGCCTCAAGTCCCTCAGCCTTTCCTCATAAGACCTTCCCTCCATACCAGGCAACAGCCTAGTAAATCTCTGCACACTTTCTGATGCTTCCACATCCTTCCTGTAATGCAGCGACCACAACGGTACTCAGTACTCCATGTGGCCGCCCAGAGTTTTGTACAGCTGCAACGTGACCTCATGGCTCTGAAGCTCAATCCCTCTACCAATAAAAGCTAACACCCAGTATGCTTTCTTAACAATCCTATCAATCTGAATGGCAACTTTCAGGGATCAATGTACATGGACACCGAGATCTGTCTGCTCATCCACACTACCAAGAATCTTACCCTGAGCCCAATGCTCTACGTTCCTGTTACTCCTTCCAAAGTGAATCACCTCACACATTTCTGCATTAAACTCCATTTGCCACCTCTCAGCCCAGTTCTGCAGCTTATCTATGTCCCTTTGTAACCTGCAACATCCTTCCGCACTGTCCACAACTCCACCAACCTTAGTGTCATCCGCAAATTTACTAACCCATCGTTCTATGCCTTCATCCAGGTCATTTATAAATATGACAAATAGCAAAGGGCAAAAGAATAACTCGGGAGAGAATAGGGTCCTTTAAAGATCGATGAGGCCATCTATGTGTAGAACCACAGGAAATGGGTGAGATCCTCAATGAATATTTTGCATCAGCATTTACTGTGGAGAAAAACATGGAAGCTAGAGAATTCAGGGAAGTAAATAATGATGACTTGAAAAGAGCCCACATTACATAAGAAGGGGTGCTGGAGGTCTTAAAATGCATAAAGTAGATTAATCCATGGAACCTGATCAAAATGTATCCCAAGACATTGTGGGAATCTAGGGAAGAAATTGTGGAGCCCGAGCAGAGATATTTGTATCATTGCCAGACATGGCTGAGGTGCCGGAAGATTGGAGAGTGGCTAATGTTGTGCTTTAATTAAGAGAGGCTGCAAGGAAAAGACAAGAAAATATAGATCAGTGAGCCGAATGTCAACATTGAGTATTTTGTTGGAGGGGATTCTGAGGGATAGGATCTATATGCATTTCGAAAGGCAAGAGATAGTCAGCATGGCTTTGTTCATGGGAAATCGAGTCTCACAAGTTTGATAGAATTTTTTGAAGATGTGACGAAAAAGATAGATGAAGGCAGAGCAGTAGAAGTTGTGTACATGGAATTTAGCAAGGCCTGAAACAAGGTAGACTGATAAATAAGGTTAGATCACATGGGAGCCAGGAAGCTAGTCAATTGGATGTAAAAGCTTGATGGTATGAGACAGAGTGATGAGACTGGAGGCCTATGACCAGTGGTGTGCCACAAGGATTTTTGCTAGGTTCACTGTTGTTCATCATTTATGATAAAGATTTGAATGAGAACATAGGAGGCATGGTTTGCAGATGACACCAAAATTGGTGGTATAGTGGACAGGGAAGAAGGTTATCTAAGAGTCCAACAAGATCTTGATCAACTGAGCCAGTGGGCTGAGGAATGGCAGATGGAGTTTATTTCAAATAAATGGGAGGTTTTGCATTTTGGTAAGGAAACACAAGGGCAGTAGTAACATCATTAACAGTGAGGCCCTAGGCTCTGTTGTTGAACAGGGAAACCGAGGGGTACATAATTCCCTGAAAGTGGTATGACAGGTCGATAGGATGGTGAAGAATGCATTTGGCAAACTTGCCTTCATGACCTGTCATAGCTGAAGCAGAATTAGAATCCCTACTGTGTGGAAACAGGCCTTTTGGCCCAAGAAGTCCACACCGACCTCCCAAAGAGTATCCCATCTCCCTACATTTACCCCTGACTCATGCAGTTAACCTATACACTCCTGAATACTATGGGTAATTTAGCATGTTTATTTCACCTAACCTGCACAATTTTGGATTGGAGGAGAAAACTAGAGTACCTGGAGGAAACCCATGCAGACTACAGGGAGAACGTGCAAACTCCACACAGTCACCCAAGGCTGGAATCAAACCAGGTCCCTGGTGCTGACGCAGCAGTGCTTACCATTGTGCCACCATCCAAGACATTGGTACAATCACATTTGGACTGCTGCACACAATTCTGATTGCCCTACAATCGGAAGGATGTTATTAAACTGGAAAGATTTACAAAACCAATTTTCAAAAATGTCACCGAGACTAGAAGGTTTGAATAATCAGGAGAGGCTGAATAGGTTGGGACTTTTTTCCCTATAAAATCATTAGAGGAATCGGTCAGGCGAATAGTCCCAAATATATCCCTGAATTATTCGTCATGGCTTCCTATGCCAATCTGGCTTTCCCGTCTACATGGGCTTGCCGTCTCTCTGCATGGATGCTGACTGACCCGTAGCATTTGTTGTTTTTAGTACAAAATTAGAGGGATCTCAAAGACTAAAGTCACCAAACATTAATGCACGACCATAGTGACACACTCTCATTCTCTCCCGATTGATTCTGTTCCATCGTGCAGCTACTATTGGTAGGGTAAAAAATGAGGTCTGCAGATGCTGGAGATCACAGTTGAAAATGTGTTGCTGGTTAAAGCACAGCAGGTCAGGCAGCATCCAAGGAATAGGAAATTCGACGTTTCGGGCATAGAAGGGCTTATGCCCGAAACATCGAATTTCCTATTCCTTGGATGCTGTCTGACCTGCTGTGCTTTAACCAGCAACACATTTTCAACTAGCTACTATTGTTACCGATACACCACTCGATATACCAGTGACTTCTTTTTCACTTGTTTGTACTAAAACCGGTACAAATTTTATGCACAGAAGAGTAGAAAAAAGCTGAAATGGGTATTAAAAAAAGAAAAATAAACTTTTTTTAACTTTTGAAAAATATGGGACAAACTTGAACGATCACTGCGAGGGCTCTGTAGTTAAACCATAGGGGCGGTGTGCTTGCTCCAATAACAGCAACCACCCCAAATGCTCGTGAGACTCTTTCGTGTAAAGTGAACATACCCTGGAGCTGTTCCGAAAAACTACTCGGTGCTCAGTCCCTGAGCCTGATCTTGGGACCCCGCCCCTGAATATGCAGCTCCGCCCAAATGTGTACGTAGTCCAGCCCCCGTGTATATAACTCCACCCACCGAGTGTGTAGCCCCGCCCCGAATATATAACTCCACCTACGGCACGTGGCCACGCCCAGTGCATATCGCCACGATCGGGGGCATGTGGCCCCACTCCATCGCATGTTCCCCCGCCCGTGTACATGCAGCCCCGCCCCCATCCCTCTGGCCCCGCCCCCGAGCATGCAGCCCCGCCTCCCAAACGCGACCCGGACGGTGGAGGCGGCTCGGCCTGGTCTTGGCTTCACTTCCTCGGCTCCTACTCCGGCTCCAGTGCCGGCCGTGGCCGTTCATTCTGTCCTCCGCCTTGCTGTCGCGGTGGAGCTGTCACCGGGGCCATGATGAGCTTGAGGGCTGGGTTCGGGGTCGGGGTCTGCTGTCGGTGGGCGGGGGCATCCTCGGGGTTTGTGAGCCCGGTCCCGGCCCCGACCCCCGACCCTCCGGCGGTAGCAGGAGGAGTGGGGGCTGCTGAGAGGAATGAGTGGGTGTAGAAGAGGAGGAAGAGGGCGTTAGCAAGAGGAGAGAGACGACCAACCGAAGATGTGATGAAGAAATGAGTGACCTTCCAGGATTATGGAGGAGATAGGGTTAAGGGTAAAGGATGGGGAGAGGTGAGTGGAGGATGTTAGATGTGGCCGGTTGTCGGGGTGGGATGTGGCTGGTTGGGGTTGGATGTGGCCGGTTGGGGTGGGATGTGGCCGGTTGGGGTGGGATGTGGCCGATTGGGGTGGGATGTGGCTGGTTTGAGTGGGATGTGGCGGGTTGTCGGGGTGGGATGTGGCCGGTTGTTGGGGTGGGGTCTGACCGGTTGTCGGGGTGGGATGTGGCTGGTTGGGGTTGGATGTGGCCGGTTGGGGTTGGATGTAGCTGATTGGGGTGGGATGTGGCTGGTTTGAGTGGGATGTGGCAGGTTGTCGGGGTGGGCTGTGGCGGGTTGTCGGGGTGGGCTGTGGCGGGTTGTCGGGGTGGGATGTGGCCGGTTGTCGGGTGGGCTGTGGCGGGTTGTCGGGGTGGGATGTGGCCGGTTGTCGGGTGGGCTGTGGCGGGTTGTCGGGGTGGGATGTGGCTGGTTTGAGTGGGATGTGGCCGGTTGTCGGGGTGGGCTGTGGCGGGTTGTCGGGGTGGGATGTGGCCGGTTGTCGGGTGGGCTGTGGCGGGTTGTCGGGGTGGGATGTGGCCGGTTGTCGGGTGGGCTGTGGCCGGTTGTCGGGGTGGGCTGTGGCGGGTTGTCGGGGTGGGCTGTGGCGGGTTGTCGTGGTGGGCTGTGGCGGGTTGTCGTGGTGGGGTCTGACCGGTTGTCGGGGTGGGATGTGGCCGGTTGTCGGGGTGGGATGTGGCCGGTTGTCGGGGTGGGCTGTGGCCGGTTGTCGGGGTGGGCTGTGGCCGGTTGTCGGGGTGGGCTGTGGCCGGTTGTGGGGGTGGGATGTGGCCGGTTGTCGGGTGGGGTCTGACTGGTTGTTGAGGTGGGCTATGGCTGGTTGTCGGGGTGGGATGATACCCGACTTTGTTATCGCTATCATTCAGTTTCAGGTGTTAAGTTTGGGAAGCGTAGCGTAGGGCAGGGCTGGGGAAGAAGCTGTGATCCTCTCAGTAAAACATTCCTGTCGGGATGAGTGGACCATAAAATGATCGTCTCAACCTTATTGTAAATCTCAGGCGTACTTGGGTTTCAAATTGGAATCTTTAAACCTGAAACCAGTTGTGTAAATAAGAGTGATGAGTAAATTAGGTTAACATGTATTGTAGTTGATAGGTAGGAGCTTTTTTGTAACAACATTTATAAGATACCTGGAAGGGTATAAAAATTGGAGGGGTTTAGAGGGATATGGGCCAAGTACTGACAAATGAGACTAGGTGAGGTGAAGATATCTGGTTGGCATGGACTGAATGGTCTCTTTCTGTCTACACATCTCTATTACTTTCTGACTGTAATGGAATGTGGCTCTTGCTCCTGGGCCAGCATTTGTTGCCCCGTTTTACCTACCCTGAAAGATAGTGGTGAGTTGCCTCCTTTCACTGATGCAGTTGATTTGCTTTCAGTAGACATGTAATGATGTAAGGGAGGGAATTCGAGGGATTTTGACATTGAAGGAACAGCAATATGTTTCCAAGTCAGGGTGGTGAATAGCTTGGAGGGTAACTTGCATGTGGTGGTCATCCAAAGTATTTACTGCCCTTGCCCTGCTAGATGGTAGTTGGACTGGTTTTGGAAGGTGCTGTTGAATGAGGCTTTGTAAATTTGTGTAGTTCATGTCATTGATGATACACATTGAGTGTTGGTGGTGTGGAAAGTGGCTGTGGTGGCAATCAAGGTTAGTTTGTGATGTGTTAACCTCCCTTGAGTGTTGTTGGAGCTGCACTCATCCAGGTCAGTGGGGATATTCCATTGCCTTCATGATGATAGAGACATTTTGGGGAATCAGGAGTGAGTTTCTCAAGACATGATTTCTAGTTTCTGACCTTCTCATATCACCACAATATGGCTAATTCACTCAGTTTCTACTCTATGGAATCCCAGGATATTACTACTTGAGGGATTCTGTATTGAGACCCAGGTTCCTATCCCAGTAGCTTCAAAAATATGCAGTGACATCACTGAATAAGTTGATAAGAAAATATCTTTGATGTTATCAATTATTGCAAGGGGAATTGAATACAGAAGTAGGAAAGTTATGCTTCATTTGTACTGTGTACTGGTGAGACCACATCTGTGATCAGCATCAGCCTTTTGCTTAAGGAAGGATTTGAGGCCATGAGAGACCCTTCAGAGAATGTTGACTGAACTCATACCTGGAAATGGGCAGGTCGTTCTATGCAAACGATTGGATAGGCTATGCCTGATGTATCTGGAGTGTAGAAGAAGAAGAGATGGCTGGAATGAAACATGAAAAGTTTTGAGGTGGGTTGACAGCGTGCCTGTGAGAAGGAAGTTCATTGCTGGAGAATCTAGTCACTGTTTTAAAAAAAGGGGTCATCCAATTAAGACATGAGAAGAAATAATTTCTCCGAGAGGCATGAATCTTCAGAACTCCCTTCCTCAAATGAGGTGGAAACAGACTTTGAAATTTTTGAAAGCAGAGCTGGGTAGATTCTTGCCAAGTGAGAGGGTGAATGTTTACTGGGGCTAGGCAGGAATACGGAGTAACCCGAGCAGGCAGGATCTTACTGCAGAGTGGTGTTAGTTGAACAAGCCAAGTGATCCACTCCTCGGAACTCAGCTGTTTGTGAACGTTGGCCAGTTAGTTTTGCAATCACTGTTGTAATTTTATTCATTATTGTCACATGTACTCAGAGTGAGAAACAGGCAAATCAAACTCACATATAGTATTGCAGCTGCAGAGGAGGATCAGCTTGAATATCTGAGAGGTCCATTCAGAAGTCTGTTACCAGTGAGGAATAAGATGGTCTTTGTTTATCTTCTGCCTGACGGAACAAGATGGTAGGGAGTATAACTGGGGTGGAAGAGGTCTTTGATTATGATGACTGCTTTTCCGAGGGAGTATAGATGGAATCAGTGAATGAAAGGTTAGTTTGGGCTGGGTTCATAGTTCTCTGTAATTTCTTGCAGTCTTGGTCAGAGCAGTTACAGTACCAAGCGTGATGCATTCTATGGTGCATGTCGGTGAGAATCATTGCAGACATGCAAATTTTCTTTGCCTTCTGAGGATGTAGAGGTGTTGGTTTGTTTTCTTGATCATAACATTGACATGGATGGAGCAGGACAGATTGTTGGTAATATTTACTTCAAGGACCTTGAAGCTCTTGACCATCTCTACCTCAGCACCAGTGATGCAGACAGAGGCAAGTCCTTCATTCTGCTTCCTCAAATGAATGACCAGCTCCTTCATTTTGCTGACATTGAGGGAGATATTGTTGTCTTTACACAATGCCCTTAAGCGCTCGATCTCTTTCCTATATTCTGTAATCTGTCTCATCATTATTTAAAATCTGACCCACTCTGCTAGTGTCATCAGCAAAATTGGAAATGGAGTTAGAATTGACTGGCTACACATTTATGAGTGTATAAGGAGTATAGTAAGGAAACTGAGTATGCAGCCTTGTGGAGCGCCAGTGTTGAGGATTATCGTGGAGGAGGTGTAAGAACATAGAACAGTACAGCACAGTACAGGCCCTTCAGCTCACAATGTGCCGAGCATTTATCTTAATCTAAGATCAGCTAATCTGCACACCCTTTAATTTACTGCCGTCCATGTGCTTGTCCAGTAGTCACTTAAATGTCCCTAATTTCTCTGACTCTGCTACTACCACTGGTAGTGCATTCCACCACTCTATGTAAAGAACCTCCCTCTGACATCTCCCCTATGCCTTCCTGCAGTCACCTAAAAATTATGACTCCTCGTGACAGCCATTTCTGCCCTGGGGGAAAGTCTCTGGCTATCTACTCTATGCCTCCAATCACCTTGTACACTTCTATCAAGTCACCTCTCTTCCTTCTCTCCAGTGTGAAAACCCCTAGCTCACTTAACTTCTCTTCATAAGACAAGCCCTCCAATCCAGGCAGCATCCTGGTAAATCTCCTCTGCACCCTCTCAAAAGCATCTACACCCTTCCTGTAATGAGGCAACCAGAACTGGAGACAATATTCCAAGCGTGGTCTAACCAGGGTTTTATAGAGCTACAGCAAAACCTCATTGCTCTTAAACTCAGTCCTTCGTGAATAAAAGCCAAAGCATTATATACCACCTTAACAAATTGATCTCCAGCATCTGCAGTCCTCACTTTCTCCTCTACCAACTTGAATGGCAACTTTGAGGGATTATTGGACATGGACCCCATGATCCCGCTGTTCTTCCACACTGTCTAGAATCTGTCTTTAACTCTGTATTCAGCATTCAAAGTTGACCTTCCAAAATTAATCACTTCACATTTATCCCCGTTAAAATCCCTCTGCCACTTCTTAGCCCAGCTCTGCATCCTGTCAGTGTCTTGTAGCCTGCAACAGCCCTCAACTTTATATACAATGCTACCGACCTTCGTGTCATCGGCAAACCCATCCTTCCACTTCTTTATCCAAGTCACTTATAAAAAATTACCAAAAGCAGAGGCCCAAGAACAGATTCCTGGGGGTCACCAACCTTCAGGTGTCATACTTTCTCTCCACTCCTACCACTCATTGTCTTCTTTCGGACAGCCAATTCTGTAACCAAGCAACCAAATTTCCCTGCATCCCATACCTCCTAACTTTCTGAATGAGCCGACTGTGGGTAACCTGATCAAATGTCTTACTGTAATCCATATTCACCATGTCCACTGCTCAACCTTTGTCAACTTGTCTCGTCACAGCTTGAAAGAAATCAATGAGGCTTGTGAGGCATGACCTGTCCCTCAAAAAGCCATGCTGACTATCTTTAATCAAACTATGTTTATCCAAATATTCATAAATCCTATCTCTCAGAATTCTTTCTAGTACCTTGCTTACCATAGATGTAAGACTGACTGGTCTGTAATTCCCAGGGATTTCCTATTCCCTTTCTTGAACAGAGGAACAACGTTTGCCTCCCTCTAATCATCCGGTACTACTCACATAGAGTGACGATGCAATGATCATCGCCAGAGATGCAGCAATCTCATTCCTCACTTCCCATAGTTACCTTTGGATATATCTGGTCCGGCCCTGGGGACTTATCTGTCTTGATGCTTCCCAGAGCTTCCAACACATCCATTTTCATAATATCAATCTGTTCAAGCCTATTAACCTGGTCCACAGTGTTTCTCACTATCAACAAGGCCCCACTTTCTAGTGAACACAGAAGCAAAAAACTCATTTAGGGACTCCTCTCTGATGACTCCAGGCACAAGTTCCCTCCACTATCCTTGATCAGCTCTACTCTCTGATTATTCTCTTATTCCGCATGTTAGTGTAGAACGCCTCTGGGTTTTTCCTAATCCTTCCCGCCAAGGCATTTTCGTGCCCCCTCCTAGCTCTGTTAAGTCCATTTTTGAGTTCTTTCCTAGCTACCTTGTAATCCTCTAAAGCTGTGCAAGATCTTCGCTACCTCAACCTTAAGTAAGCTTCATTCTTTCTTTGGACGAGAAGCTCCTCTGCTTTTGTCATCCAAAGCTCCTTCACCTTAGCATTCCTTGCCAGTCTCAGTGGGACAAAGTTATCCAACACTCAGAGCAAGTGCTCCTTAAACAGCCTCCACATTTTTGTTGTGCTTTCCTGTAAAACAATTGTTCCCAATGGATACTCCTCAGCTCCTGTCTAATAGCAGTTTAATTTCCCCGCTCCCAATTAAATACCTTCCTAAACTTATTGTCTCTCCTTACTGATTGCAATGTGTGGGTCAGGAAGTTGAGGATCCAGTTGCAGAGGTGGGAGCAGAGTCCTAAGTGTCTGAGTTTGGAGAGGAGTTTGTTTGGAGTGATGATTTCAGAGGCAGAGCTGAAGTGAATAAATAGGAGTCTGACATGTATCCTTGTTATCCAGATGCCATGGACCTGTTACAACGGTAGGGGAATTGTTGTGGATCAAGGCAACCTGGGAGGCTGGAGTCAATGTATGCCATTACTAGTTTCTTGAAGCACTTCATAATGGTGGATACCAAAACCACTAGATGGTCATCATTCACAGAATAGAATCCTTACAGTGTGGAAACAGGCCAACAAGACCACACTGACTCTCCGAAGAGTAACCCACCCAGACCCATTACCCTACCCTACTAACTCTACATTTACAGCTGCAAATGTGTTGCTGGTCAAAGCACAGCAGGTTAGGCAGCATCTCAGGAATAGAGAATTCGACGTTTCGAGCATGGCTTATGCTCGAAACGTCGAATTCTCTATTCCTGAGATGCTGCCTAACCTGCTGTGCTTTGACCAGCAACACATTTGCAGCTGTGATCTCCAGCATCTGCAGACCTCATTTTTTAACTCTACATTTACCCTTGACTAATGCAAGTAATGTACACAACCTGAAAACTATGGGTGACTTAGCCTGGCTAATTGACCTAATCTGCAAATCTGTGGATTGTGGGAGGAAACAGGAGCACCCTGAGGATACCCATGCAGAGACAGGGCGAATGTGCATGGGTCACCCGAGAACAGTCACCCGAGTTTGGAATTGAACCCAAGGTCCCTGGTGTTGTGAGGCAGCAGTATTAACCACTGCCATGGACGTGCTGCCACTTTTTCTTTGTAAGTGGGATGATAGTGGTCATGTTGAAGCAGCTGGGAACCTCAGATTGGATTGAGGAGAGATTAAAGATATCTGCAAATACTCCTGCCAGCTGGTCCACACAGGATCTGATGCCTTATCAACTCTGATGAGATTAGCTCTGGGTCTCATTGGGCCAGGATGCTGAGTCTGCGCAACATCAGGTAGGGCTATAGAGTCGGGTCTCTGATCAGCTTTCAGATTGGGCCTTTGAAAAGCCAGTAAGTCGCTACTTGCTCTGTTGTTGTGGTCGCAGTTCCAGCATTGGCAGTCGGGTTGTATGGGTTCATGCAGTTGGGCATTCCAGTTGGTCCTGGTCTCTGCCGCATATGGAACAGAACAACAGTTACTGGTGCAGCAATGTGCTCGTGCAGTTAGCAGAGGATGGTTTTGATTCATTGACCTCTCGGTTATGGGTCCAGCACACCCTCGCTCTGCCACTCTGTTGCAAAGCAATATTGGAATCTGTTGTTAAAGGTGAACTGGTGAACAGGCATTAGAAAATCACCTACTGAGCAGAGTAACTATGGTTAGATGAAAAGAAAAGCATGTTTTTCCAGATCAATTTGAATTCTTTGAGCAGAACATGTAACTAGCACAGTAGATCATAGATGTAAAATTCTTGGTCCACACAGGATCTGACGCCTTGTCAACTCTGATGAGATTAGCTCTGGGTCTCATTGGGCCAGGATGCTGAGTCTGCGCAACATTCTTGGATTTTCAGAAAGCATTTGATAAAGTAATGCATCATGACTTGGTAAAAGACTCAAGGGGTGTGGAAATCTGATCAAACAATATAAACTAGAGAGTGGGAATAATGGGGTCATTTCTCGATTGGCAGAGTGTGATTAATGATATGGGTCTCGACTATCGCACCTGAATCTATGAATGATTAGAAGCAGAAGCGCAGTTGAATACATTCAAGTTTTCTGATGATACAAAACTGTAAGGAATATACTTTTGAAGACAAAAGTATCATGCCTGAAGTATGGGGAACAAAATAATAGACCGTATTGCAGGTCTGGTCTCAACAAAACCCTGGACTGCAATGAGGGGTCTGTCAAAAGACTTAGATATGAATGAGTTTAAAAGTGGCAGATGGGAAAGTTAGGGTACTTTTGTGAGGAAGCATAGAAAAAAACATCAGTCATATGAAACTTAAATACAGTGTTCAAAGAGATCTGGTTCATTTTGTACTCAAATTATAAAGTTAGCATATGGTGCAGCAAATAATTTTCCAAGTAATTTGGAAGTCATCTGCTTTATTATTTATTTATTGGAACAGGGTTAGAACACGAATTAAGAGGACTTATTGCAGTCCAGGGCTTTGCTGAGATCAAACCTACAATACGGTCTATAATTTTGTTCCCCGTACTTCAGGCGTGATACTTTTGTCTTCAAGGCAGTGAAAGAAAGGCTCAGGAGATTATTTCCTTGGATGAAATGGTTGTCGTGTGAGCAGTTTGAGTCATCTGGACTTTGAAAGTTGGGTCGCAAAGACAGAAACTGCTGGAAAAGCTCAGCAGATCTGGCAGCTCTGTGGAAAGAAATCAGAGTTAATGATTTGGGTCCGGTGACCCTTCCTCAGAACTGTTCATATTCTCAGGATAAGGCCATTTTGGACTGACAGGAGAAATTTCTGAGGGTTCTGAATCATGAAAATTCTCTGTCTCTGTCCCAGAGTACCTGTAGAGATGAATTTGAAGGTGAGCTATAATCTGATTAAATTGTAGATTAGTTTCAAGAGACTGAATAGATGACTGTGCTTGAATTTTTGATGTGAGCTCAGCTGCCTACTTTTGGTTTGTTTCAGTGATTTTACTGCCTTGAAAAGCAGAAAAGTTCAGGACTCTTGAGCCAGCGAATGCTGCTGCAAAGCAGGGATTATGGAGAAGGCCAGGAGATTGAATATGGTTCAACAGCCTGATGGCACATTCAGTTTCAATGAGGTCCGAGAAGGTAGGTAGTTTCCAGCAAAAATATCAAATTTGTCAGGGGAGGGGAGAAAGTTGAACATATTCCATATTCTGACACTCTGAATATATCAACATGAATTTGAAGTGGGTATGACACAAGCCAGCTGGATATTCACTTGTTCCCCACATGGATGAACAGTGACTGATTTCCAGTCCCCACTGCCAGTCTGTACATCACATGCTGCCCCATCAGCACCTGTGATCAGGAAAGGAAGTTAATCGGTATAAGAATCATGAAGTATTTAAAAATATGACATTTGTAAATTTGTTGCGGTGAGCACTTGGATGGAGACTTCTGACTTGTGTTTCCAGTCTGGTGGTGATTCGGAATAGCATGGTTTGCTGTATTGTGCACTGACTCAGTGGGTGTAACCTAGAGTTGGTGGCACTGAAAGAAAGGCAGCCGCTGATCAGTACAGAGTATCTGTCAGTCAGCAATAATTTGCAGGTTTGCATGTGTATCCCATTCAATGTGGTACATCAGAGAGACCAGGCTGTTGGAAATTATGTATGACAGGGCCTTAATGAAGTCCATCTTTGTTTCTTGCCTCAGATTGTGAAGTTATGGTCTGAAGATCACAGTGCTGAAATTTTAATCTGCTGGTTAACGAACCCATAGAAAAGTGTCTGTGGCAGCTTTAATTGGTATGAACAAAGGCTTTTTCTTATCTTACACTGTTAACAATAAGTGCCTTTTTCTGTGTAGCCTGAGTCATTGTGTTAGCTCCTAGCATGGGAGGACCCTTCTGATCATAGACCAATATCTGAATGGCCAAATTTGATTTCAGCTGCATAGTGGTCTGTCTGTCTTTCCCAGTTTTATCTGGAATATTCATGGAGCTCCTTAGCAATCATTTCTTTTTACTGTCCAGTGAAATGTGGATAGCATTATTAGTATCCATTACTAATTGTCCTTGAACAGAATGGCTTCTAAGATAATTTGCAAATATAGTTTTGAGTCAATCACATTGGATCTGGGTTCTTATCGAGACCAGACTTGGTAAGAATAGTGGACTTCTTTCCGTAAAGGACATCTGTCAAACAAATTATTTATTGCAATATGAGCTGTCATGGTCCCTATTACTGAAACATACTTTCAGTTCCAGATCCTGTTTATGGATTTGAGTTTAACTTCTATCAGTTGCTATTGTGATATTTGTACCCATGACCCTCAGATCAGTTGTCTAGGCATCTGGATTACTAGTTCAGTAAAGGACCAATACCAATATTTCCCTATGTTATGTGTCAAAGTTTGTATGTGATGCTGCTTGATTGGGAAGCATGCTAAATATTTGTATACTCTTCTGATAAAAAAAATTTCTCTCGAAAGAATTTTTTCTGAGTCAATCATCCTGGCTCAGAGTGGATGGCACATCAACAGCACAAAAGAGCCATCGTTACTGGGTGTGATACAAAGTACAATGCCTTTGGGAATTTGTTTCTTTCTGAGAATAGATGGAACTAGCTGGATGAGGATATTAAAGTATTTTCACGGAATGAAAAGTCCCCAAGTTGATTCTGGTTTCTGTGAACAAGCTGCCTTCTAATGTAGAAAAATGTTGGGGAACTCGTACCCCTTGCAAGAAGAGGGGAAATTAGAGGAAAGAGGAATAAATTAACTCAGGAAACGATAGCTCCAATTCCCTCAGCAGTTAAATATCTTCTTTGCTTATTGTTGGATTTATGAACAATGCTGTTCTGGACCAAAAAGTTCCCAAAACTCTGAACAATTAATGTGGATTATCTTTGTAATTTAGGGAAGGTTCCATTCGACTGGAAAGTTGCAAATACAACCCCTCTAATCAAAAAGAGAAGGAGGTGGAAAACAGAAAGCTACAGGCCATTTAGCTTGATTCTTAAACAGATTACAGCTGCGCAACAAGAAAACCTCAGATATTTCGGAAGAGCCCATATGGTTTTGTGGAAGAGATATCACGTCTAATCAAATTAATAGACAACTTTGAAAGAAAAATATTCTTTGTGGATAAACGGGAAACATTAGATGTACTGAACTTGGATTTCCAGAAGGCACTTGATAAGGTGCCAGATCAAAGTTGACTATGGAAATCTGGTCCAGGGGATGACATATTGGAATGGATAGAAGATTGGCTTGTTCATAGAAAACAGAGCATACAAAAGTGGTTATTTGTGCGATTGGCAGAACATGATGTGTGGAACCCCAAAGGTGTTTATGCTGGGACCTCAACTTTTTAAAATTTACATCAATGATTTAGTTAAGGGAAGTGAAGATATGGTGGCTAAATTCACATGCAGCACCAAAATAGACATAAGTTAAGACAAGATAAGACCAGAAGACGTTGGAGCAGACATTAAGCCATTCGACCCATCGAGTCTGCTCTGCCATTGAATCTTGGCTGATAGGTTTCTCAACCACATTTTCCCAGTTTCTCCCCATAATAATATGCCATTCTCTACTGTGATCTTGCCTATTGAGGTCCAAAATGTTTACAGTTCTGGTTGTGATGGCCCTTTGGGTTCCTTCACCTCCAGCTGTTTCAGTTTTGCTCAGACTGGATCTTTCAGCATCCAAAGTCTGATATTGTCAGCTGTGACAGGAACTGCATGCTGAAAATTAAAAACCATTATGGACTCTTCCAGTGGCGGTATGACCGGTGGTGTATCTGCCAACGGGAAGCAGTTCAATTCATCCGCATTTGCTGCTTGTCCTCCCAGCCTGTGTTCCAACTTTTAATTGTACCCACGTAGCATTTGAGCCCACTGCTGAATTCAGCCTGAAGCTATTGGCAGCATTGCCTTGTCCTCTTTAAGTGCACCTGACTGGTTTGTGGTCTTATTATTATAAATTTATGAGGGTAAAGATATTGCTGGAACTTCCTAACTCCAATTATGACCGCCAAAGCTTCCTCCTCTTTCTGGCATATTTACACTCGGCATCAACCCAAGTTCTGGCTGCAAACTCAATTGGATGTTCCTCTCCATTTGGCCACCTGTGAGCTAATACTATGCTGATGTTGCATGGGGAGGCATCACATGTCAATACCAGATCTCACGAGGGGTCATAATGTGCCAGCATCTGAGAGAGCACTTGCTGTTTCTTCACTTCCCTGAAAGCTATGGCTTGGCTATGTGACCATTTCCAAGCCTGACCTTTCTTAGAAGAGTTGCTACAAAGTTGCCAGGATGGAGGCCCGGTTATGTATGAACTTTCCCTAATAAGTCATCAGCCCAAGGAAAGACCTATGTTCCAGTACAGATGTGGCACCTTCGATCACCCTCACTTTATCTTCCAATGAGTGTAACCCACTCTTGTTGATTTTAATAGCCCAAGTAGGTCATGTGGACTGCCCTTCTGAGGTATATGCTCACCTGAAAGAAAAGTCTAAGAACTGTGTCTGAGTTATATCCAAGGACTGTAGTAAGGCATTTGATAAAGTTCCAATTAATACAAAAACTAATATCACATGGGATTTGGGGTGGGCTGGCTAGGTGGATACAAAACTAGCTTGGTCATAAAAGAAGAGGATAGTGGTGGAAGTGATTTTTTTCAGGATGGAGATGGGTGACTAGTGGTGTTCCCCAGGGATCTGTCTTAGGTCCTCTGTTGTCTAGTATATATGAATGATCTGAAGGAAAATGTGGGTGGTCTGATTAATAAGTTTGCAGATGACATGAAAATTGGTGGAGTTACTGATAGTGCCAACGATTGTGTAAGGATACAACAGGATTGGCGACTTGGGCACAGAAGTGGCAAATGGAGTTCAATCCAGACTAATGCGAGGTGCTGCATTTTGGAGGATCAAATTTAGGTGTGAACTATACTGTAAATGGCAGAACCCTTGGGAATATTACCATACAGACGGATCTGAGTGTGTGCACTAAAAGTGGCAACAAAGAGGCCCATGTAATTCAGAAGGCATATGGCATGCTTGCCTTTATCGACCGGGGCATGGAGTACAAGAGTTGGCAAACTATATTATAGCTATATAAAGCGCATCAGGTCAGACAGCATCCAAGGAGCAGGAGAATCGACATTTTGGGCATGAGCCCTTCACCCTTCGGGCTCATGCTCGATACGTCGATTCTCCTGCTCCTTGGATGCTGCCTGACCTGCTGCGCTTTTCCAGCAACACATTTTCAGCTCTGATCTCCAGCATCTGCAGTCCTCACTTTCTCCTATAGCTATATAAAACCTTCATTAGGCAGCATTTGGAGTACTGGGTGCAGTTTTAGTCGCCACACTACCAGAAGAACGTGGAAGCTTTGGAGAGAGAGTAGAGAAAGTTCACCAGGATGTTGCCTGGTCTTGAGGACTTTGGCTAAGAGGAAAGGTTAAAAAGACTAGGATTGTTTTCACTGGAAAGACATCAACTGAGTGGAAACCTGATAAACATCTACAAAATTATAAGAGGCATAGATAGGATGGATAGTCAGAGGCTTTTTTCCCCAGGGTTGAAGTTTCAATTACAAGGGGGCACAGCTTCAAGGGAGGAGGGAGAATGTTTAAGGGAGATTAGCGAGGCAAGTTTTTCACACAGTGGTAGCAGCCTCAAGCGCACTGCCAGAAGAGGTGGTGGAAGCAGGTACATGAACGGCATGGTGGCACAGTGGTTAGCACTGCTGTCTCACAGCACCTGAGACCCGGGTTCAATTCCCGACTCAGGCTACTGACTGTGTGGAGTTTGCACGTTCTCCCCGTGTCTGCGTGGGTTTCCTCCGGGTGCTCCAGTTTCCTCCCACAGTCCAAAGATGTGCAGGTCAGGTGAATTGGCCATGCTAAATTGCCTGTAGTGTTAGGTAAGGGATAAATGTAGGGGTATGGGTGGGTTGCGCTTCGGCGGGTCGGTGTGGACTTGTTGGGCCGAAGATTCTGTTTCCACACTGTAAGTAATCTAATCTAATCTAAAAATGGACGATATTTAAGAGGCGTCTGGATGGTTGCATGAATTGGGAGGGAACAGAGGGATACAGACTGAATAAGGGCATGAGGTTTTTTTTAGTTTAATTCGACCATGATCATTAGCACAGACTTGGAGAGCCGAAGGATCTGTTCCTGTGCTGTACTTTACTTTGTTCTTTGTTCTTATTTCAGTGCTCCTCACTGGTTTTCCCTGTTATTAGCATGTCATCTAGGTTAATGGTGACCTGGGGGTAGACCTTGGAAAATGTTTTCCATTGTCTGCTGAAAATTTGCACATGCTGACGATACCCCAAATGGCAGTTTCATACATTCGTCCAAGTCCTTATCGGTCCTAATTGTTGCATACCTCTGGGAATTCTCATCTAACCACAATTGCAAGTACGCATAGCTCATGTCCAGCTTTGTGATGGTAAAAACAAGGACTGCAGATGCTGGAAACCAGATTCTGGATTAGTGGTGCTGGAAAAGCACAGCAGTTCAGGCAGCATCTGAGGAGCCATGAGTACCCGTGTGGGCCCCAGCTATGCCTGTCTCTTTGTTGGCTACGTAGAACAGTCCATCTTCCGTAATTACATCGGCACCACTCCCCACCTCTTCCTCCGCTACATTGATGATTGCATTGACGCCACGTTGTGCTCCCACAAGGAGGTTGAGCAATTTATCAATTTCACCAACACATTCCACCCTGACTTTAAATTTACCTGGACCATCTCTGACACCTCCCTCCCCTTCCTGAACTTCGACATCTCCAATAATGACAACCGACTTGACATGGACATTTTTTACAAACCCAACGACTCCCACAGCTACTTGGATTACACCTCTTCCCACCCTACCTCCTGCAAAAATGCCATCCCATGTTCCCAATTCCTCTGCCTCCGCCATATCTGCTCCCAGGAGGACCAGTTCCACCACAGAACACACCAGATGGCCTCCTTCTTTAGAGCCCGCAATTTCCCTTCCCACGTGGTTAAAGATGCCCTCCAATGCATCTCGTCCACATCCCACACTTCCGCCCTCAGACCCCACCACTCCAACCGTAACAAGGACAGAACGCCCCTGGCGCTCACCTTCCATAAACCAAATCATCCACTGACATTTCTGCCACCTCCAAAAAGACCTCACCACCATGGATATATTTCCCTCCCCACCTCTTTCCGCCTTCCGCAAAGACCGTTGTCTCCGTGACTACCTGGTCAGGTCCACGCCCCCTACAACCCACCCTCCCGTCCTGGGACCTTCCCCTGCCATCACAGGAATTGCAAAACCTGCGCCCACACCACCTCCCTCACCTCCATCCTGGGCCCTAAAGGAGCCTTCCACATCCATCAATATCATTTATTGTATCCGTTGCTCCCGATTCGGTCTCCTCTACATTGGGGAGACTGGACACCTCCTAGCAGAGCGCTTTAGGGAACATCTCTGAGACACCCGCACCAATCGACCACACCATCCTGTGGCCTAACAGTTCAACTCCCCCTCCCACTCTGCCAAGGACATGGCGGTCCTGGGCCTCCTTCAGCGCCGATCCCTCACCACCTGACGCCAGGAGGAAGAACGCCTCATCTTCCACCTTGGAACATTTCAACCCCAGGGCATCAATGTGGATTTCACCAGTTTCCTCATTTCCCCTTCCCCCACCTCACCCCAGTTCCAAACTTCCAGTTCAGCACTTTCGCCATGACTTGTCCTACCTGCCTTCCTTCTTTTCCACCTATCCACTTCACCCTCCTCTCTGAACTATCACCTTCATCCCCTCCCCCACTCACCTCTATGCTAGTTTCTCCTCACCCCCACCCTCATCTCATTTATCTCTCCACCCTTCAGCCTGTATTTCTGGTGAAGGGCTTTTGCCCAAAATGTCAATTTTACTGCTCCTCGGCTGCTGCCTGAACTGCTGTGCTTTTCCAGCACCACTAATCCAGAACCAGCTTTGTGTATAATGCCATTACACAAGGGATTGGGTGTTTTTCCTGCTGTGAAAAGCTGTTTACCATTTGTTTAAAATTCCCACAAGGGCCAACTGACCTGTTGGGCCTCACAATTGGTATGACCAGTGCTGCTCTTTCCGCAACCTGGATTGGTTTGACGACTCCTTCACTTTGCAGCCTCCTGTTTTATGGGTCCACTTTTGACTGTAAGACAAATGGCAGTGGGTGGGCCTTGCAGAATTGTGGGAGTGCTCCCTGGTCAACATGCAAGATGACCTTGGCTATTTTGATAGTAGACATTCCTGAAAAAACCTCTGGGTGTTTAATGAGGACTTCTCTTAGGCAGCTATTTTCGAATTGAGCCAGTCAAGGTGAATCTTTCTCAATCCATTTCATCCCATCAAGCTTGGGCTCAAGCCTTTTACTGCAATCACTGGGAACTGAACCAGCTGCTTCTCATAAGAGACTGGAGCTGAAGTTGTAACCCCAGTATAGGTTCTCGGGCTTGTGCAGGTCTTGCACAAACTCAAAAGTTCCGAGTAAATAAACTGCCTCTAACATCTATATCTATCACCCCTCAATTTAATGTTGTATTCCCTCGTGCTAGCCATCACTATCTGAGGAAAAAGGATCTCACTGTCCACTCTATCTCATCCTCTGATCATTTTGTGGATCTCTATTAAGTCACCTCTCAAGCTTCTTTTGTCTAATGAAAACAGCCTCAAGTCCCTCAGCATTTCATCAAAAGCCCTTCCCACCAAACCAGGAAACATCCTAGTAAATCTCCTCTGAACTCTTTCCAAAGCTTCCACATTCTTCCTATAATGTCAGAAATCTACACATTATTGCAGGTGGGGCCACACCAGAGTTTTGTGCAGCTTCAGCATGACCTCGTGGATTTGAAACCCTATCCCTCTACCAATAAAAGCTAACACATCGTATGCCTTCTTAACAACCCTATCAACCTGAATGGCAACTTTGAGGAATCTTCGTACGTGGACACTGAGATCTCTCTGCTCATTTTCATTACCAAGAATCTTACCATTAGCCCAGTACTCTTTATTGTTCTTGCTCCTTTGAAGGTAAATCACGTCACACTTTTCCACATTGAACTCCATTTGCCTCCTCTCAGCCCAGCTCTGCAGCTTATCTATGTCCCTCTGTAATCTGCAACATCCTTTAGCAGTATCCACAACCCCAATGACCTTTGTGACATCTGTAAATTTACTAACACCCTCATTTTAGGTCATTTATAAAAATGACAAACAGCACAAGCCACAAAACAGATCCTTGCGGTACACCACTAGTCACTGAACTCCAGGAAGAACAGTTCCCACCAACCACCATCCTCTGTCTTCATTCACCTGGCCAACTTCTGATCCAAACCACTAAATCGCCTCACTCCCATGTGTTTGAATTGAATTGAATTTATTGTTACGTGTACTGAGGCACAGTGAAAAGCTTTGTCTTGTGAGCAATACAGGCAGATCCCATAGTTAAGTCGCATAGATAAGTAATTAATAGGTAAACAGTGGCAAAAACAAAAACACAGGTACAGGCAAATGTAAAGAGTTCGAGTCCATTCATTATTCTAATAACAGTAGGGTAGAAACTGTTTCAAAACCAGCTGCTGCATGTGTTCCAGCTTTTGTAGAAAAACACTGCCAGGTTCGGATGAATCTTTGAGAATGCTGGCGGCCTTTCCTCGACAGCGGGTCTGCTGGATGGATTCTATAGATGGGAGGTTGGCCTTTGTGATTATCCGGGCTGAGTTCACCACTCTCTCTCTCTAACCATCTCCAGACTTGAATGGTAGAGTTGCTATGCCAGGTAGTGATACATCCAGACAGAATGCTCTTGATGGCTCACCTATTTCCTCAGCTGCCTGAAGAAGAGACGTTGTTGGGCTTTTGTAACCAGTGCGTCTACATGAAGAGTCCAAGAAAGCTTCTTGTTAGTGACCACTCCCAGGAGCTTGACTCTCTCCACTTGTTCCACCTCTGTGCTGTTAATGTGTAGGGGGAGCAGGAGTAACATCCCGCCGAAAGTCAATGATGAGTTCCTTGGTTTTGCCGGCATTGAGATCAAGTTGTTCTCAGTGCACCATTTTTCCAGGTCTTCCAACCATAGTCTGTTTTGTTGCCTTCTGAGATTTGACCAACTATGGTGGTGTCATCAGTGAACTTGTAAATGACATTAGTCTGGTATTTGGTGACGCAGTCATGGGTATACAGCGAGTACAGTAGGGGGCTGAGTTGTTGACTGTTAGTGAGGATGAAATATTGTCCCCAATCTTCAGTAATTGTGGCCTGTGGCTCAGGAAGTTGAGGATCCAGTTGCAGAGAGTGGGGCTTAGTCCGCGATCACCAAGTTTAGTAATCCGTCTGAGGGACATCAACCTGTAGAGGGACAGAGTGGGGAATAGGATTGATTAATTTCTTGACAAAATGTCATTTTGACATGGACTCAAAGGCTGAATGGCTGCCTTCCATGCCATCAAAATTCTATTTTGTGTTTCTGGTGTTAGAGATTTTTTATGCCAAAAGAGAGTTTCCACATGCCCTCTCACCTAAACCTGCCATCTCCAACAGGAATGCACTGTTGGAGTATTTTACTGCCATCCTAAATGTTTGATTAAGCAGAACACTTATGTAGGGAACTGTATGTTGTCCATAACACGGTGCTATAAGAGGACGAGCAACTTTGGCCAGAAGAGGAAGATGTTTCTTGGGGCTAATAGTTGTGACTTAGATATTTCTATTTAGAGAAAAGCACTGATCTCTGCACTGCTCTCATTTTCCTTAGACACTAGAAGGAGACTATGAAAGAGAAGTGCACTGTTGTGTCATGTATGGTGGAAGATGTGAACAGCTGAACTCTGGGACTGGCCTTGCTCCAGCAATGAAGGTAAGAGGATACCATAGAACTGTCATGGTCCCATTGGTTGAAGTGTTTTTCAGTACCGCTTTTCACTTGTTGATATAAATGAAGTGATATCAACATCTAAGAACTAAACTTTGTTGGTGAGATTTTGTGAAATAAATGTAGAATATATGGTTCATGTTCCATTTAAATTGTGATGTGGAGGTGCCGGTGTTGGACTGGGGTGGACAAAGTTAAAAATCACACAACGCCAGGTTATAGTCCAACAGGTTTATTTGGAAGTACAAGCTTTCAGAGCACTGTTCCTTCGTCAGCTAGCTTCCTGATTTTTAATTTTGTCTACTTAAATCGGGCAGATTCTTATTATGTATCAACCAGTCCCTCCCTCTGAGTTAAATTAATGTGTAAAGTGTACTTCGCCCTTTGCCTCAGCTGATGTTTCGTACAGAGCTCTTTCATTTTGGGAGCTAGATGACATCAGCAACCAGCGTGGAAATGCAATTTGGCTTTGTGTCAAAGGAGTCGAGTTAAATATTGAAAATAATTATAACCAGTTGTCCTCTGTACCTTCTCCGCAATGGTAGAGTTTGGAAAAAAGAATTGCCAGGGTGGGATGGATCTTTGAGAATGCTGGCGGCCTTTCCTTGACAGCCGGCCTGGTAAATGGATTCTATAGATGGGAGGTTGGCCGAGTTCACCATTCTGTAACCATCTCCAAACTTGAATGGTACAGTTGTCATACCAGGTCGTCATACATACAGACAGAATGCTCTTGATGGCACACCTTTAAAAGTTGGTAAAGGTATTCACCGTCATGACAAATTTCCTTAGCCACCTGAGGAATAAGAGATGTTGTTGGGCCTTTGTAACCACTACATCTGCGTGAAGAGTCGAAAAAAGCTGGTTGTTAATGACCACTTCCTGGAGCTTGACACTTTCCACTTGTTCCACCTCTGTACTGTTAATGTGTAGAGGGGGCAGGAGTAACGTCCTGCCGAAAATCACTAATGACTTCCTTGGTTTTGCCGGCATTGAGTAAAAAATGAGGTCTGCAGATGCTGGAGATCACAGCTGCAAATGTGTTGCTGGTCAAAGCACAGCAGGTTAGGCAGCATCTCAGGAATAGAGAATTCGACGTTTCGAGCATAAGCCCTTCATCAGGAATAAGAGAGAGAGAGCCAAGCCGGCTGAGATAAAAGGTAGGGAGGAGGGACTAGGGGGAGGGGCGATGGAGGTGGGATAGGTGGAAGGAGGTCAAGGTGAGGGTGATAGGCCGGAGTGGGGTGGGGGCGGAGAGGTCAGGAAGAGGATTGCAGGTTAGGAGGGCGGTGCTGAGTTGAGGGAACCGACTGAGACAAGGTGGGGGGAGGGGAAATGAGGAAGCTGGAGAAATCTGAATTCATACCTTGTGGTTGGAGGGTTCCCAGGCGGAAGATGAGGCGCTCCTCCTCCAGCCGTCGTGTAGTTGTGTTCTGCCGGTGGAGGAGTCCAAGGACCTGCATGTCCTCGGTGGAGTGGGAGGGGGAGTTAAAGTGTTGAGCCACGGGGTGATTGGGTTGGTTGGTTCGGGCGGCCCAGAGGTGTTCTCTGAAGCGTTCCGCAAGTAAGCGGCCTGTCTCACCAATATAGAGGAGGCCACATCGGGTGCAGCGGATGCAATAGATGATGTGTGTGGAGGTACAGGTGAACTTGTGGCGGATATGGAAGGATCCCTTGGGGCCTTGGAGGGAAGTGAGTGTGGAGGTGTGGGCGCAAGTTTTACATTTCCTGCGGTTGCAGGGGAAGGTGCCGGGGGTGGAGGTTGGGTTGGTGGGGGGTGTGGATCTGACAAGGGAGTCACGAAGGGAGTGGTCCTTGCGGAACGCTGATAGGGGAGGGGAGGGAAATATATCCTTGGTGGTAGGGTCCGTTTGGAGGTGGCGGAAATGGCGGCGGATAATACGTTGTATGCGCAGGTTGGTGGGGTGGTAGGTGAGAACCAGTGGGGTTCTGTCTTGGTGGCGGTTGGAGGAGCGGGGCTCAAGGGCGGAGGAGCGGGAAGTGGAGGAGATGCGGTGGAGGGCATCGTCGATCACGTCTGGGGGGAATCTGCGGTCCTTGAAGAAGGAGGCCATCTGGGTTGTGCCGGCATTGAGAGCAAGTTGTTCTCATTACACCATTTTCCAGGTCTTCTACCTTCTGACCGTAGTCTGTTTCGCCACCTTCTGAGATTTGATCGACTATGGTGGTGTCATCAGCGAACTTGTTAATGGCATTAGTTTGGTATTTGGCGATGCAATCCTGGGTATACAGCGAGTAGAGTTGAGGCTGAGTATGCATCCTGGGGGAGTCCAATGTTGACTGTTAGTGAGGATGAAATCTTGTCCCCAATCTTCAATGATTGCGGCTTGTCGGTCAGGAATCTGAGGATCCAGTTGCAGGGAGTGGCGCTTAGTCCACGATGACTAAGTTTAGTCATCAGTCTTGAGGGGTTAATCGTGTTAAAGTCTGAACTGTAGTCAATGAGTAGGATTCTTACAGAGCTGTTCTTGGTGTCAAGATGTTCTCGGGAGGAGCGAAGGGCAAGTGATATGGCATCTGACATGGATCTCTTGGCCCCACAGGCAAATTGGAGTGGGTCAAGAGTAGTGGGGAGGCTTATTGTTTTTTTTTCTCTACATATGTCATTGGTACCAGAATGTACCACTATCTCCATCTGTTTGTCCTTCTCCTTCAGAATGCACTTCAGCAGACCCTGGCAACCTACTATCCTGGGGTCTCTTTTACAGATGCAGAAATACCTATCTGCTCCCCTTTCCACTGAATCCCCTGCCACTTCAGCCTTGATGCTGTTCTTTGTCACTGCTTGTGCATCAACCTTGGCCATGGTGCTATAAAGATGGCTGCCACTGCTTTACCCTATTGAGTAATTTCCTCCAACTGGATCCAAACGGTATACCTATAGGAAAGAGGTTGGTCACAGGGGCCTCATGTACTACCTGCCTTCTCCTCTTACACATTCATATAGCACAGAAAAGGCCCTTCGGTCTATTGAATATGCACCGACATAAGTACCACTAAAACAAAATGAATTAATCCCAATTCCTGCACTTGTCCCAAATCCTTGAATGAATAGAATAGAATAGAATAGAATCAATACCAAAACCAAAATCTTATCACCCTTACATGGAATGCAGCATTTAAATAAGGCATCGCTTGCAAGGGCAATATCTGGTTGCCCAAACAGCAACATCTGCATCCTGTAAATGAGCAAGAACACTGCACCTCATAATTTCATACATTTTATTACAAAGTAGACGGGTGCTGCTAAAACTCTACAGGCATGAGTTAAATCACAACTGGCATCATATGAACAGATTTGGCCACTTTATCGAAGGAAAAGTATTCTCATATTGGAGGCAGTCCAATGAATGTTCATGAGGCTGTTTCCCAGGTATGGAGTGACTGTCTTATGTAGCCTAGTAGGGTGACGTGCTCTTGCTGTCAGGTGTGGGAGATCTGAGAGAATTTGAATGTTCCTGGAGCCTCTGTCTGCAGACAGTGTCTTTGGTTGTGAACCCTGATGGACACATGGATCAGTTGGAGCAGCAGTTAGAGACAATGAGGGGTTTACAAGAGCAAGGGGGAGTGGTGGATGGCAGTCTAACAAAGATAGAGACACAGCAGATACAGTTGGGTAGATGATAGACCACTAGGAATGAAAGAAGAGGTAGCCAGGAATGCAGGAGTCTCGTGTGGCTATCCCTGTCTCAAATTGGTGTGCCATTTGGATACTGTAGGAGAGGAATGGCCTCTCACGAGAGTATAGGACTGATGATCAGTTTTCTGTTAGTGTGACTTGATTGTAATGAGAGTAACATAAGGTTTCAAGTGATCAGTTTTAAACAGGGTCTATCTCTTGGGCACAGACAGCTGTTTCTGTGAAATTCTGAGACACCAGGATGCCTCCTTAGTGCCGGGGTCAAGGATGTCTCAGAGAAGGTGCAAAATGTTCTGAAAGGGGAGAGTGAGTAGCAGGAGTTTGTTTTGTGCGTTGTTACCAATGACATGAGTAAGGAGAGGGTTGAGGTTCTGCAAAGATAATATAGGAAACAAAGCAGGAGGTTAAAAGTTCTTGATAATAATGTCTGGACTACTCCCCATGCCATGTGTTAGTGAGAGTAGGAAGAGGAGGAAAGGGCATATGAATGTATGACTGAGGAGTTGGTGCAGGGGGAGAGGGGAGAGGATTCACACTTTTGGACCACTGGCATCTCTTTAAGGGTAGAAATGACCTGTAAAAAAAGAGTCAGTTTCCACCTGAATTGGAAGGAGACCAGTATCATTGCAGGGAGATAGGCAAGTTTTACTTGTGTCCTGGACCAGGCCAGACCCCCTCAAAGCATTTTAAGTAGCCCAGACCCTAACTTTGCTAGTTGTTTTAAGCAGGTGTAACACGAATATTCCAGGAGTGATGCAGTTGGTCAAGCCACTTAGTTGTAAACAAAACAGAATTTATTTACAAAATTATTGAATGAAACAAAAAAAACAGAAAATAGAATACCAAATAACTCAACCTCTCTGAAAACCCAACAGATCATCCAACTTAATAATGCTGTTCCAAATACTTGCAACAATTCCCATGAACATCCCTTGGCACAAAAGGTATGATCAAACACAGGGCTCTTAAAGGATAGAAGTCAGGGAGAGTATTAAGCTGGACCTGCTTCTTTGGGTCCAGCAGCTTTTTCCACACGACTGCTAAAAACCAAATCAAACCAGAGAAAAGTTGGGCTGGGAGAACTGGCCCCTTCTCTTTCTTTTAAAACTTGAAAGCCACCTGACTGAGGCAGTATCTGTTAGCTATCATCAAACTGGCAGCCCCAAATTTTTCGCGAGTCCCTGTTGTTCTACTACCTCTCTGGGAAAAGAAAAAGCCAAGGCCAGCATAACCTTGTTGAAGGAGCAGCTCCGTCACACTCGTTAAACTAGTTGGTGGGGCGGGGAATTGGAGGAATGGAGTGAGATCCAAAGCAACAGAAATGAGAAAGGCCTCAGGCTGGTACAGTAAATAGGGAGAGCAAGTCCAACAGGGAAGGCTGACAAGAGTTTGGCAGAGAATGAGGTAAGATTAGATGGCGAAAGTGAGGACTGAAGATGCTGGAGATGAGAGTTAAGATTAGAGTGGTGCTGCAAAAGCGCATCAGGTCAGGCAGCATCCGAGGTAAGACTGATAAATTAAACTGCATTTGGCTCAGTCGAAGAGGCCTGACAGTTAAGGCAGATGAACGTAGGGCATGGTTAGGCTCATGGGATTGGGCTATCATAGCTATTACAGAAAACTGGCTCAGGATGGACAGAATTGGTGACTTAATGCTGGGGTACAAATGCTATCGGGAAGCAAGAGAGGAGGGGGAGTGACATTTTTGGTTCGGGATAACATTACCACTGGACTTAGGGAGAATATTGGGTGGTCATCCTGTGACATTATATAGGTGGAACTTAAAAATAAGGAAGGGGTGATCATCTTTATGGGATTGTATTATAGGCCCTCCACTATTCAGTGGGAAATTGAGAAGCAAATATGTAAGAATGTCTAAAATATCTGTAAGAAAGATAAGGTTGTAATATTCAGGAACATAGACCAGTGTCAAAGGCTTGGATGGGGAGGAATTTGTGAAGTGTGTGCGAGAAAACCTTCTTATTCAATATGTGGATGTCCTTACGAGGGAAGGAGTAATATTTGACCTTCTGTTGGGAAATAAGGCAGAGCAAGTGACTGAGGTGTGTGTGGGGTAAAAGTGATCATAATTATATTTGTTTTAAAATAGTTATGGAAAAGGATAGACCCAGATCTAAATTGGCGTAAGGCTAATTTTGACGGTACTAGACAGCAACTTTCAAACGTTGACTGGGAAGGATATTCACAGATAAAGAGACAGTTGGGGAATGGGAGGCCTTTCAGAATGAGATAACGAGAGTCCAGAGACAGTTTAATCCTGTTGATCTGAAATGCAAAATTGTTAGGTGTAGGGAATGCTGGATGACCAGAGAAATTGAGGCTCTGGTCAAGAAAAAGGAAGAGGCATTTGTCAGGTCTAGTTGAAATCAAGTGAATCCCTAGAAGAGTATGAGAACAGGAGGAGTATACTAAAGAGGAAATCAGGAGGGCACAAATGGAGTTTGGAGAATCCAAAGAGATTCTACGAACACATAAGGGAAAGGGATAATTAGGGTGAGAATAGGGGCCCTAATGTGTGTATATGGAGCAGATACTAAACAAGTATTTTGTGTCAATATTTACTGTGGAGAAGGACATGGAAGCTAGAGAACGTGGGGAAATAAATAGTAATAGCTTGAAAAGTGTCCAGATTACGAAGAGGAGGTCCTGGAGATCTTAAGATGCAGGAAGATAGATAAGTCCCTGGGAGCGGACCAGGTGTTTCCCAGGAATTGGGGAAGAGATTACTGGGCTGCTTGCTGAGATATTTGGATCGTTGATAGCCACAGGTGAAGTGCCAAACTGGAGGCTGGCTAACATGGTGCCATTATTTCAAAAAGCCTGTAAGGAAAAGCCAGGGAAATATCGACCTGTGAATCTGACACCAGTGGTGAGTACGTTGTTGGAGGGGATTCTGAGGGATAGGATTTGCATATATTTGGAAAGGCAAGGACTGATTATGCATAGTCAACATGGCTTTGTGGGTGGGAAATCATGTCTCACTAATGTGATTGAGTTTTTTTGAAGAGGTGACAAAGAGGATTGATGAGGGCATAATGGTAGATGTTGGCTGTGTGGACCTCAGTTAAAGTGCTTAACAAGGTTCAGCATGGTGGACAGATTAATAAGGTTCGATCATATGGGGGGGTGGGGGGGTTAGCCCATTGGATACAAAATTGGCTTGAAGTTAGGAGACAGGGTGGTGGTGGAGAGATGTTGTTCAGACTGGAGGCCTTTGACCAGTGGTGCGCCACAAGGCTCGGTGCTGAGTCCACAGGTCTACATGAATACAGGAGGTATGGTTAGTAAATTTGCAGGTGACACCAATATAATGGTTGTAGCAGTGAAGAAGATTAACTCAGAGTACAATGGAACCTTGATCAGATGGGTAGATAAAGTTGAATTTCAATAAATGTGAAGTGTTGCATTTTGGTAAGGCAAACCAGGAGAAGAAATATACAGTAAATGGGAGGGCCCTGTGGAGTTTGTCTAATAGAGAGATCTCGGGGTGCAGGTGCATTGTTCCTTGAATACGGAGTCG
Organism: Hemiscyllium ocellatum; assembly: GCF_020745735.1. Lineage (NCBI taxonomy): Eukaryota > Metazoa > Chordata > Chondrichthyes > Orectolobiformes > Hemiscylliidae > Hemiscyllium > Hemiscyllium ocellatum. The sequence continues at coordinate 8,422,670 of NC_083432.1, read as the reverse complement.
CAGGTAGACAGGGTAGTAAAGAAAGCCTTTGGCACACTTGCCTTTATTGGTCATAACATTGAGTATAGGAGTTGGGATGTGGTTGTACAGGACATTGGTGAGGCCACTTTTGGATTACTGCATACAATTCTGGTCATCCTAGTGTAGGAAAGATATTGTTAAACTTGAGAGGGTGCAGAAATAATTTACAAGGATGTTTCTAGGACTGGAAGGTGTGAGCTACAGGGAGAGCATCAGAGGCTGAGGGATGACCTTCGAGAGATGTTTAAAATTGTGAAAGGCATGGTTTGGATATATGGCCAAAGTCTCTGAGGTTGCAGGAGTTGAAAACCAGACAGCACAGATTTAAGATGAGATTGGAAAGACTGAAAAAGGACCTGTAATTTTTTCACAGAGAGGGTGGTGTATCGATGGAACGAGCTGTCAGTGGAAGTGGTGGCGACTGGTACAAATTGAACATTTAAAAGGCGTTTGGATGGGTATATAAACAGGAAACATTGAGAGGAATATGGACTAAATGCTGGCAAATGGGACTTGATCAGATTGGGATGTGTAGTCAGCGTGGATGAATTGAACCAAAGGGTCTGTTTCCATGCAGTATGACTCTGAGAGGTTGAATGTGTTGGGCCTGCAAACATTGGAGTTTTGAAGAATGAGAGACTGACTCATTGAAACATACAAGGTTTTTAGGTGTCGATGCGGAGAGTTGCTTCTCTTTGTGGAAGAATCTAGGACCATTGAACATAATCTGAATGAATGGTTGTGTCCTCAGGACATAGATAATGAAAAAATTCTCTGCAGGGTTAATGAATCTGTGCACTTCCTTCCTGCAGAGAGCTGTCAACAAAATAACTCTGCAGAGATTATTATCTCGTCACCTAGTCACCCTTTATTTGCACATGAACAATCCTTGACGATAGTACAGAGTCAGGCACTAGAATATCAGTATCTCTGCCACTCATCCTTTTTTGTGTCTATCTCCGCCTTGAATATACTGAACATGCTCGCCTTGACTGTAGTGATAGTAACAAGGTCAGCGAGCTGGACCTCACATTGAGTTTGTTCCTCTAAACTTCTCAATATCCTTCTATTTATTTATTTATAGATTATTTATCTGTATACACTTGCCTAATTTGCCCTCCCTAAATACATTAGCTGTCACCTCTCTAGATTGAACTCCACTTGCCATATTTTGCCCACCTGACTAATCCATTGATTTCTTTGTGCTGTCTATCATTGCAACTTGCAGCACAAGAGGAGGCTATTGGTTTTTGAGAACACACTGCCTTTCTGGAGCAATCTACACTGTCCCATTTGCCTTTGTTAATCCATATCTATCATTAGGCCAGTTTTTGTTTCATCTGCAAACATCTTAGTCATATTCCAGCATTCAAATGCAAATCATTGATATACTCCACAGAACGGGGCTGACAGAACCTCTTTCAAAATGGCATTTGGTCACTCAAACGCCCATTGATATGACCATCTATTTCCTAACTCTGATATTTTGGGCCCCCTTGGAATTGGATTTGAGTTTGACAAGTGGCCTGCCATGTGGAACCCCAGTGAAAGCCTTACTAAGATCTCTGTACATTGCATGAAATTTCTGTTTTGGGCCTTGCTCCCTGAGCTGGCAATTATTACCAATCTCTCATTGCCTTTCAACTGAGTAGCTTGCTGGGTCATTTCAGAGTGCAGCTGGGAGTCATCCAAACTGTAGTCAGTCAGGAATCACAAATATATCAGACCAGGGAAGGAAAACATATTTTCTTTCTACAAAAGGCCAAAGGAACCAGACTTTTGATGGCTTAAGGAATGATAGGGCTTGATTATAAGTATATTCCTTCCAATTAAGATGTAAAAAATAGTATGGACAGACTCAATGTTAACAGTCAATGAGATTCTTAACAGCAACAAAACCAGAAATTGATGGAGCATCTTAACAGGTCTGGAAGCCACTCTGTTCAGAAATCAGCGTTAACGTTCGGGTCTAGTGAGTTTTCTTAAAATTTTGATTCCTAATAGACTGAAGCAACAGATCCTTGTGGTGCACCACTAGTAACTGAACTCCAGGATGAACATTTCCCATCAACCTCCATCCTCTCTTCTTTCAGCGAGCCAATTTCTGATCCAAACCACAAAATCACCCTCAATCCCGTGCCTCTGAGTGCAGATGTGACATTCTCCCTGATAAGTAATGCAACTCCTCCACCTCTTTTACCTTCCTCTCTATCTCATCTAAAACAACGAAACCCTGGAATATTGAGCAGTCAGTTCTCTCCTTCTGTCAACCAAGTCTGTTATGGCAAAACCACCATATGATCCAAGCCCATGTACTGATCCAAGCTCTCAGTTCATCTGCCTTACCGAGAATACACCTTGCATTGAAATAAAAGCGGTTCAGACCATCAGTACCATCACCCCCAACCCCGTCCAACACTGCCCCCATCCCTGCTCCCAACCCCATGCTACTCCGCCCCACCTCCACCCCCACCCCAGCCCCCCAGCAACCCCATCCAACACCGCCCCACCCCCAACACTGTCCAACTCTGCGCCCATCCCCGCCCCATCCCTGTCCAACAAAGCCCCCACCCCTGCCCTCGAACCTATCCAACCGGTCCCCAACCTCACCCAACACTGTCCCCACCCCATCCAACTCTGCCCCCACCGTCCCCATCCCTGTCCAACAAAGCCTCCACCCCACTCCCCAACCTCATCCAACACCGCCCCACCCCCGTTCACCCCCTGACCCTGTCCACTCTGCCCCCTCCTTGCTCCCAACCCCATCCAACACTGTCCTCCATCCGCCCCCGTCCCCCGACCTCCTGCCAAACCTGTCCAACACCGCTCCCTTCCCCCTCCATCCCTGTCCGGCTGCTAACCCCATCCAACACCGCCCCCACCCTACCCCGTGTATCCGGCCCAGCCCCCTCTCTGGGGCAGTTGGACTGGACACCAGCAACAAGACTGCTGCTGCTCAAGATGAGTCTCCAAATAACTGACTCTCTCTCATGCACATGCACAGAGGCACAGGGAAGGGGGTTTAGGGTACACGCCTGTGAAGAACTCCAGGGAAAGTGTATGGGGAGAGCGTGCGCGGGAGGTCAGTCATTTGGAGACGGTGCCTGGGTTCCCATCAATGTCCAGTACTGTTCTCGGCAGCATTTCAGTAAGCTGAGATCACTTTTAATCACGGTAAACAAAAGACACAATCAGTGTTGGAAACACATCTTTGATGTAATGTTTCTGTCAGGACCTCAAGATCTCCTTCGAATAATTGATATTCGGATATTCGAGGTTCCTCTGTTTTGATATCCAGTCTTCACAGATTTGTTGTTCTTACCTTTTTCCTTTGTTGGAAAACGTTGGCCATGTATTCTTAATCGTTCCTTCTTGAATGCCTCCCAATTTCAAGATAGTTTTACCTGAAAGTATCTGCTCCTAGTCCACTCCAGCCAAACCATATCTCATTTTATTAAAATCAGTTTTCCTCCAGTTGAGACTTTGATTTCAAGTCCTTCCTTGTCTTTTTCAACAGCAGTTTTAAATCCAATGGAGTTATGATCACTGTGTGCAAATTGCTCCTCCACTAATAATTTGATCACTTGTCCAGCTCTGTTACCTAAAATGAAGTTCAGGATTGTTCCCTTCCTTGTAGGGTCTTCTACGTACTGACTTACAAAGTTGCCTGAAATGCATTAAGAATTCCGCTTCCTCTAAACCTTTCACCCTACGACTACCCCAACTAATGTTGGGAAAGTTAAAATCCCCTCCTATCGCTGTCCTGTTATTTGTACAAATCTGAGAAATTGCCTACTCATCGGCTCTATTTCTCTTGGAGTGTCGGGGCGGATAGTACACTCCCAGCCGTGTGATTGCTCCTTTTTAGTTTTTAAGTTCTACCCATATGGCTTCATTTGAGGAGCCTTCTCAAATCTCATTCTTTCCTGTTGCTATGACCTATTCCTTGATCAATATTACAACACCCCTTCCTCTTATCTCCTTCCTAGTCTCTCTTGAAGACCTGGTATACAGAAAATTGAGCTGCCGATCCTGTCTGCCTCTATCATGTCTCTTATGACAATGAGATCATACCCCCCATCTGCTTTGTTTGTCAGATTCCGAGCATTAAAATAAATACCATCCAACTTTGAAAAATTCCCTAATGCCTTATTTGATCTCTCATGTCGATTCCTGACTAACTTGGTCTTTCTTTTAATTTTGGCTGAACATTCTCTCTGGATCCCTTGCCAAATTAGTTTCAACCCTCCCCAGCAGCACTGTGAAGCTTCCCTGCAAGATGTTTTCCACATTCCAGTTCAATGCCACCTGCTTGCCTTGTCCAGGTCCTACCACCCGCAAAAGGACCCGCATTGTCCCACAAATCTAAAGCCTTTCATTGTGCTCCATCTCTCTAGCCACATATCCATTTGACCCATACTCCTATTGCAATATTCAAAAGTACATGTCACCAGAAAGTAGCCTAGAGCTTACTATCTTTTGAGTCCAGTTCTTTAATCTAATTCCTAGCTCGCTAAATACTGCTTTCAGGGCAACATGACCTCCTAACTCCTGTACTCAATACTCTGACCAATGAAAGAAAACCTACCAAACTCCTCCTTCACTATCCTATCTACCTGCGACTCCACTTTGAAGGAGCTATGAACCTGCACTCCAATGTCTCTTTGTTTACCAACACTCCCTAGGACCTTACCATGAAGTGTATACGTCCTGCCAGGATTTGCTTTCCCAAAATGCAGCACATCGCATTTATCTGAATTAAACTCCATTTGCCAATTCTCAGCCCATTGGACCATCTGGTCAAGGTCCTGTTGTAATCTGAGGTAACCTTCTTCGCTGTCCACTACACATCCAATTTTGGTGTCATCTGCAAACTTACTAACTATACCTCTTTTGCGAGCATCCAAATCATTTATGTAAAAGACAAAAAGTAGAGGACCCAGCACTGATCCTTGTGGCACTCCACTGGTCACAGGCCTCCAGTCTGAAAAGCAACCCTCCATCACCACCGCCTTCTACCTTTGAGCCATTGTGTATCCAAATGGCTAGTTCTCCCTGTATTCCGTGAGATCTAGCCTGCTATTCAGTCTCCCATGGGGAACCTTGTCAAACGCCTTACAGAAGTCCAGAAAGATCACATCTACCACTCTGCCCTCATCAACCCTCTTTGTTACTACTTCAAAAAACTCAATCAAGTTTGTGAGACATGCTTTCCCATGCACAAAGCCATGTTGACTATCCCTAATCTGTCCTTGCCTTTCCAAATACATGTACATCCTGTCCCTCAGGATTCCCTCCAACAACTTGCCCACCACTGACGTCAGGCTCACTGGTCTATAGTTCCCTGGCTTGTCCTTACCACCCTTCTTAAACAGTGGCACCATGTTAGCCAACCTTCAGTCTTCTGGCACCTCACCTGTGACTATCGATGATACAAATATCTCAGCAAGAGGCTCAGCATTCATTTCTCTAGCTTCCCACAGAGTTCTTGGGTACACCTGATCAGGTCCTGGGGATTTATCCACCTTTATGCGTTTCAGGACATCCAACACTTCCACACCTCTGTAATTTGGATATTTTGCAAGATGTCACCATATATTTCCCTACAGTCTATATCTTCCATATCCTTTTCCACAGGAAATACTGATGCAAAATACTCATTCAGTATTTCCCCCATTTTCTGCAGCTCCACACAAAGGCTGCCTTTGAGGGGCCCAGTTACCCTTTTGTCCTTAACATATTTGTAAAACCCTTTGGATTCTCTTTAATACTGCCAAAGCTATCTCATGTGCCCTTTTTGCCCTCCTGATTTCCCTCTTAAGTATACTCCTGCTGCCTTTATACTCTTCTAAGGATTCACTCGTTCTATCCTGTCTATACCTGACTTATGCTTCCTTCTTTTTCTGAACCAAACCCTCAATTTCTCCAGTCATCCAGCATTCCCTATACCTACCAACCTTTCCTTTCACCCTAACAGGAATATACTTTCTCTGGATTCTCATTCTCATTTCTGAAGGCTTCAAATTTTCCATCCGTCCCTTTACCTGCGAACATCTGCCCCCAATGAGCTTTTGAAAGTTCTTGCCTAATACCATCAAAATTGGCCTTTCTTCAATTTAGAACTTCAACTTTTAGATCTGTTCTATCCTTTTCCATCACTTTTAAATCTAATAGAATTATGGTCTCTGACCCCAAAGTGCTCCCCCATTGACACCTCGGTCACCTGCCCTGTCTTATTTCCCAAGAGTAGGTTAAGTTTTGCACCTTCTCTATTAGGTCCAGACTGCATCAGAAAATTGTCTTGTACACACTTAACAAATTCCTCTCCATCTAAACCTTTAACACGATGGCAGTCCCAGTCGATGTTTGGAAAGTTAAAATCCCCTGCCATAATCACCCTATTATTCTTACAGATAGCTGAGATCTCCTTACAAATTTGTTTCTCAATTTCCCTCGAACTATTAGGAGGTCTATAATACATTCCCAATAAGATGATCATCCCTTTCTTATTTCTCAGTTCCACCAAAATAACTTCCCTGGATATATTTCCAGGAATATCTTCCCTCAGAACAGCTGTAATGCTATCCCTTATCAAAAATGCCACCCCCCCGCCTCTCTTGCCTCCCTTTCTATCCTTCCTGTAGCATTTGTATCCTGAAACATCAAGCTGTCAGTCCTTCCCATTCCTGAGCCATGTTTCTGTAATTGCTTTGATATCCCAGTCCCACGTTCCTAACCATGTCCTGAGTTCATCTGCCTTCCCTGTTAGGCCCTTTGCATTGAAATAAATGCAGTTTAATTTATTAATCGTACCTTGTCCCTGTCTGCCCTGACTGCTTGACTTGCTTCTGTTCTCAACTGTACCAGTCTCAGATTGATCTCTTTCCTCACTATCTCCCTGCCCCCCCCCCCCCCCCCCCCCCCAACGTTACTGTTTAAATACCTCCTGCGAGTATATTAGTCCCTTTCCAATTTAGGTGCAGTTCGTCCTTCTTGTACAGGTCACTTCTACCCCAAAAGAGATTCCAATGATCCAAAAATGTGAATCCTTCTCCCGTACACCACCTCCTCAGCCATGCATTCATTTGCTCTATCCTCCTCTTCTTGCCCTCAGTAGCTCGTAGCACCAGGAGTAATCCAGATATTACTACTCTCAAGGGCCTCCTTTTTAAATTCCTGCCTAATTCTCTTTTATCTCCATTCAGGCTCTCAACCTTTTCCCTTCCTCTGTCCTTGGTTCCAATGTGGACAGTGACCTCTTGCTGGCCCCTCATCCCCCGTGAGAACATTTGCACCCTCTCTGAGTAATTCTTGATCCTGGCACCAGGGAAACAACACACCATTCTGCTTTTTCGCTGCTGGCCACAGAAATGTCTGTCTGTACCTCAGACTGGAGAAACCCTTAACACAATTGATCTCTTGGAACCCGCCGTACCCCTCATTGCATTAGAGCCAGTCTCAGTACCAGAAACTTGGCTGTTCGTGCTACGTTCCCCGAGACTGCATCACCACCTACATTTTCCAAAACGGCATTCCTGTTTAAAATTGGTATATCCACAAAAGATCCCTGCACTAGCTGCCTACCTCTCTTACCTTTCCTGGAGTTAACCCATCTATGTGACTGTAACTGAGACTACCCACCCTTCTTCTGTAACTGCCATCCATCACATACTGTTGCTGTTGCAAATCCCTCATTGCTTTGAACAGTCTCTCCAACCAATCTGTTCGATCTGATAAGATTTGCAACCAACCACATTTATGGCAGATATTATCCGCAGTAACCCTTAAACTCTCTTTGAACTCCCACATCTGACAAGAAGCGCATATGACTCTACTAAAGACCATTTTTGCTTCTTCACAATCTACATACCCAGAAAATAACACTGTCCTATTCCTCTACAAACATTGCCCCAAGTTAAATTACTGGTTATGACTTATTTTTTAAGTTTGATCAAGAGACATGTCTCCAATCTGTTTGTAAGCCTGACACAGCCTTCAATGCCTCCCTATTTTCTATGTCAAACTGTACAAGTCCTCATTGTCCCTTTTCCCGAAATCTATACCTACATTCTACTTTTCCAAAGTGAAGATTGAAGAAAAGTATTCATTCATCACCCTTCTAATATCCTGCAGCTTTGCACACAGATTGCCCCCTTGGTCCCTACTCTTTCCCTCGTTAACCTTATCCCTAACCTTATCCTATTTATAAGATACCTTTGGATTCTCCCTAATCCTGTTCAGAAGGCCTTCTTCATGCCCCCTTGTTGCTCTCATTGCTTTAAGTTCCCTCCTCCACTTCCTAGATTCCTCTGGGACCATAACTGAATTGCGCCCTTTGGATTTGCTAAAGGCCCTGCTCTTTTTCTTTTTCCAGTCCTGAATTGTCCTTGATATCCTGGGTTTCGAGACATATCACCTCAACATGTTCCTCTGAAGGGTAATGTTGGAGCAGTATTTTCCTCAGGTCCCAACTCCTCCTCCCCCGCACCATTACTCCACTGTCGAGTTAGCCGCAAGCAGCTGTTCCCAGTTTACTACTGCTTTATTCTCATAAAATCCGCCTTTGCCCGCTCCAAGGCCATCATCTGCAGCCCATCTTACTCCTTGTTCAGAAGAAATTTGAACTATTACAGTGTTGTGATCACTATTGCCTAAATGTGCCCCCACTGCCATATTGAACACTTGTTTGGTTTCTTTCTCTGGAACCAGATCCAGCACTATGCTGTCCCTCATTGGGTCTTCTCCATATTGATACAAAGAAACACCCCCTGACCGATTTCACGATCTTCATCCCCTCAAAAACCTTAACACGATGACAATCCCAAATTATTTTGGGAAAGTTGTTAGAGTCTAGAATAATTACCCATTTCTGACACATCTCTGTGAATTAAGTACATATTTGCTCCTCAATTTCCCAATGACTCTTTTGGGGTCGATAGTACACCCCCAGTAAAGTAGCTGCCTTCTTAACATTACTGAATTCTACCCACAAGCCTCATTTGAGAACCCTTCCAAGGTATCATCTCTCTCTATTGCAGTAATTGACTCCTTAAGTAATAGTGTTCCACAGCAGAGGTGAGCACCCCTCTGAGAATTAAAACCAAACTACCCAGAGAAACCCACCTCGCCTCGTAATCTGATAAAGTAGTTTGACAAGAGGTATAACCGACTTCTCACACCTCTCTGTGATGAAGGAGTTGTTAACTGAAATGAAATTGTTTCACTCTCTACAATTAACAAGAAACAAGTTATTTAACTAACTCCAACAGTGAACAAGTTAACCAAACAACTAACAACAGAACAATTCTTCTCTAACTACCTGTTCCCAAATAAAACAAGATTCTAATAGGATGCTGTTCGAATAAATACATGTCCGACTGAGATAACAAAGCAATTAATTAAAACTTAGTCTCTCAAAGTACACACAGTGTGTGTCTTCCAAAACGTTCCTTGTCCTCTCCACTGATCTTTTTCCCCAAAACACTTTACTTTGTTCAACCTGCTTTCTCAGTCATTTTCCTCTGTCTGAAATGCCTTCTCCAACATTGGTACCAGTGTTATTTAGATTGTGCTTTCTCTAATATCTGGATGATTGTGAGAGCCAATTCCCTTTTTGAGGACTGAAGACTCTTAACTCTGGTGAATATCAGTTAGATCTCTCCAAATTTTCAAATGCCCTCATGTTTTACGTCCTTGATGACTTATTAATTTCTTCACAATCAGACTGGCTACTGGTAGTCAAAACTATCAGGTTTAAATGTGATAGATTTTCAATATCTAAGGACTTGGTTTAAATTGGCTGAATTTGAAAAAAATTATTGTCTTGTTAAAAATGCTGCTCGGCTGTTTGATATAAAATGTTTCATTTCGGGAGTTCTCTGTGAACCTGCACTTCAAACTGTTGTTCAGGCATCCATTTTAACTCAGCACTGAAAAAAATACCATCTTTTCACTCATTTTTAGACACACCAACTTTACAGGAATAGTGCCACACCACCACCCTTTTTACACCCTGTTCTATCCTGCCTAAAAATCCTATACTCTGGAATGAGGAGTTGCTAGTTCAGTCTTTCCTTCAACCTTGTTTCTGTGATGACAACAATATCATGTTTCCATTTGTCAATTCATGCCATTAACTCAGTCTTACCATTACACACTTAGCATTAAAGTTTAGACCATCCAGCCTTGCCTTACTCTCATGACACTCAGCACAGCTGAACTCACTGACTTACTTCCTTTGTTGTTGCATGTTCTTTGATTTGTTAATATTGTGTCCCGTCACCTGCTAGACTAGTATAAACTCCTTCCAACAGCACAAGCAAACCTATTTGCAATGATATTGGTCCCAATGTGGTTCAGGTGCAGACCGTCCTGTTGTACGTGTCCCACCTTCCCCAGAGATGGTCCGAGTGATCCAGGAATCTAAAACCTTCGCTCTTGCTCCAAGTCTTGAGCTACGCTTTCATCTGTCCTATTTTCCTATTTCTAAACTCGCTAGCAAGTAGCACCGGGAGTAACCCACAAACATTGAGATATTGCTTTTTCATCTGTTGCCTAGCTCCCTGACTTCTTGATGCAAGGTCTCACTTTGCTCATATCATTGGTACCAACATGTACCATAACCCCTCAATCATCACCCTCCCCTTTCAGGTTCTATCTCGGGCGACCGAATCAATCCTAGACCTTTCCATTTCTATCTCGGGCGACTGAATCAACATGAAGAGGTTGAACAGTTCATCCACTTTACCAACCCCTTCACCCCGACCTCAAATTTACCTGGACCGTCTCAGACTCCTTCCCTTTCCTAGACCTTTCCATTTCTATCTCGGGCGACCGAATCAACACGGACATTTACTACAAACTGACCGACTCCCGTAGCTACCTAGACTACACCTCCTCTCGCCCTGCCCCCTGTAAAAATGCCATCCCATGCTCCCAATTCCTTCGTCTCCGCTGCATCCGCTCCCAGGAGGACCACTTCCAATACCGTATAACCCAAATGGTCTCCTTCTTCAAAAACCGCAATTTCCCCCCATTCGTGATTGATGATGCCCTCCACCACATCTCCTCCACTTCCCACTCCTCCGCCCTTGAGCACCGCCCCTCCAATCGTCACTAGGACAGGAACCGACTGATCCTCACCTACCACCCCACCAACCTCCACATACATCATATCATCTGTCGTCATTTCTGCTATCTCCAAACGGATCCCACCACCAGAGATATATTTCCCTCCCCTCCCCTATCAGCGTTCCGAAAAGATCACTCCCTCCGTGACTCCCTCGTCAGGTCCACACCCCCCCCACCAACCCAACCCAACCTCCACTCCCGGCACCTTCCACTGCAACTGCAAGAAATGCAAAACTTGCGCCCACACCTTCCCCCCCCTTACTTCCCTCCAAGGCCCCAAAGGATCCTTCCATATCTGCCACAAATTCACCTGCACCTCCACACAAATCATTTACTGCATTCGCTGCACCTGATGTGGCCTCCTCTATATTGGGGAAACAGGCCGCCTACTTGCGGAACGTTTCAGAGAACACCTCTGGGACACCCGGACCGACCAACCAACCCAACCACCCCGTGGCTCAACACTTCAACTCCCCCTCCCACTCCGCCAAGGACATGCAGGTCCTTGGACTCCTCCATCGCCAGACCACAGCAACATGACAGCTGGAGGAAGAGCACCTCCTCTTCCGCCTAGGAACCCTCCAACCACAAGGGATGAATCTAGATTTCTCCAGTTTCCTCATTTTCCCTCCCCCCACCTTGTCTCAGTCAAATCCCTCGAACTCAGCACTGCCTTCCTGACCTGCGATCTTCTTCCTGACCTCTCCGCCCGCACCCCCACTCTGGCCTATCACCCTCACCTTGACTTCCTTCCACCTATCGCATTTCCAACACCCCTCTTCCCTACCTTTTATCTTAGCCTGCTGGACACACTTTCCTCATTCCTGAAGAAGGGCTCATGCCTGAAACGTCAACTCTCCTGCTCGTTGGATGCTGCCTGACCTGCGCTTTTCCAGCAACACATTTTCAGCTCTGATCTCCAGCATCTGCAGTCCTTACTTTCCCCTTTCGGGTTGCCCTGTAGTGACATCCCTGACCCTGGCACCAGGGAGGCAACATACCATCTCAGAGTCACGACATCAGCTGGAGAAAGGCCCATCTGCCCCCCGACTAAAGAATCTCCTATCACTATTGTTCTTCCTTTCTTCTCCATCCTCCCCCCCCCCCCCCCCCAAAAAGGCCCAGAGTTCCAGCTTTTGCAGCGAGAAGCACTTCTTGCACATCTCACACTTCCATTAAAATCCATTTGAAAATTAATAAGGTTGGACAGGTTTTCAAATAATTCATGATCTCCTTCAGATCTTGTGGACCTGACACCATTCCAAATCTCAGGAAAGTTTCAGTTCTGAATTTTGCGAAAGCATAGTACTTGGACCTAAAATGGAAGCAGAAAATGCTAGAAACAGTCCACAGGTCAGGCAACTCCTGTGGAGACAAAGCGAGTATGTACTCTTCACTTAGTGTTGCGTTCTCTACATTCTTCTAAAAATTGAAACCTGAACAAAAGATGCTTTTTAACCTGTAGTCGTTGAAAGTGTTAGAACAACTCACCAGAAAGATGTTCATCCCAAAATGGTAAATTGCAATTGCTTTTGCAGACCATAAGCTTCACATCTCCCAAGACTCATTGCAGATAGTGGCATTTGAAATAATATCTCCACAGAGGATGGTATACCATCACCAAGTTACCATTTATTTACACATTGAGAGGGCTGTGACACTAATCCAGCTTCCTCAGAGCCAGCTCTGAATGCATAAAGCTTCTGGCACACTCATTTATTTTTTTCCTCATATCTGCTTGCTTTTTTTTGAGAAGATTCTAGTCTTCTGGTTAATTTTTTAAAACACCCATGTCATGTGCTTGTCGGTGCAGGACAGTGAAGAAACAGTACAGAAAACACACTGTTGTTTATGTCTGTCAGCAAGGGCTCCCTGATTGGACCAAATTAAAAACCACGTTCCAGGAACTCACTATATTCTTCCCCCTCTGAGTCCACTGACGTAGGCCATTTACATTTCATAGCTCCTCCTGGCTCATTTCAGCACCAGGCCAGGTTCCTCTATGGGTGGCATGGAACACACAGTAGCTTGCCTTTTCCGCCTGGAGTGTCTTGGAAGAAATTAATTCTCTTTTTTTTTGGTGTCAGAGATGTCAAGGTAGCAACATCCGCTGTGTCAATATCAGGTTCTGAGGTCCGTTCAATGCTTGATGGAGAGGAAGAGCCCATGGGTTCTGGATTAGTCGAAAGACAGTTGAGTAGCCAGGCACATTTTGCTCCCACACAGTTTGCAAGTTTGCAGCTTTCATATGGTCCATGTTCAGCACCATCGTATCTGCCCAAGCTTTACACTGACTGAGGGAACTTCACCTTCCATTGACCGTGCTTTTTTCAGATGCCGAGCGAATCACATGATTCCTGCACCAAACTTCATTCCTTCAGGGCGGCATGGTGGTTCAGTGTTGAGCACTGCTGCCTCATAGTGCCAAGGACCCAGGTTCGATTCCAGCCTCTGGTGACTGTGTGGAGTTTGCACATTCTCCCCATGTCTGTGTGTGTTTTCTCCAGGTGCTCCAGTTTCCTCCCACAATCCAAAGATGTGCAGATTAGGTGCATTGGCTGAGCTAACTTGCCCACAGTGTTAGGTGCATTAGTCAGAGGGAAATGGGTCTGGGTGGGTTACTCTTCAGAGGGTTGATGTGGATCTGTTGGGCCAACTAGCCTGTTTCCATACTGTAAATAATGTAATGTAATCTAAACAGTCTTTTTTGCTTAGGAGAGTCTCCTGTCCAGTATTGGCATTCCTGATGCCTTTTCACCCCACCCCGATGTGGAGTCTTTCCCTCATTAGCAACTCTGCTAGAAGTATGCCTGTAATTGTATGAGGTGAGGTCCTTTAAATCAAATAGGAATGACGACAGTTTGGTATTTAGTAATGCTGTAGGCTGTTTCTTTAAGCTGACCTTGAAAGTTTAGACTGCTCTTTCTGCCAGCATATTGGATGATGGATGGTATAGTGCTGCCTTATATGATGAATTCCAGTCAACTTCAGGAAATACTCAAATTCCCTGCTAGTGAACATTGATGAAGAACATTGTGTTCGTGAAAGGACCAGCACAGTCAACATATAACCAAGTCCACAGTATGCCCAGCCATCCCCGCAAAGTGGGGGAGCTGCTGCTGGTAGATTTTGTCCTTGATGGCACTCTGGGCACTGCCCCACCAATGCAACCATGTATGCATCCAATCCTGGGCAGGTCTTTGCTTTGGACAACCTATGAGCTAACATTACCCCAATGCCATATGGGAAGGCATTGTATGCCAATGCTATATCTTGCTTGGGATCTTCATGTACTACACCTGAAAAGATTATAGCTGCTTCTTCACTACCCTGAAAGTTATGGTTTGCCTACGCAACCATTTCCAAGGCTGACACCTTGTGTTTTCTTTTTGAAAAGGAGTAGATGTGTAGCTAACAGAATGGAGACCAGGTTATCAATGAACTTTCTCTAATAGTTCACCTGTCCAAGGTAAGACCTGAGCTCCGGTACAGATGTGGGAACCGGGGCACCTGTGATTACCCTCACTTTATCTTCCAACAGGTGTAACCCACTCTTGTCAACCCTGTCACCTAAGTAGGTCACTTGAGGTGCCTGAAATACACATTTTGCCCTTCTAAGGCATTCGTGTGCCTTGGAGAAATGTCTAAGGACTGTGTCCATGTTCTCTAAGTGCTGCTTCTTGGTCTTCTCTGTTATTAGCACGTCATCTAGATAAATGGCTCCCTGGGATAGCCCTTGTAAAATGTTCTCCATTATCCACTGAAAAGTTACACAGGCTGCCATTTGGGGTATTGTCGTATCGTGGTACAAACCTTAATAGATATTAATAGTAGCATACTTCTGGGAATCCACATCTGCAATTGCAATTGCAATTGTTATTTACAGAAATGGTCTGGATGTGAATGTACAAGGCATGAATGCTAAGTTTGTGGGTGGTTTAAAAAAAAAGGAGATATCGTTGATAGTGAGGAAGATTATCAAAAATTACAAAGAGATCTTGATCAGATAGGGAAGTGGGCTGAGGATTAGCAAATACAATTCAATACAGATAAGTGTGAGGTGTTGCACTTTGGAATATCAAACCAAGGTAGGACTTATACAGTTAATGCTAAGGTCCTGAGGAGTGTTGTGGAACACAGGGAATTAGGAATACAAGTACATAGTTCGTTGACGGTGGCGTTACAAGTAGACAGGGTGGTGAAGAAGGCAATTAGCATGATGGCCTTCATCATCAAGACATTGAGTATAGGAGTTGGGATGTTATGTCTCAGTTGTATAAGTCATTGGTGAGGCTGCACTTGGAGTATTGTGTACAGTTTTGGTCGCCTTGTTATGGGAAAGACATAGTTAAGCTGGAAAGAATGCAATGAAGAGTTGGAGGATGTTGCCAGAACTAGTTGGCCTGAGTAATAGGAAGCAGTTGGCCAGGATAGGATTTTATTCCTTGGAATGTAGGAGAATGAGAATGACCTTATTAAGGTGTATAAAATGATGAGGGCGTAGATAGGATGAATGCATGTAGTCTTTTTCCCAGGGATGAGAAATTGAAAACTGGAGGACGTAGGTTTAAGATTAGAGGGGCAAAATTTAAGAAGGATCCAAAGGGCAACTTCTTCATGCAGAGAGTGGTGTGTACATGGAATGGGCTGCCAGAGAAAGTGGTTGAGGCAGGCACTATCGCAAATTTAAAAAAAAAATTGGATAGGTAGGGTTTAGAGGGATATGGACCAAATGTGGCAATTGGAACTAGCTGAGTGGGCACCATGGTCAGCATGAACCAGTTTGGGCTGAAGGGCCTGTTTCTATGCTGTATTAAAATAAGGCTATAGTATTCAAAACAATCTTTGACCATAAGTACAAGTGGATGATACATCTTGGCTTCTTTCAGAGATACCCTAGGAAAAAAATGCTCATCTTGGGTCAATTTGATTCACTCTGTGATATCAAGAAGTGGATGGAAGCTCTGGATACTGCAAAGGCAATGGGCCCTGACAACATAAGACCATAACACATAGGAATGGAACTAAGGCTATTCAGCCCATTGAGTCCCAATGATGGGCATTTCAACTCCACTTACCCGTATTCTCCCAGTAGCCCTTAATTCCTTGTGACATCAAGAATTATCACTCTCTGCCTTGAAGACATTTAGTGTCCCGGCCTCCACTGCAGCAATGAATTCCACAGGCCCACCACTCTCTGGCTGAAGAAATGTTTCCGCATTTCTGTTCTAATTGACCCCCTCTAATTCTCAGGCTGTGTCCACGGGTCCTAGTCTCCTCGCCTAACGGAAACAATTTCCTAGCGTCCACTCTTTCCAAGCCATGTATTATCTTGTAAGTTTCTATTAGATCTCCCCTTAATCTTCTAAACTCCAATGAATACAATCCCAGGATCCTCAGCCATTCCTCGTTTATTAGACCTACCATTCCAGGGATCATCCGTGTGAATCTCCGCTGGACACGCTCCAGTGCCAGTATGTCCTTCCTGAGGTGTGGGGACCAAAACCGGACACAGTATTCTAAATGGGGCCGAACGAATGCTTTATACAGTCTCAGTAGCACAACGGTGCTTTTATATTCCAACCCTCTTGAGATAAATGACAAACATTCCAGCATAAGTCAAGTGCTCCAGAACTTGCCAATCCCTCAGCCAGGCTGTTCCATGACAGTAACAACACTGGCATCCACCTGGCAGTGTGGAAAATTGCTCAGATATGTCCTGTACACAATCAACTGGACAAATCTAAACCAGCCATCATTCTACTCTCGATCATCAGGAAAGGGATGGAAGATGTGCTGTCAAGCAGCACCTGACCAGCAATCAATTGCTCACCGACACGTGCTTAGGTTCTGCCAAGGTCACTCTGCTGCTGACCTCATTACAGCCTTGGTTCAAATGTGGACTAAAGAGTTGAATTCCAGAGGTGAGGTGAGGACAACTCCCCTTGACATCAAATTAACATTTAGAGTCATAGAGATGTATAGCATAGAAACAGACCCTTCTATGCCGACCAGACGTCCTGTCCTAATCTAGTCCCACTTGCCAACATCTCGCCCACATCACTCCAAACCCTTCCTATTCATATACCTTCAGGTGAATTTTAAATGTTGCAATTGTACTAGCCTCTACCACTTCCTCTGGCAACTTATTCCATACATGTACCTCTGGGTGAAAAAGTTGCTCCTTAGGTCTCTTTTATATCTTTCTCCTCACCTTAAACCTATGCCCTCTACTTCTGGGCTCCCCAACCCCAGGGAAAACACAGGATAAACAGGCAATCTGTGCCCCTCATAATTCTATAAATCTCTGTAAGGTCACCCCTCAGCCTCCAATGCTCCAGGGAAAACAGCCCTCGCCTATACAACTTCTCCCTGTACCTGAAATTTCCCAACTCTGGCAAAATCTTTGTAAATCTTGTTGATGCATGGGAATTCCTAGAGGCCTGGCATTCAAACTGGAACTTCATCAATCAACACATCGATTTGGACCCCTTTTACCAACCTCTGAGATAAAGGACCGGAAATGGTATCCCCCACCTTAAGAAATTAAGATACAGAAATAGAAAGCAGGACAGAACACCAGCACTTGACCAGAGGCTCACTGATGATGTTACCTAGCATGGTGATGAAACCGTCTGAGAACAAACCTGCCAGCTCAGCGAGCAAACTTACAACCACAACCTACCAATCCGGAAGTGTATTCAAACTTTCTGGCCAGTAACAGAATACAATCTTAAATCTTGTTAATTCACTGTAATTTTGCATAATAACCTATTGTGCGACACTTTATTGAATGTCTTATATAGGAATTGTTATAAAAAGACTCTTATACTTCATTCACTGGACCTCCCTGATTAACTGAAAAATGTGTTGCTGGAAAAGCGCAGCAGGTCAGGCAGCATCCAAGGAGCAGGAGAATCGATGTTTCGGACATAAGCCCTTCTTCAGGAATCTGCATCTGCAGTCTTCACTTTCTACTGCCTCCCTCATTAACCCGACCAGTTACATCCTCAAAAAATAACTGATTTGTCAAACTCTTAGGCAAATTTTGATTTACTGTGCTTAATGATACACTAACTTTCCAAGTGCCATGGATTCATTGTCATGGATTTTAGTGCTTTCCCTGCTACTGACGTTAGGCAAGTTGGCCTGTTATTTTCTGTTTTCTCTCTCCCTCCTTTCTTAAAGAGCTGGGTCACATCTGCTTTGTTCAAATCCATGAGCAGAGATCTCGAATCAAGGGAATTCTACAAGATTAAAACAACTGCATCCACTTTCTCGACAAGCCATCTCTGTTATAACTCTGAGAATTATTAGATTAGCTGATTAGAGGTAGAGAGATAATTGTCCGCTTTTACTTCTATTAATTTTTCAGTACATTTTATTTAAGAGTTTGATTACTTACAAGTTTTTCACTTAGCACATCCTTAGGTTCCTCATTGTTTCTTCTATGTTCTTGGTGTCTGCCTTAACTTGAAGTCATTTCCTTATTCTCCATGATAGTTTCATCTATCGTATTCTCTAAGGAACCAACAATTAATTTAGTTAATCTCTCAAACCACTTGTGAACCTTTGACAGTTTGCTTGTGTACATCTTAAAACTTAGTTTTTACTTTGCAAGAAAATCCGTCACTATAACATGGATTCATAAGGAGGCATTCGTGTTTAATTCACTTGCTAATGATTTTGCAAGCTGAAATAGAAGGGGGTAATAAGGGTAACCATGTTAATATGGTATATGTGAATTTCCAGAAGTCTTGAGGCTAGGAGGGCAGTGAAGGGAATTATCTTGGTGCCATTCAGTAAATTAAATCCTGCTTAATCTCTGAATTTAATAAATATTGCAAATGCTGAAAATCTGAAATAAGAATGGAAAATGCTGGAGAAGGTCAGCAGATTTGGCAGCATTGGGGACCAAAACAGTGTTAAACTTTAAGTCCAAAGACTCTTCAGAAACTTGGTTCCCTGAACTCTCAACATTAACTCTTATTTTTCTCTCTCCGCAAGATGCTGCTGGACCTGTTGAGTTTCTCCAGCACTTTCCATTGTTATTTCAGCTCTACCATGTTTACAGTGCAGTTTGGATTCTTACCACCTGATGTCACTGTGGGCAAGGATTGTGGACGTCAAGAGTTTGTGCTGGATTTTTCACTACAGTCAGCATTTTAACCTCTCTTATTTCATTTCCGACTAAGAACCGTACTTGTTTTATATGTTGACAAATAATGTTAATCAGACTGTTGCAAATCACAGGCTGGGGCTCCTCTACTCTGAGGGGAACCCTAGCTCTTGTCAACCTTGCTAGCCATGTAGTCAGTTGTAGAGTAGGCCACCTGGAGGTCCAGCCTGATGGCCTCTCCACCCTGTGCTGCAGTGGTGGATAAGGTTGATGATTATACTGACAGCTAGTTTTGTGCTGCTTTCCAGTTTTAAGATTTTACTTTTTATATTATTCATTTCTATCATATATATGGGAAAGTAGAAATTATTTCAGTTTATGTTATTGTATGAGACAAGCACAACTGTATATACAGAAATTCAGGACGAGTTCAGCCTTTGTCTAATCATTTGTTCATTATCAGTGTTTCCAATCAGTGGACTATCCCTCCCATCCTGCTCTCAGGAGCAACTGATTAGAGTGGTGATGCAAATTTGTATGACATTAAAACACTGAAAGGAATTTCCCAATGCCTTGTGAGACAATTCTTTGTTTCTTTTGATTTCATTCGTAAGCAACTGCATTCCTTGGTTTAAAAGGATTTCCTCCCCATTCACTCTGCACGCATCTCCTTTGGGCATGGGTCCACCATACTACCAAACATGGAGAATGCAGCATCAATAGGTTTATCGGAGAAGTCTGGCAATTGTGGAGCTGCACTCCAGTCTGAAGTTTTTTCCTCCTCTGAGATTTATGACCTCAGATAAACTTGCTACAGTTAAAAAGACACTAACTCCTGTCTTCCTTGGATATTGCCAAAGTTTAAATATCTTGCACTATTACATTTTGTGATCTGCAGTCTTGGTACAGTAGATCTGTTTTGATTCTGAGTGTCACTGTTGTGCAACAGTTCTTTCTGAACATAAGGCATCTTGGTCTAGCCATGGAGCTACTTCGGTTTGCCTGCCTTAGTTGAGAGGAAATGACTCAGACTCAGCTTTTTATCAGTGTTTCCAGTAGCAGAATCAGACACTGTTTGTAAAATGCAATTGCCTTTGACTCAATGCAGTTATCTCATTCTGTAAACCAGTCTCTGCTCTGTTTTGTGGGTCTGACCTCCTTCATGTTGCCTAGCATTGACAGTAATCAGAAGCTGCAGAACTCCCGCTGTTGAACAATCAGTGCAAATCAATCCAGGCAGAACCTGCACCTTGATGCTTTCTTTGTCCTTTGTGACAGTTATACGATTCAGTTTGTAATTTGTCACTGGATCAATTTTAAGATGACAGCCTGAGAAAATGTGACACAATTATCTGATTGAAATACTTCTGCAATTCTGCCCTTCTGGCTTATTCGCCAGGATTATCATATGCGATTGGTGACCGTGCCTTCAGTTATCTGGCCGACCACAGTAGATCTGCAATTCCCTCTTTGAACATCTGTGTTTTGACTTCACTTCCCTTCCTTAAGAGATTCCTTGTAAACAATTTTTGTAAACCATATCTCATGTCTTAATGTCCCCTTACATGACTCAGCAGGATTTTTTTGTTATTGTTGCTCATTGAAATATTTTACTTTGCTGACAGATGCTTGAGAAGTCACTTGAGATGAGAGACCTTAAAGAAGGGTCCCACCTGAAACGTTAGCTGTCTTACTCCTTGGATGCTGCTTGACCTGCTCTGTTTTTTCCAGTGCCACGCTTTATCAATTCTGACTTTCAAGCATCTGCAGTCCTCACTTTCTCCCACTCAAGATGAGATCTGTACCTGGAGAGAGAATGGAACTTGAGCCATGGCAAGTCAACTTTAAACAGAAGATGCAAGGGATGTGTTCCCTTAGCTCAGTGATAAACGTAGATTGCGATGAAAAGACGTCAGAGTTACTTTCGCAGCGAGTCAATGGCCTAGTGGTATTATCACTATACTATTAATCCAGAATCTTGGCTAATGTTCTGGGGACTCTAGTTCAAATCCCGCCACAGCACATGGTCGAATTCAAATTCAGTTGAAAACAGTCTCGGGATCTACATAATTGATTGTCAGAAAAACCTGTATGGTTCACTAATGTCCTTCAGGGAAGGAAATCTGCCATCCTCACTTGAACTAGCCAACAAATGACTCCAAACCAAAAGCAATCTGACTCTCACTTGTCCTCTGAAGTGACCTAGGAACCCATTCACTTGTAACAGTGGCTACTAAGTTTCAAAGAAACGAAACCTCGGCACCGGAAGCAGGCCTGTTGACCATGCAAAGTCCTCCTCACTGACATCTGGGAGTGAGTGCAAAAATTGGGAGAGCTGTCTCACAGACTAGTCAAGCAACAGTCTTGATATAGTCATACTCACAAAATCATAGCTTATAGACAATGTCCCAGACACCATCATTACCATCCTGCCCCACCCAGCAGAGATGGCTGCACAGTGGAATGAGTTGTCGTGGGAGGCTTCACCATTGACTCTGGACCTCATGAAGTCTTGTAGCTTCAGGTTAAACATGGGCAAGGAAACCTCCTGCTGATTACTCCATGTTGAATAACACGGAGAGGAAGCATTGAGGATGGCAAGGGAACAAAATGTATCCAGCATTTCAATTTTAATGCAGACCACCAAGAGTGGCTATGTAGCTGATCGAGTCCTAAAGGACATAGCTGCTAGACCTGGTCTGCAGAGGAGGCGATGACACCAACAAAAGGTAAAAACATACTTGACCTCATCCTTATCAATCGGCAGGCTTCAAATGCATCTATCCATGACAGCACAATCCTTATGGGGACAAAGGCACCCTTCACATTAAGAATAATATCCAGTGTGTTGTGCGGCAATATCACCATGCTGAATGGGACAGACGGGCATCATGAGGTGCTGTGAGCCATCAGCAGCAGAATTGTACTCCAGCACAATCTGTAACCTCATAGCACGGCATATCCCCCACTCAGCCATGACGTTCAAGCAAGGGCAAGAAGTGTGGCACTGGAAAAGCACAGCCAGTCAGGCAGCATCCAAGGACAGGAGAGTCAACGTTTCGAGCATAAGCCCTTCATCAGGAATGCACCAATCCTAGTTCAATGGAACAAACAGGAGGGCATGCCAGGACCCAGTACCAGGCTTACCTGAAAATGAGGGTCAACCTGATGAATCCACCTCAACAGGACCATTTGCATGCCGAACAGTGTAAACATCAAGTGATAGGTAGAGCTAAACGATCCCACAACTAGCAAATCAAATCTAAGCTCTGCAGTCCTGAACTAAACACTTCACTGGAGGAGGAGATTCCACAAATTTTCACAATGATAGAAGACACGAGCACATCTTCAACCAGAAATGCCAAGTGGATGATCCATCTTGGCCTCTTCCAGTGATCTCCAGCATTACAGATATCAGTCTTCAGCCAATTCGGTTCATCCACATGATATCAAGAAACGGTTGGAGACACTGGATACTGCAACAGCTACGGGTCCTGACAACATTCTAGCAATATTACTTGAGACTTGTGCTCTCAAACTTGCTGCTCTCCTCGTCAAAATCTTCCAAGACCGTTAGAACACTAGCATCTACCCAACAATGTGGAAAATTGCCCGACGTATGTCCTGTCCATGAAAACAGGACACATCTGACCTAGCCAAATCCCACCCCATGAAATCTACTCTTGATTATCAGTGTCATCAATAGTGCTGTCAGGCAACACCTGCTCAGCAATAACTTGCTCAATGACGTTCAGTTTTGGTTCCACCAGGGCCACTCAGCTCCTGATCTCATTACAGCCTCAGTTTAAACATGGACATAGAACAGAGAACATGAGAGCGCAGGACAAGCCTTTCAGTCCTTAATTTTGCACTGCCCTGTGAAACCAACCTGAAGCTTATCCAATGACCATTTAAATCCCCTTAAACGTGGCGACTCAAGTACTGTTGCAGGCAATGTGTTCTACGCCCCTACTCCTCTCTGAGTAAAGAAACTACCTCTGACATCTTTCCTATATCTATCACCCCTCAGTTTAAAGCTGTGCTCCCTCGTGCTAGCCATCACCATCCTAAGAAAACGTTTCTCACTGTCCACCCTATCTAACCCTCTGATTATCTTGTGTGTCTCAATTTAGACACCTCTCAACCTTCTTCTCTTGAATGAAAACAGTCTCAAGTCAGTCAATCTTTCCTCGTACGACTTCCCTCCATGCCAGGCAACATCCTCGTATATCTCCTCTGAACCCTTTCCAAAGCTTCCGCATCCCTCCTATAATGCGGTGACCGGAACTGCACTCAAGTGTTTTACCCAGCATGATCTCATGGTTCCAAAACTTGATCCCTCTACCAATAAAAGCTAACACACCCTGTGCCGCCTTAACAGTCCCCACAACGTGGGTGGCAACTTTGAGGGATCTATGTACATGGACACCGAGATCTCTCTGCTCATCTACCCTTCCAAGACTCTGACAATTAGCCCAGTACTCTGTATTCCTGTTGCTCCTTCCAAAGTGAATCACCTCACACTTTTCTGCACTAAAATCCATTTGCCACCTCTCAGTCCAGCTCTGCAGCTTATCTCGGTCCCTCTGTAACCTGCAACATCCTTCAGCACTATCCACAACTGTACTGACCTTAGTGTCTTCCACAAATTTATTAACCCATCCTTCTATGCCCTCATGCAGGTCATTTATAAAAATGACAAACGGCATTGGACCCTAAAATAGATCCTTGCAGTACACTACTAGTAACTGAACTCCTGGAAGAACATTTCCCATCAACCACCACTCTGTCTTCTTTCAGCCAGCCAATTTCTGTTCCAAACTGCTAAATTGTCCTCAATCGTATGCCTCCGTATTTTGTGCAGCAGCCTACCATGAGTCTTATCAAATGTCTTACTGAAATCCATATACACCACCTCAACACCTGTTTGGTCACCTTCTCAAATGACTCAATAAGGTTTGTCAGGCATGACCTACCCTTCACAAGACAGTGTTGACTATCCTTAATCAACGTCTTCCTTTCTAAGTGATTATAAATCCTATCTCTTATAATGCTTTCCAACACTTTATCCGTAACCAAAGTAATTGGTCAATAATTACCAGGATTGTCTCTACTCCCCTTCTTGAACAAGCGAACAAAGTTTGCTATCGACAAGTCTTCTGGCATTATTCCTGTAGACAATGACAACATGAAGATCAAAGCTACAGGCTCAGTAATCTCCTCCCTGGCCTCCCAGAGAATCTTCAGATAAATCCCATTCGGTCCAGGGGATTTATCTATTTACACACTTTGCAGAATTTCTCATCCCTCCTTGTGAGCCTCAATCCTGTCCAGTCTAGTAGCCTGTATCTCAGTATTCTCCTCGACAACATTGTCTTTTTTGAGTGTGAATACTGACGAAAATTATTCACTTAGTGCCTTCCCTATCTCCTCGGACTCCACACACGATTTCCCATTCCTGTCCTTAATTGGCCCCAATGTTACTCCAGCCATTCTTTTATCCTTTATAAACCTATAGAAAGCTTTAGGGTTTCCCTGATCTTATCTGCCAACCACTTCTCATGTCTCCTCCTAGCTTACTTTCGCTCTCTTCAGGTCTTTCCTGCCTACCTTGAACTCTCAATCGTCCTAACTGAGCCTTCACGTCTCATCCTAACATAAGCCACCTTCTTTCTCCTGACAAGAGATTCAACCTCTTTCGTAAACCATGCTGTGACACTCGACAACTTCCTCCCTGTCTGACAAGTGCATACTAATCAAGGACATTTGTAACTGTTCCTTGAATAAGCTCCACATTTCTATTGTGCATCCCCTGCAGTTTTGTTCCCCATCCTATGCATCCTAAATCTTGTCTAATTGCATTGTAGTTGACTTTCCCCCAGTTGTAGCTTTTGCCCTCCGGTATATACTTATTCCCTTTCAATCACTCAAGTCAACATAACTGAATTGTGGTCACTATCACCAAAATGCTCACCTACCTCCAAATCTAATACCTGGCTGGGTTCATTCCCCAGTACCAATCATAATATGGCATCGCTTGTAGGCCTGTTTACGTACTGTGTCAGAAAACTTTCCTGCACACATTGGACAAAAACTGATCCATCTAAAGTACTTGAACTACAGTATTCCCAGTCAATATTTGGGAAGTTGAATTTCCCCATAACAACTACCCTGTTACTTTCGCTCCTATCGAGAATCATCTTTGCTATCCTTTACTCAACATCTCTGGAACTATTCAGAGGCTGAAAGAAAACTCCCAACAGGGTGATCTCTCTTTTCCTGTTTCTTATTTCAGCCTATACTACCTCAGTCAACGAGTCCTCAAACGTACTTTCTGTCACCGTAATACTGTCCTTGACTAACAGTGCCACACCCTGCTTGTTTTACTATCTTTTCTGTTGTAATTCAGACATCTACATCCTAGAATCTGCAACAACCATTCTTGTCAATGTCTCTGAAATGGCCACAACATTGAAATCCCGGGTACCAACCCATGCTGCAAGTTCATTCACCTTATTCCGGACAAAGAGGTGAGAGATGAGTACAACCCTTGACATCAAGGCTGCATTTGACTGTGTTTAGCATCAAGGAGCCCTAGAAAAACTGGAATCAGTGGTATCATCGGGCAGACTTACTGGTGATTGAAGTCATACCTGGCACATCAGAAGATAGTCATGCTTGTTAGAGGTCAGCTCTCGGACATCTGTGCAGAAGTTCCTTAAGGTTGTGTCCTAGACCCAACCATCTTCAGCACTTTCATCAATGACCTTCCATCCTTCATCAGGTCAGAAATGAGAGTGTTTGCTGATAATTGCACGATATTTAGCACCATTCGAGACTCCTCATATACTAGAGTAGTTCGTTTTCATATTCAACAAGTTCTGGACAATTTCCAGGCTTGGGATTACAAGTAGCAAGTAACATTCAGACCACACAGATGCCAGGCTCTGACCATCACCAATAAGAGGCAAAATAAGCACTGCTCCTTGACATTCGATGGTGTTACCATTGCCGAATCCCCCACTATCAACACGATCTACATGGCATTAGTATGGAGTGTGATAGAATATTCTCCATTTATCTAAAAGCTTGATACCATCCAGGACAGAGCAGCCTGCTTGATTGGCATTACGTCGAGAAGCATTCACTCCATCCACCACCAATGCACAGTCGCAGCAATGTGTACTATCTACAAGTTGCACTGCAGAAATTTACCAAAGTACCTCCGATAGCACCTTCCAAACCCAGAATCACTTCCATCCAGAAGGACAAGGACAGCAGATCCAAGGGAACGTCACCACCTTTAGGTCCCCCTCCAAGTTACTCAGACTGGGGAATATTTCACCATTCCTTCACTTGGAATCAAAATCCTGGAATTTCCTCCCGAATGGCATTCTGGGTCAACCCACAGTAAGTGGACGACAGCGTTTAAGAAGGCAGTTCACCCCATCTTCTCAAGAGCAATTGTGGACGGGCAATAAATTCTGGCCAGGCAGCGACAACCACATCCCATAAAGGAATTTAAAATTGTTGTCCCAAAGTGGCTTTTAAATCTTTCTCCTCTCACCTCCAAAATATGCTATCTAGTTTTGAATGCCCTCCGCCCAGGGAAAACACCTTTGCTGTTCACTTTATGTATGCGTTTCATGATTTTATAAACCTCTATAAGATCATCTATCAACCTCCGACACTCCAGTGAGAAAGGTCCCAGCCTACCCAGCCTTTCCTTATAACTCAAACCCTCTAGTTGCAGTAACAGTCTGACAAAATTCTGAACCCATTCCAATTTAACAGTATTCCTATTTTGAAGCTTTATCGATTCATTGTTTAAAGGCATGATTGAATGGGGCACTGCTCTCAATTTTGTGTTAATCTTTCACACTGTAGCTAAAATTAAAGGTTACTCTGCAAGGAAACAGGAATGCTGTACCAGTGTTTTGTCATTGACCGAGTTGCCCAGTCCCTGGCCAGATCTGCGGTGATCAAACCCACTCCTCTCAGGACAGGTGACAAAAGCCAGCACCAGTATTGGGTCATCTTAGTGCCTAGATTAGAGTGGTGCTGGCAAAGCACAGCAGGTCAGGCAGCATCCAAGGAGCAGGAAAATCGATGTTTTGGTCACAAGCCCTTCATCAGGAATTAAGGGCTTTTGCCGGAATCATCGATTTTCCTGCTCCTTGGATGCTGCCTGACCTGTTGTGCTTTTCTTGCACCACTCTAATCTAGACTCTGGTTTCCAATGTCTGCAGTCCATGTTTTTACCCTGTCATTGTACTGCCCCCAGTTCAACAATTAAACCCTCTCATTAAACTCTCACCTCACCAATTTTACCTGCTGAACAAATCCCTATTTCAGCACGAAACCAAACTACCTTGTATTCAGATATTTCCATCGTGCAGCTTGTTGTTTTCTCCCTTTTACTTTGGCTGTCAGGTTTCTGTTCAGGTTGGCAGAGTTGGGACAGTAAATTTGGCAGCAGTAAAGGTCAGTAGACTTTCAGAAATCCAGTAACTCAGGGCTGTCAGGGATATGTGCTTATGGAGCTGTACCACAATGAACACTTTGTACACTGGGGGCTTGGCTTCATTGTTTAGTAGGTGGTGGTCTCAAACATCCCTGATTTTATACCAAGCTAATCACTCTCTCCCATCTGCAAAACAAGTAAATTTATTTCAGCATTCAGAACTGAAACAGACATTTGTATTTCCAAAACCTTGGAAAATACATCCAATCTTGCTCGGAGAAATTGTAGCAATAATGCACTGGGTAGCCACATAGTCCTGTCAATAGCAACACAATAATCATAACATTGCCAATGTTCAACTTGGGAACGGGACTCAGAGGCCATGTCAACACAGTTTGCTGGGGGAGGTGTGGGGAAAATGGGAGTGGACAAGTGAGAAACAGGGTATTATCTTCCACAATGAGTAAATTGGAAGAGAGTGATAAACTAGTGACGTAAATCATGACATTGTAAGTGCTGTCTCCTTCAAAAAGGGATTTTTTGATCTGGGGAAGGTGGTAGACTCCCTAGCCTGATCGCTGGGGAGACTGTGTCCTTGTGTCTTCTGTTTCACTTCCCTATTTAGCCCTGTTAGTCTCTGGCTGTTATTTACAAGGGCTCTTTTGGTGCAAAGGTCGTGGTAGTCTCTGGGCTGGGCGATCTGGATTCAAGTCCCACTTATTTCAGATTGTGTAATAACATCACTGAACAGATAAATTAAAAGTGGTTTTTTTTAAGTGCTTTCATTGCAGTCCATGTTTCTTGCTAAATACTGGAGATTTCATTTGGAACGGTGAAGTTCTAGAGTAACATTAATGAGGCAGTATTACATATTTTAGCAGGCATAAATTCCCAAAGCCTGATGAAGGTAAAGGAGGAAATTGCTGGGGTACTGCAGAAATATTTAATACTTTTCTGGCCACAGGTGAAGTGCCAGAGGACTGGAGGAGAGAGCTAACATAGTTCCATGGATAGGCTAAGTAATTATATATCCATTAGTCTAACATATTGGTTGAGAAATTATTGGAAAAAGAATCTCTGAGGGACAGGATTAATCAACAAAAAAATTACAATGATGCTGCCAGGACACAAGGGCCTGAATTACACGGAAAGGTTGGACAAGCTAGGACTTTTTTTCTTTCGAGTGTAGGAGACTGAAGAGGGATCGTATAGAAGTGTATAGGATCATGAGAGACATGGATAGAGTGAATGCATTCAGTCTTTTTCCCAGGAGTGGGGAATCGAGGATGAGAGGGCATCAGTTTAAGGTTAGAGGGGAAAGAGTAAAAGGGAACCTGAGGGGCAACTTTTGTTACACAGAGGATGGTTCGCATATGGAATGAGCTGCCAATGGAACTGGTTGAGGCAGGTACATTAACAACATTTAAAAGACATTTGGACAAATACATGGATATGAAAGGTTTCCAAGGATAAAGTCCAAGTGCAGGGAATTGGGGTTAGCGTGGATGGACATTTTGGTCAGCGTGGACCAGTAAGGGCTGAAGGGCCTGTCTCCATGCTGTTGGATGCTATGACGTGGAAAGGCTGGGAATGATCAGGGACAGTCAGCATGGATTTCTTGGAGGGAGATCCTGTCTGACTAATTTAATGGAGTTTTTTTTGTGAAGAAGAGGAGACATTCCATTTTTGAGCATCCCAGATGTCCACCCATTTTGAACAACATGCTTTTCCTTCTTTTGTCATCGAGACAGTCCTCTGCTGCACCACCTCCAGTCCCTGTTCCATTGCTCTAAACCCCACCCCAATGCAATAAAGATCCCTTGTCCTCACCTACCACCCCACCAGTCTCCGCATCCAACACATCATTCTTAAACACCCCTGCCAACTCCAACTCGACCCCATCACCAAAAACATCTTCCCCTCCCCACCCCTCTCTGCCTTCCACAAGGACTGTCCCTTTGACAGTCCTTGATTTGCGCCACTCTGCACTCCAAACCCCCTGAGCCACCAGGTACCTTCCCCTGCAACTGGAAAGATGCAAAACTTCTCTGCACACCACTCCTGTCACCTCCATCTTGGGCCCCAAACAGTCCTTCCAGGTGAGACAGAGGTTCACCTGTCTCTCTTCCAACCTGCTTTACTGCATCAGGTGCTCCCGATGTGTCGTCTTTACACAGGGGCGACTGAACGTAAACTTAGGCAACGGTTAGCTGAGCATCTCAGCCAGGCCAGCAGGGACTGACTGGACCTCACAGTTACCGCCCATTTTAATTCCCCTTCCCACTCCCTTTCTGACATGACCATCCTTGGCCGCCTCCATTACTACAACTAACCACACCACAAGTTGGAAGAACACCTCATCTTCTGTCTGGGCAGCCTGCAGCTCGAAAATCAAATAACCACCCTTCCCTTCCAAGCTCCTCCCCCTCCCTTCCACGGCTCCCGTCCACCAATCGGATTCATTCGACCTATTGACCTGCCAGGTCGTACTGTCTATCTGTCTTCACCTATCCCCATTTCACCACTGTGCCCCGCCATCCCCTTTATCTGCAGCCCCCCCGACACCCACCCACCCAGTCCTGAAGAAGGGTTACACCCGAAACGTCGACTTCTCCACCTTCTGATGCCTGATTTGCTGTGTTCTTCCAGCCTCATGCATGTCTGTTTTGGATTTCAGCACCTGCAGTTTTTTTTTGTCATTAATCATTTCGGTAATAATCTGCCTCCCTGCTTATGCCACCGAAGTGGATAACTTCACATTTAACCACATTATATTGCATTTCCCAAGAAAATAAAGAAAACAATACCCATCCCAAGACACATTCTGAAGATCTTTCCTTGAAAGATCAGAAATATTCATTCGTCTTACTCACCAATCAGCTTCTTCCCCTGTATTCATGTCATGTTGTGATTTATGACATCACTACACAACTTGTACCATTTCAGGTAGGCCTCTCAATTCACACTTGGTATCCTCTCCTACTTTCTGTTCTGCTGTGCAGAGTTTACTGCTTGCAGTAAACCCTAGTTAAAACACTTCTGTCTTTCTTTGCACCGAATTTCCTCTTTCAACTAAATTTCCAAAAGTAGTCGTAACTCACTCATCATTCATTCCACTCTGCTGCAATCCCACAATGACTGTGCTCTTTACATTTTTTAAATTCATCCATGCAATGAGATCATTGCTGGCTAGGCTGCATTTATTGCCAATTCTTCATTGTCCAGAGGGCAATGAGGAGTCAACCACATTTTTGTGGCTCTGGAATTACATGTAGGCCATACCAGGTAATGATTACATGTTCCTTTCTGAAGGACATTAAGTGAACCAGGTGAGTTTTTCCAACAGTTGACGATGGCTACATAGTCATCAGTAGACTCTTTAATTCCAGATATTTATTGAATTTTCAGATATTTATTCCAACATGGGCCCCCTGAACATCACCTGGGTGTCTTGATTAACAGTTCAGAGATAATACCGTTCAGCTATTGCCTCACTATCGTTACTGACTGTGCAGATGGTGGAGGCAGAATATTGAAAATGATTGAATGGATTTGTAAAGTGTGGAAAGACCACCTGGCCAAAGTGTGACCATAGAAGTGATGGAAGAAGAATGTTCTACTGATCTTGAAATTCATTGAGGTGGGCATGGAATGGGATAAAATTTTGCTGAGGACTGATTGTTCAGAGAACAGACCGGATTTGTGTAATCTTTCCCCTTAACTTAACCCCTGAAGTCCAGATATCATTCTAGATGTCTTAGTTAGTTAGTAACTAGACCTTTAAGTATAGGAGTTGGTATGTCCTGTTTAAGTTGAACATGATGTTGGTGAGGCCTTTTCTGGAGTACTCTATTATTAACTTGGAGAGGGGTCAGAAAAGATTTACTAGGATGATGCTGGGAATTGGGGTTTGAGTCATAAGGACAGTCTGGATAGTCTGGGACTTTTTCCATTGGAGTGTAAGAGGTTGAGCATGACCTTATAGAGGTTTATCAAATCATATGGGGTAAAGATGAGGGTTTTTTTCCTCAAGGTGGGGGAATTCAAAACAAAGGGGCATATATTTAAGGTGAGAGGAGAACATTTCAAAAATGACATGAGAGGCAACTTTTGAATGTCGAGATCAGTTGGTGTGTGGACTGAACTGCCAGAGGAAGTGGTGGATGCAGGGACAGTTAGAACATTTAAAAGACATTTGGGTAAGTGCATAAATTGGGAAGGTTTTGGAGGGATCTGCGCAAAAAGCAGGCAAGTGGGACGAGTTGAGTTTGGCAACATGCTTGGCATGGACTGGTTGTTAGCTGTTAACTTGCAACAAGTGTGCTGTCTGAGTATTTGTAGCTCTTTCTTGGTTTTGTGTCAGATCTCCAGCAATCCACAGTATTTTGCTTCTGGCTTTGTGCTGAAATTTCTTGAAATATGTGTGGCACAGCTTTTAAAATCAACCTGTAGATGGTCTTCAAAGGGACGGTGCGGTGCTGAACTAAAATCTGAGGATCATAGCCTGACAGGTGTTCGATGTGACAGTGGGGGAACATTGTAGTGGTAGCATCCACAGCACAATATGTTTTAAGTTTGTCTTGGAAATGAAGAAAGATGGCTTGCAAAAAAATTGATGTTGGATTGGGTAGGGCATATTTTATCCAAGTAAGGCAGGATCTGCGCCAAATAGACAAGGGACAGCCACTTAGAGTCAAGGAGACAGACAGCATGGAAACCGACCCTTTGGTCCAACTCATCCGTACCGACCAGATATCTCAATCAAATCTAGTCTCATTTGTCAGCACTTGGCCCACATCCCTCTAAACCCTTCCTATTCATAAACCCATCCAGATGCCTTTTAAATGTTGCAGTTATACCAGTCTCCACCACTTATTCTGTCGAGAGTGTGGTGCTCGAAAAGCACAGCAGGTCAGGCAGCATTCGAGGAGCAGGAGAATCGACGTTTCTGGCATAAGCCCTTCATCAGGAATGAGGCTTGTGGATTGGGGCTGAGAGATAAATGGGAGGGGGGGTGAGATTGTGGAGAGGTAGCTGGGAAAGCGGTAGGTGGATGAAGGTGAGGGAGAAGGTGATAGGTCAGAGGGGGCAGTGATGGACCAGTCCAGTGGGCGGTGCTGAGTTGGAGGCTTGGAACTGGGATAATGTTGGGGGGGGAGGGGAAATGAGGAAGCTGTTGAAATCTACGTTTATCTTGTCTGATTGCATGGTGCCAAGGCAGAATATGAGACGTTCCTCCTCCAGGCGTCGGGTGGTAACGGTTTGGCGGGGGAAGAGACCCAGGACCTGCATGTCCTTGATGGCATGGGAGGGGAAGTTGTAGTGTTCAGCCATGGTACGGTGAGGTTGGTGGGTGTGGGTGTGCAGGGATGTTCTCTAAAATGATCTGCAAGATCTGTCTCTCTGATGTAGAGGAGGCTACACCGGGTGCAATGGATGCAGTAGATGACATTGGTAGAGGTGCTGGTAAATTTCTGATGGATGTGGAAGGATCCCTTGGGGACTTGGACAGAGGTGAGGGGAGTGGTGTGGGCACATGTTTTACACTTCCTGCAGTGGCAGGGAAGGGTGCCAGGAGTTGGGTGTGGGCAAGTGAGGGATGTGGGCAAGTGAGGGAGTCGCGGAGGGAATGATTTTTTGGGAAACGCTGATTGGAGTGGGGAGGGAAAATATATATCTGGTGGTGGGGTCTGTTTGGAGTTGGGGAAGTGGCAGAGGATGATGCATTGTATGCAGAGGTTGGTGGGGTGGAAGGTGAGGACGGGGGGTGGTTCTGTTCTTGTTGCGATTGGAGGGGTGGGGTTCAAGGGCAGTGGAACAAATGCACTGGAGGGCATCGTCAACCACGTGGGAAGGGAAGTTACAATTGTGGAAGGAGGAAGCCATCTGAGGTGGAATTGGTCAACCTGGGAACAAATGCAGTGGAGGCAGAGGAATTGGGAATAAGGGATGGCATTTTTTACAAGATGTAGGGTGGGAGGAGGTGTAGTCTACATAGCTGTGGGATTTGGTGGGCTTGTAGTGTATGTCTGTGGTTAGTCGGTTGTCAGAGACGGTGATGGAGAGGTCCAGGAAGGAGAGGGAGGTTGCCGAGGTGGTCCAAGTGAATTTGAGGTTGGGGTGGAAGGTGTTAGTAAAGTTGATGAACTACTCAATCTCCTCGTGCGAGCACGGGGCGGTGCCGATACAGTCATCAATGTAGCGGAGGAACAGGTGGGGGGTGGTACCAGTGTAACTGTGGAAGATGGACTGTTCCACATATCCAACAAACAGGCAGGCATAGCTCAGTCCCGTGCGGGTGCCCATAGCTACCCCTTTGGTTTGGAAGAAGTGGGAGGATTGGAAGAAGATGTTGAGGTTGAGGACCAGTTCAGCCAAGCGGATGAGGGTGTCAGTGGAAGGGTACTGGTTGTGCGGCGTGAGAGATAGAAACGGAGGGCTTGGCATATTGATGTGTACAGGGATTGGATGTCCACGGTGAAGATGAGGCATTGGGGGCCAAGGAGACCAAAATTTTGGATAAGGTGTAGGGCATGGGTGGTGTCATGAATGTAGTTGGAGAGTTCCTGGACTAAGAAGGACAGGCTAGTGTTGAGGTAGGAAGACATGAGTTTAGTGGGACAGGCGCAGGCTGAGGTAATGGGTTGATCGGGGCAGTCAGGTTTGTGACTATTCGGAAGGAGGTAGAATTGGGCAATGTTGGGCTCGCAGACAATGAGGTTGGAGGCTGTGGATGGGAGATGCCCTGAGGTGATGAGGTTGTAGATGGTCTGGGAGATGATGGTTTGGTGATGGGAGGTGAGGTCGTGATCAAGGGGGCAGTAGGAGAGGTGTCTGTGAGTTGGCTCCTGGATTCAGCAGCGTGGAGGTCAGTACACTCCCTTGTCTGTGGTTTTGATCATGAGGTTGGGATTATAGCAGAGGGAGTGGAGGGCTGTGCGTTGTGAGGGTGAGAGGTTGGAGTGGGTGAGGCAGTTGGATAGGTTGAGGTAGTTGCTGTCACTTGACTGAACACTTCAACTCCCTCTCCCATTCTGCAAAGGATATGCAGGTCCTGGGCCTCCTCCACCGCCAAACCATTATCACCTGACGCCTGGAGGAAGAACGCCTCATATTCCACTTTGGAACCCTGCAACCACATGGAATAAATGTGGATTCCAACAGCTTCCTCATTTCCCATTGCCCCACATTATCCCAGTCCCAAGCCTCCAACTCAGCACTGCCCTCCAGACCCGTCCATCACTGTCCCCTCTGGCCTACCACCTTCTCCCTCACCTTCGTCCACCTATCACTTTCCCAGCTTACTTAACCCCAACCTCACCCTCCTCCCATTTATCTCTCAGCATCACAAACCTCATTCCTGATGAAGGACTTATGCCCGAAATGTCGATTCTCCTGTTCCTCTGATGCTGCCTGACCTGCTCTGCTTTTCTAGTACCACACTTTCAACTCTGATCTCCAGCATTTGTCATCCGCACTTTCTCCTAGTTGTCTTCCACCACTTTCTCTGGCAGCTCATTCCATACATGACTACCCTCTGCGTGAAAAAGTCGCCTCTTCGATCTTTTTTATATCGTTCCCCTCTCACCCTAAACCTATGCCCTCTAGCTCTGGACTCCCCGACACCAGGAAAAAGACTTTGTCTATTTATCCTATCCATGCCCCTCCTGATTTTGTAAACCTCTACGAGGTCACCTGTCAGCCTCCGACACTCCAGGGAAAACGGCCCTGCCTATTAAGCCTCTCCCTATAGCTCAAATCCTCCAACCCTGGCAACATCCTTGTAAATATTTTTTGAACCCTTTCAAGTTTCACAACATCCTTCCGATAGGAGGGAGACCAGAGTTGCACGCAATATTCCAAAATTAGCCAAACCAACATCCTGTACAGCCGCAACATGACCTCTCAACTCCTGTACTCAATACTCTGACCAATAAAGGAAGGCATATCAAATGCCTTCTTCACTATCCTATTTACCTGTGACTCTACTTTGAAGGAACTATGAACCTGCACTCCAAGGTCTCTGTTTCAGCAATACTCCCTCGAACCTTACCATTAAGTGTACAGGTCCTGCTCTGATTTGCCTTTTCAAAATGCAGCACCTCGAATTGAGGGTAAATCTGCAGGAGAACAGTGGATGGTCTTCAAAAAGAGAAGCTATAGACTTGACATGCTGCCTTTCTAGTGAATTGTAGGAACAACAAGCCCAGAGAACCTTGGATGTCTAGGTATGTGGCTACCGGATGAAAATGAAAAGAGATATATAAAAGGTATAAAGGGAGCAGAAAAACAGAGACTTCAGAGGACCTTCGAAGGTGTAGGGGGATCTCAAAAAACTAAATAAGAGAGCAAAGATGGGAATGCAAAAATGGTAGAAGGCAAGATAATTCCAAGGTATTCTACAAGTATATCAAGGGAAGGAGAATAACTCGGGAAAAGGGACTAAAGGGGCAATCTATACAGGATGCTCACTTCAGTTGTTAGTAAAGATTAGATTAGATTACTTACTGTGTGGAAACAGGCCCTTCAGCCCAACAAGTCCACACCGGCCCGCCGAAGCGCAACCCACCCATACCCCTAACCTAACACTACGGGAATTTAGCATGGCCAATTCACCTGACTCGCACATTTTTCGACTGTGGGAGGAAACCGGAGCACCCGGAGGAAACCCACGCAGACACGGGGAGAACGTGCAAACTCCACACAGTCAGTCGCCCGAGGCGGGAATTGAACCCAGGTCCCTGGCACTGTGAGGCAGCAGTGCTAACCACTGTGCCACCGTGCCGCCCCCAAGTGTTGGAAAAGGTTATAAGAGATAGGATTTATAGCCATCGAGAAAAGAATTATCTGATGAGGGACAGTCAGCACAGTTTTGTGAAGAGTAGCTCGTGCCTCACGAATCTTATTGACTTTTTTGACAAAGTGACCAAATAGGTAGATGAGAGTAAACCGGTTGATGTGGTGTACGTGGATTTCAGCAAGGCATTCGATAAGGTTCCCCACAGTAGGCTATTATACAAAATGTGGAGGAATGGGATTGTGGGAGACGTAGCAGTTTGGATCAGTAATTGGCTTGCTGAAAGAAAACAGAAGGTTGTAGTTCATCTTGGTGTCCAGTTACTAGCGGCGTACTGCAAGGGTCGGTGTTGGGTCCACTGCTGTTTGTCATTTTTATAAATGACCTGGATGAGGGCTTAGAAGGGTGGGTTAGTACATTTGTGGATGACATGAAGGTCAGTGGAGTTGTGGATAGTGACGAAGGATGTAGTAGGTTGCAGAGAGACACATAGATAGGATGCAGAGCTAGGCTGAGAGGTGGCAAATGGAGTTTAATGTGGACAAGTGTGAGGTGATACACTTTGGATGGAGTAATCGGTATGCAAAGTACTGGGCTAATAGTAAGATTCTTGGGAGTGCAGATGAGCAGAGAGATCTCAGTGTCCATGTACACAGATCCCTGAAAGTTGCCACCCAGATTGACAGGGTTTTAAGAAGGCATATAGTGTTTTGGCCTTTATTAATAGAGGGATTGAGTTCCAGAACCAGGAGGTTATACTGCAGCTGTACAAAGCTCTGGTACTTGGAGTTTTGTGTCCAGTTCTGGTCACCGCATTATAAGAAGGATGTGGAAGCTTTGGAAAGGGTGCAGAGGAGATTTACTAGGATGTTGCCTGGTATGGAAGGAATGTCTTACGAGAAAAGGCTGAGGGCCTTGAGGCTGTTCTCGTTAGAGAGAAGAAGGTTGAGAGGTGACTTAATAGAGACATAGAAGATAATCAGAGGGTTAGATAGGGTGGACAGGGAGAGGCTTTTTCCAAGTCTGGGAATGGCAAACATGAGGGGATACAACTTTAAAGTGAGGGGAGATAGGTATAAGACAGATGTTAGAGGTAGTTTCTTTACTCAGAGAGTAGTAAGGGTATGGAATGCTTTGCTTGCAACTGTAATAGATTCACCAAGTTTAAGCGCATTTAAGTCGTCACTGGACAGGCATAGAACATGGAATAGCGTAGGTGGGATGGGCTTCAGATTAGTATGACAGAGCGGCGCAACATCGAGGGCGGAAGGGCCTGTACTGCTCTGTAATGTTCTCTGTCCTATGTTCCATGCTGAAGGACATTGGTAGAATGCTAAATAAGTTCTTTACACTTGCTTTCACTTGGAAGAAGGAGAATGTAAATACAGAATTTGAGAAGATAGACTGTGAAATTCTTAACCAGATTTATCAAAAATGAGGAGGTATTGGAGGCTTTACTGGGGTTGAAATTCAATAATTCCTTAGGTTCAGATGAGTTATATCCCAGGTTGCTGTCAGAAACTCGGGAAGAAATAACAGGCACCCTGACAAACTTGGATTGTTTTTACTAGAGTAAAAAGTGAGGTCTGCAGATGCTGGAGATCAGAGCTGAAAATGTGTTGCTGGTTAAAGCACAGCAGGTCAGGCAGCATCCAAGGAACAGGAAATTCGACGTTTCGGGCCAGAGCCCTTCATCAGGAATGAGGAAAGTGTGTCCAGCAGGCTAAGATAAAAGGTAGGGAGGAGGGACTTAGGGGAGGGGCGATGGAGATGTGATAGATGGAGGGAGGTCAAGGTGAAGGTGATAGGCCGGAGTGGGGTGGGGGCGGAGAGGTCAGGAAGAAGATTACAGGTTAGGAAGGCGGTTCTGAGTTTGAGGGAATCGACTGAGACAAGGTGGGGGGAGTGGTCTCCCTCCTGTTTTTACTAGAGCATCGGAGGCTGAGGGCCAACCTGATAGACATATATAAAATTATAAGAGGCGTGGATACAGCGGATAATGTGCCTCGTTCCCAGAATGCAAATGTCAAATGCTCAGAGACATAGTTTTAAGGTGAGATTGGGAAAGTTTCATGGAGATGTGCAAGGAAAACTTTTTTACACAAAGGTGCCTGGTAAGCATTGCCAGGGGAGATGGTAGAAGCAGGTGTGATAGCCAAGTTGAAGAGGCATTTTGACTGACATATGAACAGGCAGAGAATACAGGGTTACAGACCACATGCAGACAGATGGGATTAGTTCAGAATATCCTCATTGTCAGCAGAGAGATGGTGGGCCAAAGGGCCTATTTCTGTGCTTTAATGTTCAATATTCCATGTATTTCCCCTGTGACAGATGTGAAGCTAACTGGCCTGCAGTTTCCTGTTTTTGGTCTCCCTCCTGTTTTGAATAAAGGCATTACATTTGCTGACATCGTCACGAATGGAACCATATCTGTAGCAAGAAAGTTTTGGAAAATTAAAACCAATGCACTAACTGTGTCATGAGCCAGTTCTTTTAAGAATTTAGGAAAAGCTCCTGCAGTACCATCCACTTGTAAGCCCCGGCTCCAACTGTTTACTCAGTACCATTTCTCTGATGATTCTGATTTTCCTGACCTCCTCCCACGCTTCCAATTCCTGATCTATCAATGCTTCTGGAATGTTATTTGTACCCTCAGTAGTGGAGACAAGGGAAACATATCTGTTCAGCTAATTCCTGAGTTGAAGCAGTTGTGTCATGAGGAAAGATTAACCAGATTGGGCCTGTACTCAGTGAATTTTTGAAGATTGAGAAGTGATTTATTGAATCATGTAAGATATTGGGGGAATTTGTGGGAATGACACTTGCTGCGAGGATGTTTCTGTGGTGGGGGAGTCCAGAATTTCAACATTGGTGAAAGGAGGCTCAGAAGGGCAAAGCTTGCACCCATCAGGACTGGGGATGTAAGGACCAAACTGAGAAGGGCAACAGCAATTGAGACAGAATAAGAAGTCAGTGGTGATTTGTTTCCCTTCCTAATATGTTTGTTACTGTGAAAAGCATGTCTTTCATGGGATCACCACCAATGTTCAATGCACATTGCAAATATAAAGTTCACACATAGACAACATGTGAATTCACAACTGCACCAATGAATTTCTACACACAGCTTATTAAGCATCATCCTGTGCTTAACTTTACTATTGAAATGGAAAAATCAAACAAGTTCCTCCTCTG
Source organism: Hemiscyllium ocellatum (assembly GCF_020745735.1). NCBI lineage: Eukaryota > Metazoa > Chordata > Chondrichthyes > Orectolobiformes > Hemiscylliidae > Hemiscyllium > Hemiscyllium ocellatum. The sequence continues at coordinate 8,382,941 of NC_083432.1, read as the reverse complement.
GATGTGATTGTTCAGAAATCTGCTAGTTGCTTCTTGCCAGCTGCAATCTTACATTTGATGCATGTGTTGGAATTCGTGCAATCCTTGTGCTGCATGATCAGACTTCTTAGTAATCTTCTGAATAGAGTTGTAGTCACCTGCTCAACATGTGAATTTTAAGTTGAGATGGGATGTGACAGGACTCGCCTCTTGCTGCATACATTTCATGGGATTCTATGAAAGGGCCTAAGGCTGCATTTTTGTTCTGAAATATGACAAATCAATTTCAATTGACCTGGAAGGTGACCGTTTGTTCAAGTTTGAATAATAAGTTGAAGTTGGCTCTTTCACACAATGAATAATGCAAATTAATGCTCATATGATGCCAGGTTTATTGGCTGTATGTCCCAACATGTGACGGAAAAATCAAAAAGTTCCTTTTGTAGACGTGATTGCTGAGCAATCTGACAATAGTTTATCTACTACTTTCAACTGTAATCTTTATTTAATATGTGTTGGAATTTGTTCATTGTACGTGCTACATGATCAAACTTCTTTCAACTTCGATGTTGTGGCCTTTTCGGAGAGAGTAGGGACAGTATTGGTTGTTGCAGGTTCCGGAATTTAGATACGTCAGTAAGAACAGAGAAGATGGTGAAAGGGAGGAGGTGTGGCATTGTTAGTCAAGGACAGTATTACGGTAGCAGAAAGGATGTTTGTGGACTCATGTACTGAGATAGTATAGACTGAGATTAGAATCGGGAAAGGAGAGGTCACCCTGTTGGGAATTTTCTATCGGCCTCTGAATAGTTCCAGAGATGTAGAGGAAATTATAACAAAGATAATTCTGGAGTAACACAGTAATTGTTATAAGGGACTTGAACCTCCCAAATATTATTTGGAAATACTATAGTTCAAGTACTTTGGATGGGTTAGTTTTTGTGCAATGTGTGCAGGATGGTTTCCTGACACACAGTTGTAGACAAGCCAACAGGGGGCGAGGCCACATTGGATTTGATACTGGGTAATGAATCTGGCCAATTGTTAAACTTGGAGGTAGGTGAGCACTTTGGCAATAGTGACGACAGTTTGGTTATTTTTACTTTAGCAATTTACTTTAGGTATATAACGCAGGGCAAGAGTTATTGCTGGGGGAAAGGCAATTATGATGCAATTAGGCAAGATTTAGGCTGCATAGGATGGGAAAGAAAACTGTAGGGGATGTATACAGTTGAAATTTGGAGCTTATTCAAGGAACAGCTACTGTGTGTCCTTGATATGTATGTACCTGTCAGGCAGAGAGGAAGTAGTCGAGTAAGGAAACCATGGTTTACTGAAGAAATTGAATCTCTTGACAAGAAGAAGACTTATGTTAGGATGAGATGTGAAGGCTCAGTTAGGGTACTTGAGAGTTACAAGTTAGCTAGGAAAGGCCTAAAGAGAGAGCTAAGAAGAACCAGGAGTGGACATGAGAAGTCATTGGCAGATAGGATCAAGGAAAAGCCTAAATCTTTCTATAGGTATATCAGGAATAAAAGAATGACTAGAGAAAGATTAGGGCGATTCAAGGATAGTAGTGGGAAGTTGTGCAGAATCCGAGGAGATGGAGGAAGCGCTAAATGAATTTTTTTTGTCAGTATTCACCCTGGAAAAGACGATGTTGTCGAGGAGAATACTGAGATACAGACCACTAGATTAGACGGGATTGACATTCATAGAAAGAGGTGTTAGCAATTCCAGGAAGTGTAGAAACAATTAAGTCCCCTTGGCCGGATGGGATTTATCTGAGGATTTTCTGGGAAGTCAAGGAGGAGATTGCAGAGCCTTTGGCTTTGACCTTTATGTTGTCATTGTCCACAGGAATAGTGCCAGAAGACTGGAGCATAGCAACTGTTGTTACCTTTTAAAGAAGGAGAGTAGAGACCAGTGAGCCTTACTTCGGTTGTGGCTAAAGTGTTGGAAAAGTTTGTAAGAGATAGGAATGGAGTGAGGAATAAGTTGATTAAGGATGGTCAACACGGTTTTATGAAGGGTAGATCGTGCCTGACAAACCTTATTGAGTTCTTTGAGATGGTCACCAAACAGGTGGATGAGGGTAAAGCAGTTGTTGTGTATATGGATTTCAGGAAGGTGTTTGATAAGGTTCCTCACGGGAGGCTATTGCACAAAATACGGAGGCATGGGATTGAAGGTGATTTTGCAGTTTAGATCAGAAACTCGCTCGCTGAAAGAAGATATAGGATGGTGGTTAATGGGAAATGTTCATCCTGGAGTTCAGCTACAAGTGGTGTCCTGCAAGGATCTGTTTTTGGGCCAGTGCGGTTTAACACTTTTTTCAGTGACCTAGGAGAGGGCATAGAAGGATGGGTTAGTAAGTTTGCGGATGACACTAAGGTCCGTGGAGTTGTGGATAGTGACGAAGCATGTTGTAGGTTACAGAGGGACATAGATAAGCTGCAGAGCTGGGCTGAGAGGTGGCAAATGGAGTTTAATGCAGAAAAGTGTGAGGTGATTCACTTTGGAAGGAGCAACAGGAATAAAGAGTACTGGGCTAATGTTAAGATCCTTGGTAGTGTGGATGAGCAGAGAGATCTTGATGTCCGTGTACATGGATCCCTCAAAGTTGCCACCCAAGTTGAGAGGGCTGTTAAGGCGGCACAGAGTGTGTTAGCTCTTATTGGTGGGAGATTGAGTTTCGGAGACACAAGGTCATGCTGCTACTGTACAAAACTCTGGTGCAGCCGCACATGGAATATTGTGTACAGTTCTGGTTACTGCATGACGGGAAGGATGTGGAAGCATTGGAAAGGGTTCAGAGAGGATATACTAGGGTGTTGTCTGGTCTGGAGGGAAGGTCGTATGAGGAAAGGCTGAGGGACTTGAGGCTGTTTTTGCTCGAGAGAAGAAGGTTGAGAGATGTCTAAATTGAGACATACAAGATAATCAGAGAGTTAGATAGGGTGGACAATGAGAGCCTTTTTCCTCAGATGGGATGGCTCGCATGAGGGGACATAGCGATAAATTGAAGGCTGATAAATATAGGACAGATGTCAGAGTTGGTTTGCTAACTCAGAGTAGAAGTTTACTCAGAGGAACAGACTGCCTTCAACAGTAGCAGACTTGCCAAGTTTAAGGGCATTTAAATGGTTATTGGATAAACATATGGATGATAATCGAATAGTATAGGTTAGATGAGCTTCAGATTGGTTCCACAGGTCGGCGCAACATCGAGGGCCAAATGGCCTATACTGCGCTATAATGTTCTATGTTCTCTGACTGTCCACAACAGACATTGTGGTGACCATTTTCAACTGCTTGTTGCTTGAAAATCCCAAAACAAAGTGACCAATATGTGACTCTCCTGTCCGAGGGTATTTAATAAGTAATTTTCACTATGCTAAGAATTATACTGGAAACTAATTTAAGGTTTGCCATCAGGCTCAGTTTTGACACATGCTTTCTGCAACATGCTTTTTCATACAGGACCCTGTCCTTTGATGTAAAGGATTTTGACCATACATTGCATTTTATTTTCTAATGAGGAAGGTGTTAAGGAGACAGAAATATCCACTGCATTCTCCATGGTGAAATCCTGACCAATCATTTTCTTCCAGGCTAGTCTGGTTTAAATCAGCTGAGTAGGTTCAGTTAACATTTCCTGCTGCATTTCTGTATCAGCCATGATTTAATCAGTCAGCACCCTATTCCTATCTGATATAATTTGATGGTTTTTTTTCTGCATTTTGGTTTCTTGCATTCCAGTCCTGATGAATGCTTGGTAGAAAATTTAAATGTTGAGTCTCTTTTTAGCCTTGTAGGTGTTCTGCACTAACAAGAAATTGTTTGCATTTAGAAACTAATGGGCAGGGTTTCAAGATAAATTTTAGAGAGAGATGAAGGTGCATTTCCTGTCTGAGGGTTAATTTATAAATACTTTTCTGCACTGAGTGGAGGAAACTGTTATTGAAAGAAAAATGGAAATTGCTGGAGAAACACAGCAAGACTGGCAGTATTTGTGGAGAGAAAGCAAAGTTAATGTTTTGGGACTAGTGATCCTCCTTCAGAACTGATTGTAGCTCGGAAATGATTGATATAAGTGTTGAAGTTGGCTGAAGGGAGGAAGGGGGAGGAAACGATAGGTGGAAATGGAGACAGGAAAATGTGGTTGTGAAACATATTGGCCATGATTGAATGGTCAATCAAACCAGACAGGTGGAATGGTCTAATCCTGCTCCTATATCCTCTGATCTTATGGAGACGAGGGAGAGAGAATAGCTGTTAGGTAGACAAAGGATTGGGTAATGATAAATCTGGAAGAATCAATAGTTGCTCATGGGGACCATTTGTAACTGACAATACATTAGTTTTTCGAGCAGCCTATCTGATGACAAGGTAAAAACAATGACTGCAGATGCTGGAAACCAGATTCTGGATCAGTGGTGCTGGAAGAGCACAGCAGTTCAGGCAGCATCCAACGAGCAGCGAAATCGGCGTTTCGGGCAAAAGCCCTTCATCAGGAATAAAGGCAGTGAGCTGGAAGCATGGAGAGATAAGCTAGAGCAGGGTGGGGTGGAGACAGAGTAGCATAGAGTACAATGGGTGAGTGGAGGAGGAGATGAAGGTGATAGGTCAGGGAGGAGAGGGTGGAGTGGATAGGTGGAAAAGAAGATAAGCCGGTTGGACCAGTCCAGACAAGTCATGGGGACAGTGCTGAACTGGAAGTTTGAAACTAGGATGAGGTGGGGGAAGGGGAAATGAGGAAGCTGTTGAAGTGCACATTGATGCCCTGGGGTTGAAGTGTTCCGAGGCGGAAGATGAGGCGTTCTTTCTCCAGGCGTCTGGTGGTGAGGGAGCTGCGGTGAAGGAGGCCCAGGACCTCCATGTCCTCGGCAGAGTGGGAGGGGGAGTTGAAATGTTGGGCCACGGGGCGGTGTGGTTGATTGGTGCGGGTATCTCGGAGATGTTCCCTAAAGCGCTCTGCTAGGAGGCGCCCAGTCTCCCCAATGTAGAGGAGACCGCATCGGGAGCAACGGATACAATAAATGATATTAGTGGACTGGTCCAACCGGCTTATCTTCTTTTCCACCTATCCACTCCACCCTCTCCTCCATGACCTATCACCTTCATCTCCTCCCCCACTCACCCACTGTACTTTATGCTACTCTCTCCCCGCCCCACCCTGCTCTAGCTTATCTCTCCATGCTTCCAGCTCACTGCCTTTATTCCTGATGAAGGGCTTTTGCCCGAAACGTCGATTTCGCTGCTCGTTGGATGCTGCCTGAACTGCTGTGCTCTTCCAGCACCACTGATCCAGTATCTGATGACAAGCCCTGGTTTATTGCGGTTCAAGGAAAGATGTGGAAGAAGATGCTCAAGATGCTAAAATGTTTGAACTAAATATTGAGTCCTGAAGGCTGCGAGGTCCCCAAACAGTAAATGAGACATTGCACTGAGCTTTGTGGGCGGCACGTGGCACAGTAGTTAGCACTGCTGCCTCACAGCGCCTGAGACCCGGGTTCAATTCCTGACTCAGGCGACTGACTGTGTGGAGTTTGCACATTCTCCCCGTGTCTGCGTGGGTTTCCTCTGGGTGCTCCGGTTTCCTCCCACAGTTCAAAGATGTGCGGGTTAGGTGAATTGGCCATGCTAAATTGCCCGTAGTGTTAGGTAAGGGGTAAATGTTGGGGTATGGGTGGGTTGCGCTTCGGCGGGTCGGTGTGGACTTGTTGGGCCGAAGGGCCTGTTTCCACACTGTAAATAATCTAATCTAATCTTTACTGGAATACTGCAGCAAGACTGAGACAGAAATTGAAATGGCAGGCAACCAGAAACTCAGGGTCATTTTTACAGAGACAGTGCAGGTGTTCTGTAAAACGGCCGGCTCGTCTGCACTTCATCTCTCACAATGTGAACAGTGAAAACTGTTGTCGAGATTGGGTGAAGTGCAGATCAATTACTGTTTTTCCTCGGTGTGCCTGGGGCTATTGATTGTCAGGAGGGAGGAAATAATTGGGCAGGTGTTACATCTCCTGTGATGGGAAAGTTCTGTGCAGTTGTGGGGAGGCATTGGGAGAGGAGAACGATTGGTCCAAAGTGCCTTGGAGGGAACGGTCCCTGGGGAAGGCTGACCAGGGAGAAGATATGTCTTGTCGTGGCATCCCGTGGAGGTGGTGGAAATGCAGTTTATGATCCTTCAGATGTTGATACTGTTCGAGAGGGAAGTGAGAACCAGGGGGACCTTGCAACTGTTGTGGGAGGGAAGAGAGAGGGTGAGGGCAGAATTGTGGGAAATGGGTCAGACACAGCTAAGGATCCTGTTAACCTCAGTGAGACAGAAGTGGGCATTTTGGAGAGGGAGGCATGGTGGCTCAGTGCTTAGTACTGCTGCCTCACAGAGGCAGGGATCCAGTTTCAATTCATGCCTCAGGCGACTGTCTGTCTGAAGTTTGCACTTTCTCCCTCTGTCTGCGTGGGTATCCACCGGGTGCTCCCATTTCCTCCCACAATCCAAAGATGTGCAGGCCAGGTGAATTGGTCATGCTAAATTGCCCATAGTGTTCGATGCATTAGTCAGCGGTAAGTGTAGGGTAGGGTTCTGGGTCTGGGTGGGTTACTCTTCCAAGGATCAGTGTGGACTTGTTGGGCCAAATGACCTGTTTCCATTATCTGGAATCTAATCTGTGAAGGTCTCTTGTGGAATCTGGTATCATCAGAACAGATGTGACAGAGATGGAGTCTGTACAGGAAGTGAGGTGTGAAGTCATATGGTCCAGGTAACAGTGGGAGTCAGTGGGTTTGTAGTTGATATTGGTCGCCAACTTACTCCCCGAAATGGATGTTAGGGAAGGTGAGGGAGAAGTCAGAGGTGGATCAGGTGAAGATAAAAGCAGATTGGAAGTTGGAAATGAAATTGATAATTTTTTCAATTCAGAATGAGATAGGGAAACAACGCCGATTACATTATCGATTTAGCAGCGAGATAGTTGTGTGAATGGACTGAAGTCGGAATGGAACAGGAAATGTTCCCCATTTCAGACAGTGGTAGACCTAACTGGAGCCTATGGAGGTACCCCTGGCCACAACTTTGATTTGTAAAAAGTGAGAGGCGTTAAATGAGAAGTCGTTGTCCAAAATGAGGATGAACCTGGCCACTAGAGGACAGTGGTGGTGGATGAAGACGATTCAGGTGCAAATGTGTTGCTGGTCAAAGCACAGCAGGCCAGGCAGCATCTCAGGAATAGAGAATTCGACGTTTCGAGCATAAGCCCTTCATCGAGGGCTTATGCTCGAAACGTTGAATTCTCTATTCCTGAGATGCTGCCTGGCCTGCTGTGCTTTGACCAGCAACACATTTGCAGCTGTGATCTCCAGCATCTGCAGACCTCATTTTTTACTCGAAGACGATTCAGGCCTTATTTTCAGGAAGAGGCAGAGAGACCATCCTGTTTGCGGGGAGATGGTATACATGTAATTGGATTGTACATCCATGGCGAAAAGGAGATGGCTAGAGACCACGAACAGCATCAGAAGAATCGCAGACGTAAGTGGGAAGGGACTGTAATTAAATATGTTCCATTGTGAGTGAGATAAATTCTGGATTCAGAAGGGGGTCATCTCGCAGAGAGCAGGCACAAAAGTGGAGTTAATGTCACAGTCAACCATGATTTTAAGTGACTGAGTAAGGACTGCAGACGCTGGAAATCAGAAGTGAAAAGTGTGGTGCCGGAAAAGCACAGCAAGTCAGGCAAGATCTGAGGAGCTGGAGAGTTGACATTTCAAGCATAAGCCCTTAATCAGTAATGATTTTAGTGACTCAGGGATCAGTTTGATAAATAGCCAAGGTTTCATAGAATCCCAACAGTGTGGAAATAGTCCAACAAGTCTTTTTTTCCACACCAAAGGGTAACCCACCCAGACCCATTACCCTACCCTATTACTCTACATTTACCCCTAATTATTGACTACACGTCCATGAATACTATGAACAACTTAGCGTTGCCAATTCACCTAACATGCACATCTTTGGATTGTGGGAAGAAACCAGAGGAAGTCCACACAGCTCGGGGAGAATGTGCCCATACAGTCAGTCAGTGGAGGCTGGAATGGAACCCAGGTCCCTGGCGCTGTGAGGCAGCAGCGCCACCATATGCCGCCCAGGTTTGGTGGAGGCGGTCGGAATATAGGACACAGGCAAGTGGGACTAGTTTCGTTTGGGAGCAAAACTGGCGTGGACTAGTTGGACCGAAAGGTTTGTCTCCGTGCTGCAAGACTCTGATCGAATAGCCTATATCTCGTTTCTTTATGATTGGAAGATTTACGTGTTCACTTCTGTGCAAGATCTCCGTGTGTAACTTGTTTTTATTTACAAATTAGATGGCAGGCTGAAATAATCAGGAGGGCGGTGAGCGTGTGCATACAGCATATGTCACAGTCTGTAGCTTTGTTGCACTGGGATTGTTATTCACATGCGGCTGCTGCATTTCCGTGTTCTGAGTTTGTTGCAATGTTATTTCCTGCAAAGTGTCTGACCAGAATGGCGCCATCCTGCTCCTTAGCCAATGGCCAGCCTGCTCGGCCGTGGGGGTGGACGACGCAGCTCAGCGAACGGGACAGTGCCGAGACACTTGGGAAGTGTAGTTTCGAGTCGGGGTGGGAATGGAATTGCGGCTGCGTAGTGAGGAAGAAAAGGCGCGCTGTCGCTTGTCGAACTACAAGCCCCAACGGGCGCAGTGCGGTAGCGGGCTGAGCGCCTGCGTACTCTACTGCCCCATAGCGGCCGGGCAGAGTTAGTGCAACGCCGCCGCGACTCTCGCTGCATTGTTATCGGGGGAAAGGCTGCACCCTGTCAGCCAGCAGTGCCAGGCCCGGCCGCCATCTTACTGCGCTCTTGTTGCTCCGAAAAAGAAACGACTGACCGACTTAGCGGGTCGAATCCGCCTGCTATCACTTCCCTTTTTTTCTTGCGGGCGGATAAGTTGGAGTAACTGCCGGTGGAGCCGATCTAAGGGTTGGCTGGAGCGGGGCTCCGCCTTTGCCCGTGTGCGTGTTGGCGGACATACGGACGGACGGAGTGTGTCTGAAGCGGTGGCTGCTTCGGCCGAGGCCGGGGCCCGGCTCGGGCTCCCTCACGTGCGGTGAGTGCTTTGTTTAATCAGAGGCTGCGGGCGATCGTTCGATCGGGGAGCAAGGGCCCGGGCCTCACGTGGCGCCTGCTTTGTGCGCGGGGGCCCTGGTGGCGCCGGGACCGCTCCCCTCCCCCGCCCTCCGTGGCGCAGTTGGTGTGGCAGCGCCTGGGAGCCGGGGCCCGATGGGCTCTGAAGCTTCTAGAAGGCGAGCCCAGCCCGCGGCCATCAGCTCATTGTTGCAGCCGGTTACATCATCCAGGTTCCCAGGCACGTGATGGTCGAGCCCCCCCCCGTGTCCACCAAAGACCCCCCACTCCCCCACGTCCAAAGCTGACTCGCCCCCCCCATGCTCCCCTTTTCCCATATCCATCTCCACCCCAATATTCACATCCCAAGTCTCCAATCTTTTTCAATATCTCCCACACTCTTTTCTCCCCCCCCCCCCCCCCCCCCCAAACACCCACATCCAGCCGCGTAGCATCTACCCCATATCTCCTTTCAGGCAGGTTTGTGATCTCAGATTCTCTCTACTGTCCATCCCAGTCCCACGACCCAAGTTGAGTTTGTGATCATACGTAAGGCAGATGAAATATAATAAGGTTATCCACTTTGGTTGCAAAAACAGGAAGGAGGGTTATTGGCTGAATGGCTGTAGATTGGGAAAGGGGCAATGCAACAACACTGATATCATTGTGCAAGTTGCCAAAAGTTAAGCATGGTGAAGAAGGCAAATAGCATGTTGGCCATTATAGCAAGAGGATTTGAGTGTAAGCAGTCGGAATGTCTTGTTGCAATTGTACATGGCTTCTGATAGGACCACACCATGCAGTTTTTTTTTAGATTAGACTTACAGTGTGGAAACAGGCCCTTCGGCCCAACAAGTCCACACCGACCCGCCGAAGCGAAACCCACCCATACCCCTACATTTACCCCTTACCTAACACTACGGGCAATTTAGCATGGCCAATTCACCTGACCCGCACATCTTTGGACTGTGGGAGGAAACCGGAGCACCCGGAGGAAACCCACGCAGACACGGGGAGAACGTGCAAACTCCACACAGTCAGTCGCCTGAGTCGGGAATTGAACCCGGGTCTCAGGTGCTGTGAGGCAGCAGTGCTAACCACTGTGCCACCGTGCCGCCCATTTTGGTGTCCTTGTGTGTGGATGTTATGGAGAAGAATGGAAGGCCACAAAGGTTTACTGGACTGGTTCCTGCTAGGACAGCAGTGCTCATGTGACAAGACTTGATTGGTTAGGACTATATTAATTGGAATTTGGAAAAATTGGTAGGCAGGGGTGACTTTGATCAAAGTTGTATACTATTCTAATAGGATTAGGTTGAGAACACTGTTTCCAAGTTAACCCTATGACCAGGAACACAATTTACAGATGCGGGGTCAGCCATTTAAAACTGAGGATGGAAGAAATTTTCTCACCCAGAGTCAGAGAGATATACAGCTTGGCCCAACTCATCCATGCCGATCAGACATCTGAAATTAATCTAGTCCCATTTGCCAGCAGTTGGCACATATCCCTCTTCAACCCTTATTATTCATATGTCCATTTAGATGCATTTTAAAATAATTGTACCCTCCTTTGCCAGTTTCGCTGGCATCTTTTTACATACACGCACCACTCTCTATGAAAAAGTTGCCCCTTAGGTCCTTTTTAAAACTTTGCCCTCTTAAATCCATATCCTCCAGTTTTGGATTTGCCTGCCCTGAGTAAAAAGACCTTGGCTATTCACCTCATACATGTCCCTCAAGATTTTATAAATCTCTATAAGGTCATCTCTGCACTCCAGAGAAATAGCCCCAGCCTATTCAGCACCTCCCCATTGCTCAAACGTCCAACCCTGACAACAACCTTGTAAATCTTTTCTGAACTCTTTCACGTTTGACAACATCATTCGGGACACCAGAATTGAATGCAGTATTCTAAAAGTGGCCTAATAACTAATGGAGAAAGTGAGGACTGTGGATGCAGGAGATCATAGTCGAGACTGTGGTTCTGGAAAAGTACAGCTGGTCAGGAAGCATCCGAGGAGCAGGAAAATTGTTTCGGGCATGTCCTATATCGCAACAACGTGACCTGCCAACTCATTAACTCAATGAGATCAATAAAGGCAAGCAAACCAAACAGCACCCTCACTACCCTGTTTATCTGCAACTTCACTTTCAATGAACTACACACCTGCACCTCGAGGCCTCTCTCTTCAGCAACACTCTAGCGAATCTGCCCTGATTTACGTTAGAACAATGCAGCCCCTCACATTCATCTAAACTAAATTCCATCTGCCATTCTTTGGCTCATTTGCCCATCTGATGAAGTTCCATTGTACTCTGAGATAACCCTCTTCGCTGTCTGCTCCATTCCCAGGTTTGGTTTCATCTGCAAACTTACTCACCATGCTCCTATGTTTACATCCAAATAATTTATATAAATGACAAAAAGCAGAACAGAAGCCTCTGGAATTCTCTGCACAGAAAGTGTCTGTGATTAAAATATTGCATGTTTTTTCAAGGAGTCAGATGTTCTTAAGGCTAATGTGAAGAAAGAGGGAAGGGAGAATTGAGTTGCATGATCAACTGTGATGATCTTAAATGGCAGAATAGGTTAAAACAATCAATTCTTATTTTGTACATCTGTGTCTTCCACCTCCCGTTTATGAATCCTCTCTCTCTGATGTATTTTCCTGTCCCCTCCTGATAGGACAAATCCTAGAGATCTGAAGTTCTCTGTGATCTGATGAGAGCTTGCAATGACTTTGTGAACTTATTTTTCCTGTTTCCTTTGTTGCTGTGTACCCACAAAGTAATTCCCCAATAATTTGTCCCCGTATCTGGTCACTGTGCCTTTTACAAATAAAAGCAAAATACTGGAGACATTGCATGTCTAAAACAGGTACAATGCTGGAGAAACTCAGTGGAACTTCGGGCATCTGTTGGAAAAGAAACAGTGACATTTTAAATCCAGTGACTTCAGAAGAGTCATACTGAACTCAATCTGTTAGTTTGGTAATCTCCACAGATGCTGCTTAGTTTATCCAGAGTTCTGTGTTTTTTGTTCGATGATTTGATAGAATGTATACTACATAGGACAGCTCAGGATTTAACCATAATCTGGAACCAGAAAACCCAGGACTGTGGTATCCTGCGGGCTGAAACTTTGGTGTTTTGCTCCTGTTTTTGGGTGACTTCAGACTGTTGCTTGGGAGAATTGAGACCTTGGCTTTACTTTCAAGCACTTTTCATTATATGCAGTATGATCAGGTTGAATGTTTTGGAGCACATTTATAGCTTAACTTCCTTGGGTTCCTCGTTATTTTGAACACACGTGTTTGTGATGTTGCTCAAAACTTTGTCCTTTTTAGGCCTGAAGTTGTATAACCTTGAAATTGACCTCTCAGTTTAAAAGGTCACCTCTTTTTGTTGATGTTGTTTGAAGGAATATTATCCTTTTCGTTTCCTCATGAGTAGTAGGGTTGCAAAGATATTCTCCAAACTAAGAAATTATGGATTACAGTCTACACTGTAAATAAGTGGGCCTCTATGTATGGTTACCAGTTGATATGATTCTTGAAAGTCTGCTGTTTAATTTATGGACAGATTGTCATAGTTTTTTTGTCTTTCTTGCAAAATAGTACAAAACAATGGGATATCGTGTGTAGAGTACATTTGGATAATCTTGTGAAATTGTTCCTCTTGCCAGTGACAAGAGCTCTTAACCACGAATATTTAACTGTTAAGGTATATAACTGGAAACATGTTTTTGGTTTAGCTTAAAATTATGGAATCTATTTGTGTTAGTGTTTTATTTGATTCTGGTAAATGTGGGATGTCAGTTTCATAGTCCCATCATTGGCCTACTTGAAACGTTAATTTGGCTAAAGTTTATAAAAAGCTGAGAATGTATGAGTCTGAAAGCAGGAATGTTTACATATTACAGTGTTAGCAGACACTTGAACCAAATTTTCGTTACTCATATTTTTTAATAAGTAATTTCCAAAAAGGTACAGTGTCAAAATATAAAATTTTAATCAGTGGGTCCTCGAGGCTGGAACTTAGTGGAGAATGAATGAGCAGTGAATTAGCAAATGGTTGAATTTTGTCTTGTGAAAGGCTTTATCCTTTTTATGTCAGCAATTGTAACACTCTTAAAATGGGGAGTCCGGTCATTTATGTTGTATGGCAGAGTTTCCATTTCTGTTTTGCAACGCTGAGTGGTTGTAGTCAGTCCATTCGACCATAAGACCAGAGATAGACTATTTGACGAGATCGTGGCTGATCGATTGAATAAACTTCACGTCAACTTTTCTCCCTCATCCCTATAATCCTGCGTTACCTTACTGCTTCAAAATCTTTGTCTCAGCCTTGAATATATGTAACAACCCAGCCTCTTTGCTTTCAAAACAAATGCCACAGGTTCATGATCATCTGAGAGAAGAAATTTCTCATTTCTGTCCAAACTGGACAACTGTTTATTCTGAGGTTAGGCCTTCTGGTCTTAGATTCTCCCACAAGGGCAAACAACCTTTCCACACCTACCCAATCAAGCCGTGGAGAGTCTTCTATCTTTCAATCAGTTTGCTTCTTGTTCATCTAAACTCCAATTAAAACATGCCCACCTACTCAGTCTTTCCTCATAAGAAACTCCGTCCATACCTATGATCAGCTTAATAAACCTTCTGTGGACAGCCTCCAATGCTGGTAGATATTTTCTTAGAGAAGGGAACCAAAACTATTGACAGTATTCCAGTCATGGTACCTTGTACACTTTTAGAAGCTCCGTATTGTTCCGGACACAATTCCCTTTGAAATAAAGGCGAGCAGCCAATTTGCCCTCTAGTAGCTACTGTATTTGGCTACTAACTTAGGATTCATTCATGAGGACTCTCACATCTTTGTGCTGCAACGTCCTGCAGACTTTCTCCAATTAAGTAATATTTAGCTCCTCTATTCTTCATATCCAAGTGGATAACCTCATATTTTCCTGCATTATATTCCATTTAAGTTTTGCCCACTTGTTGAACCTATAGACTTTATGATCCCCTATAATTGCCTTCCAACCTATTTTTGTTAAATTAGCAAACTTGATAATCGTGCATTCACAGTTACTTGACGAAGCTGTTACTGTCCTTTTGAATGTACTTGCTAGTTTGCCCACTATGTTTATGTTCTCCCTCCTTTTTTAGCAGTCGTTTGGTTTTTAAAACTTTTCCAGTCCTGTGGTTTACCACTAATCTTTGCTACAGTGTATGTTTTAAGTTCAGTGCAGATGTTGCCAACCCAAGTTTCTTATCCTCAACCTGAATGCTATGTTCTTCCATGTTTTCGTTGTTCCCTCAGGAATATTTTACTGAGAGAGTTCTGTTTAGCTCATCTCATCACACATCTCCAGATCCAAGAGAGTTGATCTCTGAGTAATTATTCTCAACACGCAACTGCCAAGTTCACAAGCGTCCATTTCCTACGAGAGAATTTAAACATCTCCCCATGACATTCAATGGCATTATGATGGCTAAATCCTCCTCTTACCAACATCATCATCCGAGGAAAAAGACTTTCACTGTCTACCCTATCTAATTCTGTGATCATCTTGTATGTCTCTATCAAATCCCCTCTTCGCCGCCGCCTTTTCAATGAGAACAGACCCAAGTCTCTCAGTGTTTCCTCATAAGACCTTCCCACCAAGAGGAGATTTGATAGAGACATACAAGATGATCAGAGGATTAGATAGGGTAGACAGTGAAAGTCTTTTTCCTAGGATGATGATGTCAGCTTGTATGAGGGGGCATAACTACAAATTAAGGAGTGATAGATTTAAGACAGATGACAGAAGTAGGTTCCTTACGCAGAGAATGGTAAGGGCATAGAATGCCCTTCCTGCTAATGTAGCCAACTTAGCCACAATACGGAGATTTAAACAATCCTTCGATAAGCACACGAATGATTTTGTGTTAGTGTGGGGGGGATGAGCTGAGAATAGTTCACAGGTCAGCACAACATTGAGGGCCAAAGGGCCTGTTCTGCGCTGTATTGTTCTATGTTCTGTATTAGGGGTTACCATTGACCCAAAAGTGAACTGGGCCAGCCATCAAAATACTCTACAAGAACCAGTAGGAGGCAAGGAATCCTGCATTAGCTTATTCCTGAAACCTGCCCAGTATCTTCAAGGCACAGTTAAGTAATGTGCTGGATAAATTCATTTATCTGGATCAGTTCAGCTCTGACAACATTTGTGAACTTTATTACCACAGTGGACAAAGCAGTCTGTTTGTTTTGTTCTCCATCTACCTGCAACATTTACTGCTTCCACCATTGAGACACAAAGACGGCAATGTGTACCATTTCAAATTCATGGCAGTAGTCAACTAGATTACTTTGATAGCACCTTCCCAACGTGTGACTTCAATATCTCGAAGGACAAGGGTGCCAGATGCATGGAACCTCCACCATTTGGGAGATTCTCTTCCAAGCCATGTACATTCATTCCTCCATATCTGCAACGGTTCTGTTTCTGAGAACCCCAATGCATGATGAAACTTGCATGAGTAGAGCTCATTTAAAAATAGGTTAAAAATCATGGGTATTGATTTTTGTTGTTAGTTTTGTTTTGGCAGAGATAGACAAATTTACAATTCATGATTTTGCAGATAGTGTGCTATCCTTACTGGGACTTTATTGTTGTTCCTCCACCAATTGCCTGTTAAAACTGAGAGATTGCGATTTTAGAAAAGATTTGTCATGTTGTGAATCAAATTGTAAGTTTGCTCACTGACCTCGTAGATTTGTTCTGAGACATTTTGTCACCATGCTAGGGAACATCATCAGTGAGCCTTCAATAAAGGTGGTCTATCCTGCTCGCTATTGTGTGTCTTGGTCTGTTGTGCTGGGTGATATTACTTCCAATTTTTTTTCTGAGCAATTGGTAAATGGGGTCCAAATCTATATGTATGTTAACAGAGTTCCAGTTTAAATGCCAGGCCTCACAGAATTCCTGTGTGTGTCTTTGTTTACCCTGTCCCCGGATGGATGTATTATCTCAGTTGAACTGGTATTCCTCTTCATCTCTGTGTATGGAGACCAGTGATTGTTGGTCTTATCTTTTGGTGGCCAGTTTGTGCTCTTGTATCTTGGTGGCATGTTTCCTGACCATCTGTCCAATGTGACATTGGTTGCACTCCCTGAAGGATATTTTATGTATCATGATCACTCTGCTGGTTGTTGGTACGGGATCCTTCAAATTCATCAGGAGCAGTTCACTGTGGTGGTAGGTTTGTGGGCTACCATGATGCCTAGGGGTCAATGTAGTCAGATCAACACCTCTAGGTGAAACGAGTCTGTGGGCGTGTTGTGTCGTCTTGTTCAGGTCTGAGATGTAGGAATCTGTGGACTGTGCTTATCAGGTACTTGTTCCTGAATACATTGTACAGATTTTTTTCCTTGACTTCTCATATTTCCTGGGTGCTGCTGTGTGTTGTGGCCTAATAATGTCCTCATGCAGCTTTGTTTGTGGGTGTTGGGATATTTGCTCCTGTCGTTGAGTATCTAGTCAGTATGTATCACTTTCCTGTAGATGCTGTTCTGCAATTCTCCATTTAGTTCTATTGTGATGTCTAGGAAGGGGAGTCTGTTGTTTTTCTCTTTCTCTTTATGAACTTTATAACCAGTAAGGATATTGTTTATTGGTTTCTTCTAATTTGTTGTGTTTTGTAATGACAAAGGTGTCATCCACTTGGCAGACCTATTCTAATCTCTGAATAACTTCTGCTAAGATTCCAAACATTGGTGATCCCTTAGCCGTCCCATTGATTTCTTGTCGATCTTGTCGTCTAAGATGAAGTAGGCGCCTGACCGTCATCCTGAACAGAGCACAATACATTGAAAAAGCAAATGCACGACTCGCAGATACCGACACCTACCAACAGGTGGCGTTGTTCCCAGCTCCAAACTAGAAAACCACATGACAGCGAATTTGAGGAAACTTAACAAGATGGGTGACATTAACAAGACAGACTTCCAAAGAATGAAGGATGCAACACACCCAGTTTCTACCGATTTACCAAAGGGTCATAAACAAGCACCCCCCCCCCCCCCCAAAAAAAAAAACCCATAGTTGCACTCCCTGGTATACCAACATACAGACTCTGAAAGGAACTGCAGTGCAAACTGAAACACCTAGCAGAAGACTCAAGCCACTCCACCCAGGAATTTCTTAACATCATCAAAGACACTAACGTCGAGCGTGATGAGGTCATGGTTTCCTGCGATGTGACTGCCCTATTCGCATCAATAAACATCACTTGAGCCAAAGAAATACTGGCCTCCCTGCTAAACAAACCAAGGGCACAAACACCTGACAGCACCAACTCCATGAGCAAGGACAGCATCCTCAAACTGGAAGACTTGTGCCTCACAGCCCACTTGACCTTCTCCGACAATATCTACAAACACATCAACAGAACACCTATAGGATTACCAATGTTCGGGCTCTTAGCAGAAGCAGTAATGCAGAGGTTAGAATGAATAGCCATTCCTACAATCCGGCTCATGCTTTGGGTCTGCTATGTGGATGATACCTTTGTCATCACAAAATGCAACAAATTAGAATAAACCCACAAACAACATCCTTACCACTATAAAGTTCACCAAAGAGGAAGAGAACAACAACAGAGTCCCCTTCCTAGATGTCACAGTAGAATGAAAAGCCAATGGAGAGCTGCAGACCTCATCTACAGGAAAGTGACAATACACTGACCAGATACTCAACTACAGGAGCAACCATCCCAACATCCTCAAGGGGAGATGCATTAGGACATTATTTGTACAAATTCAGCACCCAGGAAATACAAGAAGCTGAGGAAAAACACTTACACAACGTATTCAGGAACAGGTAACTGATAAGCGCAGTCCACAGATTCCTACACCACAGATCTAAACAAGAAGACACAACACGCCCACAGACTTGAGCCACCCTACTACTCCAGCCCCTGGGTATCATGGTAGCCCAGAAACCTACCACTGCACTGAAACAACTCCTGATGAATTTAAAGGACCCCGTACCAACAAACATCAGAATGAAAGTCATGTATAAAATATCCTGCAAGGAGTGCAACAAACATTACATTGGACAAAAGGGCAGGAAGCAAGCCACCAAGATACACGAGCACCAACTGGCCACCAAAAGACATGTCCAACTATCACTGGTCTCCATACACACCGACAAAGTGGGGCACCAATTCGACTGGAACAGTACGTTCATCCTGGACAGGCTAAACAAAGACACGCATGGAAATTCTGAGAGGCCCGGCATTCAAACTGGAACTCCATTAACAAACATATAGATTTGGACCTCATTACCAACCTTTCAGAAATAGAACCAGAAGAAATCACGAACCACAGGAGACCAAGACACACGCGTAGTGAGCAGGATAGACCACCAGTGCTTCACTGGAGGCTTACTGATGATGATCTGTAGCATGGTGATGGAACATCTGAGAAAAATCTACCAGCTTAGCGAGCAGGCTTAAAGCCTAAACCAAATAAAGGGATTCCTGAGCAGCACTGTGTCTGTCCCAATACCCCATGGAAGTTTGAGATGTTAACTCATGACCATTTTTTCACACGTTGTTGGGGATTTGCAATGAAAACTGGCCTAGTCAGAAACATCCACAAACAGTGAACCAAGACATTTTAAGAAATTAGTTTAGGCTACAATCTTTTGGATTGATGAGAATACCAAGCTGAGTTAGAGCTTTTGCTAAACCTCCAAATCTTGATAGATTGTGAAGCCTCTCTTTGCTCATATAGTTTCAGCAAAGCTCGCCAACGAAGCTCCCAAAAGCCACATCCATACTGGAGAGGGGTTTTAATGGAATTCTTATGCTGAGCTGAAATTGCTGTAAGTTAGATTGAGGAGAGAGAGCATTGGGCAGAAAGTTGCTGCAGAAATTTTAATAGTTTGACTGGATGTTCTACTGGGGAGTTGGATGAAGAGCAGAGTAGTTAGAAATTGGGTTTTCTGGCAAAAGTGTCAATTTTGTATTGCAGAGGTCTGTAAATGTTAAACTATCGGACCAGCATCTGGTCAGTAACTTCAGCCATTGTTTTGTGGTTCAGATTCCAGACTTTCTGTGCCCAGCCTGAGGCTGTCTTTTTCTAAAGTATGCCACATCTAAGTCTTTGTTAAATACTCATGTTAGTTTGTTTTGCCACAGGACGGTCTTGGTATACTGTGCAAAGTAGATGGTAGTTAATGTAGCTTAGTATTCTCTGAATTGATCCACAGCTGTAGTACTTGACCACTCGGTGTTTTGAGACTAGGCAGTGTGTTGGCAGGTTGCTAAGCTGTGGAGGCTTTCACAACTTGAGATTGGTCACATTTTCAGTTACCCTTTAGCCTTTCTCGCAGCCGGCTCGGGATGAATGCCAAACAGATGCTGATCAAAATTTTATTTCCCTTTGTAGGCAAACAAGAATGCACATTGAGATAAATGAGTTATCTTCTCCTTAAATTCCTGTTATTAGAACATAGAACAGTGCAGCACAGAACAGGCCCTTCAGACCACGATGTTGTGCCGACCAGTAATCCTCATGTATGCACCCTCAAATTTCTGTGACCATATGCATGTCCAGCAGTCTCTTAAATGTCCCCAGTGACCTTGCTTCCACAACTGCTGCTGGCAGCACATTCCATGCTCTCACAACTCTGTGTAAAGAACCCGCCTCTGACATCCCCTCTATACTTTCCTCCAACCAGCTTAAAACTATGACCCCTTGTGTTAGTCACTTCTGCCCTGGGAAATAGTCTCTGGCTATCGACTCTATCTATGCCTCTCTTTGATACCTCAGTTAGGTCCCCTCTCCTCCTCCTTTTCTCCAATGAATAAAGTCCAAGCTCAGTCAATCTCTCTTCATAAGATAATCCAGGCAGCATCCTGGTAAACCTCCTCTGAACCCTCTCCAAAGCATCCACATCTTTTCTATAATAGGATGACCTGAACTGGACGCAGTATTCCAAGTGCCGTCTAATCAAAGTTTTATAGAGCTGCAACAAGATCTCACGACTCTTAAACTCAATACCCCTGTTAATGAAAGCCAAAACACCATATGCTTTCTTAACAACCCTGCCCACTTGGGTGGCTATTTTAAGGGATCTGTGTACCTGCACCCCAAGATCCCTCTGTTCTCCACACTGCCAAGAATCCTATCCTTAATCCTGTACTCAGCTTTCAAATTTGACCTTCCAAAATGCATTACCTCACATTTATCCAGGTTGAACTCCATCTGTCACCTCTCAGCCTTTTTCTGCATCCTGTCAATGTCCCGCTGCAGCCTACAACAGCCCTCTATACTGTCAACGACTCCTCCAACCTTTGTGTCGTCTGCAAACTTGCTGACCCATCCTTCAATCCCCTCATCCAAGTCATTAATAAAAATTACAAACAGTAGAGTCCCAAGGACAGAGCCCTGTGGAACACGACTCACCACAGACTTTCAGGCAGAATATTTTCCTTTACTACCACTTGCTGTCTTCTGTTGGCCAGCCAATTCTGTATCCAGACAGCTATGTTCCCCTGAATCCCATTCCTCCTGACCTTCTGAATGAGCTTACCATGGGGAACCTTATCAAATGCCTTGCTGAAGTCCATATACACCACATCCACAGCTCAACCCTCATCAACGTTTCTAGTCACATCCTCAAAGAACTCGATAAGGTTTGTGAGACATGACCTGCCCCTCACAAAGTCGTGTTGACTGCATTTAATCAAGCCATGCTCTTCCAGATGATCATAAATCCTATCCCTCAGAATCCTTTCTAACACCTTGCAGACGACAGGCGTGAGACTTCCTGGTCTGTAACTACTGGGGATTTCCCTATTTCCTTTTTTAAAGAGAGGAATTACATTTCCTTCTCTCCAGTCCTCAGGTATGACTCCAGTGGAGAGCAAGGATGCAAAGATCTTTGTAAGTGGCGAAGCAATTGCATTTCTCATTTCCCAAAGCAGCCGAGGACAAATCTGGTCCGGGCCTGGCAACTTGTCAATCTTAATGTTTGACAAACTTTTCTTCACATCAGCTTCCTCTATCTCTATCCATTCCAGCATGCACATCTGCTCTTCAAAGGTTTCATTCACTACAAAGCTTGTTTCTTTCATAAAGACAGAAGCAAAAAACCCTATCTCTTTAGACCCCACACGCAAATTCCCTATGCTATTCCTGATCAGCCCTACTCTTTCTTTGACCATTATCTTATTCCTCACAAGTGTAAAATGCCTTTGTGTTCTCCCTCATCCGTTCTGCCAAGCCTTTCTCGTGCCCCCTCCTGGCTCTCCTCAGACCATTTTTGAGCTCCTTCTTCGCCTGCCTGTAATCCTCTAGAGCTGAGCATGACTCGAGCTTCCTCCACCTTACGTAAGCTACGTTTTTTCCTTTTGACCCGTCATCCAAGGTTCCTTTATCCTACCTCTTCTTGCCTGTCTCAGAGGAACATATTTATTCATCACTTGCAGCAACTGTTCCATAACAGTCTTCACATGTCTATAGTGCCTTTACCTTGGAACAATTGCTCTCAATCCATGCTTCCTAACTCATGTCTAATCACATCATAGTTTCCTCTTCCCCCATTTAAATATCCTCCCATTTTGCCTAATCCTGTCCTTCTGCACAACTATGTAGAATGTGAGGCAGTTGTGGTCACTATCACCAAAATGCTCTCCCATCACAAGATCTGATACCTGCCCCGGCTCGTTTCTGAGCGCCAAGTCTAGAATGGGCTCTCCCCTTGTCGGCCTGTCAACATACTGAGTTAGGAAACCCTCTTGAACACACCTTACAAAAACAGCTCCATTCAAATCTTCTGTTCGAAAGAGATTCCAATCTATTGGGAAAGTTAAAGTCACCCATTATAACAACCCTTCTGCGTCCACACTTTTTTCCAAAATCTGCCGACCTATGCTTTCTTCCATCTCCCTGCTGCTATTGGGCCTGTAGTAAACCCCTCATGAAATTAGAGTCTGCTTGGCAGGATGACTACCGAGCTTTTCACGTTGATGGCTGTAGATATTTTCAATTCACCTGTTCAGATGTGTTGTGACGCATGCTTGGAGGAGGAGAGGTAGAACAGTTGAGGCTGAGCCTCCTGGCTGAGTTGACAGGACATTACTTGAGTGTCACAAGAGCCTCTTTTAATGCACAGTTTGCTTGTAGGTATTTTAATGAATCACTTCATGTACACCTCTAGGTAAGGCAGAACTTGAACCCAAATTCTCTGGCTTAAAGATAAGAGCACTAACACTTGGCGACAGTCAACCCTGTTGACTGCAAGATTCAGATGCATGTCTGCATTATTGGACCACGAGTGCTTTGGTTGGCAAAAATATTTCCATTTATGAGTTGTAGAAACCTTTGTGAGAATGTGTATCGGATATAAGCAGGCAGGGAAGGAGTTAAGTTCTGAGTTTTGTGAAACAGGAGGTTCAGCTGATTATGACTCAGATCATATAACAATTTACAGTTAACACAGGGGTGCTGGAGGGAAGGGTAATGTATTAACAAGGTGGAGAAGCAGTCATTATGTAGAGCCATTTTACAATATTGGAAGCATTCAGTATGTGAGGGCAGCTAACAAAGGAAAAAATATCCATTATATGAATCCAGTTAACAAGATCAAGAACATTCATTGTATAACAGTAAAGGGCTTGGTCTCTGCTGTTAATATTCGTTGATTGTAATGGTCACCAAATTAATATGTATGTTGCCGTAGCCTGATACTACTCCCTGTAAAATGACTATATAATCTATTAAGAAACTGCTATCCCAGACAAGGTTGTGAACTCGTGTCTGTGCACATGGGCAATAGTTCTCTCTCTCCCCCACGGCCTGGAATAAAGATTAACAAAGTAAAACTATATTGTGCCTCTGAGCATTTTGCTTTGACTGGGGGGGAATCAGGAATGGCAACAATGGCGTAGTCAGCAAGTTCCAAACGAATAGTTGTGATCAGACAGTGTTAGCGGCCGCATGGAACATCGGTGTCTTGAGATGGACTGTTCCACAAGGTTAGATTTAAACCTTGGTCCCCCCTCGATATCCCTGTGTGCCAGAGATGGTCCCTTCACCTCATTGCTCGAATGGTAATAAGTTCAGTCAAGAGAAACAGCTTCACAAGTGCGCTGGCAGACAGAGGTTCAAGTCGTCTACGCATTGTGGGGAGAGGGGTCAGTTTGAGGTTCGAGTCCTCTGCATGGTACTGGGGTTGAAGTCCCCTGGAAAGGGATAGGGATTCTGATTTGAGTCCTCTGCGTAGTACTGGGGTTTGAATACGCTATGGTGGGCTTGGTTAAGGTTTGAGTCCTCTGCGTGGTGCTGGGGTTAGAATCTATTAGGTGGGTTGATTTGAGGTTCACGTCCTCCACTTTGCTGAGGTTTGAGCTTTTCTGTGTTTAAGTGAAGTTCAAGCTCTCTATGTTTAATTGAGATTCGAGTTTTCTGTCTTGAATTGGGGTTCAAGCAAAGTGAGAAAGGGATAAAGTCTGTGGGAAGAGAGTGGCTTCGATTGCAGCACAATGTGGTCCGCTGTGACGGCTTACTCTTTTTATAAGTGAAGTTTCAGTGAAAGGATGCAAAAAGAAAGAAAATGCTGAAATTAAGGCTGGACTCATACTTGGGTTGAAAAGAGACAGTTTCAGTATAAATTGTGCCATTCTGAGAGTGTTTGATGTTTAAAGATTTTGGTTTGTTAAAATCCTGGTTCAGAAAATCCTTTTAAGTAACTGTTCTGCCTCGTTTGAATCGAGATCCTAATTCAATGTGTTTTGTGGGCTATGTTTGCTTGTAGGTATTTTACATTTTTATTTTTATGTTGAAACGGTGCAATGTTCTGGCCTCCTTCTTAAAATTATGAAACTTGCAACCTTAAAACAACTTGGATGAGTGCCTTGAGACCCTGATTTATTTCAAATTCTGCAATGCCTGTTTAATAAAAAGAGTTGGATCAGTGGTCAGATGAGAGTATTGTATTATAATATCATTGGCTGCTGTGTTTTTAGTGCAGAGTGTCCGCAAAAAGGGGAGTGCATTTTTAACTTGGTGTTTAAGATTTTTGAGAGAATATCAAAACTTTGAGGCTGAGTTGTTTAGATTCTGTTCATTATTGCTAAGACTT
The DNA here is from genome assembly GCF_020745735.1 of Hemiscyllium ocellatum. Classification (NCBI taxonomy): domain Eukaryota; kingdom Metazoa; phylum Chordata; class Chondrichthyes; order Orectolobiformes; family Hemiscylliidae; genus Hemiscyllium; species Hemiscyllium ocellatum. Next base: position 8,358,666 of record NC_083432.1, on the reverse strand, counting down.
CATTGCCCCCTTCATTCACATTGCATATTCAAAGAATGTTGATCTCTCCCAAAGTTGCCCCTGCAAATTCAGCTGTTTTAATTGGGTAGTTTCATTTGAAGATAATATTTCAAAATATTCAGCATTTGTTTCCCACAAGTATTTGAGATTTGAATTTGAACTGAAACTCCCTCTTCAATTGTTAAAGCACAGGAAACATTTTGTTGTTTTCTTGCTGTTCCAGACTTTTTGCAAATACTTGTCCTGACAGCTTTTGCATTAGCCAAGTGACAATTTATTAAAATAATTTTTGAACAACCTGAATGGGCTCCCCAAGAGTTTTAATTTTAGGACCATTGTTTGTTGTTTATGAATGACTGAATCGTTTAGGCAATATAATTTACAATTTATGGATTGTACAAAAATTGATCATGTCATAAGTCGTGAACAGAGTAACAGACTTCAAGAATTCAAAGAATGTTGAAAAATGCAGACACAATTTAGAGTAGTTAAATGTGTGACTATCTTCATACGTGTAACCACCTTGGCAAAGAAAGAATGAGAGAGGAAATGCAAAAATACTTTCAGTAACGAACATCATCTCTAAAATTTCTCCATTCATGGGAAAAGCATGCCTTCGGACCACCACCCACCCCTCCACAACATGACCCAACGGATTCAATCAACTCCCCAGTCTTCAGCTCAAAAAAATGAAGCAGCTAACAACAGTGAAGAGGAGGTTGGCACGCTTTTTGTCACTGGCCTTCCTACAGGCATTAAACCACGCGAGCTTTACCTTTGTCTTTCGATCATTTAAGGATGTCAAGCTAACATCACAGCAGCCTGTTGACTTTGTTACATTTAACAGCAGAGCTGGAGCAGAAGCAGCAAAGAAAGCTGCTTTCACCTGCCCTGCTGCTGCAAGCAGCTGCTGCACTGCACACTCGTGTGCAGGTATCCTCCATCTGAAGCATCTCTGCAAGGGCAGAAGTCTCATCAGTTTTGTGAAGCATTTTACTGCCCTTGTCCAAGAAATCCAAGATTTCTTCGAGAACAGACTGAATTTTGTTTTCAGGTTGAACTTCACTAAAGGAGACTTTGGAGAACTGGCTCATTTCCACTCGACTTCGAGGGGATGGAGTGGTCACGAGGGACTGTGAATTTAAGAACTTGATGAGTGAGTTTTTTTCCCCCACATGGGAGGATTCTTCAAACACCACTTACTGTAACAGACTTGTAACTTTAATTGTTGTAATCATTGTCTGCTGTGTATCAATAACTTGCTTAAATACGGACTGTCAGAGTCCTATGAAAGCTGGTAGTGCCATCTCAGTGGTTATCATGAAATGATAAAAGGAAGGAATTAGAATGTGTATAGGGTAAAAGCAGGCAGGGAAAGAGTAGACAAGGTCAGCTAACATGGGGAAACATATCCATTGTATGAATCCAGTTACCAAGGTTAAGAGCATTCATTGTATAACAGTAAAGGGTTTGGTCTCTGCTATTGATGCTCACTGATTTGTCACAGTCACACTATTAATATGTATTTTGCCTAATCTGGTTCATTAAGAAACTGTTGTTCATGAAGTCCTGTGTCTGTGCACATGGATGATCATTCTCTCCCTCCAGGGCCTGGAATAAAGATGAAGGAGATAAAACTATACTTAGATTAGATTTCCTATAGTGTGGAAATAGGCCCTTTAGCCCAACTCTTCCACACCGACCCTCTGAAGAGAGACCCACCCAGACCCATTTCTCAGCTGCTCGGGAGGAAAGAAAACAGAGGCCTGTTGAGGGTGTTGTGAAAAGTGTTGTGATGGTGTTGTGGGGCACTCCGTACAGCTCCTCTTTTAGCATAGTGAGGTGGCATGCTATTGTAAAATGAACGATTTGTTTATTTCAAAAATGGTGCTTCAACTTTGACCAAAATCTTGTTGCAATCTGTCATTTCTGTTCGGTTCACTTGATGGACTGGTTGTGCTCTTTTTGTCAGTGTTTTTTTTTCATAGAGTTTAGATTAGATTAGATTAGATTACTTACAGTGTGGAAACAGGCCCTTCGGCCCAACAAGTCCACACCGACCCGCCGAAGCGCAACCCACCCATACCCCTACCCCATCATATACCCCTTACCTAACACTATGGGCAATTTAGCATGGCCAATTCACCTGACCCGCACATCTTTGGACTGTGGGAGGAAACCGGAGCACCCGGAGGAAACCCACGCAGACACGGGGAGAACGTGCAAACTCCACACAGTCAGTCGCCTGAGGTGGGAATTGAACCCAGGTCCCTGGCGCTGTGAGGCAGCAGTGCTAACCACTGTGTCACAGTTCTCAAGAAGACAAGATGTGTTGTATCTTGTTGCAGTGATGAGCCAGTGACTATCTGCTTCTGTGGCATGAGGTTTCGAACATGGAACTTGTTTGCATTTGTGTCTTTGTCCTTCCTGTACCCATTCCACTGTGCTCTCCAGAGAGCAGCTTGAGAATTTCCATGTGTAGAACTGTTTTGAATGTATAAAGGTCCATGTGTATTTTGTTGTAATATTTGCAGTGGGATTTGGACAAAGGAGAGAACTACAAAGCAGCCATTCAAATCATTTGAAACTGAAGGTATTTTTAGAGTTGGTAGTGTTAATGCTTCTCTGACAGCATGCGGCAGGTTTTCTAATGTTCAAAAATCTTGAATAATATTGAAATACTAGAATACAGGTAGAATTTGAACTCTGCCCTCTTGATTCAGAGATAGGGACATCTGATAGATGACGTATGGAAGTACAGGTGCATCTACTGTCTGTTGCTCTCGAAGTGGTCTCCTCTACACCGGGGGATGGGGTGCCAACTTGCCGAATGTCCAGGGAACATCTCTGGCACATGCACTAAACAGCTTCACTACTCTGTGGCCAAACACTTTATCTCCCCTCCCACTCTGCCAAGGACACACCAGTCCTGGGCTGCCTCCACCACCAAACACTACCCACCTGACAATTGGAAGAAGAATGCCTCATCTTCTGAGTTGGGACCTTCCAACCATTCAGGACCCATGTGGATTTCACCAGTTGCCCCATTTCCCCTCCCACTACCTTAGTTCAGATCCAACTTTCCAACTTGGCACTGCCTGCTTGAACTATCCAACCTGTCCATATTCCTTCCTACCTATCCACCCCACCCTCTCCTCTGATGTATCATCTTTACCCCTACCTTCGTCGACCTATCGTATTTCCACCTTCCTTTCCCTCAGCCTCCTCGGGCCACCCCCTCATTCCTGATGAAGAGCTTATGCTCGAATGTCAAATCCCCTGCTCCTCAGATGCTTTCTGACTGGCTGCATTTTCTAGCACCACACTCTTTGACTCTTATGTCCAGCATCTGCAGTCCTTACTTTCTCTTCCTCAATGTCCAAGTAGCAAGTTGAAGATGAGAAAGTAAGCTCTCTGCTGCCAATTTGTATTTAAGGCAAAGTTGTTTTTATTATTTGTGACTTATACTGTAAGTGTAGCAGTGAAGTGTATACCTCCTGCATTCAGAATATTTGATCTGTGGTGCACTCCTAGTCCTATAAGTATTAACAAAAAAATGCTGTAAAATAATAGGTTGCTCCTATATTTTTGGAAGTTAGTGAGAATGACAGAGTAATCCACAACTTAAAGTTCAAGTTTGTTGAATTATGCCTTTTGAGTGTGTAGTGGGAAGATCGTCTGTTGCAGTCTTTTTCGTCTTGATACACATCTGTGCTTGAATTCAGCCACTTTAACAGAACAACTGCTTTTGAATTTTTGACTTGGCAATGCGTCTGGTATCAATGGACTAAAAGCGCAGCACGGGTGGAAACAACCCATTTCCATGAGTAATTTGGTCAGGAGCTAGGGAACTTTGATTCAAAGTGATTTGTTACAAGCATTAGACAGCAAATGAAATCCATTTTCACTCAGAGTGATAGGGATCTGGAGCTCACTGCCTGGAAAGAGACTGGAGGCAAAAACTAGCATCTGTTTGGATGTGTTTGGAGGTACAGGCCAAGAGCTGGAGAATCAAATGAGCTGGGTGATTCATTTTTCAGCCAGCACGGACATAATGGACACAGTGACGTTGATCCGTGTTATGAATTGTCTAAATCTGAGGTCTGAAAGTACAGCATTTTGGTATGATGGCAGGGAAGGGGCATGATGTAAAATGCTCCTCTAATAAGTCAGCATGGGCATGATGTAGTAACATTGTGTTTCTTGTGTTGTTTGGCACTATCACTGTGCTAAATGGGATAGGCTTTGAACAGATCCAGCAACTCAAGATTGGCCATCCATGAGGTGCTGTGGGTTATCAACAGCAGCAGAATTTCACTCTATAATCAGCAACCTCATTGATCAGTGTATCCCCCACTCAAGAAGGGGATCAGCCCTGGTGTAATGGAGATTGCAGGAGGGCGTGCAAAGGGCTGCAGCAGCACACCTGCAAATAAGCTGGGAACCCACTGAAGCGACCAAAAGCAGCAAGTGATAGAGCTAAGCAATCCCACAATCAACGGATCAGATCTAAGCTCTGCAGCCCTGCTGCATTTAGTTGTGAATGATGGTGGACAATTAAAGAACTGACTTCACAATTATCCCCACCCTCAATGATGGAAGACTCCAGTACTTCAGCTCAAAAGTAAGGTTGAAGTAATAGCAGGAATCTTCAGCTGGAAGTGCCAAATGGGTGGTCCAACTTGGGCCTCTTCCAGTGGTATCCAGCATTACTTAGACCAGTCTTCAATCAACTTGATTTGCTCCATTTATATCAAGAAACTGTTGGAGGCACAGGGTATTGCAAAAGCTATGGGCCCTGACAACATTCTGGCAATAGTTACGAAGACTTCTGCTCCCAGCCAAGCTGTTCTAGTATAGAGACAGCACTGGTATCTAATTGACAATGTGGATAATTGCCCAGGTATGTCCTGTACATAAAAAGCAGGTCAAATCCAACCCAACCAATTATCATCCCATCAGTCTACTCTATCAGTGATGGTAGATGTCAACAATAGTGCTATTAAACTGCATCTACTCAGCAATAACCTGCTCAGTGATGCCCAGTTTGGATTCTGCCGGAGCCACGCAGTTCCTGACCTCATTACAGTCTTGGTTTAATCATGGATAAAAGAACTGAATTCCAGAGGTGACCGAGAATGACAGCCCTTGACCATGTGGCATCAAGGAGCCCTAGCAAAATGGAAATGAGAGAGAAAACACTGCTGTTGTGGTTCTGCTCGCCGAGCTGGAAGTTTTTGCTGCAAACGTTTCGTTCCCTGGCTAGGGAACATCATCAGTGCTGTTGGAGCCTCCTGTGAAGCGCTGCTTTGATGTTTCTTCCGGAAGAAACATCAAAGCAGCGCTTCACACGAGGCTCCAACAGCACTGATGATGTTCCCTAGCCAGGGAATGAAACGTTTGCAGCAAAAACTTCCAGCTCGGCGAGCAGAACCACAACAACGGATACCCGAGCTACAAATCTTCAATCAGATTTTAAAAACACTGCTGATTGGAGTCATAATTGGCACATAGGAAGATGGTTGTGGTTGTTGGAGGTCAGTCATTTCAGCTCCAGGACAGCTGTATAAGATTTCCTTAGAGTAGTAACTGAGGCCCAAACATCTTCAGCTACTTCATGAGTGGCATTCTCTCCATCCTGAGGTCAAGAGTGGGGATATTTGCCAATGGTTATACAATGTTCAGCACCATTTAAGACTCCTCAGATAGTAGCTTATAAGCAGCCTGTGCCCAAATTCAACAAAATCTGGAAGATATCCAGGCTTGTGCTGGCAAGTGGCAAGTCAAGTTTGTGCCCTGTGAATGCCAGACCATGATACCTCAATTAAGAGACATTCTATCACTGCCTCTTAACATTCAAAGGTGTTACCATCACTGAGCGCCCCACAACAAGAGCAGGTCAGACTCATACTGCAACAAGTAACTGACTCCCAAAAGCCTGCCCATCATTTACAAGGCGCACGTTAGGAGTGTGATGGAATAGTCCCACTTGTGGATGGATGCAGCCCCAACAACACTCAAGAAGCTTGACATCATCCAAAACAAAGTAGCCCGCTTGATTGGCACTGTGTCCACTCCCTCCAGTACCAATGCTCAGTAGCAGCAGTGTATACCATCTACAAGATGCACTGCAGAAAATGACCAAAGCTTCTTGGCACGTTGCAAACCTACAGCCACTTTATATCGAAAGTACAAGGGCAGCAGATACATGGGAACACCACTATCTCCAAACCACTCGCCATTCTCACTTGAAAATATATTGCTTTTCTTTCACTGTCACTGGATCAAAATTCTAGAAACTCCTCTCTCGGCATTGTGGGTCCACCTACATGTGGACTGCAGCAGTTCTAGAAGTCAACTCGCCATCACCTTCTCGAGGCAACTAAACTTCAGCCAGCCAGAACTGCTCACATCCCACTAGTGAATGTAGAAAGTAGCTGAGCTAACTAATCCCTGACAAATCAAGACAAGTCACAAAGGTCCCCATCACAAACAGTGTGCCTGTAGCATTGCATCCGTTGCATCCCAGATCATCCACGTAGGCTGAACAAGACTTTGCAATTTCTCATTCTTCTGGCCCCATCACCACAATAAACCAGTTACTTCCATCATTGCCACAGCCTGTTCTGGTCCATTCCCTCCTGAAACCTGAACCCATTGTTCTGTTACAGCTTTGATTTGTCTCTCGTCTGTCTCGTTCAACGAGTCAACCTCCATGACCTATTAACTTCAAACAAGTTGCATCTTTGCTGCTCATCTTCCGACTTTAGCCATGTGAAAGTCATCTATTCTTCCTGCCATTTTTGACTTTTATTGGCTCCCAGTCCTCCTCACTTTTTAAGGTTGAAATTATCCTTCCACAGTTTTGCCACATTTCATGCTCCACATTCTGAAAACTCTGGGAGTAACAGCACCTGCAAATTCCCCATCAAACTACACACCATCTGATGTCAAAACTATATCATTGATCTTTAACTCTTGCTGGGTTCAAATCCTGGGAGTCATACCCTGCTGCTTCTACAGCAATATTATCACTGAACTTAACAGTACACAAACTGCTGTAATTCAGGCCAACATTTCACTAACACATTTGGGGTCATTTAAAGATAAACCATGGTTTTGTGAGTGATGCACAAAATAAAATAACCCTGAACTGTCCAATCTTGTGATCTTTTACTTATGTACATCTCTCCCATCACTACCCATCAACTTCCTTGGCTTCAGCCGCTGAGACACAAACTTCATGATTTCCAAGCATCTCTCCTTCTCCAACTTCCTGAAGATCCTCCCTAAAATCTACTTCTTTAAGCACATTGCCACAGTCAAGTCTTAAGGAAACGCCACAAATTTCTATGCTGTGTTATTGCAGGTTACTGGTAAATCCTGGGAATATATATTTTCCTCCTAAAATGGATGACTCCCTTAGGTTATGTAAAACATTGGGTTTTTTTTTAGATTAGACTTAGTGTGGAAACAGGCCCTTCGGCCCAACAAGTCCACACCGACCCACCGAAGCGCAACCCACCCATACCCCTACATTTACCCCCTACCTAATACTACAGGCAATTTAGCATGGCCAATTCATCTAACCCGCACATCTTTGGACCGTGGGAGGAAACCGGAGCACCCGGAGGAAACCCACGCAGACACGGGGAGAACGTGCAAACTCTACACAGTCAGTCGCCTGAGGCGGGAATTGAACCTGGGTCTCAGGCGCTGTGAGGCAGCAGTGCTAACCACTGTGCCACCATGCCGCCCACTATATCTTGCCACACTCTGGGCAAGGGGGTGAAAAAATCACATCATGGTAAGGGTGCATTGCTTTGGTGGGAATCACACTAAGAGCTTTGTGTCTTGCCTTGATTTATCGGGGATTAGTTAGCTCAATTAAGTACAAATATATGGTTGTTCTTCATGTCCATAGTGACTTATCGAAGAAGCATTTCACATAGCGCTGCTCCCCTGCTCCCATACCACAATGTTGCACATTTGGATTTAGCAGATTCAGGCAATTTACAAGACAGACAGATAGCATTCTGCCCATTGAATCCGTGCTGGCTGAAAAATGAATCCCATTTCCCAGCTGTTGGCCTATATCTCTGGCAGTTGCAGGACTTCAGGTATACATTCAAACAGTGAAATTAGTTATGAGTTTCTGTGTCTTGTCTCTTTTTCAGGTAGTGAGCCACTAACCCTGAGTGAAAATAGATTTCATTTCCTGTCTAATCCGTGTATCAATCACTTTAAATCCATGTTTCCTAGTTCCTGACCAAATTTTTAATCGAAATGAGTACTTTCTACTCATATTGTGCTCTTGGTCCATTGATATCAGACACATTCCCACATTAAGAATTCAGAAGAACTTGTGTTGTTCAAGTGGATTAATTCAAGCTATTTGCAGCTCCTTTTTATCAGTCCCAATCAAATTAGTACAGAAATGGGTCATTTCCAACCACACACTCTAGGCCCTTCTAAACTTTGTATATCTCAGTCAAATTTTGTTTTGTCATCCTTGGTCCAAAAGAAAGTCCAGTCTATCCCACCTTTCCTCAGTGGTAATTTTCAAATCCTGACAGCAACATTGTAAACCTAGCAACATAAATGGAATGAGAAGCATTGTTCATGTTTTGAGTCCAGTGTGACTCTTTTCATTGCTTTATTTTTAAACCAAAGTACAGCATTAGCCATCCTCTGATTGTCTGGCACCATGCACGGTAGTGTCAAGTTGAACTGCAAACATTAGCTCTGTTTTCCTCATGTACAATTGCTGCTGAGTTTGCCCAGCACTGTGTGTATATTCCATATTTGCAAGATTTTTCATTTGACCTAAATCTCCTCCATCCTACTCTAATGTAATTATATCTTTTCTGTAAATTGGATGGTCAGTCATGCTGACGGTGTTCAAGTTGTGACCTAACTAATGATTTATACAGTTCTTTGCTCTTGTGTGTTTTGGGGAAAAAAGGCAAAGAGTTCCATATGCTGCTTTAACCAGTTTGTGCACCTTATCTTTAGGATCTATGGGGGCTGACTTCAGGATCTTGCATTACCTCAAGAACTCTCAGTATTCTCCTATTATTTGAGTAACCATTTGCCTTCCCAAATGCTTCACCTTTCATTTTTCTGGATTGAATTTCATATACCACTTCTGTGTCCACCAGACCAGTGTGTTGATATCCTCATTGTCAACTGAACAGCCATATCTTTGTCATCTGTAAACTTCATGATCATGCCCAACATTTGCATCCAGTTACTTCAAAAACAGCAGAGAAAGCAAAAAACTTGAGACTGAGTCCTGCGGAACCTCCACCCAAAATGACTTTCCAGTCACAAAAATACTTGTCAACTATCAGTTTATGTTTCCCACCAACGAGAAAATGTTGGACCCAAATAGACCTGTCAAGTCTGCACTGACTCTCCAAAGAGTGTGCCACTCTCAGCCAGCCTCCAAACCCCACATGTACCATGCTTAATCCACCTAAAAATAGACCCCACCACGAGGGATATATTTCCCTCCCCACCTATATCAGCATTACGAACAGACCATTACCACTTCGACTCCCTCGTCACATCCGTGAAGAAGTGCAAAACCTCTGCTCATGAGCAACCTCCGTCCAAGGCTCCTCAAGATCCTTTCACATCAGACAGAAATTTTTCTGTACCTCCTCCAATGTCATCTACTGTATCTGTTGCACCCGAAGTGGTCGTCTCTCCATCGGAGAGACAGAACGTCAACTTGTGGATCGTTTCAGAGAACACCTCTGGGACACCTGCACCAACCAATCCACCGCACCGTGGCTGAACACTTCATCTTCCCCCCTCTCTCTGCTAAGGGCATGCAGGTTCTGGGCCTCCTTCATCGACAAACCCTCACGGCTTGATGTCTGGAGAAAGAATGCCTCATCTTCCACCTTGGAACCCTGCAACCACATGGGATTAATGTGGATTTCACCAGTTTTCTCAGTTCCCCTCCCCCCAACATTACCCCAGTCCCAAGCCTCAAACTCTTCCCCCACCTTCTTGACTTGTCCATTTATCTGCTCCACCCTCCCCTCTGACCTGTCACCTTCTCCCTCACCTTAAATACCTATTGCATTCTCAGTTACCTTCCCCACCCAGCCCCACCTCCTTGCATTTATCTCTCAGCACCCCCGGCCCAAAAGCTTCATTCCTGATGAAAGGTTTCTACCCAAAACGTCCATTCTCCTGCTCCTCTAATGCTGCCTGACTGGCTGTGCTTTTCCAGCACCACACACTCGACTGATCTCCAGCATCTGAAGTCCTCACTTTCACCATGGCTAATCCATTTAGTCTGCACATTGCTACCCACTGGGGCAATTGTAGTGCAGCCAGTCCCCTGATCTTGTACATTTTTGAACTGTGGGAAGAAACTGGAGCACCAGCACTGACTCAGGATCAGGATGCAAACTCCATTCAGGCAGTCACCCTAGGCTGGAATTAAACCTGGGTCTTTGGTACTTTGAGACAGCATTGCTTATGGTGCAAAAACGTCAGCATGATGGCACAATCACAGCTTCTGCAATATCCCTCAGACCGTTTTCGTGATTACTTCATGGACTGAACTGGATTCGTTGAAAACAGTCACCTGTGATGTTGGGGACTTCGTGGTAAAGGTTTGGTCCTCTTAGTCTATTGTCAAGAATATCTTTGGGTTATAGAGTGATGGGAACAGCCCCTTCGGTCCAACTGGTCCATGCCGACCAGATCGCATTAATAAATCTTGCCCCCATTGCTAACATTTGGTCCAAATTCCTCTAAACCCTTCCTATTAATATGCCCATCTGGAAGCCTTTTAAATGTTGTTGTAATTGTACCAGTCTCCTCCACTTCCTTTAGCAGCTTATTGCAAACAAGCACCACCCTCTGTTTGACCCTCTCCTTGGGTCCCTATTAAATCTTTTCTCTCTCAGCATAAACCTATGCTCTCTAGTTTTGGACTCTTCCCTACCCAAGAAGGAGACCTTGTCTATTTACCCTAAACATGCCCCTTATAATTTTGTAAATCTCAGCCTCCCATGCACCAGGGAAAATAGCCCTAACCTTTTCAACGTCTCTCTATAGCTCACATCCTCCAACCCTGGAAACATCCTTGTAAACCCTTTCTGAACCCTTTGAAAATTCACTGCATCCTTCCAATAGGAAGGAGACAAGAATTGCGCGCAATATTCCAACAGTGGCCTAACCCATGTCCTGCACAGCCACAGCATGACCTCCCAACTCCTGGACTCAATACTCTGACTGATAAAGGAAAGTGCACCAAACGCCTTCACTACCCTATCTACCTGCGACTCCACTTTCAAGGAGCTATGAACCTGCACTCTAAGGTCTCTTTGTTCAGCAACACTCCCTCGGACTTTACCATTAAATGTATAAGTCCTGCTAAGATTAGCTTTCCCAAAATGCAGCACCTCATATTGATCTGAATTCAACTCCACCTGCCCCTTTTCAGCCCATTGGCCCATCTGATCAAGATTCCGTTGTAATCTGAAGTAACCTCCTTCGCTGTCCACTACACTTCCAGTTTTGGTGTCATCTGCAAACTTACTAACTATACCTCTTATGCTCACATCTAAATCATTTATATGTAGTGGACCTAGCACTGATCCTATGTTTTATACAGTTCCAGCATAATCTCCCTGCTCTTAAACACTCTCTGCCTTACCTAAATAAAGGCAAGTGGATCTGACAGCATCTGTAGACACAAACAGATGGTGTATCAAGTTAACGATGCTTTGAGAGCTGAGGAATGATGGAAATGTTGTTTACAACTCCAGGTTGGTTAAGGAGGCGGTCAGAAGGTTTGAAAGAGTGGGCACGGGAGAGGTGAAATATCCAAGGTTCAAGGTGCAAACAGCTGATGAGTGGAGAAAGAAAAAAAAACTTTTTTCCAGATCAAGTTTTAATGGCTGCGTAGTAGTCCAAGTGCAACTAAAGGAATAACAAGGGAAGGAAAACTGCTAGTTTGAGTACATTTCCATCAAGAATCAATTGCATTCCCTCCAATTTCTGTCACATCTGTGGAGGTTATACGCAATCTTTTATGCTCACTGATCTTTCTTTGACCCTGGACTGAAGATCACCCTCAAAGTGTAGTTCGCAGAGTCTTTTGCTTCTGATCTACAGTGCATACTTAGAATTATAGAATAGTGATAACTATATTGAAGGAGATGCTCACACCCATCCTTTCCCTTCCAGAATCCCATGTCCCAATGTATTCAACCACATATTGACCTCTGCCATTTCCATCACCTCCCTCATGATGGTAGCACCAAACTCAACTTTCCCCTCCCTTTTCCACATTCTGAAGGGACCATTCTTCTGTGACAATCTATTTCATCCTTGGTCATCACTGACGCCCCTTCCGTCTATCAGCACACAATTGCTTGCACCAACAGGAGAATAACATGAGTTCTTTTACTTTCTCCATTGTTTCTGTCCAAATTTATTCAAAATGAAACTGATTTGCTTTTGCATCTTTCAATTTGGTATGCTGAATTTGTTCCTGACGATGTTTTCTCTGTCTTATGGAGAGCAAATGCCAGTTGTGCCTGCTGTGTGGACCAACAGTATTCAAACTGTAAATAAGACTGAGCTTGTCCATTCCTGTTCTTCCTACCAAAGACTGAGTCTTGCATTTATCTACATTATACTTCATCTGCCAAGCATTTGCCTAGTAACTCAACTTGTTGAAATCACAGCGAAGCATCTCTGTATTCTCCTCAGAGGTCACCCTCCACCCTGTTTTGTGTGGCCTGCAAAATAGTAATATTTCATTTGGCTCCCTAATCTAAATGAATGATACATCTAAATAGCCGGGGTCCAAGAACTGATCCCCACAGTCCACTCCTGGTCACTGGAAAAAGACCCTTTCTCTTTCTCTGTTTTCTGTCTGCCAGCCAGTTTTGTGTCATGTCAATACACAATGCCTATCCCATGGTACTTCAGTTTTACATACTAACATATGTGAGACCTGATCAAAACCTTTTGAAAGTCCAAGGCAACTACATATACTTGCTTCTCCTTAACAACGTTATTGCTTACATCAAAAAAAAGCCTGTAATGATTTGTTTAACATGATTTTCCTTAGTGTTTTCCAAGCACTCTGCTTTTTGATGTTTTATGATGGATTTTAGTAGTTTTCCACCAACGATGTCAGGCTAACTGGTGTGGAATTCCTTATTTTCTGTCTCCTGTTTTTGAAAAGTGTAGATGATATCAGCACCCCTCAATCCATAGGAACCGTTCCAGATGACCACCAATGCATCCAATATTTTGAGACTGACTTCCTCAGTGCTTTGATGTAAATGATTGGGCCCTGAGGGTTTATCAATCTTTCATCCCATCTGTTTCCACAAAACCATTTCCATACTAATACTGATTTCCTTCATTTCTTCACTTAATAACAGAAGTTTTTGTCATCACTTTGCAAGCTTGTGGTCATTCTGTATTTCCCCTCTCTTTTTGAATCCTTTTGTCGTTTTCTTTTGAAATCTGAACTGCTCCCAGTCCTCAGGTCTGTTACTCGATTGGCCACTTTGCATGCCTCTTCTTTGAATGCAATACCATCGTTAATTTTTGCTTTCAGGCTACTTTTCCTATTTGATTTTTATGCCAAACAAGAGTGAACGATGGTTACAGTGGCTCTGTGCACTCTAAGAGTTGGCAATTTGCTTATCCAGTGTAGTTCTTTTTAAGTAATGGTCTCCAATTTATCATAGCTGACTTGTGCCTCAGACCATTTGTAGTTTTCTTAACGTAGATTCAGGATCCTAGTCTCAGAATTAACAATTAGTGGGTGGCACAGTGGTTAGCACTGCTGTCTCATAGCGCCTGAGACCCGGGTTCAATTCCCGACTCAGGCGACTGACTGTGTGGAGTTTGCACGTTCTCCCCGTGTCTGCGTGGGTTTCCTCTGGGTGCTCCGGTTTCCTCCCACAGTCCAAAGATGTGCGGGTCAGGTGAGTTGGCCATGCTAAATTGCCCGTAGTGTTAGGTAAGGGGTAAATGTAGGGGTATGGATGGGTTGTGCTTCAGCGGGTCGGTGTCGACTTGTTGGGCTGAAGGGCCTGTTTCCACACTGTAAGTAATCTAATCTAAACATTACTGTAGATCTTAATGAATTCTATCATAGTATAGTAACTCTCCCCAAAGAGGTCTTAGGTAACTAGATTGACAATTATTCCTTTCTTATTACGCAGAACCTTGACAAGGTCAAAAAAGAAGTTGCTGGAAAAGCTCAGCAAGTCTGGTAGCTTCTATTAAGAGAAGTCAGAGTTAATGTTTCGGGTCTGGTGACCCTTCCTCAGAACCGGACCGAAAATCTTAACATTGATCTTTCTTCATAGATGCTGCCATGTTCAGACCTGCTGAACATTTCAAGCAACTTCTGTTTTTGTTTATGATTTACAGCATCTACAGTTCTTCGGGTTTTTACCCAGGTGGGTGGTGTATTCTTTATTTGTTACAGTTCTTGCAATGTATTTTGTAAATGACGTTCGTTTTGTTTTCTGTCTGTACGGTGTCTTTCAAGTTCATTAGCTGCTGTTTTAGTGTGTTGGTGGGTTTGTGGGCTACCATGACACCAAGAGGTCCGAGTAGTCTGGCAGTTATTTCTGAGATGTCTTTGATGTAGGGGAGAGTGGTGAGAGTTTCTGGACATGTTTTGTCTGCTTGTTTGGGTTTGTTGCTGAGAAATCAGCAGTGTGTTCATTGGGTACCCGTTCTTTTGAATACGCTGTATAGGTGAATTTGCTCTGCTCTTTGTAGTTCCTTTGTGCTGCAGTGTGTGATGGCTAGTTGGACAACACTACATAGGACAAACAGGCAGAGAAAACTAGCCACCAGGATATCTGAACATCAACTCACTGCAATAAGATATGACCCATTCTCACTAGTATCCTCATAGATGAGGAAGGATGCCACTTTGACTGGCACAACACATCCACCCTAGAACAAGCCAAACAGAGACGTGAACGAGAATTCCTAGAAGCATGGCATTCCAACCGGAACTCTATAAAGAAATGCATTAACTTGGACCCCATTTACCACCCTCTTGAGAAAAAAAAACAGGAATTGACATCCCCACAGGAAATGATGTCACCAACCCAAGGAAACCTAAACACACAAATTGAAAGTGGGTCATAACACCAGTTGTTCACTGGAGGCTCACTATGTTACCTAGTATGGTGACGAAATGTTTTTGAAAATGAACCTTCCAGCTCAGTGAACAAACTTAGATCCAGAACCTCGACCTGAGCTATAAATCTTCTCCAAATTCGCTCGCCTGAAGGTTTTTAACTAGATGATTGAATCTGAAGATATATTTGGTTAGGTCTGATCAATTCATGCAGGTCACTTGGAATACAAACCAGCAATTTCGGCTTTAAAAGTTTGTTCTTTCTTAACTTTGGGATTGTGGTCAGCCAGTGTTGATTTGAGCAGGTCAGAATGTCCTTCACTCCTGTGTGCATTGTCAGATGTGTTGCCTTTTGGATTAGGGTTACCACAAGTCACCACATACCTGGCCAAGTGTTGGAGTTTGGAAATGGTTTGCCCAGAGTTCATGATATATTCAAAAAAAAAATGAAATTTTTAATTGGTCATGAAAACCTCATAGAGTATTAGATGGAACAAAGGTCAGATCTTTGTTTTTTTTTTCTTGCTCCCACATCTTGATAAGGGATGGATTTGTCTGAATTGAATTGAATTTATTGACACGTGTACTGAGGTACAGTGAAAAGTTTTGTCTTGCAAGCAGTACAGGCACAGTTCATAGTTAAGTAGCTCAGATAGTAAATAATAGATAAACAGCAGCAAAAACAAAAACACAGCATGTTAACAGATTGAGAGTCCATTCAGTATTCTGACAACAAGAGAGTAGCAACTGTTTTGAAACTGGTTGGTGCATGTATTCAGGCTTCTCCCTTCTCCCTGATGGTAGAGGTTGTAGAAAAAGATTGCCAGGGTTGAGTGGATCTTTGAAAATGCTGACAACCTTTATTTGACAGCGGGCCGAGTAGATGGATTATATAGTAGGGAGGTTGGCCTTTGTGATTATCTAGGCCAAGTTTACCACTCTCTGTCACCGTCTCCGACCTTGAATAGTACAGTTCCCATACCAGGTCGTGATGCATCCGGATAGAATGCGCTCAATGGCGCAGCTATAAAAGTTTGCTGTGTTGCCAATTTCCTCAACTGCCTGAGGAACAAGAGACGTTGTTGGGCCTTTGTAACCAATGCATTCACATGAAGAGTCTAAGAAAGCTTGTTGTGGATGACCACTCCCAGGAACTTGACGCTGTCCACTTGTTCCACCTCTGTGCTGTTAGTATGTAAGGGGGGGGGGCGGCATGAGTAATATCCCACCGAAAGTCAATAATGAGTTCCTTGGTTTTGCCGACATTGAGAGCTAGGTTGTTCTCAGTGCACCATTTTTCCAGGTCTTCCACCTCCTTTCTGTAGTCTGTTTTGTCACCTTCTGAAAGAGCACTGTGCTAAAGTTGTTCTTAATTTGGAAAGGATTGAGAAATCAGTGAGCATTTTCACTTTTGTTCACTGTGATATCTGACAGTCAGAGTCATAGAGATGTACAGCATGGAAACAGACACCTTGGTCCAACTTATCCATGCCGACCAGATATCCAACCCTAATGTAATCCCATTTGCCAGCACTTGGCCCATATCCCTCTAAACCCTTCCTTTTCTTATATCCATCCAGATGCCTTTTAAATGTTGTAATGTACTCGCCTCCATCATTTCCTCTGGCAGCTCATTCCATACACGCACCACCCTCTGTGAGAAAAAGTTGCCCCTTAGGTCCCTTTTATACCTTTACCTTCTCGCCCTAAACCTGTGCCCTCTCATTCCGGACTTGCGCAACTCAGGGAAAAGACCTTTGTCTATTTATCGTATCCATGCTCCACATGATTTTCTCAACCTCTATAAGGTTTATAGACCCTCTGACGCTCCAGGGAAAACAGTGCCAGCTTTTTTAGCTTCTCCATAGCTCAAATCTTCCAACCTGGCAACATTCTTGTAAGTCCTCTCTGAACCCTTGGAAAATTCACTGCATCCTTCCAAAAGAAAGGAGATCAGAATTGCCTGCAGTATTCCAAAGATGGCCGAACCAGTGTCCTGTACAACGCAACATGACCTCCAAACTCCTATATTCAATCCTCTGACCAATAAAGGAAAGAGTACCAAATGCCACCTTTGCTATCCTTTCGACCTCTGACTCCACTTTAAAGGAGCTATGAACCTGCACTCCAAGGTCTCTTGGTTAAGCAACACACCCCAGGACCTTACCATTAAGTAGATAAATCCTGCTTTCATTTGCTTTTCCAAAATGCAGCACCTGGCACGTCAATTGTTAAAATTTGTTGGGAATAACTAATGTGAATGAAATGTGGGAAGGTATTGAACATTGCATGAAAAAAGAACTTGGCATCTTCTCAAGAGAAGCGAATGAGAGGAAGTCAACTCAAAATAAAGACATGCGAGTTTATACATTTTACTTATGGGAGGGCAAGGTGCTCTCGAAGGTATAATCAGAGCCAACGATAGTTAACACTCTCAGGAGAAGAGAACATGGAGCACTGGCTTATATGCGATTCCATTCTTGGCACCATCACATGCTCTAAGTGTTCATAATGTTAGGAATGTATTATAAATTAATTTGTTTTCCCTGACATTTTAAAATAATATGTAAAGTCTATTGCTAAGTCCTGTTTGACTCAGTTGTTTAGAACTCCTGGCCTCAGTTGACATCAGCTCGGTTTCAAAATTTTAGATAATACGGAAGGTGTTATAATATTAAGATGTTGCCCACAATTATTTTTGAGAGTTCTGCTCTGCACACTTTCTATTCCTTTTCCCCAATAAGGCCCGACAGTACAGTTTATTTTCATGACTTTAGTGTAGAATGAATTTGATATTTGGATACAGTCATTTCCAATTGTTAACGTCTTGATATTCAGTGTCCGTTTCGTGGTCCTTTTGAAGGAGACTATCATTTAATCCAGTAGTTTACAAAATTCTGTTTTGTTTTGCACTAAATTCCACTTCGATTTATCCTGTAACTTAGAATCCTTAATACAAAAAGATAAAAGTGAAAGCAGCAATTTTGAGTCCAAGATTTTATATTCATGATATTGTGAATAAGAAGGAACAGTTAGTATTGAAGGATATGTCAGTAAGTTTTTTTTTGTAGCGTGTTTTTAAATTCTGTTTTGTTTCATTTCAGGCTAGCAGCAGGAGGAGGGAGTGGAGCTGGCCTCTGTGGTTGGAGAGGCCAGTGTGTCTGGGTCTCAGCGCTGCATGGCTGCGATGGCGCCCGCTCTCACAGAAGCGGCAACTGAAGCTCATCATAGATTCAAACTGGCAACTCCATCTTCCTCCCTCTCTCCATCAGGCACAGCGGACCGTGATAACAGCAATTCGATTAACAATTCCAAAAGGAAAGCCTTTGCAGACGACCACAGTCTGGATTTTCGGAAAAACTCCAGGAGTGAAGATCACTGCAAATTGGTATCCCCATACCGCTGTCTTGATGCAGCATCTCGTCCACCTCCTCCCCCAGAATCAGTGAAACTCCAAGGATCTTTCAGCAAGCACGCAGTCATCAAATCTCATACCATATTGTCACATTCATTACTGGACACCGGAGTAATTAGGGCAGAGCTGATTGACGGGCAAGCTGCCTTGGAATTTTCTCCTAGCCTTTTGAAAACAATGAGTGCAAGTAGCAACCAACCTTCACTGCCCTCACCCCCGCAACCACCAGTCAATGGCTTGGCCAAGAAGTCTGCTGTTAATATACGCTCAGATTCTGATCTGAACAGTGCAGAAGTTGTGGGAAAAGCAGTTTACCCAGAGCTGCCACAAGTTGGGTCCAACCAAGTAGAAGATTCTAGCAAATTGGCTTTGAATAGCAATATAACAACAAGGGCAGTAGCAGGAGAAGAAAGCACTTTGGAAGAGTTCAACCATATCATAGAGGCTTTATCCAAATTTGGAGAAAATGGTGTCGGTAATAATGAACTTTTATTCTCAACAGGAAGCTCAGTCAGTACAGTTTGTGCAAATTCTGTTGATTGCAAGTCTTCTGCCTCAAAACCAAGTTCCATGAACATTTTGGATACTGAGGTTCATAGTAGGACGCTGCTGGCTCAGACTAGGCAAAGTGAAATTGAAAGAAGGGCTTGTAGGCTTCGGAAAAGACTAGAAGTTGTTCAGGCAAAGCAGGTGGAGCGTCACGTTCAACAGCAACTTGGAGGATTTGTGGAGAAAACTGCACACAGACTTCCCTACTTTGACTGTCTGAAACGTCAGGATGGGTCGCTGCGAAATCAGCAGTTGGTTTTTGCTTGTAAATCAGATTCTGCCTCACGGAAAGGGGGTGAAAATGTTTCGGAAACATTGGCAAATTTCTTTAAGAGCAGTTCGGTGTCGAAAGGGATTGAAAAATTTGTTTCAAGTTCTGACTCAAAGCTACGGTTCAGCGAGAATGCGTTTGATTCGGATGTTACTGAGAGCAGTTCTGGTGGAGAATCTGACGCTGAAGAGGAATTGTTTGCCAAAGTGGGAATGGAGCAGTATCAGGCACCTGTGTAAGTATAACATAAAGGGCTTTGACACATCGGATACCTTTGTAGATGTCATGATGGAAAGTGCTTCAAATATCTTTCTTCTACTTTTTAGAATCTCGTAGAATCTTCTGCTGTGAAATTGTTTTTTTGGCTAGTGATGTTCTTCAAGATTTAAATTAGACCTGGGAGTTGGGGATAGCCTACTCCTTAGAAAGGGGCAGAAGAAGGAATCATCAAGTATTGAAAGGATGGTAACCAGTATAATTGCTTAAGCGGGTTGCTTGGTTAAACACAGGGTTGTTGTTATGTAGATTGGTCATGAGAACATTACAGATTTCAACATAAATGGATTTTCAGACTGGATTTGGTTTAGGAAAAAAAAAGCAATCTCTTTACATTTGACAGTTAACAGCCGCAGGCTGGCTTGCATTGTACAAACAATGATGCAGTAGATATGTGAAAAATCATTTTTCAGTTTGTTCATACCTGTCCTTTTACAGTCAGTGGTGTTTAAAAAACAGGACTTATTCTGAAAACCTCATTTTGTGCTTGGCTGCTGTCTTTGGATCACTGTGCTAAAGTCTGCCATGTTGCCAGTAGAGTCAGACATGTTTTCAGTGCAAAGTCCCAGTGCCCTTCTTCCGCCTCCCCTACCCCCCGCCTGCATTTGCAGTTTCAACTGGGGAAGTGCAACTGGGGAAAGCCAAGTGAGCAGCGGGCTTTCGTTGAACACATCAGAATCATTGGCCTCTCAAGTTGAAGAATATACCGATGTATTTGTCAGTTCTATTATGGAATATGTGTGCTGTTGACCTTCTTGGAGGTTTTTATGGTCGCTTCTGGTCTCTCCATGCTAGCCTCTTAGATGCAAGCAAAATGAGCCTTGTCATCTGGTTGGTTAGCCTTCACTTTTCTGCTACTTATTCAAAGCATATTGCATTATTGTTGCATCTTTGAATCGAGCATGGGAGAAGCAGATGTCAGCGGCAAAGTTTCCAGGCTTCCTCCATCATAAAGACGGCTGTTAGAACAGTTGGGTTGTTCTCTTCTATCTTATCAAAAGCCTTGAATTTGACAATGAGGTGCCATTGATTGTTTTTTTTAATACCTAATTGTCCCTAATCCATTAGCTGAAGCTTCGCCAAGAATTTGTGGGGCAGTGCCAGAATAATGTTTGAGGGTAGAATGATCCAAATACTTGGGGCAGTTGCCTGTATCTGTTGATAAGTATTCTTCACTTTCCTGAGAAATGTTAGCGCACACTATGCAGTGAACTGCTTGAGAGGATTTAAACTAGTAAGGTGAGGAGGTGAGACCCAGGGAGGTAGTGAGGAAAGAGGTCAATCTGAGACTGGTACAGTTGAGAACAGAAGTAAGTCAAACAGTCAGGGCAGGCAGGGACAAGGTAGGACTAATAAATTAAACTGCATTTATTTCAATGCCAAGGGCTTAACAGGAAGGCAGATGAACTCAGGGCATCATTAGGAACATGGGACTGGGATATCACAGCAATTACAGAGACATGGCTCAGGGATGGGCAGGACTGGCAGCTTAATGTTCCAGGATACAAATGCTATAGGAAGGATAGAAGGGGAGGCAAGTGAGGAGGGGGAACGGCATTTTTAATAAGGGATAGCATTGCAGCTGTTCTGAGGGAGGATAGTCCTGGAAATAGTTCCAGGGAAGTTATTTGGGTGGAACTGAGAAATAAGAAAGGGATAATCACCTTATTGGGATTGTATTATAGACCCCCTAATAGTCAGAGGCAAATTGAGAAACAAACTTGTAAGGAGATCTCAGCTATCTGTAATAATAATAGGGTAGTTATGGTAGGGGATTTTAACTTTCCAAACGTGGACTGGGACTGCCATAAAGTTAAAGGTTTAGCTGGAGACGAATTTCTGAAGTGTGTACATGACAATTTTCTGATTCAGTATGTGGATGTACATACTAGAGAAGGTCAAGTGTGTCTGTGAGGGGGGTGCGGGGGTGTGTTATATTCCATGTTATTTTTCATAGTTCACTTAAATGCTTTTCATGAATCCTATTCAAATGAAAGTTTTTGAACCAATCAGCTATTGCAGTCACCCTAACTATCAGGTTCACCCTTGGGTAATGTACAGTTTGAACTGGCTTTTAACTTTCATTCTTCTAACTTGACTGTAAAGATATTTCATGATTTCACTTCGCTTTGGCTTTAGTTAGAAGTTGCTGCTGTTTGTGGTGTACTTGTGAAAGCAATGGTACAAGACCAGCCAATTTGAATAGGGTGTAGCCATATGCATCATCAGTTTAGACCCTTAAATCGTGGCAAATTACGTAAACTTTGACGACAATGTGACTGTTATCCTTGCAGCTGGCTGGCAGCAGTGTAGAATCTTAGGATAATGCAAGTGCTTTTCCATTAGCAAGCCATAGGGGAAGCAGTTGTTCGTTGATTTGGTGATGCCGGTGTTGGACTGGGATGTACAAAGTTAAAAATGACACAACACCAGATTATAGTCCAACAGGTTTAATTGGAAGCACACAAGCTTATGGAGCGCCACTCCTTCATCAGGCGGTTGTGGAGGACACAGAATTTATAGCAAAAACTTAGTGTGATGTAACTGAAATTATACATTGAAAAATACCTGAATTGTCTATTGAGTCTTTGATCAGTTTGAATACCATGATAGTTTCACTTCATGTGTAAATCACCAAACTTTTTTTAAAAATGTTGAATTCACAGGTTAACTGTAACAATTGGTGTTAGTCCCCTGTGCCATGATGTTTTGATTGATTCTAATCTAAAAAGTGAGATAGGAGTTTTACATGAATTCATGCGGTTTTTGAGCAAAGTACAGTGTAACTCTGCAAGTACAAATTCACCCCACAAATGTATATACGTATGTGTACATGTGGATCTGTGTGTCTGTCTATCTGTCTGGGTTGGGGGGTTGTGAGTGTGAGAGTGTGCGTGTGCGTGTGCGCGTGTGTGTGTGAGTGGGGTGGGTGCGTGCGTGTGTGTGTGAGGGGGGTGGGTGCGTGTGTGTGTGAGGGGGGTGGGTGCGTGTGTGTGTGAGGGGGGTGGGTGCGTGTGTGTGAGGGGGGTGGGTGCGTGTGTGTGTGTGTGTGTGTGTGTGAGAGGGGGGTGGGTGCGTGTGTGTGTCTGTGTGAGGGGGGGTGCGTGCGTGTGTCTGTGTGAGAGGGGGGTGGGTGCGTGTGTGTGTGTGAGGGGGGTGCGTGCGTGTGTGTGTGTGTGTGTGAGGGGGGTGTGTGTGTGAGGGGGGTGTGTGTGTGAGGGGGGTGTGTGTGTGAGGGGGGTGTGTGTGTGAGAGTGGGGTGGGTGCGTGCGTGTGTGTGTGAGTGGGGTGGGTGCGTGCGTGTGTGTGTGAGTGGGGTGGGTGCGTGAGTGTGTGTGAGGGGAGTGGGTGCGTGAGTGTGTGTGAGGGGGGTGGGTGCGTGTGTGTGTGAGGGGGGTGGGTGCGTGTGTGTGTGAGGGGGGTGGGTGCGTGTGTGTGTGAGGGGGGTGGGTGCGTGTGTGTGTGAGGGGGGTGGGTGCGTGTGTGTGTGAGGGGGGTGGGTGCGTGTGTGTGTGAGGGGGGTGTGTGCGTGTGTGTGTGAGGGGGGTGGGTGCGTGTGTGTGTGAGGGGGGTGGGTGCGTGTGTGTGTGAGGGGGGTGGGTGCGTGTGTGTGTGAGGGGGGTGGGTGCGTGTGTGTGTGAGGGGGGTGGGTGCGTGTGTGTGTGAGGGGGGTGGGTGCGTGTGTGTGTGAGGGGGATGGGTGCGTGTGTGTGTGAGGGGGGTGGGTGCGTGTGTGTGTGTCTGTGTGAGAGGGGGGTGGGTGCGTGTGTGTGTGTGTGTCTGTGTGAGAGGGGGGTGGGTGTGTGTGTGAGGGGGGTGTGTGTGTGAGGGGGGTGTGTGTGTGAGGGGGGTGTGTGTGTGAGGGGGGTGCGTGTGTGAGGGGGGTGCGTGTGTGAGTGAGAGGGGGGTGCGTGTGTGAGTGAGAGGGGGGTGCGTGTGTGAGTGAGAGGGGGGTGCGTGCGTGTGTGAGAGGGGGGTGCGTGCGTGTGTGTGTGAGAGGTGGGTGCGTGCGTGTGTGTGAGAGTGGGGTGGGTGCGTGCGTGTGTGTGAGGGGAGTGGGTGCGTGTGTGTGTGAGGGGGGTGGGTGCGTGTGTGTGTGAGGGGGGTGGGTGCGTGTGTGTGTGAGGGGGATGGGTGCGTGTGTGTGTGAGGGGGATGGGTGCGTGTGTGTGTGAGGGGGATGGGTGCGTGTGTGTGTGAGGGGGATGGGTGCGTGTGTGTGTGAGGGGGATGGGTGCGTGTGTGTGTGAGGGGGACGGGTGCGTGTGTGTGTGAGGGGGACGGGTGCGTGTGTGTGTGAGGGGGGCGGGTGCGTGTGTGTGTGAGGGGGGCGGGTGCGTGTGTGTGAGAGGGGGGCGGGTGCGTTTGTGTGTGTGTGTGTGTGTGTGAGGGGGGCGGGTGCGTGTATGTGTGTGAGGGGGGTAGGTGCATTTGTGTGTGTGTTGGGGGTGCGGGTGCATGTTTTCTGTGCGTGTTTGTAAGCGGGGTGCGTGTGTCTGTGGGGGGGTGGGCGTGTGCATGTGAGGGGTATGGGTCTGTCGGTGGGTTGGGAGTGTGTGTCTGTCGGGGGGCAGGAGTGCATGTGTCTGTGAGGCGGGGTGGGCGTGTGCGTGTGAGGGGGGTGTGCGTGTGAGGGGGGCACCTCCGGGCCGCCCGAACCAACCAACCCAATCACCCCGTGGCTCAACACTTTAACTCTCCCTCCCACTCCACCGAGGACATGCAGGTCCTTGGACTCCTCCACCGGCAGAACACAACAACACGACGGCTGGAGGAGGAGCGCCTCATCTTCCGCCTTGGAACCCTCCAACCACAAGGTATGAATTCAGATTTCTCCAGTTTCCTCATTTCCCCTCCCCCCACCTTGTCTCAGTTGGTTCCCTCAACTCAGCACCGCCCTTCTAACCTGCAATCCTCTTCCTGACCTCTCCGCCCCCACCCCACTCCGGCCTATCACCCTCACCTTGACCTCCTTCCACCTAGTCCCTCCTCCCTAGTCCCTCCTCCCTAGCTTTTATCTTAGCCTGCTTGGCTCTCTCTCTTATTCCTGATGAAGGGCTTATGCTCGAAACGTCGAATTCTCTATTCCTGAGATGCTGCCTGGCCTGCTGTGCTTTGACCAGCAACACATTTGCGGATGTGCGTGTGAGTCTATCGGGGGTGCGGGTGTGCGCGTGTCTGTAAGGACGGGCGGGAGTGGGCGTGTAGGTAAGGACGGGCGGGAGTGGGCGTGTAGGTAAGGACGGGAGGGAGTGCACGTGTAGGTAAGGAGGGGCGGGAGTGCACGTGTCTGTAAGTGGGGGTGGGTGTGTCTGTCTGTAAGGGGGGGTGGGCGTGTGTGTGTCTGTCAGGGGGGTGGGTGTTGGGTGTGTGTGTCTGTAAAGGGGGGGTTGTGTGTGTCTGTGAGGGGGCGCAGTGGTGTGTGTGTTTCTGTGAGGAGGGGGTGGGTGTATGTTTCTGTGAGGGGGGTGGGGGTGTGTCTGTGAGGGAGGCGGGGGTGTGTGTCTGAGGGAGGCGGGGGTGTGTCTGATTCTGTGGGGGGGGTGTGATTCTGTGAGGGGGGCAGGTGTGTGATAATGAGGGTGTGTGTGTGTCTGTAACGGGGGGGGGGGGTGGGGGGGTGTGTGGTGTGTGTATGTCTGTAAGGGGGATGAGGGTGGGGGAGGGGGGCAGCTGTGTGTGTGTGTGTGTGCTGTCCCAGTTGGGGAACACTTCAGCGGTTCTGGATATTCCACCTTGGACCTTCAAGTGACCATCTAGCTAACACCAGTTGTGACAGTTAACCTGAGAATGCAGCTTTTAAATAAAGGTTTTGTGATTTGCACATGAATGAAGTGAAATTATCATGGTATTCGAGCAGTGCTCTGAAAGCTAGTGTGCTTCCAGTTAAACCTGTTCGACTATAACCTGGTGTTGTGATTTTTGACAGTTGTTCGGTGGTAATGTTACTCAACTAATAATCCGGAACCCAAGACTGATAGTCTGTGGAGAGGTGTTAAGTGTTGGTTTTCTTTATTATTTAACCTATTTTTCTAATCAACATGTTCAGAGATGTTATGATACGTCTCAGGAGCAGGTAAGATGAGAACCAGGCCTCTTGGACAGAGATAATGATCCTGCCACAATGCCACATGAGGACCCTAAGGGTCCTTAAGGTTAGATTAGAATAGATTACCTACAGTGTGGAAACAGGCCCTACGTCCCAACCAGTCCACACCGACTCTCTGAAGAGTAACCCACCTCCTTCTGACTAATTGACCTAATACAATGGAGCAATTTAGCCTGGCCAATTCACCTGATCTGCACGTCTTTGGACTGTGGGAGGAAACCGGAGCACCCAGAGGAAACTCATGCAGACACGGGGAGAATGTGCAAACTCCAGACAGACAGTCACCCGAGGCTGGAATCAAACCTGGGACCCTGGTGCTGTGAGGCAGCAGTGCTAACTGCTGAGCCACTGTGCCGCCCCAAAGTACAGGTTTTCTCTGGGTGCTCCTGTTTCCACAATCCAAAGATGGGTAGGTTAGGTGAATTGGCCATGCTAAATTGCTCCATAGTATTACCATAGGCTAATAGGGTAGGGGAATGGGTCTGCGTCGATTGCTTTTCACAGGGTTGGTGTGGACCTGTTGGGCAGAAGGGTTTGTTTCCACACTATAAGGATTCTATGGATTCAACCTGCTGAGATTTTCCAGCAGTTTCTTTTTATGTTCCTGATTTACAGCATCTGCAGTTGTTAAGTTTTTCTTGAGATGCTGAATGGTCTGCCCTTGTTCCTATTTCATATGGCCCCCAGCATTATGGTTGAATGTTAATTATACTTTGGGCGATTAGGGATAGGCAGTAAATGCTCGCCTACAGACAATAAGAACAGGAGAAGGCCCTTCAATCCTTCAAACCTGTTCTATCATTCAGGATGATCATAGCTGATCATCCAACTCTTTCACGCTTTTTCCCCATACCATGCAATCCTTTTAGCCCTCAGGGCTATATCTATCACCTTGAAAACATTCAATGTTTTTGGCCTCCGATCTTATGTGGCAGAGAATTCCACAGGCTTACTAGTCTCTGGGCGAAGAGATTTCTCCCCATCTCGGTCCGACATGGCCTATGCCATATTTTTGGACTGTGACCCCTGGTTCAAGACACTCCACTGATTGGATTCTGTGGTTTATTCGGCCTACTCTTGTTCTTCTAAACTGTTCACTTTCTGTAAATTAATTTCTAATAGGCCTACCCATGATTCACTGCTGTTTACTCTTCTGCCTGTTGTTCAAATCATGTTTTACTGTATATTGCACTGACTCTAGAAAGATGATCACTCTTAGTCCTGAAAAGTGTCCCAGTGTATGTCTGATGTACTTGCACACGATGTGACATCAGTTGCTTCATTGTGTGACCATACAGTCACAAGATTGTCATTGACGGGAAACTGTTATCAAACCAAAAGATGTTCTGGTTTTTGCGCAATTGAATATATGGTATATGAATGTCAATGCAGATTTGATGCCAGGTATGTTAAGTAAGTACCACTTTTATTTTTGGACTGTAGATTTAAAAACTGAACAAGTATTCCTTTCAAGCAATAGGCAAAGATGTTAGATTTGTGTGATGTATCTACATTGTAACTTTACTGTAAGTTGTTGGAGATGCTGCCGAGCCCCTCCGCTCGGTGTGTCAAGGGCAGTTTTATATTTGTTTTTCAACCAGTTTTATATTTGTGTGTGTCTTCAAGTGTTCAACTTTGTAACAACTTCATAATTGGTCCTTGGGCAAATAGCCAATAGCTCTGTTCAGACCATACAGCATGACAACCACCCTGTGAAGGAGAAAATATCCTTTCTGCCATATCCCTCTCTTCAGCGAGTGGAGAAGTAAGAGAAAATTCCAAGCAGCTGTCTTCTCTCTCCATTTTTAAAAAAATTCTTTATTGAAATGAAAACATTTAAGAGGCACTGAAAGAGGAAATCCTTAATCAGTGAATGAAAGAGTGAAAACTGATGTCAACAGTCTTATGGTATCCACAAAGTCAAAAGGAACTTGAAGTGAACTGAAGGAAAGCTTCTCTTCACCCACAATCTGGACTGATGCCAGAACTATGTTCCATTGACTTTGTCTTGTTCTTCCCCATTTGTACCATTTTTTTAAATTGTGATTTTATATGCATATTTCTTTGAAAAGGAGTAGAATTTGTAGCTTTGTTAGTCATAGATGTTTCATTTCTACCATTACATAGAAATGTCCTTCTTGCAATCAGGAGTTATTTTCTTGTTAAATACAGAGGTCTGTTGTGTGTTTTTTTTAAACAGCAGTCAGGTAAATCAGGGCCTTTGGATAATCTAATTAAATTTTTTCTTTACATATGATGATTTGAGGAATAGTAGGACTTAATTTCCAGTACACTACCTGAGCCAGTTGTTTCAGTTTGCTGTGTGCCCTAAAATCTGATGGATCATTTCACAGCATTACCCTTTTGGTTGTTCACTGTAAGCACTGTCTTGATATTCTTGACCAACCCATAGATGTGATTCTGCGATTAGACAACATTTGCTGTATCCTCCTGAGCATGCCAAGAATTATGCGGACAATCAATATAGGATTTGCTTGCACTCTGGTGTGGTGCATTTGATTATATTGGAAATTACGTGTATTCATGTGTCGGGCCCTATTTTTGTGTTACAGACAGAATGAATGTCTATTGTGCTTGTATGAAATCAATAAAATGGATAACAGCCGTTCTCTGCTTTCACTTCTCAAGGCAGTGGATCTGCCAATCAGTGATCACTCTTCCCTCCTGCGGTACAAATAGTGGTTTCCTCCTTAAATTGGTGACATTGCAAATTGTCCTTGATGAGTGTAAGGTGAAAAACTTAGTCAAAATGTCTTTTTTTTCCCCCAGAAGTTAGTGTTCTGTACTATCTCTCCAACATTTTCCTGTCCAGTCTGGCTGACCGGGAATCGGCGGGGGGAGCATGGGAGGGGAGGGACGCAGTGTGAATGGGGTTGAATGGGGGTCACGGATGGTGGTTCGGGGCAGATGGGGGCGTGGTTGGACAGTGTTGGGGGGATGTGGGGATTCGCGCATGGTGTGCTGCAGCCTAGTCTCCTGAATGAGGAGCGGACTTTAACAAGTGCTCGCTGTGTCAATCCCATTGAACTGGTGGGGTGGGGGCGGTTGCGCGGAGGCTTCAGCAATGCTGCAGGTCCCTTACAGATGAGTGTACATCTGCTCAGAAATGAACCCTGAGGCAGAGAGAAGGAGCAAAGCAGGCAGAGCAAGGGAAAAGGAAACTTCAGATAACTCTGAGTCCCAGAGGAGAGTTATTGAATCAATTAACCAGATAATCAATTATCCGAATGAAATAGTGCCCGCCCATCTCGTTGGGATAATCTAGGTTCCTCTATCAACAACTCCAAATCATGCTCTTTATAACATGACTCGTGTTTATTCTGTTTTGTGGTGAGCAACTATACCTTATAACAACTACAGCATTTCCTATTGCTATCCTTGGGTTTTATTTCTGAGTTGCACCTTTTTAATCTGCAGATGTTGTGATACTTAAATATTTGACTTGCTTTTTTTTCCAGTTCTTTCTCTTCTGTACAAAAAAAGCTGCTTCATTTTTTGAAACACGCATAACTTTGGTTTTATTTGTTCACTTTCATTCCAAAGTTAGTATTTAATATTACCAGTAATTCTTGTTGCAAACAAATGATTACAAATGCTGGAATTGTATCCAAGTATGTAATATGCACCATTTGTCTGTCTGATAAATTTGGATTAGCTGAAAGCATGAACCAAATTTTTGCATTTCATGCGTTATTTATTACTGATGAATAGATTTTAACCGCAAGTCTGCAACTGTGAACTGTCATCATACTTAAAGCTGTAAAGCTATAAATGCCCTTTCAAATACACATTGACAAAAAAAAACTGAATACCAGGATATATGAACGTCACCCAGCCACAAAATGACACCACCCTTTCTCACTAGTATCCTTTTTTTTAGTTTAGATTCCTTACCGTGTGGAAATAGGCCCTTCGGCCCAACAAGTCCACACCGATCCTCCGAAGAGTAACCCACCCAGATCCGTTTCCCTCTGACTAATACACCTAACATATGGGCAATTTAGTATGGCCAATTCACCTGACCACACATCTTTGGACTGTGGAAGAAAACCGAAGCACTTGGAGGAAAGCCACGCAGACACTGGGAGAATGTGCAAACTCCACACAGGCAGTTGCCCGAGGCTCGCGTTGAACCTGGGACCCTGGTGCTGTGAGGCACAGTGCTAACCAATGTCCTTGTTCATCGTGGCAGGGACTGCACAGGATACATTGTCATGTTCTTGAAATATGAATGAAGTTACTTCATGGAGATCAATCCAATATAAAATTAACTCAATTGTGATTTGGGCTTCAGCATGCAATGTTTTTACATACAGAAAGGAAGGACACCACTTCGACTGGGACAACACATCCATCCTAGAACAAGCCAAACAGAGACACACACGAGATTTCCTAGAAGCATGGCATTTCAACCAGAACACATTCAACAAACACATCAAGTTAGACCCCATCTATCACCCCCTGAGAAAAAGAACAGAAATGACATCACCACCGGAAATGACATCACCAACCCAAAGAACCCCGAAAACATCAATAGAAAGCAGGAATCATCAGCAGTGCTTTGCCCAGAGGCCCACTGAAGATATTACCTAGTCAGGTGATGAAACATCTGGAAATTAACATTCCAGCTTAGCGAGCAAAACTAAAGCCACATGCACAAAAAAAGCTTGGTATTGAGTGGAGGTAAAAGATAATACAGGAGATTAACATCAATCCTCAAGATTCAGAAGGATATTCCTTTCTCTTTTTCAAGGCATTCAGTTCTTTGATGTTTTCCTTCAAGTTCTTTCGGTTTGTCACGGGAGGCACAAAATTACTGTCTCACAACTAATCAGGTCTTTCACTTATTGGTTAAAAGCAAAGCTTAAGCAGAGACAAGGAGGAGCTGCAAATCATTGTGCACGTTGGTACAAATGATGTAAGTAGAAGTCAGGATGAGGCCCTGCAGAGTGATTATAGAGAACAAGGAAAAAAGTTGGAAAACTAAGACCTCGTTGGTGATCATCAGCAGATTACTTCCAGTGCCACGTGCTAATGAGGGTAAGAGCAGGAGGATATGGCAGGTGAATGTGTGGCTAAAGAATTGGTGCAGGGGGCAGGGATTCAGATTTTTAGGTCGTTAGGTTCTTTTCAGGGAGAGAGGTGACATATTCAAGAGGGTCAGGTTGTATCTGAACTGAAAGGGGAAATTATACCTTTTCCTCTGCCCTGAAGCTCATGGTGACCAGGGCAAGCTTGACAGACATAGGAACTCTGGATGACAAGATATTGAGGCTTTGCCCAGAAAGAAAGGAGGCGTGGCTCAGGTATATGCAGCTGGGATACAGGAATTTACTGAAAAAGGAAATCAGGAGGGTGAAAGGGGAGCATGAGATAGCCTTGGCTGAGAAGATTAGGGTGAATCCAAAGAGGTTCTTTAAGCATACTAAAGTAAAGGAATAGCTAGTGAGAGAATAGGGCCTCAAGGACCAAAGTGGACATGTTGGTGTAGAATTGCAGGAGATGGGCAAGGCTCTTAAAGAATATTTCTCCTCTGTTTACCCTAGAGCAAGACATGAAGACTTGGAAATTTGGGGAGATTAGTGGTGATATCTTGGTGAGAACTGGCTTGTTTCCACTCAACGTGGAGGGGATGGAGCGGTCACTAAGGACTGTGGATTGAAGAACTTGTGAATTTCTTTTCCACATGGAAGGATTCTTCAAACTCTAATTGAATGTAATGGACTAGTAATTTTTGTTATAATCATTGTGTGTCAATAACTAACTTAAATATTGGCTGTCAGAGTCTTATGAAAGCTGGTAATGCCATTGGTTATCATGAAACGAGAAAAGGAGGGAATGAGAATGTGTAAGGGTGTAAGCAGGCAGGGAAAGCATTAAGTTCTGAGTTCTGTGAAACAAGAGGTTCAGTTCAGCATAATTCAGATCATATTAGAATTTGCAGTTACCAATGGGGTACTAGAGGCAAGGATAATGAGTTAACAATATGAAAAACAGTCATTATGTAGAGCCATTTAACAAGGAGGTAAAACAATGTATCTGAGTGTTTTGCTTCTACTAAGGGGGGAGCAGCACGACATTGGGGGCAATCCATATCACAGTAGAGACATGTTGGATGCATTAGAATGTATGAAGGTGGATAAATTGCCTGGTCCTGACCAAATATATCCAAGAACACTGCAAGAGGCTAGAGAAGAAATTGTGGGGGTCCTGGCTCATACTTTTGCATTGTCATTAGCCATGGATGAGGACCCGGATGACAGTAGGGTAGTGAATGTTTTACCATTATGTAAGAAGAGCTGCAAAGAAAAATACCTGGGACAAGTCAACTTAACCTTTATGGTGGGTAAGATTCTTGAGAAGTTTCTGAGAGATAAAATATATTTGTATTTGCAAGACAGGATTTGATTAGGCCTGGTCAGGATGGCTTCGTGAGTAAGAGATCATGCCTCACAAATTTGTTAGTTCTTCGAAGGTTGAGGCCAGGGTGGTAGACATGCGTATAGATTTCAGTCAGACTTCTTGTAATGCTCCACAAGATAGGTTGCGCTGGAAGGTTAGATTGCTTGGAATCCAGGTTGAGCTGGCAAATTGGATACTAAATTGGCTTGAATGGATGCTTATTGGACTCGAGGCCTGTGACAAGTGGAGTCCCTGGAATTGACGTTGGGCTTATTGCTGTTTGTTATCTATATCAGTGATTTAGGTGACAATGTACAAGGCATGATTGGTAAGTTTGCTGATGGCATCAAGATAGACATATCATGGACAGTGAAGAAGGTTATCAGAAATTACCGCAGGGTCTTGATCAGGTGGGGAGATGTGCTGAGAAATGGCAAATGGAGCTTAATATCAATAAGTGTGAGGTCTTGCATTTTGAAAAGTCAAATCAAGGTGGGACTTTCCTGGTGAATGGTAGAGTCTCAAGGAGTGTAGGGGAACAGAGGGATCTTAAGGTTCGGGTTCACATTTTTCTGAAAGTCGACAGGACAGTGAAGTAGGCTTTTGGCACACTAACTTTCATCAATCAGTGCAGAGAGTTTAGAAGTTGGGAAGTTATATTGCAGTTGTACAGGACATTGATGAGACCACACTTAGAGTATTGTATTCAGTTTTGGTCACCTTCCTATAGGAAGGAGGTTATTAGACTGGAAAGAGTGCAGAAGAAATTTACAAGGATGTTGACAGGACTCAGGGTCTGAGTTGTGGGAAGAAGTTGGACAAGCTAGGATGTTTTTCTTTAGAGCATAGGACACTGAGGGCAGATCTTTTTCAAGTGTATAAGACCATGAGAGGCATGGATGGGGTGAATGCGTTCAGTTTTTTTCCCCAGGTTTGGGGAATCATGGACTAGAGGGCATCATTTTAAAATTTGAGGGGAAAGAATAAAAGGAAAACTGAAGGGCAACTTTTTTACACAGAGGGTTGGAATGTCATGCTTCTAGGAATTCTCGCGAGTGTCTGTTTTCAACTAAACTTTATCAACAAACACATTGACCTGGATCCCATTTACCACCCCTGAGAAAAAGAGCAGGAAATGATGTCACTATAGGAAATGACCACCAACCCAAGGGTACCTGAACACATAAATAGAAAGCGGCCCATGCCACCAGTGCTTCATCTGGAGGTTCACTGATGATGTTATCGAGTAGTGGTCACTACAATGTCTGAAAACGAGCCTTCCAACTCGGCAAGCAAACCTACACCCAGAACCTCAACCTGAGCTACAAATCTTTTCCACATTCGCTAAGGCACTGTACCATTGAAGCCAATAAATCCCTGCTCCAATACGCAAAGCATGTCACTGCCTTTACCACCTGCTGCACCTGCACGGCAAGAGCATCCAGGTCTCTCTGCACCTGCACCACCTCCTTTCTCAATCAGTCACCATCCAGATAACAAGCTTCATGGTCTTAAAGTAAATAATTTGATACTAATTGTGAACACTGCAGCCATAGGTTACATCAGTGTTTCCAGACGAACTGGAAGTGAGAACTTGAGTATAGATGCAGCTTTGGCTGACAGCAAGAAAAATTGTTTTCATTTGTGAACCAGTTAGAAATGACCAAGGCTTGTTTGGCAACAGCCAGTTTCTGTGTAACTAAACATCTTGAAGCTGGATACAAAGTACATCAGGTTCCACCTGTCCGGAGAGCATACTCTATTCTCAGCAGTAAGCTGATTTAAACCTGCAATAAACCAGTGTTTCTTTGATTCAGCAGTTGGTAAATAAGTGCACCGAAATGATTAGTTCACTTTAATAAGTGGACCAATGAGCCCCTTGTAAACTAGTTCAAGCATCTGGTGAAGGATGGCTACAAAGTTGTGTTCTGACCAGCACGTGAATCATTTCAGCTTTGAACAGGAATTTGCCATCCATGTTTTTTCCACATGAGAGGGGAAAGGAAAAGTTTTGAGCACTTTTAGAGTTTTAATTAGTTCTTGGCTGACAGTCTTAAACCTGTGGTTACAGCCTAATTACTTGTTATCTGTTGTAATTTATGTTAAGTAGCACTAGTCTCCTTATCAACTCCTCAAGATGGCAGCGCGATGACAGCTCTCAACGGCCTCTCTGGACGGAGAGCTACTAAATCCTAGGGGAAACGGGAAACCCAATGTTTGCAGATGCTGTTACAGCCTGCGACCACTGCTACAGTACAGGAACTGGCTGGCAACATACCTGGCTGGAGAACTGTGACAAGAACTTCGTGATCTTAGCTTGCTTTGGAGACCAGGCCTCCAGTCCTCTGCCTCACCTGATGCTGGTGGCCGGGTCTTAGAAATCTGAAGCGGTGCACAAGGAAGCGGACGTTCGGTATGCGTGGAGGTGTTCTCTGTTTGTTGCAGAGACCAGGCCCCCAGTCCTGTGCTTTGCCTGATGCCAGTAGCTCGGTGTTGTCATCGGAAGCGGTGTGCGCGGGGGCAGAAGTGTGGTAAGCATGCAGGAGTCCATGCCAGGCTAAAAACAAACCCAAGTCGGCCAGCTCTCCCATCCATTCTGCTCTCCCATGTCTTCTCCCTGGGCAACAAACTGGATTGCATCTGACTACGACAGGCATCTCAGCATGAGTTCAGAGACTGCTGCATCTTTGTCACTGGACATGTTTTTGTGAAAACAGAGTTCCAGACACCGCCATCCAGCTAGACAGGCTTACCTCATTTCGCGCTGACAGAAAAGCAGCTCTTTGTGGTGAGGGTCTGTGTGTCTACGTCAACACGAAGTGGTGCAAAGACTCAGTGCTCACCTCCAATTTTTGCTCATCACTAGTGGAGTTTGTGACTGTGTTAGATGCAGACCATTTTATTTACCGTGAGAATTCATCACTGTCCTTATAGTTGGGTGCGTTTCTTCCAGTGCTAATGCTAAGGAGGCACTGTGAACCGTTTGGGGCGATTAGTGGACGGCAGAATGCACATCTTGGCGGTCTGTTGATCATGGCTGGCAACTTCAACCATGCAAATCTCAAGACTGTGCTCCCTAAATTCCATCAGCATGTGTACTTTGCGATGAGAAGCAAGAACATGCTCGATATAGTTTACACAAACATCCCCAATGCATACAGGGCAGAGCCCCTGCCCCACCACAGCTCTGATGTTAATTCCAGCGTACAGATTGCTCATCAGACATGTCGAACCAGTTTTAAAGCAGGTGAAAACCTGGCCGGCAGGATCCATTTCTGTTTTTCAAGACTGTTTTGAGTGCACTGACTGGCACGTGTTCACAGAGGCGGCAACCAATGGCGATTCCATCAACTTCGAGGAGTACACTGTGTCGGTGATTTACTACTTAGCAAATGTCCTGCCGATGTCACTGTGTCCAAGACCATTACTTCTAACCCCCAACCAGAAGCCGTGGATGACCGCAAAGGTGTGTGCGCTGCTGAGGACACATGATTCTGCCTTCAGAATATATGACAAGGCGGCCCTAACAACAGCGAGGACCAACCTGACCCAGACCTTCAAAGAGGCAAAATGTGCACATGCACAGAGAATACACAGCGTGTTGAAGGGCATCCAGGCCATCACTAACCACAACAACATTGCCTCTTTGTGCTGGTGATGAATCCCTCCCAAATGAATTAAACAACTTTTATGCATGGTTTGAGGCATGAAACAACGTGGTAGCAAGGAAGTTCCCCCCACCCACCTCCCAGTGACCAGAAGCTGTGACTTAGCGTGACCAACGTGAGCAAAACTCTATGCAAATTCAACCCACGTAAGGCTGCTGGACCAGATAACATCCCTGGCAGAGTGCTCAGAGGATGCCCTAACATACTGGTGCATGTTTCTTGGTTTTTGTTAAATTTAGATTCCCTACAGTGGGGAAACACGCCCTTCTCACAGAGCCACCAACCTGTCTCTGAACGTGGACTAGACAAAAGGGATGGTGGTTGTCTTCAGGAGGGCATGGAGCAACCACTCTCCACTGGACATTGGCTCCCCCATGGATATTGTAAAGAGCAGGAAATTTCTTTCCAATACCTGGTGGAGAATCTCACCTGGACCCTCAACACCAGCTCGATTAGCCAAGAAAGCCCAACCGTGACTCTACTTTATCCGTGAGCTGAGGAAAGCCCACACTCCCTCCCCCCCCCCCCCCCCCCCCCCCCAAAAAAAAAATTCTCAACGCATTTTATAGAGGGTTCAATGAGATTACCCTGATCCGCTGCATTATTGCATGGTTTGGGAATCACATCGTCTCAGATCATAAGACCCTACAATGGATAGTGAGAAGACCGTCGGGCGCTCTCTTACTTCCATTACAGATATTTACTCCACATGCTGCATCCAAAACGTTAAGAGCATTGTGGAAGACCCCTCACTCAACCTCTTCTCCCATCTGCCAGAAGATACCTGAGCGTATGGTCTCTCATGGCCAGACTGTGCAACAGTTTCTTCCCCCAAGTCATGAGGCCCTCTAAGACATGATAATCAGGCTCTTTCCCATTTGAAATTCTTTCATGTTGTTGCTAGAAAAATATCTATCATTCATTATTCTTCTGTTACACTGTAACGTGCATGTGTATGATTGTGTAATTTGTGTTCTCAATGAAGTACCCTCGGTACTGGAGGAATGCTGACTCACTTTTCACGTAATAGTATATGATAGAAATGTCAAAAGGGGTTGGGGGGAGTGGGGCTTGATTTCCAGCGTGCTTCCCTACTTTTGACAGTAGAGAATTCAGGCCAGGTTACAGGAACTGGCTGTGATAAACTGCTAATGTAGAGTGAAATGTAGATCCACAATGAATATCCACCATCTGTAGCACAGATTAGTGTGTTTCCTTCAGGGTGCTGTTACTGAGAGGAGAGTTGATGGATGTTTTCAAAACATCAGCAGGCTAGACAGAGTCAATGGGGAGAAACTGTT
The DNA here is from genome assembly GCF_020745735.1 of Hemiscyllium ocellatum. Lineage (NCBI taxonomy): Eukaryota > Metazoa > Chordata > Chondrichthyes > Orectolobiformes > Hemiscylliidae > Hemiscyllium > Hemiscyllium ocellatum. Next base: position 8,321,497 of record NC_083432.1, on the reverse strand, counting down.
CCTGCTTGTGAAAGAGAAAAGAGCCAGAGGGCGTAAATTTAAAGTCACGTATGAAAAAAACAAGGGGTACGAGGGAGGTAATGGCCTGGTGGTATTATCACTATCACGAGACTATTATAGAGAAACCTCGATTATCTGGTATTCAATTAACTGAACTTCATACCGTCTGAGCAAGGTCAGTAGGTTCTGATGCAGGGCTAGCTATGTTACTCAGTTTTCAATTAACCATAGGAAATACTCTTTATCCGTGTCCTTCGGATAAGCAAGTTTCCTCTGTAATCTAGAAACTCAACTCGTGTTCTGGAGAGACAGGTTTGAATCCAGCTGCAGCAGATAGTGGAATTTGAATTCAATTAAGCAAAATCTGCAATTATGGATCTACTAATGAAATCATTATTGATTGTTGGAAAAATTCTTCGAGCTCACTAACGTTTTTTAGAGAAAGAAATCTGCCATTCTCACCTCATGTGGTCTGGTCTACCTGTCATGTCAGCCCCATAGCAATGTGGTTGATTCTCAAATGCCCTCGAAAATGGCTTAATGAGCCACTCAGTTCAAGGGCAGTAAGAGAGGGACAATATATGTTGGCCAGCCAGTGATGCCAATATCCCATGAGTGAGTTTTTAAAAAGTTTTGACATAAACAAGGCATTCACACGGACTTTGGATGAATATTTGAATAGAACTGATGTGCATGGATTTGCTGTAAAGGCGGGAGATCGGCCACAAATGGGCTGATTTAAAGCAAAATGCTGGAAGTGGGAATGCTGGAAATCTTAGTAGGGTCGTATGTTTGACTCTGAAGTTTAAAGTTTGAAGAAGAGTCACATCAGACGTGAAACGTTATCTCAGTTTCTCTGTCCACACATGCTGCCAGACCTGCTCAGTTTCTCAAGCATTATATTGTGTGTTTCGTGTTAGAATCTGACTGATTTTAATGGATAGTCTGTCTGACCTTTGGTTTGAATTTTGGAAATGAATGCTATTGATTTTCACCTGGATTATTGAAAACCAAGTTTGCTAACTACTTTGGTGACCTCATTTGTATGTGTATTTTTTCACAAGAGCCTAGAACCTCTTCAGATGTGAAATGAATGAATTATTTTTTGTAGAAGCAAATTATTGCAGGTGCTGCAATCTATACTAAAAACAGCAAATGCTGGAGATCACAGCAAGTCAGGCAGCAGACATGGAGAGAGATCAAGCTAACATTTTGAGTTTCGATAACTTCATCAAAGTTGAAGTAAAATGTGGAAGGGAAAGCATTTATGTTATAGTTTGGGGGTTATTGTCCCATTCCCTCTTCAATTGAAGCAAAACACTTGGAGACATAAGTAGTTTTACCTTCCTTTTATTCCATGCCCTTGAAAGAGAGAGAGCGATGTGTGCAGGGAGATGGGTTCCCAATCTTCTCTTGAACAACAGTTTCATAATGAACTATATAGCCATTTTACAGGGAGGAGCATCCAGAGAAGGCAATGTACATATTAATTGGGTGACCGTTACAATCAATGAGTGTCAAGAGTGGAGATTAAGCCTTCTACTGTTAAACATGAATGCAATTAACCTAGTTAATTAGATTAGTATAATGGACACTTTTCCCTTTGTTAACTGACCTTATAGACTGAATGCTTCCAATTTTGTTAAATGCCTGCTTTTCCACCCATTACCTTTGCCTCCAGCACCTTGTTGTTAATTGAAGGTTCTCAGATCTGAGTCATGTTCAGCTGAAGCTTTTATTTCACAAAACTCAGAACTTTAACTCTTTCCCTGCATGCTTATTCTCAATACACATTCTCAGCGTGAGGAGGTGGTAGTGGGTGTCAGGTGCTGGTGAAGAAAAGATGTTGATAGTTCAGATTAAGTATTTGCAATGTGAGAGTGGCTGAATAATGTTGTGTCTCCTGCCAGGTTTGAAAGGACAGACACTGGGATAGGGGGAGTGAAGAGAAAACAACATGATAACAAGCCAAAAGAAAGGGAAGAAATGGTTCACAATTTGAAGGTATTGGAGACTGTCACGTGCCTAGTCTGAAGATAATGTTCTTTCTCCAGTTTGCACTGTGACTCACTGGAACACTGCAGCATGCCGAGGACAGACATGTGGGCATGCAAACAGGATACTGTTAGAAAGTATTTTTTGTAGCGGTGATGGAATTTTTCTCAGCTGTTGAGTTCTAATCCGCAGAGGGAACCTTTTATATTGATTGAATCATCAGCAGTAAGGTACCAACTGAGCCATGAGAAAGACATAACGCTCATGTTTTAATGCAGCATTGCTTGAATGCTGCAGTGTTGTCATGATTTTTGAGAACTGTTATGGAGTGGTCACCACTGTTTAAACTCTGCATTTTGATTTGGAGCTGCTCATTTAGTAGATTGGCCACATCCACAACAGTTTGAAACATTAGAAACCCATGACAGTTTCTGGTTGTGTTTTGACATTTTGATATCAGAGTTATGCAACTATCTCAGTTAAGATTGGCTGTTCTTAGTTCTGTATGGATGTAGTATGGAGCAAGCTGCAGCAGCCTTTTTTTGGATTTCTGACATACGTCAGCTGAAATAAAATGTTTAACAGAATCATTTTTGCTGAGCTGTAAGAAGATGGCAGCAGGAGAAATGATGAAGCATCTAAAGGAAGAAGGACAGTCTAATCGTGCAGCAAGAGTGGGGAAGCAGTATAAAGATGCATGAAGCTTTCTTTGAGTTTGGAGGTTGATTTGTAAGTTGCAGTGATGTATAATTAATGAGTTGTGGTGCATTGGGTGTTTAAAGTAATAAATGGATCATGTGAGCTAGCCTTGTTCAAAATACAATGCAATTTGAAATGGCAAGAAGGATGCTTGCATGAGTTATGATGTGAGCTTACAGAACTTCTTTTTTTGAGTAAGATAACATTCTAAAGAAAAATGTGGTTTGATCAGTGACATTACAATAAAAATCAGTACAGTCAGTCACAAAATCACAGAAGTGTTCCAGTACGGTAGGAGGCCTTTTAGTCCATCATGTTTGCACTCCTTCAATGATCTGTTGTCCATTTCCTTATTTATCCCCAGCGTTGCGCATTATTTCTACCCAAATCATCATTCAATATCATCTTGTGTATGTTAGTTGGACATGCGACCACCACACTTCATTCCATAGTCGAACTACTCACTGTGTATTTAGTTTGTTAATGAAAATGTATGTGGGGCTGGTAAGGCTTGCACTCATTGTTAATTCATGAGGCAGTTCAAAGTGTTAGTGATAGGTCACATTGATGCTCATATTGATCAGAGCATTGAGTATAGGAGTTGGGAGGTCATGTTGCAGCTGTACAGGACGTTGCTTAGGCCACTGTTGGAATGTTGTGCGCATTTCTGGTCTCCTTCCTATAGGAAGTATGTTGTTAAACTGGAAAGGGTTTAGAAAAGGTTTAGAGGGGATAAAGGTATTGGGAAAGGCTGAATAGGCTGGAGCTGTTTTGCCTGGAATTTTGGAGGCTGAGCGCTGACTTTGAAGAGGTTTATAAAGTAATGAGGGGCATGGACAAGGTCTTTTCTCTGGGATGGAGAAGTCCAAAACTAGAGGGCATAGGTTTAGGTTGAGTGGGAAAAATTTAGAAGGGACCTAAGGGGCAACTTTTCACAGAGGGTAGTGCGTGTAAGGAATGAGCAGCCAGAGGAAGTGGTAGAGGCTGGTACAATTATAACTTTAAAAGGCATCTGGATGGGTATATGAATAGGAAGGGTTTAGAGGGATATGGACTGGTTGCTGGCAAATGGGACTAGATGGGTTTAGGATATCTAGTCAGCATGGATGAGTTGGACCGAAGGGTCTGTTTCTGTGCTGTACATCTCTATCACTGTACGACTATGTATTGGTGGAGCTGCATTATCCAGGCATGGAAAGAATATCACACGAGTGAAAGCAGGTCACTTGACACTTCCAGCCTGCTTTGCAATTTAGTAAGATTTTAGCTGAGTCGATCCGATTTAAACCTCAACTCTATATTACCTCTGATAACCTTGCATCTCCATGGTTATCAGGAGTCTATCTACCTCTGCCTTAATAATATGTAAAAAAACAAAAATCTGCATCCACATCCTTTTGAGGAAGGGAATTCCAAAGTCACAGAACCCTCATTTTTTTTCCCCCTCAAACTGATTCTTAAATAAATGACCCCTGATTTGTAAACTATTTTCTCTGGTTTTAGATTCTCCCACAACAGGAAACATCCTATCAATATCCACTTGGTCAATCTCCTCTGAATCTTGTGTGTTTCAATTAACTCACCTGTGGCTCTTCTATTCTCTAGAGAATATAAGCCTCATCTCTCTAGCCTTTCCTGATTTCTGCCTTGCAGGTGGGTATTGGATAGTGTTCATTGAGTCATGAGGTGATTAATTTTCAGAATTCCAAGCTTCTGACCTGCTTTTCCTGTGACATTGCTATTTTTTATATGGTCCAGTTCAGTATCCAGTCAATGCTAACTTTCTGGATATTGATGGGGAATTGTGTGATGGTAATGTGATATCCAGGGGTATCATTGTGTGCATTGCAAAAAAAAACCAACTTTATTTAAAAACGGTGAACTGCTTTATTTCACTGTTCATAGATGAAAAATCTCAAAACGCAACACAATAAATACAACCTTTTCCACAAAAGCAACCTCAACAGTCAGTCTCCCTCCTTACATTTTACTGTCTCATTGTGATACTTCAGTACTTGCAAGGTGTAGTTTTAAGCTTAATTATTTATTTCACGTAAAACGATAAAAGTCTCCCTGGCCTTCATCGTCCTGCTCTCGAGCCATTCTCTCTTCACATTCACAAATATATTTCAGCTCTGCATGGTTGTGATTGTGGAGAAATTATTGACATCTTCCAACTGTTCAAACAGTCTTAAGTGAAAGAAATACCCACGAGCTGTTGGCATTTTCTCAACGGAAAAGGCAAAACTCTTCAGTTATTTCCATTCTGAGCCTTTCACATTGAAACAAATGATCATTGTCTTGTTTTGAACCATTGCTCCCAATTCATTAGTCGTTCTGTCAACTGTCTCCTTAATAAAGTTTTAGTGTAATCTTGAAATGAAAACCTAGAGGTCATGAGTTTAGCGCTACCTTAATAAACCTAACATTGAATTCTATAAATCTGATAATGTGTGGACCAGACATGTGTCAGTAGCTACATTCCTATATACACATCGTAATTTTAAAAAAATGGACTTCTGCTGATGCATCATATTATCTTGACACTAGTGCACTTAATAAAATTCATTCTGCATGCTACTGATATAAATTAAAACTTTGAGCACACTTTGAAAGAGTGAAGGATAGGGGACTTGAGTGTTTATATACAAAGCTGTAGGACAGGTTGAGAGCAGTTCACAAAGCATAAGACATGCTGGGCTTTATTGAAGTCAGCGTATACCACAAAAATTAAGGAAGTTATGTTAATAATTTTGTTGAAAACTGGTTTGGCTTCTGCCAGGATATTGCATACAGTTTTGGGTGCCACATTTCAGGAAGGATATGAGAATGTAGGTGAAGATGCAGAAGCGATACACGAGAATGGTTCCAAGGTTGAGGAATTTCCATTCTGTTGAAAAACAATTGAAGTTACAACAGTTCTCTTTGGAGAAGAGATAGTTAAGAATTTGACCGATATTTAAAATCATAACATGCTGGACAGAATAAGGTGAAACTTGTTGCCGCATCGAAAGATTGCAAATAACAAGCTATGAATGGCCACTAGGAAACATGTTTTCATGCAGTAAGAGTTCAAGATTTGGAAAGTATTGCCCAAAAATGAGGTGGATATGGGGGCAATTTGTACTTGGATCTTAATCTGGAAAGAAAGCAAATGCAGGGCTATAGAGGAATGGCAGCAGATACATCGCTTTTTCAGAGGGCCAACACCAGATAACATCCTTGTGCTATAACCAATGTATGATGCTATGCGTTATTTCTCAAAGCCCTTTTTCAAAGCCTCATGAACAGTAAAAGTTTTGATTTGACTGCTTTACAATTCTCAGTTTCATTGAAAAAAATTGGCAATATTTCATACTTTCAATCTAGAAGTATACTACTTTTACCCCTCTGTTAATTAAAGCCAAAGCTCACCTTGTCTCGTAATCTGTTAAAATGTGAGTGACAGAAAACTCAGTTCCACTAATTAAAGAAAAAAAAGTTTATTTTCCTAATTTTAATAGCGATCACTAAACAAAAACTATTCACACTACACGGTATAGTACTTCCAAGTTTCTTGTACTGTCTCTTGCGGGCATCCAGGCCATCAGACCTTTGTGTGAAAGTGACGTCCTCCGTTTGAGAGTGTATTGCTGAATTTGGTTGATTGTTCCACTGAGAGAGAAAGAGCAATTAAGTTTAATCCTGTGTTCACGCAGTACCTATCAAAACATGAACAAGAATTGTATGGTAATGAATGCTGGGACTTCAGTTTGCAGGCCACTCTTAGTATCTCCATGTTTTATTGCAAAGACTGAAGCAAATTTACAGCAGCTAAGTGGCTGGCTCTTCTGAGACATGTAAACCCAGCAGAAACTGGGAATCAAACCTTGGAACCTGCTTATTTTTCACTTGACTGAGTACAGTTAGCCTTCAGTTGGTTTAACCTGCATTTATATAATGTCTTCAATGTAGAAGACCAGACCAAATTGTTTCAGAGGTTTAATAAAAAGAAATGAAAACCAGCCAAAATAAATGGGACAAGGGAAACAAACTATATGCTCAAAGGAGTGATTTTAAATAAGGTGGATAGATCAAGGGATTTGGACAGAAATTCCACAGTGTGCACTGGAATGCATGGACTTTGCACTTGAAGTATTAGAATCATAGGAGATGTCTTTATCGAAAATAGAAATAGCAGAGCTGAAATTTATGAGGATTTGATGAGAAGCTAGCTTGGAGAGCGCAGTCTGGTGATAACGTTTCAACAGTGAACTGAGATGAGGATAAGTTTTAAGTTGTGTTAATTGTGGTGATGATTCTTGTAATGAAAATTACACGTTAGAATTTCTGCTTGGAGTTGAATTCCAGGGCTCAGTTGTGGACAGTTGTGTTTGGCCTAAGGTTGTGACAGGTAAGGGATGTAATTCATGTTTCAAGTACAGAATTTAAGGGCTCATGATTTTTCAATTTTTGTGCACAGTTCAGCATACAAGATAGGTAGGACTCGATCATATGGCTTACTGAGTTTTCTTTGCCGTTTACTTGACTTGTCTGATCGTCATGTTCAGCTTCACTTGCTTGCCTGCTTCCTATCTGCCTTGATGCCCTTACAGACCTAAAACTGTCCATCCTAGCCTTAAGTATATTCAGCAATCTTCCAATGCTCTTGAGATAGCAAGTGTCAAAGATTCACAGCATAAATGAAGAACTGTCTTCTGAAACTATTCCCTTTTCAGAATCATATTTATTGCACTGAGATCATCTCCCATTTTTTCAAATCAGAAGGAATGTGGGTTGTATTTAGTCAGCTTGATCAAATAAATATAAGAACAAAAGAAGGTTGTTTGACCCCTTTGGCCTGCTGCGCTGTTAATATGGCTGATCATTGAGCTCAGTATCTTAAACCTGTCCCCCACATATCCCTAATCCCTTTACTCAAACAAATTATGTTGACTAGATGTTTTGGCCTTGGCCATTTTCTGTGGTAGAGAATTCCACAAGATCACCACTGTCTGGGTGAAGAAAATTCCCCTCACCTCAGTCTAAAAGGTTACCCCATTGTTCAATATGACCCCTGGTTCTCGATTCATGCAGCATCCTTCCTGCATCTAAACTGTCTAATCATGCTAGAATTTCATAGGTTTTTGAGAAATCTCCCTCACCTAAGCTCCAATGAATACAATCCTGACTCAATCTGTCCTCATACATCAGTCCTGTCATAGAACATAGGACAGTACAGCAGAGGAACAGACCCTTTGACCCACCATATCTGTGCTCATTCGCGATGCTATTCTCAGGTAATCCATCTGCCTGCACAGGATCCTTATCCCTCTGAAACCTGCTTGTTCATGTGTCTGCTCTTCAACTTTGCTAATGTATCTATTTCTACTATCCTCACACATTTAGACATTTTCCCTGAAACATACACCCCTTTAGTTTTTGAAATTTCCACCATGGGAAAAAGACTCTGATCATCTGAATCCATGTCTGTCAGAATTTTCTATACTTGTTAATTGGGTTTTGAGAAGATTTGAAGGTTAGGTTGAGGTTTTGGATGTGGGAATAGAAGGTTTGGTTTCAGAAGTTTCACCACCATACTAGGTAACATCAGTGATCCTCAGGATGAAGCTTTTTATTTATGTGTTTCGATTTCCTTGGATTGGTGACTTCATTTCCTGTGGTGATGTCCATTCCTGTTCTTTTTCTCAGGGGGTGGTAAATGAGATCCAAGTCAATGCATTTGTTGATAGAGTTCCATTTGGAATGCCATGCTTCGAGGAATCTTCACATGTATCTCTGTTTGGCTCGTCTTTGTGTCGTCCCATTCCCCTTTGAGTCAAAGCAAAACACTCAGACACAGTGTAATTTTACCACCTCCATTTTTATTCCGGGCCCTGGAGGGAGAGAGAATGATCGCCCATGTGCACAGGTACATGAGTTCATGGTCTTGTCTGCAACAGGTGTTTCTCAATGAACAATATAGTCATTTTACAGGGAAGAGCATCCAGGTAGGACAACATACATATTGAGTGAGTTACAATCGACGAGTATCAATAGCAAAGACCAAGCCCTTTACTGTTATCCAATGAATGTTCTTAACCAGATTCGTACAATGGATACTTTTTCCCTTCTTAGCTGATCTTACGTACTGAATGCTCCCAATATTGTTGAATGGTTTACATAATGACTGCTTTTCCACCTTGTTAACCCATTACCCTCGTCTGCAGCACCCCTTTGTTAACTGTAAGTTCTTTGTTATCTGATCTGAGTCAACTCAAAACTTAACTCTTTCCCTGCCTACTTATACCCTACAAACATTCTCACTAGGATGGATGTGTTGTCACAATCAAAGTGGTGTCCTTCCTCATCTCTATGTGAAGATACTAGTGAGAGTGGGTCATGCCTTTTTATAGCTAGTTGATGTTCATGTATACTGGTGTCTAGTTTTCTGACTGTTTGTCCACTGTAGTGTTTGATACAGTTCTTGTAAGATATTTTGTAAATTTCATTAGTTTTGCTTGTTATCTGGAAAGGTTCCTTCTACTTCATTAGCTGCTGTTTTAGTGTGTTGGTGGCTTTGTGGGCTCGCATGATTCCAAGAGGAGTTTGGCGGTTATTTCTGAGATGTCGGGGAGAGTGGCTCGAGTTTCTGGACGTGTTTTGTCTGCTTGTTTGGACTTGTTGCTGTGAAATTGGTGGATTATGTTCATTGGGTACCCGTTCTTTTTGAATACACTGTATACGTGATTTTCCTCTGCTCTTTGTAGTTCCTCTGCACTGCAGTGTGTGGTGGCTCATTGAAGTAATTTTCTAATACTTGTAATTAAGTACATTTATATGCATGCATTACGTCGTCCCTCAGCCTCCAATCTCTCGTGAAAACAAGTTTGTCCAACCTCTCCTTTATAGCTAATGCACTTCAATCCAGGCAACATCCAAGAATCCCGACAATGTAAATAGGCTCTTCAGCCCAACAAGTCCACTTCAACCACTCCAAGCGTAAACCACTCAGACCCATTCCCCTACCCTATTGTCCTATATTTACCCCAACTAACACACATAACCGTACATATCCCTGAACTCTACGGGCAATTTACCTCATCCATACATCTTTGGACTGTGGGAGGAAACTGGAGCACCCAGAGGAAATCCACACAGTCACTGGGAGAATGTGCAAACTCCACACAGACAGTTTTCCAAGGCTGGAATAAAACCCAAGTCCCTGGCACTGAGAGGCAGCAGTGCTAGCCACTGAGCCACCGTGCTGCTCCTGGTAAACTATTTTTTTCACCCTCTTCAAAGGCTCCACATCCTTCCTGTAGTACAACAAGGACTGCACACAGTACTCCAAATGTTGCCAAACTGAAGTCTTATACAGCTGCAACATGACTTGTCAACTTCTATGCTTGAGATCCCTACTAATGAAGGGAAGCTTGCTGTACGGAGTTTTGACCATCTTATCTATTCGCGTTACCATTTTCAGGGAGCTATGGAATTGTATCCCAAGATCCCTCTGTATATCAATTCCCCTAAGATCCTGACGTTTACTGTATACTTTCTTTTTGCACTTGACCTCCCAAAATGCATCATTTCATACTTATCCAGATTAAACTCCATCCACCATTTCTCTGCCCAACATTTCAACTGATCTATATTCTGCTGAATCCATTGATGACCTTTCTCACAACCTCCTGTTGAACAACATGGCAGTGAACCTTCTTAATTAAACAAACACCTGGAAAAGCTCACCTCTCCTCATAATCTCTTAAAATATGAGTGACAGAACCCTCAGATTCTACTATTTAAAAAAAATATCAATTTATTCCTTAACTCTGAAAGTGAACATTAAACAACAACTATTCACAATTCTAAGCACCCCCTTTTCTCATAAGTACTTATTATCTGACTCCAACTCTATAACAATATGCTGTTCCAGTAAAAACACTTATTAACATTATATTAACTTAATTTCAAAACCATACAGCGACTGTCAACATACAGCGACTATCTTCTTCTAGCTGAAGATCTCTCTTTCTTTTGCTGTGAATATTTTTAATATAAAAAGGTCCCTTTGATAGTGTGTGTTTGGGTCTGTCTCTATGGCAGTTACTTTTGATGGTATTTACTCTGACTTGGAAAATGCTGGCTTTTTTTATACTCCCAAAATGAGATCATCTCATTCGTTTGATGTTGGCAAAAACAATAAATTCGAACTTTATTAGGTTTTAGGATCCTGGAGCATGATTTAAACTGCTTAAATTTGAATGGTTGTCAAACAGCAACCAACTCGGGTATCTATTTCATAGCCAAATGTTACATATTTTCAATTTTCCACTATGCTGTGAGACTGCTGGCTAGTCATATGACCGGTGCTTGTAAGATCTACTGCATAATAGTATTCACCCTCTCTGAAAGGTACAGTATACATCTTCAACTTCATAACACCCAATTCCCCCCCCCCCCCCAAAAAACAATAAACCATAATAATGAAATGATGGCTTCGTGGAAGTAAGTTTGCTTTCAGATGTTTCACCGTAACATCATCAATGAACCTCTGAATGAAGCAGTGGTGGTGTAGCCTGCTTTTTGTTTATATGTTTGGGCTTCCTTGGTTTGGCGATATCATTTCTTATGGTGACATCATTTCCTATGGTGATGTAATTTTGTGTTCTTCTCAGCAGGTGGGAAGTGGGATCCAAGTCAGTGTTTGTTGACAGAGTTCCAGTTGGAATTCTCGTGCATATCTCGTGCATATTGGCTCGTCCTAAGATGGATGTGCTGTCCCAGTCGAAGTGGTGTCCTTCCTTATCTATATGTAGCGATACTAGTGAGAGTGGGTCGTACCGTTTTGTGGCTAGTTGATGTTCATGTATCCTGGTGGCTAGTTTTCTGCCTGTTTGTCCAATGTAATGTTTGTTACAGTTATTGCAAGGTATTTTGTAGATGACATTAGTTTTGTTGGTCTGTATAGGGTCTTTCAAGTTGTTTAGCTGCTGATTTAGTGTGTTGTTGTGTTTGTGGGCTTCCATGATGTCAAGGAGTCTGAGTAATCTGGTGGTCATTTCCAAGATGTCTTTGATGTAGGGGAGAGTGACTAGAGTTTCTGGATGTGTTTTGTCTGCTTGTTACCTTAAGATATTACCTAATATGGTGACAAAACGAACCTTCCAGCTCAGAGAGCAAACCTACATCCAAAACCTCAACATGAGCTACAAATCTTCTCAAAACTCACTAGATGGCTTCATTTTTTTTCTAGTTCTTAATCCCATTACATTGAAATACATAATACATTAAATCTAAGTTTGTATTAATTTCTGCACACATATATAACTTTGGAATCTGTTTAATCTTATCTGTTAAATCCGTGATAACGCATCTACTGATACATTTTTATGACCTGAAAAATATACAATTTGTAAATTTGAAGTCTGTAATGTAAGATTCCACTGAAATTATCTCATATTCTTTAAATGATTCCAAGAATATAAGACGATTGTGATCCGTGTACACAACTCCAACACATTATTTGACTACAAACGTGAAAATGTTGTAAGGCTAGTACCAAACTCAGTAATTCCTTATCGATTGTCGAATATTTTCTCTGGGGGTGTTGAGTTTCTTGAAAAGTAGCTCATTGCCATTGAATTCCATCATCATCATCTTGAAGCAGTGCAGCTCCAACTCCGAGATTGCGAGCATTAATTACAACTTTAAAGGGTTTCAAACAAATTTGGTGTAGTTAAAACTGGTGTGGTGGCTCGTACTGCTTTTAAATTGTCAAATGCCTTCCGGCATTGTTCTGTCTACCAAAATTTTGTGTCGTCTTCAGTAAATATGTTAAAGGTGCCACCCCGCTGCTCAAGTTTGGAACAAACTTCTGGTAGAATCTGCTTAGTCCCAAAAATCAAAGCGCTTCTTTTTTTCAAGGTTAGTCGTGGAAATTCCTCGATGGCCTTTGTCTTGGCGTTCTTTGGGGTTAACCTTCTATGACTGATGTTATGTCCCAGGAATGCCATCTCTGCCTTCGCAAATTCTGTTTTCTTTAAGTTGGTTACCAGTTTTGCTTCTCTTAACTCGTTCAAACAGCCCAGACTTGCCCCCTCACCTCCATCCGAGGCCCCAAAGGAGCCTTCCACATTCATCAAAGTTTCACCTGCACTTCCACAAATGTCATTTATTGCTTCCATTGCTCCCGATGCAGTCTCCTTTACACTGGGAAGACTGGGTGCCCTCCCACAGAGTGCTTCAGAGAACATCTCCACGACACCCTCACCAATCAACTCCTCCACCTCGTGGCTGAACATTTCAACTCCCCCTCCCACTCTGCTGAGGACATGCAGGTACTGGGCCGGATCCACAGCCACTCCCTCACATTCTGACGCCTGGACGAAGAATGTCTCATCTTCCGCCTCGGAGCCCTTCAACCCCAGAGAACAATGTGGACTTCACCAATTTCTTCATTTTCCCTCCCCCCATCTTACCCTAGTTCCAATCAGCATCATCCTCATGACCTGTCCCACCTGTCTATCTTCCTTCCCACCTTTCTGCTCCACCCTCCCTTCCAACCTATCACCATTAGCCCTTCCTCCATTCATCCACTTCACTCTCAACTACCTTCTCCACAGCCTCACTCCCTCCCATTTATGTCTCCACCCCCAAAAGGCAGCCTCATTCCTGATGAAGGGCTTCTGCCTTTAACGTCTATTTTCCTGCTTCTCGGATGCTACCTGACCTGCTGTGCTTTTCCAGCACCACTCTAATCTTAAATCTAACCTCCACCATCTGCAGTCCTCACTTTCGCAATAATTTAAGCAAGTGCAAGCTTTTGGAGGATCACTTAATACTTCTTTTGTGATGCTTGCAGACCGTGTCAAGCGAGGCTCCCCGAACAAGGGAACTGTCCTCCCTTTATACAAAGTTTCCATCACAGTCAGTCATGCACGCAAGACACAATTTCCTGCCACTCCCCCATTGTCACATGCCACCCCAAAACAATGTGGGATTGGATTATTCCTTAAAATACAGCATTTTCAGAGTATGATTAGATTGTTCTGCAAGACAGAAAAACACACCCCGCGGGACAGCTAATTCCTTTTCTATCAGCAAAACAAATTAACCCTTCAGCATCTCACATCCATTTTGGTTTGCAAGTACTGGTTCCCACTTTTAGGAAGCGGACCTATCCAATCAATCGTAACCTGCATGAAAAGTTCTTCGAATGTGGAAATTGGCAACGAAGGTACTAGATTTGTTACTGCCTGTGCATTACCTACCATTTGGCACATATGGCAAAATTTAACCACATGTTTGCACAGCTCAGGCCAATAGAAATGCATTTGGACCTTAGCCAGAGTCTTCCTCACACCTAGGTGACCTCCTACAGGTAGTTCATGTGTTACCCATAACACCACCTGTCTGTATGCTACCAGCAACACAATCTGTTGCACTTCGGCCCATTTCACCTCTGCACTAATCTGGGGTGGTCTCCAGTTTCGTCTTAGGATTCTACCTTTAAGACAACCCTCAGGGATATTTTCTGATTCCTTTTCTGAATGTATATGTATATATATCTTTTATTGTCTTGTCTTTCTGTTGCAAATCTGTTAGCCTTTTTGGAATAAACACTTCTTCCTAATCCTCTGCCTGTTCAGGTTTTTCACAAACAGGGTGTCAGCTATCTGAACCTCAACTCTTTAGTTTTTCCTTGGTACTATGACTGATAGTGGGATCTTGTTGCTACACAGTCTAGAAAATTTCAGGATATTTTTCTTCTAACTTCTCAGTTCCCTGGTCTTCCTTCTGCCTCTCCACAAAAAGGGATCTTGCTAAATCGTTCCCAAGAACAAACTGTATTCGTGGAACTGATACTCTTGTCTATTACGCCCATTGTTAACTACTCCAGTCTTGAGTTGGCACTCCAACCTGAAATTACATAGGGAAACGCTTAATTTCTGTCCGTCTATCCCACAAATTACCACTCTCCGGTAACAGGTCCGAAAGAGTGCAAATACGTTCATCTCTTGCTATTAGAGACTGATTAGATCCCGTATCTCAAAATTATGACTTCTTTCCCTTCTTCCCTTGTCTTCCAAGTAAACTTTACCCACAGAGGCAAAGTCTTTACAGAGATCAGGCATTAACTCAATTCCCAGCCCCCGCCTAGGCTGTGCACCGTCTTGCAGCTCCTCAATTTTTCTTGGGGTCTCCTTTACTACTTTCACTAATACCACTGGCTTAACGTCTTTTACCACATCTTTTCCCACAGTGCCTTTCTTTAACAACCAGCATTGTGACTTTACATGTCCCACTTTCTGGCAGTGAAAACACCTTTTTCCAGTGACTTTGTTAAACCACCGGCACTGTAACTTTGTGTTCCACTCCATTACAGTGAAAACACCTGAGGCCTTTCTCCTCCCTTTCACCCTCTTGAGCTTCTATTTTAATCCGTGGTAAACAATTACCATTGTGTTCTCCTCTTTGTTTTGTTGTGTAGAATCTCTCCTCCCATTTTCTTTCCTTCACAGGATGAAATTCTTACCGGAAGTTAAACTTTGCTTTATGCACCACTGCATATTCTTCTGCCATCTCTGCCACTGTTTTCACTACTTGAGCTTTCTGTTCAACCACATGAATTCCTATCTCTGGAAGTGAGTTTTTTCAACTCCTCCAGCAGAATAATCTCTCAAAGTCTCATAAGTCTTATCTATTTTTAAGGCCCACACCCATCTATCAAAATTACTATGTTTAATTCTTGCTAATTCAAATTAAGCCTGACCTGGTTCCTTCTTTACGTTTCTGAACCACTGTCTATGCACTTCTGATACCAGTTCATAAGCACTCAAAAATAGCCTGTTTGTCATGTACATAATCTCTTGACCCCTCATCTGACAGCGCTGCAAATACCTCAAAGCTTTGCTACCAGCTTAGTTTGAATTGGCATTGCCCCCAAGTTCTCTAGCCACTCCATCTATCTAGCCTGTTTTTCAAATGAAATAAAGAAGGCGTTCATGTTTTTCTTATCAAAATGTGGCAATGTTTTAACATATTTGCATACATCACTACCTTTTATCTTCATCCTGTTAACTTGACTTTCCTGACTAATTAGGAGAAAGTGAGGAATGGAGAGTCAAAGAGTGTGGTTCTGGAAAAGCACAACCAGTCAGGCAGCATCTGAGGAGCAGGAGAGCCTATGTTTCGAGCATAAGCACTTCATCAGGAATGGGGGAGGGGTGGCTTGGGGGCCTGAGAGATTAATGAGAGAGGGTGGGGCTAGGTGGGAAGGTAGCTGGGAATGTAATATGTAAATGAAGGTGGCAGTGAAGATGATAGGTCGGAGTGGAAGGTGGAGTGGTTAGGTGGGAAGGAAGATGGGCAGTTCAAGAGGGCGATGTCGAGTTGGAAGGTTGGATCTGGAATAAGATGTGGGGAAAGGGAAATGGGAAAACTGGTGACATCCACATTCATCTTGGGTGGTTGAAGGGTCCCAAGGCAGAAGGCCTTAATGTTTTTCAGGATATCTGACATCGCCACCTTGATATTGCCATGCCTTCAACTATCAACTGCATGTCCTCCTCCTCGGTGAATATTGATACAAAGTACTTAAGGACCTGCCCAAATTTTTCTGACTGTATGCACACATTTCCTCATTTCTCCTTGGGTGGACATATCTTTCCCTTACCTCCTTGCTTCTGAACCCACAAAATATTGTCATTTTGTAGAGATTCATTGTCTCCAAAAAGTTGCATTGTGTCTCATGCATCAGTTACCTTCATTTGTTTTTCGAAAGCTGCAAACAACTCATTAAAGCAATGTCTGTTTTACTCAATTGCAGTTCCGAAAAATAGTGGTCGCTGACACTTGTGTGATTGAATATTGAGCAAAATACCTGACTGCTATTGTCAAGTTGAGACTGATGGAGAGATGAGCCAGATTGTTACGGTGCATAAGCCATTCAGCCTATTGTCAGCACCAGCTCTCCGAATGAGAATTATGACTCTGCCATCCCCTCATTATTGTCCTCATAACCTTGCACATTATTTGTATTAAATAGTCATCTAATGCCCTCTGAAGTGCTTCATTTGAACCTGCTTTCATCACAATTTAGGCAATGCGTTCCAAAGCAATGCGTTCCAAACCATTCAGTGTGCAAAAGTGAGTTTTTAAAAGCATTTGTTTCTTGCACACTGACTTCAAGTGTGTGTCCTCTTGTTTTTGATCCTAATGACCAAGAACAGTTTCTGTCCCTCTATTCCTGATAATTTAGATGAGTCTGATCTTGGCTAATCCTCTCAGAAGAAAAATGTCCTAAAGTCTTTAAAGAGAGTTCAAAAATGAAGATTCACATACCTGGAACCACTTTCTGCATTTACTTCACATCCTTTCTGTTGTGTGGCATCTGGAATTATAAAGTAAAAAAATGAGGTCTGCAGATGCTGGAGATCACAGCTGCAAATGTGTTGCTGGTCAAAGCACAGCAGGTCAGGCAGCATCTCAGGAATAGAGAATTCGACGTTTCGAGCATAAGCCCTTCATCAGGAATAAGAGAGAGAGAGAGCCAAGCAGGCTAAGATAAAGGGTAGGGAGGAGGGACTAGGGGGAGGGGCGATGGAGGTGGGATAGGTGGAAGGAGGTCAAGGTGAGGGTGATAGGCCGGAGTGGGGTGGGGGCGGAGAGGTCAGGAAGAGGACTGCAGGTTAGGAGGGCGGTGCTGAGTTGAGGGAACCGACTGAGACAAGGTGGGGGGAGGGGAAATGAGGAAACTGGAGAAATCTGAATTCATACCTTGTGGTTGGAGGGTTCCCAGGCGGAAGATGAGGCGCTCCTCCTCCAGCCGTCGTGTTGTTGTGTTCTGCCGGTGGAGGAGTCCAAGGACCTGCATGTCCTCGGTGGAGTGGGAGGGAGAGTTAAAGTGTTGAGCCACGGGGTGATTGGGTGGGTTGGTTCGGGCGGCCCGGAGGTGTTCTCTGAAGCAAGTAAGCGGCCTGTTTCACCAATATAGAGGAGGCCACATCGGGTGCAGCGGATGCAATAGATGATGTGTGTGGAGGTACAGGTGAACTTGTGGCGGATATGGAAGGATCCCTTGGGGCCTTGGAGGGAAGTGAGTGTGGAGGTGTGGGCGCAAGTTTTACATTTCCTGCGGTTGCAGGGGAAGGTGCCGGGGGTGGAGGTTGGGTTGGTGGGGGGTGTGGATCTGACGAGGGAGTCACGAAGGGAGTGGTCCTTGCGGAACGCTGATAGGGGAGGGGAGGGAAATATATCCTTGGTGGTGGGGTCCGTTTGGAGGTGGCGGAAATGGCGGCGGATGATACGTTGTATGCGGAGGTTGGTGGGGTGGTAGGTGAGAACCAGTGGAGTTATAAACACTACTACAACTGAGGTGTAAGAAATGTTTTGTGGGTTTAGTGTAATTACCTTGCTTTCACATTGAAATTAATCCAAGAATACTGGATTCTCTTTCTTCTGTCTGCCACTTTGAATGCCCTCTGCACATGGATACCAGGTCTTCAGTTCTGCTCACCCTTTAGTTAAAACTTTTTTTAAGGCAGTTTTTAGACTGACCATGTCATTTCTACCAGAATGCACCACATTACTCTAAGCTACATTAAATTTCATGTGCTACCTCTAAATCCAATTAAGCATCTTCTCATGCAATGTTTGGGTTCTCTACTGTCCTCTTCACCATGCGCCGACAGAATTAGTTTAAAATCTCCCCAAGAGAATTCGCAAAACATTCTGTTCGAAAATCTGCTCTGTATTCAGGTGCAGCCATCTGATTTTCAGGTGCCATCTGGCACTCGTGTCACAGAAATTTAAAGCTCTTCCATTTGTATAATCTTTGCATCTGGACAATCGCCTTTGTGTGTACTCAATTGAATGTGGTTTTGGCAGGGATACAGAGATGACTGCTTTTGAGGTCCTGCTTGCAAATATCTGCCTAAATTTTCTTGTAAATTCTGACGAAGGACCCTATCAGCTTTAATTTGTTAGTACTGACATGAACCACTTTTGGAAGCTGATCTTTCCGGGAAGAACACCCAACGGCGACTCTGTGGCACCCTTGACCTTAGCATCAAGGAGACAGCAGACAATACCATTCTGCAGTCAGGTCTTTGGCAGCAGAAACACATTTATTCTCCAAACAAATAAATTATCATCACCTTTATTTATCCTTCCATCCTTCCCCATAGTGCCTCTGAGGGACCATCACCTTTACCAGTATTCAGTCCATAAAACTGATTATTGTGACTTCAAGAAGCCAGTTGACTCATTGTGTCTGTGCCACTTCCCTCTGAGCCCAAATTGTCTATTCCCAGCCCCTCCCTTTCCTCCGTAGCCCTGCACTTTTTAAAAAATCTTCGAATAATGATCAGATACCCATTTGAAAATTGACCCTGCCTCCATCACCTTCTGAGATGGTATATTGCAGATCCTAACCATTTGCTACAGGGGGGAAAATGCTTCTTCATGTCTCCTTAACTTGGTGTCGTCCTAGTTTTTGACCCTTCCACCAATTGGAGCAGTTTCATCCCATCTGTCCCACCTCTCATGATTTTGCGCAATCAGGTTTCTGCTTAACTTGCTCTTTGCTGAGGCAAATTTATCCATATCCTTTATCAATGTAACCCCAGTTCTTCATCCTTGGAACCAGTCTTAAGTTCTTTTTCTACATCCTCTGTCACCTTCTTATCCTGTGCAATGTGCAGTTTCCATGATTGTATAATTTGTTTCAGTGTGGCTGACCCAATGAATTCGGGACACTAGGTATAAACTTTCTTTTGTAGTCTGTTTTGATTGATAAAATCCAGTATTCTGGGTCCCATTAACCATTTTCCCAAACTGGCTTTCACCCTTAATGATTTATGCATGAGTACCCCATTTGAGTTACATTCCATGGTCCCTGTGCTTTCTCCCAAAGTGTATTGACTTTTTGAAATGCAGTCTGCTTGTGTCTGTATTTTAACCACCATTATACAGCTCACAGTGTGACTTGTTTATCTGCAAATTTAGTAACTGTGCTTTGAACACCCATGTCTTGGTCATGAATGTGGCAAAAAGTAACATTCCCCTTGGTGTGATACAACTGTTTACCACCTTGAAGTCTAGTAAAATAACCGTTCACCACAACTATCTTGCCTGCGACTTGACTAAAGTTGTATCTAACACTAAAGGTATGCTAATCCCAATTTTTTGCACTTGTCCCATATCCTTGAGTGTTATATTTTAAGCACTCATCCAAATATTTTTTTAAAGGCTGTCAGGTTTTCAGCCTCCTCTATCTTCCCAGGTAGTGCATTACAGATTACAACCATCTGCTAAGTGGAAATGTTTTTTTGTTCTCAAATCCCCTCTGAATCTTCTGTCTCTTACCCAAAAACTCTGTCCATTTATAACTGACCCCTCAGTCAAGGGGAACAGCAGCTCTCCCTTTGCTCTGTCCAATCCCATCATAATCGTATACACCTCAATCCTGTCCACCCTCAGTCTTCATTGCTTTGAAGAAAACCGCACAATCCCATCTAGTCTGTCCTTATAGCTCAGTTTCTCCATCCCAGGTGACATCCTGGTGAACCTCCTCTGTACCCTCTCCAGTGCTATCACATCCTTCCTGGAGTGGCATGGGTGTTAGTTTATGTTGAGTTTTTGGTCAGAAGCAGAGGCTGATCTGTCTTTTACAGACATTTATTCACCGTCTTGAGCCCATATATGATATGCAAGTGTTCTCCATATCAGATGAGCCCCCATTCCCATATGGAAAGTAGTTCTGTAACTTGGATCAGTGATCAGGAGCATGTGTGTACTCCTCACCCAATCAATTCAACATTTGCACCATGGCGAAATTGAAATGGAGCAGACTGAAGTGTGTAAAATAATAATAGGTCTCATTTGTTCTAAACAAGAGTCATCAAAATATCAATTCTATTTCTCTAAGATGCTGGCAGACCCAGTTGAGTTTTTTCAGCACTTTCTGTGCATGTTTAAACACCGCTTGAAGCTCATCACAGCATAGAGGAATCAAACCCACCCAGGGGACTTGAACCCCAGTATAGCACGGAGGACTTGAACCTCAATCACACCCCCCCCCCCCCCCCCCCCCCCCCCCCCCCCCTTAGTGCAGCACAAAGGGCTCGAACCTCTGTTTGTCAGCACGCTGGTGGAACTGTGTCTCTCGACTGAACTAATTACCGTTTGAGGAATCTGTAGCATTGAGTGCGATTGAGCAAGTGGGCATTCACCGGCACAGAGGAATATGGAGAGGGACCAAGGCTTAAAATCTTATCTTGTGGGCCTGTCTGTCTCAAGACACCAATGGTCCAGACGATCACTGACACTACCCGATCGTAACTATTTGTTTGGATCCTGCCGAGTGCGCCAATATTGTCATTCCCTCCCCCAGCAAAACGCTCACACAGTATAGTTTTACCTCCTCCATTTTTATTCTGGGCCTTGGAGGGAGAGAGAATGAGTGCCCATGTGCACAGAGATATGAGTTCTCGGTTTTCTCTCTGAAACAGCAGATTTTTCATGAATTATGTCATTTTATAGGGAGGAACATTCAGATAAGACGGCAGGCATATTAATTGGGTGATGGTTACAATCAGCGAGCATCAATAGTCACGATTGAGCCATCTGCTGTTACACAATGAATGTTCTTAACTTTAACTGGCTTCACATGATGATTACTTTTTACCTTGTTAAACTGACATTACAGACTGAATGCTTCCAATATTGTTAAATGGCTCTACTTAATGCTTTTCCACCGTGTTAACCGTTACCCCTTTGTTAACTGTTACCCCTTTGTTAACTGCAAGTTCCTATATGATCTGAGTCATGCTCAGCTGAACCTCTTGTTTCACAAAACTCAGAACGTAACTCTTTCCCTACCTGCTCATATCCTATACACATTTTCAAGTGAACTCTGGACAGCTTTCTGCACTCCCTCCATCAGCCTGAACTAGTCAGAATAGCAGAGCACTGAACCTGAGGCAGTACTGACAGGACCAGCTGCATGCACGCAGCAGGACATACTGACAGGAGGTACGACACAATTTCAATACAGAAACAGCTAAGGGAGGAGATGGAGAGCACAGGAGACTTAGTTTAACAGAAGGTAGTTAAGACTGCAGATGCTGGAAAATCGGAGTTGATAAAATTTGGAGCTGGAAGAAGTACATCAGATAAGCAGCATCGGAGGAGCAAAAGAGTCAGCATTTCAGGTAGAACCCAACTGTAGTTCAACAGGAGACGACAACAGTGATCACTCACGTCCCAAGTCTTTTGGAGTGAACGACCAGTTCGACGAGTCTAATCCCAATAATCTCTAGCATTTTGATATTCTCAGAATAACTGTAGGGACAAAGAAATTACCTCAATGAATCTAGCAGTGTGCTGGGGGATTGATCGAGATGTTTGAAACCATCTCGGCATAAGACTGTGTTGCTGTGAACAGGTATGTTCTGGGAGACAATTATGAATTCCTCAAAAGTTTGAACAGATGAGCTGACATGATGGTTTATTCCAGTAGACAGCAGACCCAAGGAATCACAGTTATAATGTAGAAGGAGCCATTCACTCTGTCCAGTCTGTGCCAACTCTCAGTGAGAAGCCTTAACTGGCTTCGATTGAGTGAGGATTCACTCAGTTTCTGCCTGCAACAGATCTCAGGGACCGCAAACAGTTTGTAAAGTGTGAGAAATCACAAACAGTGCTCTTATTTCCAAGAGTGAGTATTTAACATTAGGGACCTCTGCAGGTAAATTAATGTCCAAGTGACAGAGAGGGTGTCCTCGTCACCTTCTGTACCACAACATGAAGTATGGATACCTGCAGAACGCCACTCGTCATGGAACTCCAGCCAGCGAAACATCCTTCTACCACTACCTTCTGTGCTCTGTGGGCAAGCCAATTCTGAATCCACGCGGCCAGGTCACCATGGATCCCATGCATCTTAATTTTCTGGATGAGCCTCCCATGAGGGACCTTGTCGAAAACCTTAATAAAATCCATGTCGACAACATCCATTTCTCTACCCTCATAGATCATCTTTGTCACCTCCTTGAAAAATTCAATCAAGTTAGTTAGACAGGACCTGCCCCTCTCAGAACCCTGATGACTGTCCCTAATTAGGCCACGCTTTTCCAAATATGCGTAAATCCAATCTAAGCCGTCTCTCCAGTAGCTTTCCAACCTCACCACTGATATGAGACTCAGTTTCCTGGATTATTTCTATTTCCCGATTGCCCTAACTTAGGGCACCGAATTTATAGCAAAAGTTTACAATGTGATGTAACTGAAATTAAACAACTGAAGGCAGACTTAGGGACAGGTAACAATACAAAGTGGCCAAGCAGAGGCTGAGAGCCAAGTTCGGTACCCATGAGGATGGCTTCACCTGGTACCTTGGGTTCATGCACAGTACAGATGACCCCACTGCATTACACACACACTCAGACAGACAGGCACGCATACACACTCACTCACACTCACACACACTCACTCTCCTACAGACCCCTCTCTCATATGCTCACATACAGACTCTCACACGCACCTTCTCACAGACTTTTATACCCCTTTACATTCGCACTCACGCACATACACATACTCTCTCACAGAGACTTATATCCCACATGCATGCGCACACAAGTTTGTGGGGTGAATTTGTACTTGCAAAATTGCTCAAAAACTGCATAAATCCATGTAAGATTCTATATATCTTTTTTAAAACACTAGCATCAGTCTGAACATTTGGGCACAGACAAACTCACACAGGGCATCTCACCTTCAGAGCATTTTCTGGGCCAACATGGCATCTATTGTTAAAGTTCACTTGAGAATGTAACTTTAAGAAAGTTCTGGAATTTATGTATGAAAGAACTGAAACCAACATGCCCATTCTAAAAGATGAGAGACTTAACAAACAGTCCAGGTCTTTTTCAATGTATGATTTTAAGTTACAACACACTGTAAACTTCTGCTATAAATTCTATGTCCTATGATTTTATACTCCGCAACCACCTGATGAAGGAGCAGTGCTCCAAAGGTTAATGCTTCCAAATAAACCTGTTGAACTATAACCTGAGAGTGAAAACGTTCTACTGTAAATTACATTCACTGACTGAATTGGTCAAGGGGCAAAGAGAGAGAGGGAGAGACAGACAGGATGAAAGCTGGTGGAAACATTAACTCTTCGTGGTCTGATTTGAGTGACACTGGCTTGTCATGGATTGAATGTTTGTGTGTTCCCTGAAGCTCGATATCTCAATGTTATGCATTTAATTTGCTTTCTCGTAATCTAAGCTCTTTTTAAAACGCAAAAACCATGTTGTAGAACAATGATACTGGACATGTTAGCTGAGCAAGGTTATAGCATGACCTTTTCTCACAGTTTAGTGGTTTGGATCAGAAATTGGCTAGCTGAAAGAAGACAGTGTGGTGGTTGATGGGAAATGTTCATCCTGGAGTTCAGTTACCAGTGGTGTACCATAAGGATCTGTTTTGGGGCCAGTGCTGCTTGTCATTTTTATAAATGATCTGAATGTGTGTTTTGAAGGATGGGTTAGTAAATTTGCAAATGACACTAAAGTAGGCAGAGTTTAGTGTCGAAGGATGTTGTGGGTTACAGAGGGACATAAGATGCAGAGCTGGGCTGAGAAGTAGCAAATGGAGTTCACTTCAGAAAAAGTAACAGGAATGCAGAGTACTGAGCTAATGATAAAATACTTAGCTGAACAGGTGTCCAATCCCTGAAAGTTGCCACCCAGGTTGACAGGGTTGTTAAGAAGACATATAGTGTGTTGGCATTTATTGGTAGGGGGATTCAGTTTGAGAGCCACGAGATCAGGCCACATCTGTACAAGACACTGGTAAGGCTGCACCTGGAGTATTGCACACAGTTCTGGTCACTGCATTATAGGAAGGATGTGGAAGCTTTGGAAAGGATTCAGAGGAAATTTACTCGGATGTTGCTGATATAGAGGAATAGTCTTATGAGGAAAGGCTGAAGGCTCTGAGGATGTTTTCGTTGGAGAGAAGGTGGTTGAGAGGTGACTTAATCAAGGCATATAAGGTAATCAGAGGGTTAGATAGGTGGACAGTGAGAGCCTTTTTCCTCGGATCATGAAGGCTAACACAAGGGGACATGGCTTTAAATTGAGGGTTGATAGATACAGGACAGATATGTAGAGCAGTTCCTTCACGGAGTGGTAGGGGCATGCAATGGCCTACCTACAACAGTAGTAGACTCACCGATGTTAAGGGCATTAAATTGGGCATTAAATTGGGCATTGAACATAGATATAGACAATAATGCAGCGCTGTAGGTCAGATGGGATCAGATTATTTTCACAGGTCGATAGAACGTAGAGGGGTGATGGGCCTGTACTGCGCTGTAACCTATGTTCTATGTATAGACTTGTCCCTCGTTATGATATACTGTTATAAGGAAAGGTTATCTAGCCAAGGCAATTGACCATTTGGGGCCTGGTTGGATCAAGATTTCCTACTTTGATGTGCATGCAGCTTAATTAGTCAACCATAGACAGACCTGTCAATGAGTTTCTCTTCCGCTGCAAACTTTTGCCGTTTTATTGCTGCTTATCTGATTAAGGACATGTTGTATCTTTGCAAAAGACTGCTTGTTTGCAGCAATAATGAGAGTAGCCTGAGAGAGCTTTTAGGGGTAAGAGCTGGCACCGCTACTCTGCTAATAGTTTTAGAACCTTTGCCTGGCTTGTAGGTATCTATGTTATAGTGTAACATTGATGCCATTGGTAAATGTAATAATTTAAACTAAACTGTCTGTAAGAATTTTATATTCCAGGCTACCATAGAGTATGATCTCAGGGATGAACCAAGAGAGGCTTACAGGTCGCGTCCATCAGGGATTCCCTGAGCCATCTTGAATTGGTACTTTAACAAAGGAACAACATTAGCTACTCACCTGGCTTCTGGGACTCTCCAGTGACGAGCAAGGATACAAAATTCTTGGCTGAGACCCCAACAATCACCTCTCTGCCCCTCGCAATAACCTGGGGTACATAATAGGGTACTTATGGTAGGGGGTTTTAACTTTCCAAACATCGACTGGGACTGCTATAGTGTTAAAGGTTTAAATGGAGTGGAATTTGTTAAGTGTGTACAAGACAATTTTCTGATTCAGTATGGATGTACCTTCTAGAGAAGGTGCAAAACTTGACCTCCTCTTGGGAAATAAGGCAGGGCAGGTGACTTAGGTGTCAGTGGGGGAGCACTTTGGGGCCAGTGACCATAATTCTATTCGTTTCATAATAGTGATGAAAAAGGATAGACCAGATCTCAAAGTTGAAATTCTAATAAAGGCCAATTTTGATGGTATTAGGCAAGAACTTTCGAAAGCTGATTGGAGGCAGATGTTCGCAGGTAAAGGGACGGCTAGAAAATGGGAAGCCTTCAGAAATGAGATAACAAGAATCCAGAGAAAGTATATTCCTGCCAGGCTGAAAGGGAAGGCTGGTAGATACAGGGAATACTGGATGCCTAAAGAAATTGAGGCTTTAGTTCAGAAAAAGAAGGAAGCAAAAGGTTTTCAATAGTTGAACGTTCAGTTTTCAAGAGCAAACTGTTGAGAATGATGTACAAAAGATCATGGGGAATTTTTGTCTTGGAATATTTGGGATTTGGATTGTGCCTCTTTGGAGTTATGGACACTGACTCAGGGACAACCTCTGCAATTGAATTGGACAATGAGATGTAAGGTCAACTCTTGCATGGATTTGGGAAAAGGACAGGGGGATTTGGACAAAATACACTATTTCATGTTTAGCTTTTGATCTTGCAAAAGCAAAATAGCCCAAAAGCAGGACATTGGTCACCAAGAGAGATTTAGCCAGCTTTTAGCAAGGTTCACATTCATTTCTAAACTGCCTGTCTCAACAAATGGGAGGAAATGATATAAGCATCTCTTGCTGCCAAGCTTTATGCAAGGCTGCATAATTGCTGAAAGCTAGCTTGCTAACAGGTGGGATTCAAACTCTCGTGGTTGATTTATTTCTAATCATAAATGACCCTGTGGACCTTTTGAGAATTTTAATCTTTTTTTTATTGGGCTTACTGTTGTTCAGGAACTCTTTTTATTCTGAGTTGACTTTTAATATTGCTGCACTTAAGGGTTGAAGCAGTGTCATGAACTCAGCATACTGCAATTTTTCATTCTAGATGGCGTTGACACTAATAAACAAACTAGACATCAACATTGCAAGACATTTATTTATAAACCAGTGGCTGTTTATGATTGGAGTAATGAATGCGTATCTGTAGGGGGTCAGTGCACACTTACAAAACTATCATGGTCCAGCAGTGCGTGTTTTCAGTGCACAACATATTTGGGTAGATCTAAGTATGTAGCTTCAATTTTACAACCTGACAATTTCAGATCCTCTGTCTATTTTTTTTTGGAATCTGTTTTGCTTTTGAGGCAGTTCATTGTTGCCTCTTATTTGCTTCTGATGCAAAAGTCTTCTGTTGGTTTGTGAGATGACGCGATCATTATCTGTTCTCCGTCCTTAATTACCCTTGAGAAGATGATGGTGAACCACTGTCCTCCATGTGATGAGTGCATACAGTGATAGAGACGTACAAAACAGAAACAGACCCTTTGGTCCAATTCATCCATGCCAACTAGATATCCTAAGATAATCTAGACTCATTTCCCTCTAAACTCTTCCTTTTCGTATATCCATTCAAATGCCTTTTAAATGTTGTAATTGTACCAGGCTCCACCACTTCCTCTGGTAGCTCATTTCATACTCTCACACTCCACCCCATTTGTGAAAAAGTTGCCCCTTTGTCCCTATTAAATCTTTCCCCTCTCACCCTAAACCTATGCCCTCTACTTCTGGACTCCCCACCCCAGGAAAAAGACCTTGTCTGTTTACCCTATCCATCCCTCCCATGACTCTATAAACTTCTATAAGGTCACCCCGAGCCTCCAGTGCTCCAGAGAAAACAGGCTCAGCCTATTCAGCCTCTCCCTTTGACTCAAACCCTTGCAACATCCTTGTAAATCTTTTCTGAATCCTTGAAGTTTCATAACATCTTTCCTATTGCAGAAAGACCAGAATTGTATGCATATTCCAAAAGTGGCATAACCAATATCTTGTACAGATGTAACATGGCCTCCCAACTCCTGAAGTCAATGCACTGTCCAAGAAATGCAAGAATGCTAATTGCCATCTTGAGCCACTTCAAACTGATGCTCGAAGCCTAGTGATGGGAGATATGGACATAGCAGGAGAACTTAACAAGTACTTTGCGTCAGTCTTCACAATGGAAGACATGAGTAATATCCCAACAATTAAAGGGAGTCGGGGCTGAGTTGAGTATGGTTGCCGTTACAAAAGAGAAAGTGCTAGAAAAGCTAAAAGGTCTTTAAAATTAATAAATCTCCTGGCCCCGATGGGATACATCCTAGAGTTCTGAGAGAAGTGGCTGAGGAAATAGCGGAGGCATTGGTTGAGATCTTTCAAAAGTCACTGGAGTCAGGGAAAGTCCCGGATGATTGGAAGATCGCTGTTGTAACACCCTTGTTCAAGAAAGGATCAAGATAAAAGATGGAAAATTATAGGCCAATTCGTCTAACCTCGGTTGTTGGTAAAATTGTAGAATCCATCATTAAGGATGAGGTTTCTAAATTCTTGAAAGAACAGAGTCTGTTTAGAACAAGTCAACATGGATTTATTAAGGGGAGGTCGTACCTGACAAACCTGTTGGAATTCTTTGAAGAGGTGACAAGTAGGTTACTCCAGGGAAACCCAGTGGATATGGTCTATCTAGACTTCCAAAAGGCCTTTGATAAGGTGCCACACAGGAGGCTGCTGAGCAAGGTGAGGGCCCATGGTGTTCGAGGTGAGCTACTGGGATGGATTGAGGATTGGCTGTCTGACAGAAGGCAGAGAGTTGGGATAAAAGGTTCTTTTTCGGAATGGCAGCCGGTGACGAGCGGTGTCCTACAGGGTTCAGTGTTGGGGCCACAGCTGTTCACATTATATATTAATGATCTCGATGAAGGGATTGAGGGCATTCTAGCGAAGTTTGCCGATGATATGAAGTTAGGTGGACAGGCAGGTAGTACTGAGCAAGTGGGGAGGCTGCAGAAGGATCGAGACAGTTTGGGAGAGTGGTCCAGGAAATGGCTGATGGAATTCAACTTGAGCAAATGTGAGGTCTTGCACTTTGGAAAAAAGAATAAAAGCAGAGACTACTTTCTAAACGGTGAGGAAATTCGTAAAGCCAAAGTACAAAGGGGTCTGGGAGTGCTAGTCGAGGATTCTCTAAAGGTAAACATGCAGCTTGAGTCTGTGATTCAGAAAGCAAATGCAATGTTGTCACTTATCTCCAGAGGGCTGGAATATAAAAGCACCGTTGTGCTACTGAGACTTTATAAAGCTCTGGTACGGCCCCATTTGGAGTACTGTGTCAAGTTTTGGTCCCCACACCTCAGGAAGGACATACTGGCACTAGAACGTGTCCAGCGGAGATTCACACGGATGATCCCTGGAATGGTTGGTCTAACATATGAGGAACGGCTGAGGATCCTGGGATTGTATTCAATGGAGTTTAGAAGATTAAGGGGAGATCTAATAGAAACATACAAGATAATACATGGCTTGGAAAGGGTGGACGCTAGGAAATTGTTTCCGTTAGGCGAGGAGACTAGGACCCGTGGACACAGCCTTAGAATTAGAGGGGGTCAATTCAGAACAGAAATGCGGAGACATTTCTTCAGCCAGAGAGTGGTGGGCCTGTGGAATTCATTGCCGTAGAGTGCAGTGGAGGCCGGGACGCTAAATATCTTCAAGGCAGAGATTGATAGATTCTTGATGTCACGAGGAAGTAAGGGCCACAGGGAGAATGCAGGTTAGTCAAGTTGAAATACCCATCAGCCATGATTGAATGGCGGAGTGGGCTCGATGGGCCGAATGGCCTTACTTCCACTCCTATGTCTTATGGTCTTATCTTCACTACCCTTTCTACCTATGACTCCACTTTCAAGGAACAGTGAACGTGCACTCCAAGGTTTCTTTGTTCAGCAACACTGCCTAGGACCTTACCAT
Organism: Hemiscyllium ocellatum; assembly: GCF_020745735.1. Classification (NCBI taxonomy): domain Eukaryota; kingdom Metazoa; phylum Chordata; class Chondrichthyes; order Orectolobiformes; family Hemiscylliidae; genus Hemiscyllium; species Hemiscyllium ocellatum. The sequence goes on along the minus strand of NC_083432.1, from coordinate 8,291,732 downwards.
TAAGCACTGTCTTGATTTGCCTTTCCAAAATGCAGCACCTCACATTTGTCTAAATTCAACTCCATCTGCCACTCCTCAGCCCATTGGCCCATATGATCAAGATCCCATTGTATTTTGAGGGAACCTTCATCACTGTCTACGACACTAACAATTTTTCTGACATCTGCAAACTAACTAGCCATACCTGCTGTGTTCACATCCAAATCATTTATATAAATAACATGATTCTGGGTAATCCAAGATGGAGGATGGGAAAAAGTTGTGGCTGTAAGAGCTCCTTTTTTGATATTTTCAGTGTTGGAGTTGATTTCCTTGAATTCTAGGAGCAGTGATTACTGTTGGATAAGAGTGGCATTATTTTGGAACTTTGGGGATTGTGGAGGTGAAAAAAATGTAAACAATATTTTAAAAAGGAGGAAGAGAGACAAAGGCAATAACCACATAAGAGGTGATCAAATGGAGAAATAAACCTGCACAGTTATCTGACCCAGCAGTGAATCTGCACAGCTGACTGCCTCTGCTGCTCTTAGATCTCAAGTGTCTCTGGATATTGGAGTTCATCTAAAGAAAATAAATAAGCAGCGCAATTCACGTACAGTGTTGTTATAGACAGGAAGTACCAGGTTTTTGAGCCAACAGCACTGTGGTCCCAAGTCAGGATCATGTCTGACTTGGAGAGGAAGTTACAGGTAGTGATTTATCCATGCATTGGCGAGATTTGCCCTTCCAGATAGTAGAAGGCACTGGCTTTGAAGGTGATATTTAAGGAATCTCAGTGAAGTACTGCATTGCATCTTGTATATGCTACATCTGTCACTGCAGTGGAGGGAATGAAAGCGAAGGCATTGGATCGGGTCCAGATCAGAGAACGACTGCTTTATCTTGGATACTGTTGAGCATTTTGAGTGTTGTTGGAGCTCTTATGCATTCAAGCAAGTGAAGAATACTCCATTTCATTACATTGGTCACATTCCTTGAAATTAGCTCAGTCTTTTCAGAACATGTGCAATGAAAGACGATCTACACTGGTTATATTTTGTTAATGCCCCACTATCTGGTAGTTACTGATGACTCACTGTGTGGAGTTTGCACGTTCTCCCCGTGTCTGCCTGGGTTTCCTCCGGGTGCTCCAGTTTCCTCCCACAGTCCAAAGATGTGCGGGTCAGGTGAATTGGCCATGCTAAATTGCCCCTAGTGTTAGGTATGGGTGTGTTGCGCTTCGGCGTGTCAGTGTGGACTTGTTGGGCCAAAGGGCCTATTTCCACACTGTAAGTAATCTAATCTAATCTAATTAAGTTATACCCAAGATGTTAGCATGTATTTTCAACTTGCTCAGAAATAGTTTCATGGATAAGTTTTCAGGGTTTTTTGACTGTTTGTTCACAGAAAAAATTGTAGCAAATATGTTTCCATATTAATAGCTAACAAAATTATCCCAATGTTGTCAACACTCGTAATTCCTTTTGACAACTCACTCTCCTACCTATCTTCATGTCACCAGCAAACTTAACTATCATACATACTGCCCCCATCGTCAAATTGTTGATACAAATTGTAAATAGCAGAGATCCCTGTGCATAAGAACTAGAAGCAGCAGTAGGCCATCTGGCCCTTCGAGCTTGCTCTGCCGTTTGATAAGGTCATGGTTGATCTGTTTGTGGCCTCAGCTCCACTTGCCTGCCCTCTGACTGTAACTCTTAATTCATTCATTGTTTTAAAAAAAAATCTATCGTAGCTTTAAAAACATTTACTGAAGTAGCGTCAACTACATCACTGGGCAGGGAATTCGATAGATTCACAGTATTCTGGGTGAAGAAATTTCTTCTCACTTCAGTCCAAAATCTGGTCCCCCTAATTAGGAGACTCTGCCCTCTTGTCCTAGTTTTACCTGCCAGTGGAACTATCTTCTCTACTTCTATCTTATAAAATTACGAAATGTTTCTCTAAGATCTCTCCTCATTATTCGAAATTCTTCTATACTAGTGTAAGTGACATTCTAGTTGCAGTTTGCTAAAGCAAATGTGAGCCCACTTCATCCTACCCTCTGTCCATGCTAACATGTTATTTTATGATCATAGGGGACTTAGTTTGTGCAATAACATCTGATGAATCAACTTAATCAAAAATATTTGGGAAATCCAAGTACACCACACCTGCAATTTTTGCTCAATCTTCATTGTTCAATGCTTTTTCAAAGAAATTTCGAATTCGTTGAACAAGATTGTCTTTCCACAAAACTGCATTGACTCTGACTGATCCATTCTGATTTTAAGGATCTTGCTTTACACTTCTGAATAGATTTTAGTGATTCCCCAAGATAGACGTCCCTTTATTTAAGAAAGTCTCTAAGGAGAAGCCTGGGAAACTGAGAATCTGACATTGGTGGTGTGTAAGTTGTTGAAGGTGATTCTGAAAGGTAGGATGTACATACATGTAGACAGGCAAGGAATGATTGAGGCTGGTCAATTCTGTTTTGTGTGGGATTTGTGTGTCTCAAACCTAATTGAGTTTTTTGAGGAAGTAACCAAAATGATTGGGGGAAGAACAGTAAACATGATTTACTTGGACTTTAGTAAAGCCTTTGATAAGGATCCGCATGTTAGACTAATTAGTAAAGTTAGATCACATGAGATTCACGGTGTGTTTGCCAATTGGATACAAAATCGACAGTAGGAGACAGAGGACGGTGATGGAGGGATGTTTTTCGGACTGGAGGCCTGTGACCAGTGGTGTGCCGCAGGGATTCACTGTTATTCATCATAATATAAAGGATTTGGATGTGAATATAGGATGCACATTTAGTAAGTTTGCAGATGACACCAAAATGTGTGGTGTAGTGGACTAAGATTACCAAGTGATCTTGATCAATTGGACCAATGGGTTTAAAAGTGGCAGATGGAGTTTAATTTGAATAAACTGAAGTATTACATTGTGATAAAACAAACAAACAAAGGCAGGACTTATACAATTAACGATGAAGCGCTCAGTAGTATGGTAGTACAGAGCGACATTGGGGTTTAGGTACATTATTCTTTGAAAGTTATATTAGAGCTAGACAGGGTAGTTAACAAGGTGTTTAGCATGCTTGCCATCATTGCTCAGATGTTTCAGTAAGCTAGTTGAGGTTGTACAGGACATTGGTAAAGTCTCTTCTGTGGTACTATAAGCAGTTCTGGTTGCCCTCTTATAGGAAGCATATCATTAAACTGGAGAGGATTCAGAAAAGATGGGACTGTAAGGTTTGAGTTAGAGATGTAAGGTGGACAGCTGGGTCTTTTTTCACTGCAGTATAAGAGGTTGAGGGATGACCTTTTGAGGTTTATAAAATCATGAGGAACATAGACAAGATGGATAGCAAAGGTCTGTTTCATAAGGTGGGGGAGTTCAAAAGTAGGGGGGCATATTTTTCAGGTGAGAGGAGAGTGATTTAAAAAGGACATGAGGGGCAACTTGTTCAGAGTGTGGTTTGTATGTGTAATGAACAGCCAGCAGAAGTGGTGGATGCAGGTACAGTTACAACATTGAAAAAACATTTGCACAAGTACATGAATAGGAAAGATTTGGAGGAATATGATCGCAAAGGTAAGTGTCCATTGAAATGAAGAAAATTTGGCAAATTAGATCCACGCTCAGCTGAGTGGCAAGAAGTAGAGCATAGTGGTTGAGATATGGTTTCCTAACTGGAATTCTGTGTCCGTTGGTGTTCCGTGGGGGTCCGTATTGGAGCCTGATGGACTATTTGTGCTTTCTATCAATAATATAGATTTAAATATAGAAGGGTTGGCCAGTGAGCTAACAGGCGATACAAAAAATTTGGAGGGGTGATTATTAAGTGAAGAGGATAGTCTTAGAAAGGCTAGTCAGATGGAGTGTGAATCCGTCTTCTAACGTCACTATGTAACTTCCCTTCCATCCGCAGTCTGTTTTGTTGTGTTTTGATTTCAATGTTATCAATTTATGCCATTTTCACTAAGAATTTTTACTGTAAAACAAACTTCATTTGGTCATGAATGATAGACAGCTCCGATCCTACTGAATGATGGAATCGGCTCGCGGGCCAAATGGCCTATCCTGTTCTAATTTCCTATGATCTTCTGGAGATGCGAAGAAATGAATTCAGTGAAAGCAAGGACAGACTAAAATGGTGTGTTCTCTAGGACAGTCCTGTTTCTGGATTTTGGGAAGAAGGTAGCAGCAGGCAGTTGGAGTTTAGGGGACTATAAAGTGGTAAACCGTGGAGTGAAGATCACCAGAAGAGGTTAAGCCTGCCCTGGAGTAGTGAGAGTACCATTTGAGAACAGATGGGAGGAAGAGTTGGTGTTTAGCCTCTGCAAGTTGGAGGTTGGCATGCCAGACACTGTCCGTTCCATCCTTGTTCACAATATCAGGGAGACAACCGAGTGCAACAACTTCAGCGGGGAGAAAGATTAGATTGGGTGAGAGGAGCAGAGAAATTAAGGGTATGATGACTTTGTGACAATTGTTGATGGAAGGAACAGGAAGGATGCCAGAGGGAAGGATTTAGTGAGAATGGAGTCTTAGAGATGGATGAAAGGGTCTCCTGATTGCACAAAGTATTTCTGCCCAAAAGATTGGACACAGAGGCAGTGGATGAAAGTTCAACAATTAGCTATTGTAAAGGAAAGGTAAGAATCAACCACTTTGCAAAGGAGTATTTTTCATTGCTAACAGTATATGCACATTAATGGCTGGCTAAGCATTTATTGCCCTTCCCTAGATTCATTTGCAAAGGTGGTAGTGTGCTGCCTCCTTGAACCACTGCAGTCCATGTACTGTAGATAGACCCGCAATACCATTGCATTGGAGTTGCATGCAAGTCGAACTTGATAAAGGGCATGTCTTTTAACCAAAGGAAACTTGGTGAGTTTGAGGTTTTTACAGAAATCTAGTAAGTGTATGATCACTGCTATTAATACTGGATATTTATCCCAAATTTGTTAATTAACTGCATTTAAATTTCTCGCAGCGTAGGGTTTGAACTCCTGTGACTCAATAATCACTGGTAATCCAGTCCTTAAAGAAAGTCAGTCACCATTGAGTGGGGGGATGCAGTTGAATAAAATGGCATCTAAATAAATTTGGAAGAATAATCTAAACAGTCGCTACCAATGAAATCTTGAGAATAAATTAAATTAGTAATAAATAGAGATAAAGCAAAAGAGAATTTTAAATGTACCTATCAAGTGAGGGCGGCACAGTGGTTAGCACTGCTGCCTCACAGCGCCAGAGACCCAGGTTCAATTGCAGCCTCGGGCAACTGTGAGTGTGGAGTTTGCACATTCTCCCTGTGTCTGCGTGGGTTTCCTCCGGGTGCTCTGGTTTCCTCCCATGGTCCAAAGATGTGCAGGTGAGGTGAATTGATCATGCTAAATTGCCCGTAGTGTTAGGTGAAGGGATAAATGTAGCAGGATGAGTCTGGGTGGGTTGCTCTTTGGAGGGTCATGTGGACTTGTTGGGCCTAAGGATCTGTTTCCACACTGTAAGTAATCTAATCTGAGACAGGTTTTTTCCTGAGATTTGGAGTGGGACCTCAGTTTTCATCACTTGGATGTATCATTTGGGTGAGAGAATTATAAGTTTGTACCTCCACATTTGTTCATGGTACCGTGGAGGCACAGAGGATTCTATAGATGAGAAAAAAAGTTAGTGTTTTTCACAACCACTGGGCGTATATGTATCATGTTTAATAAACTATGTATTTATTTACCTCAATTAATCTGAGCGTTGTGTTTCAACATGTTAAAGCTTAATTTATTGCTAATTATTGCTGAAGGTTGCTGATTTAAACTGTTGCTTATTTCTTAAGAATCTAGAGACTTGGGATTTGGAAATTGAAGATATTAAGATTAAAGTAAAGGGAAAAAAATACCTAAGTTTCAAACGAATGAGTCTCTGTAGTGTACGACCAGAGCTGATTGCTGGAGTTTCTTCTTGCTGAAATTAAGAAATTGATTTTGGAAGTCTGATCTAGTCACTGGAATGGCTTGTGCAGCTGAATATGTAGTGTTTATGTAGAAGTAGACTCCACTACAGCAAGTTTTTTGAGAGATAAAGGCAAGGTTTCTTGTTCTTTGTTAGTCCTGCAGGTACAATACTTACAGATTGTTTGGACTTCTGATGCAGCTTTTGACTTGATTCCCGAGCCAAAGTGCGCTCTTGCATGGAGAGCAGTCTTTGAAGGTGTTAACTCTTGAACACCTGCCTATAATGTTCTGATTTTCAAAAGGAATTTTGTAGCTTTGGACAGATTAAACTTAAGATAGTTGCTATTTTAACTTTTGATGAATTGTTTCACAGAGCAAAATTAATTGTTTGAATTCCCTTTGGGGATTTCTTCCAATATTTTGCTGTTGTCAGAACTGGTAAGTTTTCCATCTTCAAAAATACATTGTCATGTCCACAGAGATAATGAAGTTCTAAGCAGCTTCCTTTCTAGGTACCATGTCAATAAAAAAAAAGGTAGTCTACCTTTTTGATTAAAGTGTATTAGCAAGATCAACTGTACCATGTCTGGCAGCTATTTTTGTATACTGTCAGTTACTTCAATTTAAATTAGATGCCTTATTAAAATATGAGTATTATAATTGCAATTGGGCATGACTGGTGGATGGAATTCAATGTGGGAAATGTAAAATTGCCTTTGAATCTCCGCGAAATTTGTGTTAGTTGGAGGGGTGAAGCAGTTCTGGTCCTCTGAGTTGGAAGACTTTCGAGCTTGAGAACTTGGTAAAACATCAGGAAGGAGTTGGAATACAAGGTTGTAAATACTCATAATTATGGGTTGAATGGCCTAATTATGTTTCAACAGCTGAGTTGGTAGGACTAAGCCAAGAACATTTAATTTTTTTAACAGGCATTGATTTGTGAGAATTGTGGACTGTGTTCAGAATCTTAAATGTCTACAGCATAGATCATGTCTGTGCCAGTCATAACCTGTGCCAGTCATTTGGGCGGCACAGTGGTTAGCACTGCTGCCTCACAGCGCCAGAGACCCGGGCTCAATTCCCACCTCAGGCGACTGAATGTGGAGTTTGCACATTCTCCCCGTGTCTGCGTGGGTTTCCTCCGGGTGCTCCGGTTTCTTCCCACAGTCCAACGATGTGCAGGTTAGATGAATTGGCCATGCTAAATTGCCCGTAGTGTTAAGTGCCGGGGTAGATGTTGGGGAATGGGTCTGGGTGGGTTGTGCTTCGGTGGGTCGGTGTGGACTTGTTGGGCCAATGGGCCTGTTTCCACACTAAGTAATCTTAAAAAAAAAGCCAATTTTCATCTGGTCTATTCAGTCAACATCCTTTTGCTGCTGATATATATTGAGTCCTGGTTAAACAGTATCAGAATATTAAAATCCTCATGCTTGTTTCATGATGATAAATTCCATAAACTACTACTTCTATCCATAATCTTCAAATCATCCATTTGAGATCTCTACACTTATGCATTTCAGCAGCAATCATGAATAGCAATGAATAATTCACATCAGAACATGAAATTTGCAGACTCATCAGTTTTTTTTCGCCCGGTTCACTCATTAGATGTGTTTTTTATTGAAATACACCTACAAGTATTGTTATAGATTAGTCGTGTAAAAACTGGTGTAGTCATGTTAACCACTTGTGTCTATACTTAAAAGATTGGTAGTTGCTCAGAGGAGTTAACTTTGACCTCAGCAGTTTCTTGACTGGTTTTTGAATCCCTCTATTTTAAATAATACTATCACAGTTGTGTGGTTAAAAGTGGATGTTTGCATTTGCAAGCTGACCTAAGTCCATGACCCACAAGGAAATAATTTTAAAAGGTAATATGAGTGAGTTGGCACTTTCTTCTGCTTTCCTGTTCACTCCTAGTTTCGCCCTTCCATTCTTCATTCCTGCATCTATATTTCCCTTGAGAATTAAGAAGTCTTATTGTTTTATCTGACCAAATGTACATAAATTAACTACTGAATGAGGAGCTGTTTTTGAATGAAGAAATGTTATAGGTTTATATTTTATGAATGCTGTCTTCTGGTTTTGTGTGTTTTATTTTCTGCTTGCAACTTTTAAAACTTGCCTGGATAGAATGGAAAACACCCATCTTGTGAAGGGCGTTCATGAGCTTTGTGGAGTGAGTCAATCGTGTCTCTAAAAGTGAGGTGTCAGTGGGTGTGACTTTTTTCTTGCCTAAATTATGTGGTTTGTTATTTCCCACCTACTTTCAGACTCTCCAAAACAATCTGTGGTTTGTTGTTGCATCATAATGTAAACAAATTATAATGCACATACTATGGTGTGTGATAAGTATTTTTTTTGAAGAGTGGATCTATCAAGTTTTGAATTTAAAGAAATACACGTTTTAAATGTCAGGAAATGGGCAAACTTGAGAAAACAGTTGTCATGTAGAAAATTTAAGTAGTGCCACAAAACAGTTTAGAAATAAATATTGCAAACAACAACGTTCATTTGTACAGTACCTTCAGCATCATAAAAATGCCCCAAGAAATGCACATGAGCATTACCAAACTAAATTTCGTGCAGAAAAACAAGCGATATTAGGACAATATGTTGAAAGAGTGCAATCTTAAGCATTTGAAAGGTGGACAGGTTAGAGGCAGAACATTAAGGAACAGCATTTCAGTTTTTGCTCCAGGCACCTGAAGGTATGACCTTCAGTGGTGGAATGATTAAAATTGTCAATGGTGAAGAGGCCAGAATTGGAACAAGTTTTGTTTTAATTCACCCGTACAAAGTGAACATTTATTCCCAGCATTTATTGCCTATCCCTAGTTACCCCTTAAAAGATAATGGTGAGATGCCTTCCTGAACTGCTGTAGGTGGACAATGCTCTTTAGGAGGAAATTCCAGGAATTTGACCCAGCAACAATGAAGAAACAATTTATTTTCCAGTCAGGATAGTGATTGATTTGGGGGGGGACCTTGCCATTGGTGGTGCTCTCAGGTGTCTACTGCCCTTGTTTTTTCTAGTTAGAGGTGGTCATTTTGGAAGGTGCTGTTTATGGATCTTTGAATTTCTGCAGTGCATCTTGTAGATAGTACACACTGCTGCTGCTGAGCGTTGTTTGAGGAAGTGGATATTTGTGAATATGGTGCTGCTTGAATTTTGTGGGAGCTGCATCCATCATTGGCAAATATTCCATCTCACTCCTGACTTGTGCTTTGTAGACCTTAGAGAGAATTTAGGGAGTGAGGAGGTAAATAACTTGCTTCAGTGTTCATAACCTCTGACTTGCTTGCATAGCCACTGAGTTTGCGGCAAATCTAGTGGAGTTTCTGGTCAGTAGTTAATTCTGCCCAGGCCCCCCCCCCTCCCGGATGTTGATAGTGGGGAAATGCGGTCATCTAATAGAGATGTAGAAGAACAAGAAAGTCATCTTGAACTTACTGAAGACATTAGTTTGCCCTCAGTTGGAGTCTTGTGTCTAGTTCTGTGCACTGCACTTAAGCAAAGATGTGTAGGCATTGGAGAGAGTATGCAAAAAGTTTGTGAAATTGGTTCCAGGGCTGAGGAATTTGATCTTTGTTGTCAAATTGGAGAGAGAAGACCTAGACGGGATATTAGAAGTACTCCATTGTGAGAGGTCTGCACAGAGTAAGGAGGGTAGAAATGTTCCTCCTCCTGAAAGGATAGTGAACAGGAGGATAGCAAGAGCAAGTAATGAGAGAAGGAAGCAAAAATGTGAGGCAATAGCACTTAGTATTTGGGGTCTGGTATGCACTAAAGAGTGACTGGCTCACTTGAGGCATTCAGATGTCAATTCGGTTGCTATTTGAAAAAGAACAAACATGCAAGGTTACAAGGAAAGGCAAGAAAAACGATACTGAGACGCTCATTTCAGGAGCTGGTGCAAACAGGATGATCTGAATGACCATCTGCTGTGACTGTGATGTCAAAATGTTGTTGACCTGTGGTGGTTTCAGAGTTGCCAGAGAGAGAAGAATATGCTGTGTTGTGAAAACAAGGATGCAAATTTGATCAGCATTTTCTCAGTTAGCATCTTTACACATTTCAACATGCATTGACCTGACAAACTAGAGCTGTGCTGTACATTGAAGTTTATGATCTGATAACTGTACAAAATCAAGGTACAGCAACTGTTTGGAAATCTGAAATAAAGACGTAAAAATACTTAATACTGGCAGAATCTGTGGATAGGGACTTTCAATAGAACTGGCGAAAGTTGAAAGCTTCACATCCTAAACTTTAATGGTACTGAGGAAATCAACTTCAGTCTGCTTTCAAGGTCCTTTTAATAATGATTGATTTATTTATATCAGGTGTGATAGGTCTGTGGGTCAGTCTTTCTGGGCCAGATTTGCATATGGATATTGTTAATTTTAACTTGCAAATTGGAAAACTCAATTTGTGGTCACTTATAAACTGAATGAAACTAGAATAAATTTCAATATTATTTGATGTCCATATGTATGTTTTCTACAGGTTTGAGCAATGTATTGCATTTGGCTTGGAGTTCCACATGACCCAGGAATTTTCAGTTGAAACCGGAGGCTTGTTTACATTTCCTAAAGCTGATTCCACAAGAAAAGCTCTTCCAAATATGAACAGTAAAGCTTATATCAGAAGTTGAAACAATTTTGTTACTGATTTGCTGATATCCAAGTTTAAGTTTTGATTGTTTGGAGCTGGTAACCCAGAATAAAACCTAGTTTAATAGATTGTGCTCAGTTTTTGCGGTGGATTATCATAGTGGTTAGTCACTTAAATGTTCGTGGGGCCTTGCAGATATTCTTGAACAAAACATTGCTTATGTGCTTCCTTTTGTGGAATAAAGTAAAGGTAAGCTGTAACTATGTCAGTTTGTTTTGCTGTTTATGTTAAAATCTATGTTTCAATCTGTTCCTGAACACTACCACCTTAGAAATTCCACTTCTACCGACAGTCTTAAGTTTTTGATAAAGTGACCCATCTCAAATTATTTTCTGTGGACTATTGAGGTATTTGTACAATTCATTTCTCAGTCCACTGGCATTACCTTGGGTGATTCTGATGGCCTTAACTTTTTAAGTTATAATAACTTGAAGATTTCAATCCAAGCTTGGCTATGGCAACCACTGAACTAAAACTTGTTTCTATTCAGAGAAACTGTTCTCCCTTCTGAACTAAATTGATTCTTTTGAACTGAGACCCCAAACTTTTTTCTGAAGTCTAAAATTAATGGGTTTTTTTTATCTCTTCACAGTACTGGAGTTCCCCTGCACATAATTGCGGTCATGTGTTTTCTTGGCATTGATGCAATTAGGTCTGTATTCAAAATAACTTACTAACCTGTTCCACAAAAAAAAGGTCTTCACAGAACTGACCCACTTCCATCTGCATTCGGTATAAAATCCAAATCTTAAAATGTAACTCAAATGTATTATAGACCTCACATACTGTTATATTTGAATTATTTTGTTTATTTTTTAAAGATTAATTCTCCTTAACTAGCTCCATTTAATAAAATAATTTCTTTGTAACCATGTTTTAAATAGAACAGTAAATCATGTTACTTTGATCCATCTGATCTTGAGGCTCATTAAAGTATGTATGATGATAGAAGACTGTACATTAACATGGGGAAAGGCCCCTGAAATGCACAGCATATTGAGTTAATGTATTTGTAGTTGGCTTGGTGCTCCAGCAATAATCTGCATCAGAGCAAGTCCCTGCTGAACATTGGCTCCCTGAGCATAATCTCTTTTTAACATGGTTATTATAAGAGTGACAGTATATCCCGTTTTCACATTGCCAGTTTCAGTTTAATGTTATTTGCCACAGACCATCACCTCTTCAGCATGATTACATGCACTTCTGTTCTTGACACTGGGCTCTGTTTCTGCTGTTGAGCTGCTGCGCATTCCTAGGGTCCATCCATCCAGCCTATGTCTGTGCAAGCAGCTCCAGGTCTTCAGCTATGTTTTACAATATTTAAATTTGTATGTTACTTTTCCACAAGAGAAATGGCTCTGGTATTCCCCCTGTTGCACAGTTCAATCTTTGGAAGCCTTTATTATGTGTTTTAAACTGAAAACCTGAGAAAAAAAAAGCCTAAAATAGGCAGAACAAAAGCAAAAAGGGATAGAGTGTGTTAATGGTATTCTGTTAAGTTTGAAAAAGGCTTCAGACATAAGTTATCAGTCACCTCGTACCCAGTAGGTTTTTTTTGGAAAATTATTGTTGATCCTCGGAGGATTTGCTTATAATGTATTGAGTATCTTATTAAGAATGTATCAGGACCTATTCTCAAATTCCAAGTTAAGTAAGTAATATAACAACCATAGAAATACAGGGATTTATTGTGTCACTGAATTGCCGTGTTCTCATTTAAATATAGTAGGAATTGCATTCTTGTTGTAAATCATGTTATAGTATTAGCGATGGAATTTTTCTCCGCCTGGCATTCATGCTTTGTCGACGGTTGCTGTTCACGTTTTGCATGTACTAGTGTTGACCAATATATTAGTTGTTGACCAGTTACTGCTAATTAGGAATGCTCATGTGGTTGTTTCTTAATAGTAACTAAACATAGAGAAGAATATCTGATCTCGGTTATATTCAAGTAGCTATTCTATCTATTTTAGCCTTTACATTTCTTGATAAAATGAGAAACCGTGCAAATACATTTTGATCATTGAGTGGTTCCTGGATGTTGTTCGAGAATAAGTTAATATGCAAGTGAAGTACATTTGCTATGTTTTAGCATGGGTGATGTTTCTACTGAATCACATTGTGTGGTTAAAATAATTTGGCCGTAGTCATATGGAGCAGGAAAGAAATTTGACGACACTGTCCAAGCATTGCAATTTGTAACACAATTGTGAGGTGGAGTTTTGTATTTAATGTTTGGGTGGCCCTGCGGCTAGCAATATATTCCAGCTGAAGGCAGAGGTTTGAATAGACTACAAGTTTGTATTGCAATGATTGTCCCAGAGTTTTAAGAACGTCGCTGTTCGTGAAAGAGAAATGCGGATCATTAATTCAAAGTTTAAAATGTCATATTCGGTATGAATATCATTTGAGTTTGCTGTGATTAGAAGTCATGTCGAGATGGTGGCTGCGGCGAAGAGCGCTGCATCCCGGAAGGCATCGAAAATTTCATGTAGCCAAGTCACCAGACACCAGCCGAGGAAGCAGAGGAACACTTGGAAACAGCTATTCGACTTAAGTGTACCAGCTGACCCATGTCTATCTTTCCGAAGAATTTTGTCCAAGATGCTGTGAACTCTGTTGTCGAGTGTATTGTTTGAGCGTATTTTTTCCGAGGCTTCGCACCTGATTCAGTAGAAGTGCCAGACCATCCCATACAGGGAAATCCAGATTGATGTCTGCTTTGTGCTGCCAGAAGATCTAGCCAAAAACGCCATCTCCGAAGGCTCAAAAGCAGTCACCAAAAACAACGATTCTGCTTAGATCGATCATGCTGATGAAATCTGAGACCCTTACTGCCAGTGAGTTCCAGATTTCCAACACCCTCTAGTGGGGAAAAATGTATCCTCTCACATCTCCTTCAAGCCACCTTCCCCTTAAACCTAAACCTAAATGCTTTGGTCATTGTTCCCTCCATCAAAGGGAAAAGCTTCTTACGTGCCCCTTATAATTTGATATGTCGCAATCATGTCCCCCTCCAAACTGAGTCGTGGCATGGGCTGAAGCGATAAAGATTGTGACACGCTATTGGTGCTTCTTATTCTGTATGGGAATGAAGGAACAGAGTCTAAACAAGTCACTGTCACAATGTTATCTTGTTGCTACTATGTACAATAAATAGACAAGAGTTATGCAATTATAGTGACAGACAAGCAAATTGTTTCTTCTCATTTCCCTCCTTGTCTTAACTGCATTTCAAAACAAAACTTTGTTATCCTGATTCTTTCAATGAAAAATAATGGTTAAAGAATTTTATGATTTGTACTTTCAAGTTATCTGTTAGCAAATGATAAATATATGCTGGCATACTAATGTCACTTTACAGACTTTATAACTATGTGGGGATTAGTTCGCCCTATTAGTCAAATGGCTGGTTTGGGATATAGTGATACCAACAGCATGAAGGATTGACTTCATCAAACTCTCCCTTTGCCTGAGGCATGGTGACCCCCAGGTTAAACCATTGCCAGTTGCCTGTCTAATGTGAGAGTAGTCCGATAGTTCAGTGGGGCTATGCCAGCTTAAAGTTTGTGGCCAAGTGCAGTCTGCCTCAAACGTCTTGTGCTTTGACAACTGAGCCACTTGACAATATGAACAAGACACAAGTCGGGAGTGTGTTTCCTTTAAACTAAGCTTTTATGAGAGGATGGCAGACTACGTGTTTCGTGTCGCGGCAGTGATGCTTTTCTCGCTTCACTAACAAAGTGCTTCCAGTTGGGCTGATTGTGGTAGTCTCCCTAACTCTGAATCAAGAGGCCTAAGTTCAAGTCCAACCTGCTCCAGAGGCATGTGATAGCAATGCTGAGCAGGTTGATAAAAATATTATTCGTTTTGATGCTGCTCCATCTAAAGCTCGAGACTCAGAAGTAATGTTGCAAAAGTCATGCTGTTCCAGAATCTAGAGCATGAGTGCATTAGTTCTTTTTAACAGGAACCTGGCTAAAGCCCCATCTTTGACATGTTCTCAGCCATACTGTGAACATTATGAACATTCACTTTAAACTTTGCTAATGCTGACAAAGAGACTAGAGAGAGAACAGGGTGGAAAGCAGGGCAAACTTAGTATGCTTTCACACTATTGTTTTCTGCTCTATATTTCTAGTTTGATTTAACTTGACTATAGATACGCATGGATATGTACAAAAATATTTCTCCGTTACTTAACAGCATTCTCCATCTCATTTCTATTCAGCATAATAGGCCTTGCCCATTATTTAAATCTGAGATGAAAATGTGCATTATTCATACAAGCAGTGGACATGAAAAACACTTGTATGCAAAGGTCTCTTTTTCTCCATTAGTGTGTGCATGGCGCTCTCAACACAGGGTTCTTGGAGTGCAGGTTCATAGTTCCTTGAAAGTTGTGTCTTTATAGACGGGATAGTGAAAAAGGTGTTTGGTATGCTTGCCTTTATTGGTTAGTGCATTTAGTGTAGGGGTTGTGGGGGGATCATGTGGCTGTGCAGGACATTGTACAGTTTTGGAATATGGTGTGCAATTCTGGTCTCCCTCCCATCAGAAGTTAAAAATCACAGAACACCAGGTTATAGTCCAACAGGTTAATTGGAAGCACCATCTTTCAGAACGCTGCTCCTTCAGGGAGGTTGATGAAGGAACAGCGTTCTGAAAGCTAGTGCTTCCAATTAAACCTGTGGCACTATAACCTGGTGTTGTCATTTTTAACTTTGTATACCCCAGTCCAACACCAGCATCTCTAAATCATCCTATCAGAAGGATGTTGTGAGACCTGAAAGGGTTCAGAAAAGATTTACAAGGATGCTGTCAGGGTTGGAGGGTTTGCACACTAGGGAGAGTCATAGAGATGTGCAGACACAAACAGACCCTTCAGTCCAACTCATCCATGCCAGCCAGATAGCTTAACCTAGTCCCATTTGCCAACACTTGGCCCATATCCCTGTAAACCTATTCATATACCCATCCAGATGCCTTTTAAATGTTGTAAAGAGGCTGGGGCTGTTTTCTCAGGAGCATCAGAGGCTGAAGGATGACCTTCTAGAAGTGTATAAAATCATGAAGATCGTGGATAGGGTGATTAGTCAAAACTAGAGGGCATAGGTTTAAGGTAAGAGGGGAAAGATATAAAAGAGACTTAAGGGGCAACTTTTTTACGCAGAGTGTGGTGCGTGTATGGAATGAGCTGCCAAAGGAAGTGGTGGAGGCTGGAACAATTGCATCATCTAAAAGGCATCTAGGTGAGTGTATGAATAGGAAGGGTTTAAAAGGTTAGGGGCCAAATGCTGGCAAATGGGACTAGATTAATTTAGGATATCTGGTCATCATGGACAAGTTGGACTAAAGGTCTGTTTCCATGCTGTGTACATCTCTGTGACTCTTAAATCATCATCATACATTATAGAACAACAGGCCCTTTGGCCAATCATGTCTGTGCTAACCAACAGACATATCTTTCTGGATGTTCTAAAACTTCAGACTTTGTCCATGTTTTTACAACTCCGAGGTTGAGCACTGGAAATTGAACTCCACTATTTCCAGAGTCTAAATGAAAGTTCAAGATATTTTAAAGTATGCAAATTTATCCAATTTATCTACTTTCAGACCTAAGTTGATAGAAAGCATGGACTAGGTGTCTCTACTGAACAAGAATGACTATTTATTAAAAGTAATTGGGCTCCAGCTACAGGTAACCAGTTATAAACTATTAACATGTCACACTAATCCTCTCAAATTCCCTCTTGAAAGTGCACAGAGATACTGTAAAATAGGTTATGGAGTGTAGGGGAAGTGGGAAGGAGCAATTTGCTCATCTTTGTTCTCAGGTTGTGCTATTGTGGTCATCTTAATGACTCTACTGGCCAGCATGTTGCCTCAGTTGCTTTTTTTTCATGATGCTTTCAGTGGTTGACCAGAGTTGCAGGGTGGCCGGTTCACTTATTAAAATGTCCCTGACCTAGTGTTAAAAGTCTCAGTTTACAGCAACTATTGCAGCAAAGGTAGCATGGCTTTCTTCAGGTTCATGGCAATTTTGACTGCACAGAACAGAGACCTCTTCCGAGCTGCGGGAGAACTGAACACATTGCAGTCGGTAATGTTCCCAAATCCAGTCATTTTGGTCACCTGAGAAACAATCGTTTGTTGGCAGGCAGAAAACTCTCATTCATATCTTGACCCTAGTACGTGACCAATCAACAAAATTGCCCGTAGTGTTAGGTGAAGGGGTAAATGTTGGGTTGCGCTTCGGCGGGTTGGTGTGGACTTGTTGGGCCGAAGGGCCTGTTACCACACTGTGTCAGTAATCTAAAACTCTAATCTAAATCTAAAACTTGCCAGCAAAAAAGCTGAGTCACGCACCCACTTGGCACCAAGTTTATAACTTGTTTCTGTTTGTTGAGTAGGTTATCTGTTTTGCTGATTTATGGAAAATACCTGAAAAAGAAAATGAAAACATTGAAAAAATAAGATTTGTATCTGCTCTGCATTTGCTATCAGCAGCTCACATTACAAAACCAGTTTTTTCCACTTGATGCTAACTTATATCTGTTCAATTTATCTACTTTAGTTATTTGACTTAGCACAGATTTTTAGTTAAACGTAGTAGATTTTCCAAATGGGATGAGTCTCACCCAAATGTGCAGTGGGTTAGAGAAGTTGTCATATTTAGCTGATAATTCAGATGCACCAGGCTTTAGTTATTTCAAACTTGCAACTTTGAAACCGCATCCTGTTCTTTTCTCGTCTATCTGCAATCTTTGCATTTCAATCATGTGTTAATATATTATCCTGAGAAAAGAGATGCAAAGGATATAAATGATTTGGATGAGGATTGAGGAGGTATGATTTGTAAGCTTGCGGATGACACCAAGACTGGTGGTACAGTGGACAATGAACAATGCTTTTTGGGATCTTGACCAACTGTGCCAGCGGGCTGAGGAATGGCAGATGGAGTTTAATTTAGACATGTGAGGTGTTGCATTT
Source organism: Hemiscyllium ocellatum (assembly GCF_020745735.1). Classification (NCBI taxonomy): domain Eukaryota; kingdom Metazoa; phylum Chordata; class Chondrichthyes; order Orectolobiformes; family Hemiscylliidae; genus Hemiscyllium; species Hemiscyllium ocellatum. Next base: position 8,274,116 of record NC_083432.1, on the reverse strand, counting down.
TGGTAGGTCAAATCACACAGTCAATGGTAGGGCCCTGGGCAGTGTAATAGAACAAAGCGATTGAGGGGTGCAGGTTCATAGCTGCATGAAATTGGAATCACAGGTGCATAGCATAGGCATTTAGAAAGCTTTAGGCATGCTTTATGTTTTGGTCAAAGCATTGTGTATAGGAGTTGAGATGTCTAGTTGCAGCCACATTTGGAGTACTGCCTGCAGTTCTGGTCGCCCAATTTAAAAAGGATATGATAAAGTAGAAAGTATGCAGAAAAGATTAATTAAGATCCTATTTAGATTAGAAGGTTACAAGAAGAGGCTAAATAGGCTGAGACGGAGGAATGACCGTATAGAGGTCTTTAAAATCACATAACGGAGATAGACAACAGTTTTTCCTATGGTAAGGGAGATTTAAAATAGGAGGGATTCAGTTTAAGGTGAGAGGGGTCAGAGTGGCAATTCTTGCACACACAGCTTGGTGAGAGTCTGGAATGGGTTGCCAGAGGTAGTGGTGGAGGCAAGTACAATTTTGTCATTGAAGAAACATTTGGACAGCTACATGAATGGGATAGATATGGGGGGATTGGGCCCAAACACAGGGCCACTAGATTAATTGTGATACCTTGGTGGCATGGTCAAGCTGGGCCAAAGTTTCTGTTTCCCTGCTGAGGAGAGGGAATTCCAGAATTTTGAACCAGTGACAGTGCAGGAACAGTGATATATTTTCCAAGTCAGGATAGTTACTGGCTTAAAGGGGTGTTTGCAGGTGGTGATGTTCTCATATATTTGCTCCCATTGTCCTTAAAAATGAAAGTGGGCTTGGGTTGGAAGGTGCTGTCCATGGATCTTGGATGAATTTCTGCAGTGCCACTTGTAGATAATATACATTGTTACTAAGCATCGATGGTGGCGATGAGATATTTAAGAGTTAATTTGCTCTACTGACCTGCAAGAAATTGAATGCCCCAGGGGTGAGGTGGTGTATCTTTGTCTTATAGGTGGAATGTGGGAAATTTTCATGGCCATTTCCTTGCCATTCAGGGATGATTGACATTTTCATCCAGAAATCAATAAGAACATTACAGTTGGAATTTGACTGCTCCCCTAATTAGAAAAAACAATTTGCAACAGATTTGACCATTAAGGGATAATTTGCATTACATTGTTTCTCGAGGTGGGGTGGTCACTGCATTATATCTTGAGTGGCATGTGACTGTGAGGGCGTGACTGGGGGTTCTCTTCTGAGCATGACTAACTATGATGTAAAGATTTTGTATAAAGGAAGGACTGTTTCCTTTGTTTAGGGAAAACTTTTGCCATGACCCCTAAGTCCTATGAAGTGTGTTAAAACTTTTCCAAAACCTGTACTGTACTGTGTTTAATAAATTTGGTTGCTTGTTCACAGAAGTGGCCGTTTGCAGTTGCATCAAGTGTGTAAGAGCCTCAGAAAAAAATAACTTAACAGAGAAAGTGAATGTTTGTGAATGTGGTGCCAGCCAAGCAGGCTGCTGTGTTCTGAACAGTGTAAAGCTTCTTGTGTTGTTGTAGCCAACTAAGGAATATTCCATCACACTACTGACTTGTGCCTTGTAGAAGTTGGGCAGACTTGGAAGAGTCAGGAAGTGAGTTAATACCCTTAGTGAGTTAATGTCCTCACTTCTGCCTTCTCTTATAGCCACTGTTTATGGAGCGATTGAACAAGTGTTTCCAACACATCAAGAGGGACCAAGGTTTAAGATCTTACCTTGTGAGCCTGTCAGTCCCCAGACACCAGTATTCCAAGCGGTCGCTGTCACAGTCCGATTGTAACCATTCGTTTGGATTCCTATCTGGCTCACTAATATTGTTATCCCATTTCTGTATCAGTCGAAGCAAGCACTCAGAGATACAGTATGGCTCTACCTTCTTTCCCTTTATCACGAGCCCAGGAGAGAGAGCAATCATCCGTTAACGCAAAGACATGAGTTCTTGGTCTTCCCTCGAACAGCAGATTCTTAAGGAATTATATAGTCACTCACAGGCAGCAGCATCCAAATAAGGCAACATCTAAATTGTTTGGGTGACCATTACAATCCGCAAGCATCAACAGTCAAGATTAAGCAATTTGCCATGACACAATTGATGTTCTTCACTTCGTTAACTGGTATTATACAATGAATGTTCTTTACCTTGTTAAACTACTACCCTTGCCTGCAGTACCTCATTGTTTACTGCAAGTTCTTACCTGGTCAAAGTCATGCTCACTGAGCCTTTGTCAAGCAACTCTACCCTACCTGCTTATACTTTATGCACATTCTCAGGGAGGACTGTGATCAACTTAAACAAATTGATATTGAGGTGGAGGAAGTAGTAGCAGTTTTAGGGGATTGAAAATTAGATAAGTCTCCAGGTTCAGTTAAGATGTATGGGAGCCAAGGGAGGCAATTCTGGGGGCCTAATTTCAATTTTTAAATTCTCTCTGGCCACTGAACAGATGCGAGAGGACGAGAGAAATGTGACAAGATTCTTTTAGAAGGGTGACAGGGAAAAACTAGGGATTCACAGGTCAGGGGCAGCACTGTGGCTCAGAGGTTAGCACTACTGCCTCACAGCGCCAGGTTCAATTCCACGCTTGGGCGCCTATCTGTGTGGATTTTACACTTTCTCCCAGTGTCTGCGTGGGCTTCCTCTGGTTAGGCCAGTTTCCTTCTAAGTCCAAAGATGTCAAGGTTAAGCGGATTAATTATGCTAAGTTGCCTGTAGAGTCCAGGGATGTGCAGGCTATTTGGATGAGCTGAGGAAAATGCAGGGGTAGGGTGAGGGTGGGAAGATGGTTTTGGGTGAGATGCTGTTCGAAGGGTCTGTGTGGACTTGATGGGCTGAATAGTTTGCTTCCACACTGCAAGGATTCTATGATAAATCTAGTATCAGTGATGGGAAAACATTGAGCAATTAATTTCTACTTAGAGAGGGATTAATCAAAGATCGGTACATGATATTACCAAGGGAGCCAAAAATGTGCTGCTGGAAATGTGCAGCAGGTCAGGCAGCATCCAAGGAACAGGAGAATCGACGTTTCGGGCACAAGCCCTTATTCAGGAAGTCATGACCAAGGGAGGTCATGTCTCACCAGTTTCAACAAAGTTTTTGCGGTGACAAGTGTATCAGTGAAGGCAGTGTAGCTGTGTTACGTAGCTACATAGACTTTGGTAAGGTATTGTCTATGTGTCACATGGGAGGCTAGTGAGGAAGGTAGGGTCTCATAGGATCTAGAGCTGTTCAGAAAATTGATCCAAAGTTGCCCTGGTAGGAAGAGACAAAGTTTGCTGGTCAAATAAACTGGGTATTTTTGACTGAATGTTTATGACCAGTGACACAATACAGGATTTGATGCTGGGTTTCTTGAAGTGTGTAATCTACTATAATGATCTAGACATTAATGGAGGTGGTTTCACCAGTACATTCGCAAATACCATGAAAATTAGTCATGATTGGAGACTCCGGTCTTGGACTGGGATGTACAAAAGTTAAAAATTGCACAACAGGTTGTTGTCCAACAGGGCTTGTGCTTCCAAATAAACCTGTTGGATTATAACCTGGTGTTGTGTGATTTTTAACTATGAAAATTAGTGGTGCTATAAATAGTGAGGAGGAAAGCCTTTGATTTTGGGACGATATGTTCAGGCTGGTCAGATAATCAAAACGATAGCAAACCGAAGTTTAATCCTGATGAAGGGCTCTGGCCCGAAACGTCGAATTTCCTGTTCCTTGGATGCTGCCTGACCTGCTGTGCTTTAACCAGCAACACATTTTCAGCTCTGATCTCCAGCATCTGCAGACTTCACTTTTTACTCGAAGTTTAATCCTGCCAAGTAAGAGTAATTTCATTTTTGGAAGGTCTAACAGGGCAAGGGAGTAAATGTGAATGGTAGGATCCTGGAAGCCACACAGAATGAGCAATACATGCATGTCCACAGATGGTTGAAGGCAAGTGGAAACGATAGTTGAGAAAGCTTGTGGGATACTTGCTTTTATTTGTCATGGCGTTTGAACATCAGAGCAGGGAGGTTATGGCGGAAATGTATAAGGCATTAATTAGGCCAGAACTAGAATACGGTGCAGTTCAATTCGTCACACATTAGGAAAAATGTGATTGCACGAGATCAAGTATAGAGGAGATTCACTGGGATGTTGCCTGGGTTGGAACTTTTTAGCCATCAAGAGGAACTGGATTGGATAAGGTTGTTTTTTTAGTTAGGAGAAGGCTCAGCGTGGAATGAGGTGTAGAATATTTGATTGAGGTCTACAAAATTGAGGGGCATAGATGGGAAGAAACCTTCCTCAGTCATGATATCAGTAATCAGAAGGCATGAATTAAAGAGAAGAAACAGGTGGTTGGGAGGAAACTAAGGAAGTGTTTTTTTTCATTTGGGGTAAGTGGAACTCAATCCTGGAGAAGTTAGTTGAGGCATAAGCCATCACGACACTTACATGTTTAGCTGAGAAACCTGGAAACACCAGAACAATCAAGGCTATGGTCTGACTACTGGAATAGAGATTAGGAGAAAGTGAGGACAGCAAATGCTGGAGATCAGATTAGAGTGTGTGTGCTGGAAAAGCACAGCAGGTCAGGCAGCATCCAAACAGCAGGAGAATACACGTTTCGGGCATAAACCCTTCATCAGGAATCTGATTTGGGATAGAGATGAGGGTCGATGAGTGCTTTTTGACTGAAACAGGTACAAATAGGCCATACAGTCCCTTTTTCGATGTTAAATTCTGACTGCAGTTCTCCAATTCTTCAGCCTATTCCTCCTTGCAATGAAGACATGCAATAAAGAATTTTATGTCCCTTCCTCAGTAGACCATCAGATCCCTCTGTATCAGAACACTTTGCAGCCTCTCTGCTTTGAAATAGTCTTTTACTTTTTTTTATTCTTTCAATTAAATCATCGCCCTTCTTCCATTTAGGCCACAAGATGTGGGAACAGAATTCGGCTAGTCAGCCCATCAAGTCTGCCACACTATTTGATTTATGGCTGGTACGTTTCTCAAATCTATTCTCCTGTATTCTTCCTGTAACCCTTGGTCCCCTTACTAATCAAGAATCTATCTATCTCTGTCTTAAATACACTCAATTACTTGACCTCCACAGCATTCTGCAGCAATGAGTTCTTCAGCACCATCAGGCTGAAGGAGTTCCTCTTTATCTAAAGCATTGTCTGCTTACCCTGAGGCCGTGCTCTTGGGTACTAGCCTCTCCTACTGGTAGAAACGACTTTTCCGCTCCATTCAGCCCTCTCAATATTGTCTAAGTTTCAAAGAGTCCCCCACCATGATTATTGTAATAGTGTCTTTCTTGTATGCCTTTTCTGTCTCTTGGTTTATTTTCTCTCTCTGATGTGGAGGACCTGGTGTTAGAGTGGGGTGGACAAAGTTACAAATCACACAACATCAGGTTATAGTCCAACCAGTTTATTTGCAAGTGCTGGCTTTCAGAGCACTGCCCCTTTATCAGGTGGCTGTGCCTGATGAAAAAGCAGCTCTCCAAAAGCTAATGCTTCCAAATAAACCTGTTGGACTATACCCTAATAATGTGTGATTTTTGACTATTTTCTCTCTCTCATCCTCATTCTTGCTCAGAGGACTATCCATAATTCCCATTAGGGCAGTCTTTCCTTTACAATTCCTCAACTGTACCAACAGAGTCTCACTTTGTGACTCTCTTACAAACAAGGCAACCTTTACTAAATGTTAGCCTGCTCACTTGTTATAAGCTTCTTTTACAGGCTCTTCATTTACTTATCATTATTTGGTTCTCTGCCAATCTTCATATTATTATTTCTGGCTGCTGCACAGACTATCCCTTCAACAGGACTTCCCAAATTTGGACCTGGGACTTCAGGTGGGGTCACGAGCACCCAAGGCAGCAGTAGCAGCAGCAGATCTCTGACTGAGTTATAGCAGTTGCCCTCCTGAAAAGGACAAGTCCTGTACTCTTTGAGTAAAAAGTGACGTCTGCAGATGCTGGAGATCAGAGCTGAAAATGTGTTGCTGGTTAAAGCACAGCAGGTTAGGCAGCATCCAAGGAACAGGAAATTCGACGTTTCGGGCCAGAGCCCTCCTGATGAAGGGCTCTGGCCCGAAACGTCGAATTTCCTGTTCCTTGGATGCTGCCTAACCTGCTGTGCTTTAACCAGCAACACATTTTCAGCTTTAAGTCCTGTACTCTTGCAAGCCTCTCAACAGTTTTCAAGCCTTGAAAATGGGGTCACAATGTAGAAGTAAAATTTGGGGAGTACTGCCATAATATAAGTCATTGATATAGATTATAATTAATTGTGATCCAGTACTGATTTCTGTGGCACCCTATTTGAAGTTGCAATTCTAAAAATTATCCATCCTGACTCTTTGCCATTAGCTGATTTTCTACAGGCATGAATGTACTGTTGCCACTATGATGGTCAGAGCAGCTGTTTGTTTTGCTGTTTATTTATTCCATTCTCTGTTGTCTTTTTCATGTGCTAGTGCTTAGTGGTGTAATCCAAACTCTCCTCTTCAACAAGCTTGTATGCAACTTAAATGAGTAAAGGAAGAGTTATTGAGGGCCATGGGATTTACACAGCAAGGATGCAGGTGCAGTTCTTAAGGACACCTACCATTTTGAAAGCTCTGTTAGAGTCATAGGGATACACAGTACAGAAACACACCCTTCGGCCCAACCTGTCCATGCCAACCAGATATCCTAAATTAATCTAGTCCCATTTGCCAGCACTTGGCCCATATCCCTCTTAAATCTTTCCTATTCATATACCCGTCCAGATGCCTTTTAAATTTTGTAATTGTACCAGCTGCACTGGCAGCTCATACCATACATGCACCACCCTCTGCATGAAAATATTGCCCCTTAGGTCCTTTTTAAATCTTTCCCCTTTCACCCTAAACCTCTGTCGTCTAGTTCCTGCCACCCCAGGGAAAAGATATTGTCTGTTCACCCTATCCATGCCCCTCATATTTTCAACCTCAATGAGGTTACCCCTCAGCCTCCAACACTCCAGGGAAAATTGCCCCAGCCTATTCAGCCTCTCCCTGTAGCTCAAACCCTGCAAACTTGACAATATCCTTGCAAAATCTTTTCTGAAACCTTTCAAGTTACCCTATAAGAGGAAGATCAGGGTTATCAAATTACAGTCAACCCCAGTTGCGTCTGAGTATCTAGCCTGAATTACTCATCCCGTGAACCTATTGGAGTGTTCTTGTTGAATTCTTTTTCTTGAAATTCTTACACACTTGATGCAACTGCAATACACCAATTTCTGTGAACAAAAAAATTTTATTAAGCAAGTGAAGGCTTTCTGGAATAACCCTTAACACACTTAACAGGGTTTTTGGAGCCATGTCAAAGATCTCTCTGAGCAAATGAAACATTCTTCTTTTATAGTACAAGAGTTTGACATTACAGTCAGAAACGCCCACTTGACGATCCCCAGCCATTCCCCATAGTTACATGCCACTCAAGACAATGTAGTGATCACACCATTTCCAGAAATAATGGAAATCCATGCCGAGATAGCCAGATCTGATGTAAATCATTTTTTTAAACTACAGAATATGATCAGAATTTTAATTGCTTTGTTCTTATTGATTCTGAATAAGAGATGGTAATATAAATTAGGAAATGTCCATGCAAATGGCTCTGAATGGCAAGGGATGGGAATATAAGTTCCTTACATTTTACCTGTGAAACAGAAACGTACATCTTAAGACAGAGGCTTACCACCCTAACTTCGGACCATCCACTTTCCTGCAGGTTAACAGAGCAAATTGACCCTTTAATATCTCATTCTAACCCTCACTTTGAGCACTCCGCATGGGATGGTGAACTGTAGGGCATCCAACTCAGCCTTGCCACCTCCCTGAATAGCTTTTTTTTTACCTGTTCATCATCATGGATCTTGAACAATATACAAATTGCCTGACTATTCTCAAGATGTAGTCTGTGTAAGATATATAAACTACTGTTCACTACTGATGTCATTTTCCTGACGTTCATCCTTGTGTGCTTCATGATTTTGGGTTGTTTTACTTTAAGTAGATCTGAGTTTGTTGATGTGGACCCTGGGCTGCTTGCTATGAACCATTCAAGATTCAGACTTTAATACAGGTTGTTCTGGTATAACGTGTGCTTTGTTAACAGGAATTGGCTTTAACATGATTGTTGAGTTGTGGAAGCAATTTGAATAACAGGTTTGGCAGTTTTCCATTGAGATCTTGTACACTGCAATTTTCCATAGCGTGGGGTTGCAAAGGAACGCAACTATCTCGTTATAACAGAACGACCTGTATGAGGAGACAGGGCCCATGTGGTCAATCCCTACCTCCGCCTATCTGATACTGACACCATCATCCCCATGCTGTTTGTCAACTCTGGACATGACTACTTGAGTAGTCTCCCATCCAGCCTCCTATCTTACTTCCCCCCAAACTTCAGCTGATCCTAAATTAAATTACTCATAATGGTCTTATTGACAATCATCCTGATCCTGTCTGATCTACATTGAATATGTTTCCCTGTATTTTTAACCTTTGTTCTGACCTTCCCTTAACTATTAGTTAAATGCCCATACAGTGCTCTCTTCAAACTCTGATGTTCTGACTTGGATTGAATAATTGCTGTCCTTTGATCAAACTTCAGGTTACCGTATTTAATCTTCTGTCAGGCACCCAGTTTTTAATTGCTGTTTGGTAGCACCTCACACTGTTCCACAATGATGCTATGTAAACACAAGTGCTGTTGATTTGGGATCTGATGCATAATGTTTTTAAATTGCTCAGTAACAGGAAAGATTCTTCATTTCTGTACCATCTGTTATTATCTGTGTTGTCTGTTTACTGGTGGTTTCAGTTGGCTTGGGAAAATAATTACCATTGGCCATAAAATAATATTACACTAGTCATTTATCTTGTTCTCTCTTCCCTTGTTGACCTGTGTTATCATGCTACAAGCAGCTTACCTTCAGTTGCTTTGTCCGAGAGAAATAAAATAGATCGTTTGCACAGAGGCAGGCAGAATTGTATGCTTATTTCTGTCACTACTGGGTTATTGGAATTTTGACAAGTCTTTTTTTTAAACCCCAAGCAGGTGGTGAGTTTCTCCATGTAATAAGAGTATAACCACTCGTTTCAAATAGCTTGGATGTGGTGTACTCAATTTCCAAAAGTGATTGAGGGCTGGTTTTCTCCAGACGCAGCTGAGTACTGAACAATATATTTACTAGTGGCTGAGCAATTGGAGCTGATTATTTACATTTTAGTTAAGTAACCACTCTACATATTAAAATATTGAAATTGTATTTTGCATTTTATTGCCAGATGATTGGTGATAAGCTGGGCTTGACCTTGCCTACATGATAATTTTCTTTAAAGCTGGTATGATCTTTCATGTTAAATGTGAAAGCTCATGGGAAAAAGTCAGCATCTTGTTTGAGGGGTTAACTTTTAGAGGTTGAGATGAGAATGTGTATAGGGTATAAGCAAGCAGGGAAAGAGTTAAGTTCTGAGTTGTGTGAAACAAGAGGTTCAGCTGAGCATGACTCAGATCATATAACAATTTACAGCTAACGATGGGGTGCTGGAGGCAAAGGTAATGGGTTAACAAGGTGCAAAAGTCATTATGTAGAACCTTCTAACAATATTGGAAGCTCTCAGTATGTGTGGTCTGTTAACAAGGTAAAAAGTATTCATTATGTGAAGTCATTGTGTAACAGCAGATGGCTTAATCTTTACTACTGACCCTTGCTGAGTGTAACGGTCACTCAATCAATATGTATGTTGCCTTATCTGGATGCTCCTCCCTGTAAAATGACTATATAGTTCATTGAGAAACTGCTGTTCCAGAGAAGACAGTGAACACGTCTCTGTGCACATGGGTAATCGTTCTCTCTCCCTCACAGGCTGGGAATAAACATGAAGGAGGCAAAACTACACTGTATCTCTGAGTGTTTTGCTTCAACGGAGGGGGAAACGGAACGACAGAGAGAAATGGTACTTTATCATACCATGCATTCACACTAAGCTGAACCACTGAAGTTTATAGATATTCGTTCATTTAGTTTAGAGATGATCTCAAGAGGGACCAATTTGAATTCCGAAACAAGCAAAGAATGTAATGCAGTAGTTCTTGAACAGGGGTGGGAGCAACATCGTTTGACCGCATGGAAAAATGTAGATTCCAACTATGTTATCTCAAATGGGATTACAAGCTCTGAGAAAAATGGGGCGAAGATTGGTCGGGGTGGAGGGAAGGGAAATATAGTGAGGAGTAGGTAGTAAGGAGAACTGGGAATGTGGAATAAGGAGAGTGGGATTGAACAGGTAGAGCAAGAGAAAGGTATCAAAGAGGATTAAAAGCCTTGGAAGTTGCTGCAAATGGACATTTGTGAAGAGAACAATGCCTCAGGAATGCATATTGAGAGGGCAAGTGAAGCAGGATTATAATGGTGCAACAAATGGATGAATGCACTTTAGGAGCAGGGATTATGAATTGAAGGTTTATTTACACTGATTTGGGGGGAAAGCACTTTGTTGTGGGCTTCACACAAGAATTTGGGAAGATGTGCTCATAAACAGAAACACTGTCATTTGTCATTTAGTGATTCCACAAAACATGCTCGTTGCAAGCCACTGTTCCGATTGTGGCCCTTTTTGGTATTCTGTTTGCTGTCATATGCTGAATTGTCACCTGCAAAGAGTATCTATGTGCAAAGTTGAACTGACAGGAAATTGTTGATTATGGCCTGAAAATTGGTAATGCTGTTGATTGTGAGGAGGATGGCCTCAGTCTAATTGATCATTTGATAAATCGGGCAGAGCAATGCCAGATGGAATTACATTCTGATGTGTGATGCAATGCATTTTGGAAGTCTTATAAAGGCGAATGATATCCAGCTGAATTGTCAGGCTCTCAGGAGCACTGAGGAGAAAAGGGGCCTTGGTGTGTCCTGAACATGTCAGCATAGGTAGACAGGCTGGTGAAGGAGACATATATGGGATGCTTGCTTTCATAAGCTAGGACATAGATTATAGGAGAAAGGAAGCCTTGTTACAAATTGATAAAGTATTGGTTAGACCACAGATGGAACAATGTGTGTAGTTCTAGTCGCCACACATTGGAAGGATGTAGTTGCACTGTAGAGGGTCAAGAGGATATTCATCAGGATGTTGCCTGAGATGGAAAAACTCAATTATGAGGAGAGATATTGAATTTATATTCCTTGGAGCAGAGGAGACTGAAGGGGGATCTGAATGAGGTGTGCAAAATTGAGATACATAGGGGAAATTGTTTGTTTAAATCTTGTCTGCCATGGCAGACATTTCTAAGACCAGAGGGCAAAAATTTCAGGTGAAGACGAAGTGGATTGGAGGAGATCACAGGGAGAAAGGTTTTCATCTGGAGAGTGGTAGATATATGGAAGGTGCTGCCTGAGATAGTGGTCAAGGCAGTTCCACTCTCAACATTCAAGAAGCATCTAGATGTGTACTTAAAACTCAGGCCATTGTAGGCTATGAACCAAGTGCAGGTAAACGGAATTAGTATAGTTTGGTGTTTGTGGGTCAGTGTAGACTGTGACTATGCTATATCACTCTCAAATAACACTTAAAAACTGTTGATAGAGTCATAGCCCTTCGGCTCAACATATCCATGCTGACCAGGTTTCCGAAACTGAACTCTTCAACCTTTCCTGTCCATGTCCTCATCCAAGTGTCTTAAATATTGTAATTGTATTCATCTCTACCACTTCCTCTGGCAGCTCGTTCCATATCCACACCACCCTGTGTATGAAAACGTTGCTTCTCAACTCCCTTTTAATTCTTGCCCCTCTCACCATAAACCCTGACTTCAAGCTTTGGACTCCCCTACTATAGGGAAAAGATCTTTGGCAATTAACTTTTTCTATGCTTCTCATAATTTTATAAACCTCTTTATGTTCACCCGTTAGCCTCCTATACTAGCTCTCACTGGATCCCATGTGATCTAACTTTACTCAGCTGTCTACTTTGCGGAACCATGTCGAAGGTCTTGTTAAAGTCCATGTATGCAACATCGACCACTCTACCTTCATCTATCTTCTTAGTCACCTCTTCAAAAAAAAACTCAAGCAAGTTTGTGAGACATGATTTCCCACACATAAAGCCATGTTGATGATCCCTAATCAATTCTTGCCTTTCCAAATGCATGTCGATCCTGTCTGTCAAAATCTCCTCCAACAACTGAATTACCACTCACCAGTTTGTAGTTCCCTGTCTTTTCTTTGCAGCCTTGCTTAAATAATGGCACAGCATTGCAGTCTTCCGCCCCTCACCCATGGCTGTGAATGATGCAAATATCTCTGCTAAGGGTCCCACAGCTTCTTTCCCAGCTTCCCACAGTGTGTCGGGATACACTTGATCTGGTCTCAGGAATTTATACACTTTTGTGTATTTGATGACATTGAGCCCCATCTCTTCTGTGATATGGACTCTTTTTCAAGTCATCACTATTTATTTCCCAGGGTTCCTTAGCTTCCATGTCTTTCTCCACCATAAATATTGATGCAAAAAATTCATTTGGGATCTCACCTATCTCCTGTGGCTGCACACATTAGCGATCTCATTGATTTTTAATGACCCTATTCTCTCCCCCACATCGTCTTTTGCCCTTAAAGTATTAATAGAGTAGAGTCTCCTTGGATTCTCCGTTACCGTATCTGCCAAAGCTATCTCATGTCCTCTTTGTGCCCTCCTTATTTCCCTCTTAAATGAACTCTTACACCCCCATACTCCTCAAGGTATTCACTTGATTCCAGCTGCCTATGCATTATATATGTCTCCTTCTAGTCATCCAGTGTTCCCTACTCCTACCAGTCTTTCCCCTCACACTAACAGGAGCATGCTGGCTCTGAACTCACATCATCTCACTTTTGAAAATCTCTCACTTGCCAGAAGACCCTTTACCTGAGAACAGCCTCCCATGATAAACTTTTCAACATTCCTGTCTAATATCCTCAAAATTAGCCTTGGCTCAATTTAGAATTTTAATTTATTGACCAGAACACACTTTTTCCTTGGCTTTTTAAAACTAATAGAATTATGGTAGTTGGTCCCAAAGTTCTCCCTCAGTACCACCTCAGTCACTTGCCCTATCATTTTTCTCAAGCGATGTTGGAAACTTGAAACAAAATTAGAAAATGAGAACTCTGGAAGTCTGGAAGCATTTGTGAAGAGAACAATAGAATTAATGTTAGAAGTCCAATAACCCTTTGTTAGAACTGGTAATTCACCCTTGCTCTCCTAGGTCAAAAGCTAGTGCACCAAGTCATAGAGTTGTTTGAAGTTGAAAATGACATACTGGCATTCCATATCAAAGAATACTTTCAGCATCAAATGGACGTACTCTTCAAGATATGAAGTTTGGTTTGACCACCAGCCTCAAGATTCCATCTTCAAGTGCATTCCCATGCTGCTGTGTATCAATATTGACAGTGTGATGATGCAGCTTTCATATCTAGGTTCTGCAATAACCAGCAACATGTTGCTGAAATCAGATGGTCTGTGGGTGTTGCTTAGTAGGTAGGTAGGTATTTGTTGCCTGTTCGCATGGCTTATTAGAAGGGCTCATGAGCCACTGCCTTGAACTACTACAGTCCTTAGGATAAAGTAAAACACACAGTGCTTTAAGGAAGGGAACTTGAGGATTTTCGCTGAGCAACAGTATTGGAAAAGGAATATAAATAGTTCCAAGTTGGGATTGTACATGTTTGGAGGGGAACATTTCCCTTGTCGTACACAGTAGAGTTTGTGGATTTAAGAAAATGCTGTTGGAGGAGTGTCATAGTGTGTATCTTGGTGTGCACTGCTGCAACAGTGGTGGAGGAAGTGAATGTTGATAGGTCGATGCTAATCAGTGCATTGCTTTGCCTTTAACTATGTTTTTCTGTTCCTATATCATATGATTTTGGCTCCAAATTAAATTGGTAGATTTCCAATTGGCTAGTAGTGTGGCTTGTTTATATAATCCAAAAACTTGCACGTTAGTTGTCAGTTTTTAAGATCTTGTGGTATAGTGGCCCACCTCTACATCAGAAGGCCTGGATCAGGTCCCACCTCAGAATGTAATGACAGCAGAAGTGTCATTAACACATCCATGCAAGTTGCTACATATGTATTTTTTAAAAAATGGTTTGTTAGCTTAAACACTGGAGTTGTCTGCTCTTGATCCCTTTCCCCTGTTCAAATATTTCTTCAGTTCCCTTGTTACGTGTTTACTTTATCCAGGATAAAACATTTCATGTTCTCGTGACCATCATTATGAAAACCTTTTCCACCTTCCGTCATGGTTGTAAAATATGTCACTTGAGGATAATCATGTAACTCATGAGGAAATGACCAATTGTTCCTATATAGTCACATGCCAGAACTCCATCCACTTGTCTTGCACCTCGTTGCACCACTTCAACTGTGGTATGTTCATTTGTTTGCCGAGTAGACTTGATGTGCTCCACTGTGCAAAGTGTGCATGCCGCAAAACTGCATTTGCCAGCCATGTTGCGAAACATTTCATCTCTCGCTCGCCAATCAAATACCAGAATACCAAGTTTTTATGCAAGAGGAGAAAAAGACATTGAGTAGAAGTCGATTATGACTTTGGCTTTGCTAATGGAGAAATTTATTGAGGAGAAAATGAAGACTGCAGATGCTGGAGATCCGAGCTGAAAATGTGTTGCTGGAAATGCGCAGCAGGTCAGGCAGCATCCAAAGAGCAGGAGAATTGACGTTTCGGGCATGAGCCCTTCTTCAGATTCCTGAAGAAGGACTCATGCCCGAAATGTCGATTCTCCTGCTCTTTGGATGCTGCCTGACCTGCTGCGCATTTCCAGCAACACATTTTCAGGAGAAATTTATTGCTCCGTTTCTGGAGATGAAAAATGCAACAGTGGCTTGGATGGGTTGAAGTATTGTTTGTCTGTCAGAGCAAAATGGTGGACAATTGGAAGCATAACTGATGACTGTTGATTCATGTTGCCACTTAAGGATAGGGATTTGCAACTCCCTTCCACTCCAGCTCACTACATAATTCCCTCATATTGTGTGGAGCTTTTAGAAAATAAGATGTAAAAGTGATATAAAAGCAAAATTCGGAAAGCTGGAATTGTATGATATCAGGAAGAGTGGCATGGGACTCTGTTTGGGGTCATACCTAACCAGCTTCAGGATATCTCTTCAGGAATTCCTCAATCGGTCATGGGTCCAACCCTTTCACCTGCTTCAATTGTCTTCCCTCCATCATATGGTCTGCAGCGGGGCATGTATGCTGATAATGCACAATTCGGCACTATTTTGCAACTCCTCCGATTGTGATGCAGCCTATACCTTATGGAGCAAGAACTGGATAACGTCCAGGCTGGGGCCGACATGGCAAAACATATTCACACTGCACAAGTCCCTAGTACTCATATTGTCTAATAAGGGAGAATCCAGCCATTCCGTTTTGATTTTCAGTGAAATTTCCATTTCTGAATGCCCAGCTATTAACATCATGGGGACTACCATTGAGCAGAAACTAAAATAAACCATTTGTGGCTAAAAGAGGAAGTTGGAGAACAAGAATATTGCAGCAAAAAAGAACTCCTTTCCCATCTTCCCAATGCTGTCCTCTACCCATCAAGCACATATCAGGAAATATTGGATACTCCAACACCACCAGTCATCTAGAAGGACAAGGGCAACTGATGCATTGGAGCACCACCAGCTGCAAGCTCCCCTCCAAGCCACACCACCTTGACTTGGAACTATGTCAATGTTCGTTCATTGTTGATTAGTCAAAATCAAGGAACCTCTTTCCTAACAGCAGTGTCATCCCAAGGCCTGAGGGAGATTAAGAATGCAGTTCATCACAGCCTTCACCAGGGAAACTGGGGATGAGTAATAAATGCCGATTCAGTTAGCCCACATCCTGTGATCAAATAATTTAAACAGAATGAAATCTCATCCTTGTACAAGTATGCAGTCAAGTCATTGTTTAGACCCTTTGGCATTAAACGTCTGATGTGTCTTTTGAAAGATTGAATAGATTGCTTTAAACAAATGTGACTAATTCGAGAGTGTGGTGCTGGAAAAGCACAGCAGGTCAGGCAGCATCTGAAGAGCAGGAGAATTGACATTTCAGGCATAAGGGCTGAAACATCTATTTTCCTGCTGTTCAGTTTTCCTGACTTGCTGTACTTTTCGACTCTATTCTCCTGCATCTGCAGTCCTCACTTTCTTCCAAAAGTGATTAATTGTCCATGTTGTCCAGACCTATTCCAGTAATTAGATTACTTACAGTGTGGAAACAGGCCCTTCGGCCCCACAAGTCCACACCGACCCGCCGAAGCACAACCCACCCATACCCCTACATTTACTCCTTACCTAACACTATGGGCAATTTAGAATGGCCAATTCACCTGACCCGCACATCTTTGTGACTGTGGGAGGAAACTGGAGCACGCGGAGGAAACCCACGCAGACACGGGGAGAACATGCAAACTCCCACACAGTCTGTCGCCTGAGTTGGGAATTGAACCCGGGTCTCAGGCGCTGTGAGGCAGCAGTGCTAACCACTGTGCCACCTTGCCGCCCATAAATGCTGACCTCAAAGATCTAAACTCATGTTCTTTTCCTACATTTAATGGGATGTTAGCAGACTATTTGTGACAGGATTATATGATTGCTATTTCATCTCCAGATTTATTGTAATATCTGTTAACTGAGAAGCTTTAAGGTTAACTCTTTCAGTGACTTAATTGCCGACTCAATTTTTCATACTTCACCTGCCTTTTTGAAGACTCATGTCAAGAACATGCTCACTGTCATTCAATACCCTGGCCAGTAAACTTTACAGTTCATTTGGATTAATTAGATTCTTGGTTTTGTTCTGAATCATATTCCTGAGTATATATCCTGAACCATTCTAGTGTGACACTGGTATACAGAAACTTCTTCCTTTGGAGAAAAGGCATATCTGAGAACAATTTGCCTAGCTACTGTTACGTCACTTCTGGAGTCTGTAACAAAATAGAGAATAGATCAACCGGCTTTCGTACTTGAGAAAATCAGTCGCATATGCTGAAGAAAATGTGCTGTCATTTCTAAATTGTTTTCCTCTCTCAAGTTGTTATTTATGTGCACACAATAGGTATTGTGTGTGAACCATTTCAGCATCCTAACTGGTAGCAAAAGGAACTAAGTTTCTGTGTTACTATTTTTACTAAAATTAGCAGTGTGGCAAAGACATCCCTCAGTTGTGTACGTTTTCTAGTGTTAGTGTTGTGTTCTGTCTTTGAGTTAATGATGTTGTATTTATAATTGGGATTTTAGCTGATGTTCCTTTTTATTTTTAAGTCATTTTGACAAATTGAAATGCTGAGTCTGTAATTTACCTCTTCTGGAATTTGCGGTCTTCACCTGTGAAATTGACTGCCACCAACTGCAACTGGAATTTGATCACTCTCTGATAAAGCAGGAAATGATGTGAGAATTGCAAAACTAAAGAGAGTATAAAGTACTGCAAGAAAATACTTTTTGACCGAATGAGCTTAATACCTTTCTGTTCTGACTTTTCTTTGTTTTAGCATCGCACATTTTAAGAGTACATAGTGGATCACAACATAATGTCCATTAGGTGCAAATATTTGACACCTTTCCGTGTCTGGGGATGGTTTGCATCTCTGAGGTATGGCTAAGATCCAAGAACTTGCTGCATAATCTATCAACATGAATCAACTGAACATACCTTAGTTTTTTGTGCTTAAATTGTCCTGCTGTCTCCTTCCTGCATAAAATGTCCTTCTGAATCAGAGATACGCAAAAATGCTGGCCGAGCCAGAGAACTTACATCTCATAAACAAATGAAAAGAGGAATTGGATTGAGTTCAGACATTGCTTTTAAATAGCTAAGATTTCCCAAAAGGATGCCATCCTTATTGGAGCTCTCTGACAGAGGAGTCTACCTCATCCAGTTTCATTGCCCCTTCATTTTAAAGTATAACTGTTTTAACACTTTTCCATTTACATTTTTAATGTTGCTATGGGTTTTGTTTGCACACTAAGTGCAACGCCCTGCATGTGTTTTATTTGAAATATAAATTGGCATCTGTAAGTTTGGACTTTGTGTTGCAGAGAATGAATAAGTTTTAACTTCAAAAATGAGACAGCAAAAATCCAGAGACACTATATGCCTGTTAGGGTGATCGGTATGGACAATGCTGGATGACTAGAGAAATTGAGGTTTTGGATAAGAAAAAAGAAGGAAACATGTGTCAAATACAGACAGCAGAGATTGAGTGAATCCTTAGAGTGTAAAGACAGTAGGAGTATTTTAAGAGGGAACCAGGAGGACAAAAAAGGGACATGAGACGGCATTGACAAATCGAGTTAAGGAGAATCCAAAGGGATTTATAAAAACATTAAGGACAAAAGGGTATCTTGGAATAGAATAGGGCCTCTCAAAGATCAGCAAGTTAGTCTATGTGTGGAACAGGAGGAGATGATGGAGACATTAAACGAGTATTTTGCGTGGAGAAGGGCATGGTTGATGAGGAATTTGGGAAGTAGATGTTGAAATCTTGAAAAATGTCCATATTACAGAGGAGGTACTGCTGGATATCTTTCAATGCTTGAAGTTGGATAAATCCCCAGGACCTGATGAGGTGTACCCTAGAATTCTCAGAGAAGCCAGGGAAGTAATTGCTGGGTCCCTTGCTGAGATATTTGCATCATCGATAGTCACAGGTGAGGAAGACTGGAGGTTTGCTAACATGGTGCCACTAATTAAGAAAGGTGGTAGGGGAAAGCCAGAGAACAGACTGGTGAGCCTGATATTGGCAGTGGGCAAGTTGTTGGAAGGAATTCTGAGCGACAGGGTTTTTATATCTATTGGAAAAGTCAAGACTGATTAGGGATAGGCTTTGTGCATGGGAAGTCATGTCTCACTTACTGACTTCTTTGAAGAAGTAGCAAAGAGGATTGATGAGGGCAAAGCAGTAGTTAAGATCTATATGGACTTCAGTAAGGCATTCAACAAGGATCCTCATGGGAGACGAGTTAGCAAGGTTAGATTTCATGGGATACAGGGAGAACTAGCCGTTTGGATATAGAACTGGCATGAAGGTCGAAGACAGAGGGTAGTGGTGGAGGGTTGCATTTCAGACTGAAGACCTGTGACTCGTGGAGTGCCACAAGGATCGGTGCTGGATCCATTGCTTTTTGTCATTTATGTAATAATTTGGATGTGAACATAGGAAGTATAGTTAGTAATTTTGCAGATGACACCAAAACCAGGGGTGTAGTGGACAGCGAAGAAGGTTACCCCAGATTACAGCAGGATCTTGATCAGATGGGCCAGTGGGCTGGGAAGTGGCAGATGGGGTTTAATTTGGGTAAATATGAGGTGCTATATTTTGGAAAGGCAGATCAGAGCAGGACTTATATACTTAAACAGCAAGGCACTGAAGAGTGTTGCTGAATATAGAGACCGTGGAGTGCAGGTTCTTTGAGAGTGGAGTTGCAGCTGGATAGGATAGTGAGGAAGGCATTTGGTATGCTTTCTTTTATTGGTCAGAGCATTGAGTGTAGGAGTTGGGAAGTCTTGTGGTGGTACAGGACATTGGAATATTGCATGCAATTCTGGTCTTCCTCTGATCGGAAGATTCATCTGAACTCTTTCAAGTTTCATAAAAGATTTACAAGGATGTTGCCAGGGTTGGAGGATTTGAACTACAGGAAGAGGCTGAGTAGGCTGGGGCTGTTTTCCCTGGAGTGTCAGAGGCTAAGGGGTGACCTTATAGAGGTTTCTAAAATTGTGAGGGCATGGATAGGATGAACAGACGAAGTCTTTTCCCAAAGTGAAGGAAGGGGTGACTTTTTCATGCAGGTTTTGTTGTGGGTATGGAATGAGCTGCCAAGGAAGTGATGGAGGCTGGTATAATTACAAGATTTAAAAGGCTTCTGCATGTGTCTGTGAATGGGACATGGGCTAAGTGCTGGCAAATGGGACTAGACAGGTTAGAATATCTGGTCATCATGATCAAGTTGAACCAATTCTATATATATCTATATATCTCTATGACTCTAAAAGTGGAATTGTGTAGTATTCACTCATAGATTACGCAATAGTTTGTAACTGTTGGCGAAGCTTGATTGGATATTTTTGAGAGATTACTTGACATCAGATAACTATGGGGTTAAGGAAGAAAATACCCTTGCTTCAGCTTTTGAGTTGGTTTTGAGTAACAGGATTCTCACAGAATTGACAAGGGAGCAATTAGATTTAGACTTCCAAAGCCTGCAAGCAAGCGAAACTTGTCTCACTCCCTGTTCCTCTGCGACTGGAAGCAATCCTGCACAAAATACTTTGAAAAGAAGAAATGCTAACTCAATCCAAAGATCTAGATTTAACTGACCAGTCAATAAGTTGAGGATTGTTGCAGACTATCGCCAGAGAAGAAGTATGAAAACAAAATCACCCCCTTCCACCTTTATGTTGGGAATCTTAATCCATAAAATATATTCTCTTTCAGTAATCCACCCACACTATTTCAGCAAAACCATTTATCTGTTGTATTTGGAAATAAATGTGTGCAGGTTTGGATTTGAAGGCATATAATTTATGTTTGCACATTACAGTTGCACAATCCTTTATCTGAAATGCTCAAGACCAGCTGGTTTTCGGAATTCAGAATTTTTTGAATTTCAGAATAGGTGATCGTTTGATGGTGAAATTTGTAGAAATCTTACTGCAGGAGCATGACTCGCTGAATAAAATGGGGCTTTGAAACAGAATCGAGGCCTGCTGGTGCTGCCCCCCAATCGCATCTGAGTGAAACCCATCGAGTGGGCGGCAACTTGGTTTAACAGTTTGCATGCCAAACAACCTTGTTAATGAGAAAACAACCTCTCAAAAAAACCTTTGGACTTCAGAGCTTTTTGGATTTTGGGATTTCAAATAAAGGATTGTCTCCCTGTAGTAATTAATAGTCTGCTTTGCTACATGGCGAAGATAAGTTTGTGGTGATTTTTTGCTTCATTGTTTATTAGCAAAACTAGGTTGTTGCAGTCAGGTAATTTAGCTAATTTAATCTTTAGTTATGTTTCACATTTGTAACAATATGTGGAATAATGAGAGTTGATTTGCAGTGTGCTTTTCCTGTCAGGGTAAATGACCTTTGGTATGACATTCCACTTGAAAATAATCTCTATAATCATAAACTGTTCTCATCTCTCTGTTCATTCTTGTTGGTGAAATTTTAACTTGATGCTTTATAATTATTGAATCACCAACTGTCGGAAATAGTTTTTTTTCCTATTTAATGTTTCATTACCCCTCCTAATCTTGAATAACTAATAGATCTTCTGATAACCTTATCAGAAGAAATGAAGCTCAATGAAGTAAAATGTTAATTTTCAGATGACAGAAACAGAGATAACACTTAGTAACTTGACAGATAGGAATTGTATTAAATTTAGTGTTAAATGAAATATTTTGGTATGAATGGACAAAATGTTATGTGGTTTAATGAAAAGACCCACAATTTCTCAAGACTTGTATCAAAATTACATAATGTATGGTGCATGTTTGTTGATCTACATCAAGGCTATTTAAGGTTGGGACTCGAACTGGTCCCGGTGTTCTGTCAGTGATGTGTGATAACGTTTGCCTCTGCTATTGAACGCCTTGCTTCAAAGCTTGATCTCCTTTTATCGACTTACTCTGTCACTTTTCCAGTTCTATGTCTCTGGCCTTTGTTTCTTTTGAAATTTTGCTGTCCATTCATGCCAAAATATTTCATCTAACACTACATTTCATATAATTCCTATCTGTCAAGTTATTAAGTGTTATCTCTATGTTGTGGTTCTGTTCGCCGAGCTGGAAGTTTTTGCTGCAAACGTTTCGTTCCCTGGCTAGGGAACATCATCAGTGCTGTTGGAGCCTCCTGTGAAGCGCTGCTTTGATGTTTCTTCCGGTATTTATAGTGGTTTGTTCTTGCCGCTTCCGGGTGTCAGTTTCAGCTGTAGTAGTTTGTATGTGGGGTCCAGGTCGATGTGTCTGTTAATGGAGTTTGTGGATGAATGCCATGCCTCTAGGAATTCCCTGGCTGTTCTCTGTCTGGCTTGTCCTATGATGGTAGTGTTTTGACTGGGAAAACACTACCATCATAGGACAAGCCAGACAGAGAACAGCCAGGGAATCCCTAGAGGCATGGCATTCATCCACAAACTCCATTAACAGACACATCGACCTGGACCCCACATACAAACTACTACAGCTGAAACTGACACCCGGAAGCGGCAAGAACAAACCACTATAAATACCGGAAGAAACATCAAAGCAGCGCTTCACAGGAGGCTCCAACAGCACTGATGATGTTCCCTAGCCAGGGAACGAAACGTTTGCAGCAAAAACTTCCAGCTCGGCGAACAGAACCACAACAACGGACACCTGAGCTACAAATCTTCAACCAGACTGTTATCTCTATTTCTGTCATCTGAAAATTAGTTCCTCTAGCTTAGTTTAGATCATGTTGGATTCGTATTCTGAAGTATCTTTGACATTAGAGCATTACGTTTTAGACAAGAGGAACAAGAAACTTTGAGGAAGTTGGGCGCAAGCGAAAAGTCAACCAGTGCAGATTCAGCAAGCCAAGCAACCACCTTTGGTTGTAAATATTTAGTGTGTTTGTTGGATTATAAGTATTTGATGCAGAGAAACATTTGTGCCGTATGCCACTCAGATATGGAGTATTTCCTAATCCTTTTCAACTGCCTGATATATGCTAAACATTAAATTTATTTCTTATATATTTTTCTGTCTCAGTTGGCAACGTTCAGAATGGCGATGGGCAATTGAACGAGCTGCTATTGTGAGTCGTTGGAACTGGCTGCAGGCTCATGTATCCGATTTAGAGTATCGCATCCGCCAACAGACTGATATTTATCGACAAATCCGTGCCAATAAGGTCAGTGCAGCAGCAAAAAAAACTAATCACTGTGTGTGTAAGAGGTTGCTCAAATTCCCAGTTTTTTCTTGATACTATGGTCTGCAAATGTGTACAGCTCCGAATGTAGAACCTTTTTCATAACTTTATTAAAATTGATCAGTAACGGTTAGGGTTAGGCGAACAAGGTAAAAGGCATAATGAGGAGGAAGAGAGGACTGCAGATGCTGGAGATCAGAGCTGAAAATGTGTGGCTGGAAAAGCGCAGCAGGTCAGGTAGCATCAAAGAGCAGGAAAATCGATCTTTTGGGCATGAGCCCTTCTTCAGGAGCCCTCCTGAAGAAAGGCTCATGCCCGAAACATCGATTCTCCTGCTCTTTGGATGCTGCCTGACTGTTGCGCTTTTCCAGCAACACATTTTCAGCAAAAGGCATAATGATACTTGAGGAATAGTGATTATTATATGCTCAGTTGTCCAGTAATTATGAATAAAACTCAATGTTTTTATGATTGGTTTATGTGCTA